>NC_135379.1:13517500-14117500 GCF_049243985.1 Paroedura picta | reverse complement strand
CAGAATATTTGCGCAAATTGTTAAGAACTTTGTTTTCATTGGTTGATGATCAGTGCCGCCAAATGTAAAAACCTCAGCAATCTAATGTTGCTTGCTATATAATGCTCAAAGATGCTTGGTAAACCTAGCTGGATTGTCTTTAAATAAAGTTGCTTATAGTAGGCATTTTTATAGCATCTGCAACACGAGCAGAATTTTTATACTGTTGCCCACTAATTTGCCGCTGCCTTTAAAGTTTTCCACAAAAGCCAAAGAAGGTTAGAAACACAGGGATAAAAATGAGACCGTGAGCAGCTCCAAACAAAATAACCAAGAACATAATCTTGAAAAATGTTCTAAAAATGTAAGTCGCTGCCCCAGACAGCACCACAACTCCCACAATAGTGGAAACGGCTCCCTGGACCACAGGGAAGCCAAGGTGGTACAGAGCATCCACGGCCTTGTCATTCATGCTGAGTTTGTCGCTGCTAACAAAGGCATACGAAATGTGAGCCGAAAAGTCCACAGAAAACCCTATGCAAATTACAAGGTTGATCATGGAAATGGAGTCAAGGTTGACATCCCAAAAGGCCATGAAGCCAGTCACGCCGACAATAACCGACGCAATAGTGAAAGTTACCCACAGAGAGCACAAAGGATTGGGGATCAGCAGCAAGGAAATAAGCAACATGGCTCCAGTAGCAATCACAATGTTTTGAATGGTGTTCTGAGCAATCACAAGGTACTGATCAAAGTATATAAAAGCTGGATGATAAACTATTAGTGGTATTTTACAGTCTGCTGCAAGGCCTCTCAGCTGTTCTAGAAGTTTCCGCTCATCGATTGCACTGGTGACATTGACTGTCTGGATGAAAAATCGTGAAGCTGAAATGTTCCGATCAATTAAATTAACATTCCACTGAAACTCTGGATACATCTGGTATAGGGTAGTTAAATTACCAATGAAAGAGTTTTGATCATCTATATTGAGAGACATGTTTTTAGCAATCGTTACATATGTTCTCAACCACGACTCTGATAAATACTTATCTACATAGGTTGAATTTTCTAGAACCTTCATACAGTGGTCAAGTTCTGCACGAACCGTTGAATTCCAATAAGGTATGCTTTTAGTAACAATTACCATAACCCTTGGACCATACTCTTTAAAATACTCATCTTCCCAGTTATAATATTGAACAACATAAGAATGATCACTGGCTAGATTTCGAAGATCTATACCTTCTTTGACCTGAAAGCACCCATATATACTACTACCTAGATACACAAGATACAGGACTACCACAAACACCTTGGTCCAGGAATATACCAGAAAAGGACCAAAATGCTTTCTGAAAAAGTCATTCATGGGATGCTCAAACTCTGCCCCAGTGGTCTCATCGTAAGATCCTCCTACACAGCATGTGTTGTATGCAGAACCACAAGAATCCTGAATTTCACTTGGCACTTTCATGAATGTGAGCCAATGTCTGTTGCTTTCTTCTCTTCTACCATTTAGCGCAAGGACTGCTCCAAAGAAGGTCAAATTGTAAATGTAGCAGAAGACGAAGGCTGTTCCTGTGTAGATGCAAAAGGACTGAATCGATGGGAAGGACGTCGCAATGCCAATGTAGAAGGCCAAAACATCGGTAAGCGTTGTGATGGTAACAGACACAGCTGCCTCTGCATAGGTGTCCGCCATCCGATCCCTGACTCTGTCCTTGACCTGAGTCTTTTGCCAGCAGGACACCATGATGAACATGTCATCCACTCCGACCCCTGAAGAAAGACAAATATTCTTATAATCTCCCACATACTGTCCAAAGAGATGATCTATACATGAGAGGAATGCCTTGTAGTAAATATTGTCATATGGATAATGAAAATGCATACAAAATTTTGCATAATTTTTTTTCTTCCAAATTCTTCACTGAGCCATAGGGACAAAATCAACAGAGGCTCTGATCATGCTTGTCACCATTATTGCATTAAAACAAACAACACCAATTTTAGCTAGGCATAGGGATGAATGGTTGAAAGAGGAAGAAAGGCGCACTGAGCTAGCACAAATACTAATTAATAGTAGAAACTTTCATGCTTGCTGGGATTTCAGCTTCACTCTATGTCTTGTTTCACATCACTCCATCAAAATGTTCAATGTCACATCTGTAAGAAGGCTGCACGCACCCATATACCACCAAATTCTGTCATCATGTATTTTGAGGGAGTGTGGTGAAAAATGTATGTTTTCTTTCTATAACACAGTGAGTTTGTGTGTATTTTATGATTGACTTATATGGACTTGTGTAAAAGAGGACAAGTGAAAAGTCAGCCTTAGGAGTAGTTTGGTGTATGAACTAATTTCAGTGTAATCTGTCACAAGGACCCCAAAATTTCAGTGTGATCTGTTACAGGGACCACCATTCTGGACCACAAAATGCTGTACAATGAGAAAGCATCCAGTTTGACTGAAAAAAACAACGGAAAGAAATTTAAAACAGAAATTTAAAGAAATTTAAAACAGCTGATCCTGTGAAGTTTCAAAGGGGTGGCAGGTTACAGTAGATGAGTGATAGGGTTCTGAGTGTCTAGCACAGTGCAGGAGGGTGGACTAGATCAGTGGTCCCCAACCTTTTTATCACCGGGGACCACTCACCGGGGACCACTCAACGCTTTTTACTGAGGCCCGGGGGGGGGGTAGTTTACAACTCTACTCTCAACCACTGCCCTAACACTCTCTGATCACTATGGTAATGTTTAAACATCCCTTCAAAATAAGATGAAGACACGCCACAACAATGAACATAAGGAACATTTTATTTTCATGGAAATTTTAACTCATGACAATGACAAATCAATGGGAACCCTGAGCTTGTTTCTCTGCAATGAGATAGTCCCATCTGGGAGTGATGGGGGACAATGACACCGGAAGTGTGTTGTAAAGGGCCGGGGGGTGATGAAGTAAAGGGCTGGGGGGGGGGAGAGAAGGCGTCCTTCACGGCCCACCTCCAATTAGTCGAAGGACCACATGTGGTCTATGGCCCACAGGTTGGGGATCGCTAGACTAGATGACCCAGCAGGCCTCTTCCAACACTATGATTCTATGAAATTTAAGGTGACAGGGGAATTAAAAGAGTTGCGGGCTAAAATTAGAACCAAGGAACACCGGAAAAGTCATCTTTTCAGCAGACTGCTGATAAACAGGGTGCGGGGAAGAAATCATTCTGATTTGTGATCCATGTTCATGTTTGGAGGAGAAGTAACACTACGAAGGCAAAGTAACACCAAGGAGGCAAAATGTGATTCTGTGGTTCTGTAAAGTTACCTAGCAAAGCAAAAATCTCATATATTTGTCAGGATGAAGGAGACCAATGTACATAAATGTTCTCTAATATCAGATACAACCGTCCAAAGCCACAGTGATATAGGCAGTGCTGGAAACAGAGTTTCGCTTACCGAGTATAAGAAATGGGGCATTTGCAGCTGTAACGACAAAGGGCACCCCGCAGAAGAGCAACAATCCAAAGCTGCTGAGAACAGCCAGACCCGAAGACAGAACCCCAAATGCTGCAGCCCACACTTTTGTTCGTACACAGTCGAGCCTGTAAAACAGGTAAACACACTGACTGCCTTTTTGAACAAGGCTAGAGTAAGGCAGTTGTAGAGCAAAGACACTCCACAACCACAAGAAATTGAAATTGTATTAATCTTATTGATTGATGGAACCTCATAGTTGAATAAAGTGATGAGGTTGCTTTAGATCGCAAAAACATGGCCTCTTGAGACATGTGTTGGTTTTTAATCATTTAATATTATTTCTGGGTTTGTTATTATTATGAATTTCAAGCATATATACATACTAACAAAAGTATTCCCATATCCTCTATGATTGCTTAGCTACTTAACTATTCTGCAGCCCTACTTCAACTCCATCTAATGAGTTATGCTTATTCGAATATTGAACAGGGAGTAATTCTTAGTAAATGGTAGCAAATTAATTTTCTTCCTTTCTCACATGTACTTTACAGTGGGTTTTTAACCATTAAGATCGTATTCTCTGTAACCATTCCTGATATAACGTTTTGTTTCGAGATCTGTGTTATTTTCTTTCTTGCTGCAATTATTAAATACTTTACCAAACGTTTATAATCCTTTTTATTACGGTATTTCCAAAAGATCATCTAATAAATAAATCATCAGGGAATAGTTACATTTCTGATTTATAATTTCTTCAGTGTTTCTATGTGGAATACACCATAATTTCCTCACCATAGCTTATCTATTGCTTTCCACCTGTTTAGCTATCATCAAGGCTCGTAAAGATCCAGAGAAAGAATGTGCCCCAATATTGCAGTAGGCTGGTTAAAACCCCAGTGGATATTTTACTGTAAAAATAATTTGTCTTTTGACTTCCAACTAAAGTGTCATGATAATCAGGCATATCCCTAATTAATTTGCCATTTTACAGTACTTCTGGCCATATTGTATTCTAAATTTGCTTACTGTTACATATTGTAATTCTGGCTTGAGAGGGAAATAACGTATCCTAATTGTAAAGCTCTACAAATCTAAATAACATCATAGTTTAACAGCTGTGTAAATGAAATGATATCAAATTTGCCCTTTATCAGCCATGTGTAAGAACTGCCTGTGATTTTGATATAATAGCTGCTCCTAAGTGTCAACTGTATTTGTGTACAATTAACTTTGCCGTCTTCAATGAATATTTTAGCCAATTTCTTTATTTTGTCTCTGTGCACTGCATGCATAACTGATTTTAAGAGATATACACTTGTGAGATTTTTATAAGTTTAGTGAATGAACGAAAACGAGACGGAATCGTACTATTACTAGAATCTTTCACTTTCCCTATCCCTGCTAGAAAAAGAAATTACCTTGTGCATGATATAACGGAAAAGAATATTGTTAAAAAATACGTGATAGAAAACAGAGGGATCACATCCAAGGCATTCTTTTCAAATTCTTCCTGTCTGGATATGGAGGTAAAATAGGCCACCTGCCGTGAAGGTAAAAAAGAAGGACGATCACTAGTTAAATATTGTTTCTCTTTAAATAGATCTCCGAGAAAGTAACAGCAATTATAATGAAATCAAATATCAGTTATTTGTTAACTTGCTTTGGGGGAAAGGCATGAGAGAGCGGTTAATAATCTTTAAGATTCTGAATCATCTGGCCTCGATCCCTACAGTCAGGGCACAGAATCACTCAATCTTCGGGACAAACCACATGATATACGAGTGGTGGGAAATGACTGAAACACCAGATCCCTTTTTTTTTTTGATAGCTCTCTTTGAGGACTTGACAATGTCAGGAGTTTCTATCACATAGGTTGGCCCTCAGAATCAGGAGAAAATGGATCCATAAATCGAAGAAATTATCCCAGAGATCTAAGTTTTTCATAAATTTTGAAACCATGGGGGAAAAATTGAGGAAGAATTTTTAAAAATACACCCATTCTTCTAAAACATAAACTTATTGGACAACATAAAACACAACATTCATAGTTTACTTAGCACAAAAATTTGTAAAATTTGGCATATTTATGAAATGCTGTAGATTTTTACAGGCAAAATTTTAAGCATACCAGATACTAAAGAGAGAGACAACACTGTGTCTTCAGAATTATTATTCAGAAAATGAAGGAAGAGTTACCACAGGGAAGAATGTTTCAAAATTAATTGTTTTAACACCCATGGACCCATTACTAAATTAAACGATAAATTCAAATGGGTAGCTGTGTTGGTCTGAAGTAGCACAATAAACTCAGAGTCCAGTGGCACCTTTAAGACCAAAAAAGATTTATTCAGGGCGTGAGCTTTCGAGTGCAAGCACTCTTCCTCAGACTATGAATTCTTTACATGACAGGGAATATATAGCGAAAATTAATTCACCAGCGAGACAAGAACAGTTTTTGGAGCCATATTTATTTATTTTCTCCCCACAGGATCAGCTGCTTGGTGGGCTCTGTTGGGCAGTCCGGTTTAAATGGGCTGCCCAGGAGAGCCCCAGCCTGGCCTGTGGGAAGAGTCTCCCCATGGGATCAACTGCTTGGCAAGCTCTTTTGGGCAGTCCACTTTAAAAGCACTGCCCAAGAGAGCCCCAGCTGAACTGCCTTTCTGCAGCTTTGCTGCTCCCCTCCCCCCTCAATGTTTTTCAGTTCAGGTCTATTGGACTTGAACAAATTTGAGATTTCTGAAAAATCCAGGATCTGAATACTTTCTTGGTACTGGGATCCAGGGTTTTGTTGAGAATTCCATTTTTTCCAGCTCTAATGGGTCCAAACTGAAAAATGCTGAGCAAACGCCCTCCCCACACACACCCCTAATGAGGAACTGTGCTTCAGAACTATGGTTTTGTATCATCACAGCCCATGAAGTGACAGGCATGGTTTTTGATGCTGCTTTTAGATGAGCAAAGGGGGTGCTTTTGCCCCCTGGGGGGGGCAGGTGGAATTATTGAGGGGAGTGCTAAGAAGCAAAGGTGTGGCAGGGGGCATTTGAGATGAGCTCCTTGAATCATGTTGTTCTCGTATTTACAATTGACCAGGCTAGAGCCTAGATAGCGATAGCATTGAAATCGGTTTTTTCCAGTAAATATGCCAGCAGAGTCATACCAGTGCCTCACATTTTGAAAAACTGTCATCACCATGTGTGCTTTCTCTCTTCATTATTTTTAAAGCTTTTGCTGGTAAGATTTAACTTAATCGTTTTGAGCAGGGGTAGTCAAACTGCGGCCCTCCAGATGTCCATGGACTACAATTCCCAGAAGCCCCTGCCAGCGAATGCTGGCAGGGGCTCCTGGGAATTGTAGTCCATGGACATCTGGAGGGCCGCAGTTTGACTACCCCTGGTTTTGAGTATGGCATTTAATAAAATTAAAGCCCATAGTCTCAATGACTGACTATTCTGGGAGCTCGTTGGTGAGAACGGTGAAGATTTTGAACATTTGCTGCCTCCTATGGAAGTTTGTGAGAAATCAAATGACCACTGAATTAGATGTTTTTGTTACCTGTCTTTGAAGACAGGCATGATGAACTCAAATAGATCAGGAAAGACTCCGCTTATTTATTTACCAGAACTATTTCCAAAGTTCAGTGAACGGAATTTGCAGTTCCAAGGAAATGAGGTTAATCTTATGAAAGCCCAATTTGTCACACTGTACATTTATTTCAAAGTATTCAAAAACCAAACAGACCTTTGCAATACCAGTTTCTGGACCTTTCTGTGCTAACAGACAAAGGTGCAGTACAAGATCCTGATCTACCCAGATTCCCACCACTTCCTGGGAGCCTGACCCCGAAGAGGGGGCAGAGAGGGAAACTGGGGTCAGCTCATCCCCAGGAAATTCTTTATCAGACCAGCCAGGGTGGATGAGAGCAATCCCAAAAAGCCACAGGAGAGGCAACTGGTAGGAGAAACAGTGGGATCAGGGTGAAGGCAATGGGTACTGTTATTTATTTACCAGAACTATAACCTGACGTTACTTGTCAGGTTAGCTGGAAGCATACTGATTCCCCGGGTCATGTCTGACCCTTGGGGTGATGCCCCCCAGCGTTTTCATGGCAGACTCAATACGGGGTGGTTTGCCAGTGCCTTCCCCAGTCATTACCGTTTACCCCCCAGCAAGCTGGGTGCTCATTTTACCGACCTCGGAAGGATGGAAGGCTGAGTCGACTTTGAGCCGGCTGCTGGGATCGAACTCCCAGCCTCATGGGCAGAGCTTTCAGACTGCATGTCTGCTGCCTTACCACTCTGCGCCACACTGAGGCCATGGTGATGTCTAAAATAGATTACTATAACGTGCTCTATGGGAGGCCACAAGAGGCTAAAGCACATCCCTAAATACTGAAATAAACGTGATATGATATTGCACAGTTTGGTACTAGTTGTGTTGCGCCTCACCTAATTATTATTGCAACAGTTAGTTCGTGTTGCTAGCAAGAAGAGCTACATTGGCATTTCACAGGGGCTTATTTTTCTTTCTTAATTACATACATGTTATTTTTATTCAGTTTATGTCCTATGTGAACCTCCCTGAGCCGTGGGGGAGGGTGGTATACAAATGAGATAGATAGATAGATAGATAGATAGATAGATAGATAGATAGATAGATAGATAGATAGATAGATAGATAGATAGATAGATAGATAGATAGATAGATAGATAGATAGATAGATAGATAGATAGATAGATAGACTTTTAATCCAGTACATGTGTGGGGAGGAGAAACATTGGGAAAGGACAGTACAGGAAGCAAACCTGCTTATCCAAGCAAATCCTCAAACTGTCTAGTCACACGTAAGTCTCATGCAGTCACTGGACTTACTCCCCTAAAAGTGTCCTGCGGCCTCAGTCTGTAACCTGTGAAATGGTCAAGCTTACCTGCAAGGAAGTGAGTTTCAAGGCGGCCAGCTCGTCGGGGATCCGCTCCAGGAAGGTCTTCAGCCAGGCCACGCTGGCCTCTCGCTGCTTCGGATCGTCTTCTTGCAAGTAATAGAAGAGGCGCAGCGCCCTGGCGGCCCGGACTCTGATCGTCCCCGGGTCCACCGTGACGCCCCCCAAAAAGACTCCCAGGAAGACATGCGTCTGCCAGACCGGAAAGGTGAGGTTGGGCAGCAGCGCCTCGATGCGCGCCGGGTCGCCGCCGACGGCGCTGAGCAGCGGGTTGGGGCTGCTGCAGTTGTTTTCGCTGCGGGCGCACAGCTGCTCGTAGGATCGCCCGTTCTCCCGGAGCCCCCGCACGGCGGCGTCCAGCGCCAGCAGCTCGGCGAAGGCGGCCCGCGTGAGCAGCGTGTGGTCGGGCTGGGCGGCCACCACCACGAAGGAGGCGAAGGTGCCCTCGGTGCTCAGCCTGGCCGCCGAGAAGCGCTCCGAGTCGCGCGTGGCGAAGCGCTCCTGCACCAGTTCGCGCTCGGCCTTGGCCGGCCCGCCGCGGGGCGTGAACTGCTCCTCGATGTCGTTCGCCTTGCGGCTCTCCAGTGTGCTGAAGCCGGCGCCCAGCGCGGCCGAGAGCGCCATGGGCAGCAGCAGGAAGGGCCACGGGTGGGCGCCCACCAGGCCCCCCAGGCTCCGCAGCGCGCGGGACAGCGGCCGCTCCACGCAGTCCGTCCGGCAGCCTCGGCCCCCGGCGCCCATGGCGAGACGGCTCCCCTTGTCGCGCTCGAGTCCCGCGTAGAGGCGCGCTGCGTCCTCTGGAGGAAGCGCCCGGAGAGTCTCGCTGCGGCTCAGGGGAGGCTCCCGGTCCTCCCTGCTGCGCGGCTGGGCGATGCCTCCGGCCTGTGGCGTCGTCACCTGTTATATCCCCAGCAGGAGAAGTCCCGATCCAGGAAGCGCTCTGAATTCCTCTTGCCAACCCGCTGCGCCGTGACTATTATGGAATGGTCTCCCGGTGAGAACCCCCAGTGTTTGTTCCTGCGCAGTTTTGGAAGATGGATGCACTCTCACTCCCCAGTGCTGCTTGTTGACCGGTTGGTTGAAAACCACCCCAGGTTTACTCAGCAAGGGTCTTTTGGCATCCCTCCTGCCATTATAGGATTCGGTGGCCTCCTCACTTCCTCTAACTCTTCAATGGCCACTCCCAGTGCTAGCACTGAAGTCACCTAACGATATTAATTAGGCTTTGGGATAGTTAACCTCCGGTTTATAGTTGCAGTTTCCCAGATCTGACCAACAATGCTGGGGATGAAAGGCCAAGGAGAGTCAGGAGGGATATATACAATGGCAGCCAACCTTAAAAGGTAAAAGGTATAGGTATCCCCTGTGCAAGCACCAGGTCATGTCTGACCCTTGGGATGATGCCCTTTAGCGTTTTCATGGCAGACTCAATACAGGGGTGGGTTGCCAGTGCCTTCCCCAGTCATTACCGTTTTACCCCCCAGCAAGCTGGGTACTATTTTACCGACCTCGGAAGGATGGAAGGCTGAGTCAACCTTGAGCCGGCTGCTGGGATTGAACTCCCAGCCTCATGGGCAGAGCTTTCAGACTGCATGTCTGCTGCCTTACCACTCTGCGCCACAAGAGGCTCATCAGCCAACCTTACCTCATCTTTAAAAGTCAGGACAGGAGACAGGCCCTGGCTGAAGTTATCAAAGGAGGAAGCCTTGCTATAACCCAGGGGTAGTCAACCAGTGGTCCTCGAGATGTTCATGGACTACAATTCCCATGAGCCCCTGCCAGCATTTGCTGGCAGGGGCTCATGGGAATTATAGTCCATGAACATCTCGAGGACCACAGATTGACTACCCCTGATGAAGTAGAAATCAAACCTGACAGCTCCCTGTTAGAGTGTCCTTTGGTAGTTGGGGGAGATATCATTGAGTGTGGAAGTGAGGAATCTTTTTAATATCAAGTCTAGGTTTTATTGAACCAGCCCTCCGCATTCCATGAGCTCCCTCTCAGATAATTCTCACTCTGTGTGAGATTCTTCAAGAGACAAGAGAAAAGCAAACTTTCTTTGAGATAAATTTCAACTCTTTAGCTAGCAAGTATATTCAATGCAGTCATTGATAGAACTAAGGTTTGATCGACAAGGCAAAGCATATAATCCCCTTGGTGATGCCCCCCCCATGGGGCCCTTTACCTTATGACAGGCATTTTTACAGCCATAACAATAAGCTATAACACCAGGAAGTAAAAAACCAGGGAGGACTAGATGGTGGAAAAAGGGAGGAGAAAGGTTTGGAAGGGTTGGAATGTGGAGGAAGAGATATTACAAGAAACCAATCTAGTATGCTGATTACAACAAGGTCAGGCTAAACCTACAGCTTCAAACAGTTGCATCAATCTTGGCAGAAACAAGGGGAGGGATGTTCTGACATTCTGGATCTCTGGATGCCAATTTAGTTTCTTGGCTTTGTTGGAGTTCCCATTAGGATTTGCCAAAATGGATCCATTTTTTGAGATGACCTGTGGAACCAAATTAGAAGATTCCCTTTTTGGGTCCTACTGAGTGAAGTTCCACTGGATTAGCTTCGTGGACCTCTAAATAGCAATTGGACAATCCATCCATAGAGGGACCAGAGTTTAGTTTTGTGTTTTGGTTTTTTGAGGTTGAACGCTAGCATTTCCCAATTTTTTAGATTTGAGGTGGGTTTTTAGAAATTCTCATGATTATAAGACATTCTGGGGGGGGGGTTCCGTTCTGGGGGGATATACTGATTCTCAGCAACATCAACTAATGGAAGGATCTGGAACCTCTGAGACGGATAGTCAAACTGTGGCCCTCCAATGTCCATGGACTACAATTCTCATGAGCCCCGCTGACAGGGGCTCATGAGAATTATAGTCCATGGACATCTGGAGGGCTGCAGTTTGACTACCCCTGCTCTGAGAGAAGGGGGAGGAAAGGAATTTCGGAAGCAGAAAAAGGCTGGCAGCCCCTCAGGTCGGACTCGGGAAGAGAAGAGATGAAGAAGATCTCTACGAAGCTAGGAAAGGGTAGGTTAAAGTATCCTGAATCAGGGAAGGTAGGCTGTCCCAGGGAGCTAAGCTTTAGGGATTCAATCAGGGAAGTCCTCTGGTAAATAGGAATGGAGAAGGGTGAGGACTACACAGGTAAAGTCCACACTTCTGACGTTCATCTTAAGGGTTAAAGTCAACAGGAAAAGGAACAGATATTATTGAGCTTTAAGAGCAACCTCCTGTCTCACCAGGGCAAGGTGACCAGCCCTTTGAGAGAGTGTCCAGGAATACCGTTTGTCAGTCTATAAAGCTCTGAACGAAACTGCCATCCACTTTAAGTTGTAAATATTTGAGGCGTATTTGAGTTATAATATCTACCAACAAAAATAAGCTCATTGTTGTGTTAAATGAAAAGGGCCTATGTGAGTCACCAGGAGGAAGGAAGAATAATTTAATTTGCCTCAAGAACCAGCTGTTGCTCTTCCTTGATAAACAATTTACCTCAGCACACCGCATAATCCTCATAATCCTCATCATCAGTAGATATAATTGACCATTTTTGTTTTAAATGTACTAACATTTGGGGGTAGAAAGACTCTTGTAAGACTCTTGGAAAGTCCCCACTAAGAGACCTTTCATGGGGTGGTTGTTGGTTTGATGTTTGTGTGTACTTGTGAGCAACAAGTTTAGTTTAGCTTCATGGAGGAGCCCTGAGATAGGGAAAGAGCAAGAGTAATTGGTTGGGGGGAATAGGAGGGCTACACTATTCCCCCAGGCTATCAGAATCACATAGAAGAAGAAGAAGAAGAAGAAGAAGAAGAAGAAGAAGAAGAAGAAGAAGAAGAAGAAGAAGAAGAAGAAGAAGAAGAAGAAGAAGAAGAAGAAGAAGAAGAAGAAGAAGAAGAAGAAGAAGAAGAAGAAGAAGAAGAAGAAGAAGGAGTTGGTTCTTATATGCCGCTTTTCTCTACCCGAAGGAGGCTCAAAGCGGCTTACAGTCGCCTTCCCATTCCTCTCCCCACAACAGACACCCTGTGGGGTAGGTGAGGCTGAGAGAGCCCTGATATCACTGCTCGATCAGAACAGTTTTATCAGTGCCGTGGTGAGCCCAAGGTCACCCAGCTGGTTGCATGTGGGGGAGTGCAGAATCGAACCTGGCATGCCAGATTAGAAGTCCGCACTCCTAACCACTACACCAAACTGGCTCTCTGCTGTTGAGCCTGCTGTTGAGGTGTGAGTTTGATTTTTTTTTCCTCAGCAGCAACAAGATCAGGGGTGAAATTTGGGGAAGAGACTCACTGAGACGGCTGCAGGAATTCTAGGTGTGTCTGACACTGGCTCCTCTTCACTGTTTCCTAGGCAGTCTGGAAGTCCTTATTTATTTATGTATTTATTGATTGATTTTTATACCGCCGCTCTCGTAAAGTCTCACGGCGTTTTACAGGAGAAACAGGTGTCTGAGAAAGTGACTGAGCAGCAGCTGCCATCCATTCCCAATGCCTTCTCCCTCAAGCATCTTTCCCTGCTGTTTCTCCCCCAGTTTCTGTCCTTCCACAAAAGAAGATCTTGAACCCGTGGCTTTCAGTCTATGGGAGCTCCATGCACTCCATTGTCGGGAAATATTGCCAGATGATGGGAGATCCCTAGTATATCTAGTTCCAGTTGTGTAGCACAAAGGGTTAATCATGGGAGAGACCTTGCTTATCTTACTATATCCACACTCAGGAGCCATTAGAAGATATCTCATCAAGGTGTGCTTTTTCAGGGGGAGATGTGCTGCTGAAATGGTCATGCAGCTAGCAGTGATGGCCCGGTGGTAAAGAAAATGACTGCAACTTTCTGATTGATCATACAGTTATTAGGGATTGACTATACTGCTACAGAAGAGCCTCTTGTGGCGCAGAGTAGTAAGTGGCAGAAATGCTGTCTGAAGCTGTCTGCCCATGAGGCTGGGAGTTCGATCCCAGCAGCCGGCTCAAGGTTGACTCAGCTTTCCATCCTTCCGAGGTTGGTAAAATGAGTACCCAGCTTGCTGGGGGGTAAACAGTAATGACTGGGGAAGGCACTGGCAAACCACCCCGTATTGAGTCTGCCATGAAAACGCTGGAGGGCGTCACCTCAAGGGTCAGACATGACTCCGTGCTTGCACAGGGGATACCTTTACCTTTTACCTATACTTCTACATCCTGGACTGTCCTGGTTCAAGTCTTTGGTTCTTACCAGGCAGAGAAAATGGCCTGCAAGCAGCCTTTGGGACCTGTCAGCAGTTCCTGGAAGACTTGCGTAAGGGCAGGAGCGTGATCCTGGGAGGTAGAGACCCCAGGCCCTGCAAGGGCATCATCTTTCACTGTAGCTGGCAATGAATTGATTATCTCCATGTTCTTTGTCTTAGTCTGAATTAGTTCAGTCTCTTTTTAAATCTGTTCCTCATAAACATTACTTTTCTCTACCATTGATAACCCGCCTGGATGAGAAGTTGTAAGTGGTCCCACAAACGGAGTACGAGGCCAGATTCAGAACGTCCTTTAATGCGGGTTCAAAATAACATAAGAGTGCAGCCAAGGTCTGACTATGTGGTTGATGTTTTATAAGTGGCCAGCTTGATCGTGGAGCCCCATCTAGTGTTAAAACTGGGAGAGGACTTAAAATGTAGAAGCAGAAGCCCCTTTCAGGTTTGTTCAGGAAACAGATGTCCTTAGTATTATAGATGCAAAACTTCAGGAAATTTTAAAGCTATGGTGCAAAATATGGAGGGGAGTGGAAATATTGGGTAAACTGGAATATAGACAATAATTTCCCCCCTATCAAATCAAAGGCTTGTTTTTATTGCTTTAACATATATGTACAATTTAACTTAGTTCACATATAAAATTGAATTAATTGACCTATGTATGGAATTTAAAATTACAGATGCCTTCGTTTTCTAAACATAAAACTCTAAATATACCCAATACTGCCCACGAAGGTGGAGGTTTCCTTTAATCACCATGACTCGTAGCTACTTATAGACCTGACCTCCATAAATCTAATTCCCTTTTAGAGCTTTCTGTACTTCCGTGACCACCAAGATGAAGAAGAGGAGTTGGTTCTTATATTCCGCTTTTCCCTACCCAAAGGAGTCTCAAAGCGGCTTACAGTCACCTTCCCTTTCTTCTCCCCACAACAGAAACCCTGTGGGGTGGGTGAGGCTGAGAGAGCCCTGATATTACTACTCGGTCACAGCAGCTTTATTAGTGCTGTGGCGAGCCCAAGGTCACCCAGCATGTGGAGGAGCGCAGAATCGAACCCAGCTCGCCAGATTAGAAGTCCGCACTCCTAACCACTGCATCAAACTGGCTCTCTGGCATTGCAGTCCGCATTTTAATCACTCCTGGTGTAAACTTCTTTGGTCCATTCTGAACTGACTGCCCATCTCGAGGAAGCCATAGATACAGTGGCTTGTCCATTGAACAGGACCAGGGCTGAGAAGCTGCCCTGAGGTTAGAAGTCTTTGCTCGTCCCTGTTGCCATGCGCATGTTGGCAGCACCAAACAAAATAACAAGGTGATGTCACTATAGTTTCAACTATAACTTCTGTTTAACTTTCCTTAAACATGAAGGGTAGCGCCTCATTTCTTCTGAATAAGGCAGAAACATTTGCCTAAGAATTTCAGATGACTTTTGGTTCCTCGGAACGGGTTGCAGAAACATTGCTGTGTGGCATCACTACAGAGAAATCACTAAAGTTGGTTAATATAAAACCTTTGGCTAGGAATAAGATGAGAAAGCATTCTTGCAGAAACTCCTGGAGTGGGAATGGAGAATGAGTCACATGAAGACAGCTATTACAAAGAAGTGGTGGAACATGATCTAGGGAAACCAACTTCAGGAAGCCTAAATAAGTAAACGAATTGGCATCTTAAACAGGAGAGCAGATAAGCCTCTATGTTCTTTAGAAATGTTGTGGTTTTAAAGCTCTAAAACTCGTTTTAAAGTTAATACAAGTCTGAATCTGGATTATTATTCATTTGAGAAACACTGAATCATACCCTAATACTATAAGTCACTGAAACGCGCTGAAGGAAGAAAGCTAGCTGTTATATGTTAATATTTTTGGCAGGTGTATATTAACAATGCAACAAGAACAAGGAAGCATTTAACAACACAGAGAAACTGCCCTGGGAAAAACAAACCACATACAGAAAGCTATTTCAAAGAAGATTAATGTTTTAAAGCTTCTCTATTCCTTTATCAGGTGATTGCCCTGCTCAGCTGTTAGGTTTCAACGGCACAAGGCCCCGAAATGGACAAAAGTCTGGGAAACGTTTGGGGAAGGTGTCTTTGCCAAACATGAGTTCAGGGGGCACAAACTGGGCGAAATTAATGACAGATTTTGGCTCATGACAGATTTTGGCCCATCCCTACTCAGAGTAACACCTAATACAAGAGGAATTATCATATGCTTTTGATACAATTATGGATGTAATTAAGAAAGGCCCTGCTCCGGCCTGTATGACTGAGACCAGCCAAATCCTGTCAGCTCTTGGAAGCTAAGCCAGGTCAACCTTGGTTAATATTTAGATAGATCACCAAGAAGAGGAAGAAGAGTTGGTTCTTATATGCCGCTTTTCTCTACCCAAAGGAGACTCAAAGCGGCTTACATTCACCTTCCCTTTCCTCTCCCCACAACAGACACCCTGTGAGATGGGTGAGGCTGAGAGAGCCCTGATATTACTGAAGAAAAATAAGAGTTGGTTCTTATATGCCGCTTTTCTCTACCCGAAGGAGACTCAAAGCGGCTTACAGTCACCTTCCCTTTCCTCTCCCCACAACAGACACCCTGTGAGGGAGGTGAGGCTGAGAGAGCCCTGATATTACTGTACAGTTAGAGCAGATTTATCAGTGCTGTGGCAAGCCCAAGGTCACCCAGCTGGCTGCATGTGGGGGAGCACAGAATTGAACCCGGCCTGCCAGATTAGAAGTCCACACTCCTAAGTCCTAACTATTACACCAAACTGGCAAGGATTGCTATGTAAAGGCAGACAACGGCAAACCACCTTGTCTTGTCTCTTGACCCTGGGGTCAGTTGTGATTTGATGAATCTTTCCACCACCAAGAATGTCCCTTGGCACCAATAGCTGTTATGAGGCATTGCTGAGTCCAAGTACAAAATAAAAGACGCTGGGAGCAACAATGAGCAGATGAAAGGGGTCCTGTGACACCTGGCTTTTGTCTAGAATTGCCACAAGGATCCTAAGTCTTCCACCAACGGCCGCTTTTTATTAAAGGACCTTGAAGGCTTTCAGTTCAATAGTGACAAGAAAGGCTAACAAATACACTACTGAGCTTGTTTCTATTTTGCAAAATCTCTTGCTCCTGGAGAATCAGTCACAAGAAGTTCACACACTGAAGAAGGAATGTAATGTCACTTTGGCCTACATCCTTTAGTGCAGGTGTCTCCAGCCCTTTTGAGGCTATGAGTATCTTTGGAATTCTGATATGGTGTGGTGAGCAGAACCACAAAATGGCCGCCATAAGATGGCTGACACAGGAGGCAGATTCAGCTATTAAGTGGCTGTTTATTTAAATAAATCAAGGAGGATTACATAATAACACTCCATAAAATCCCCTTTAAAACCTTGAAACTATAAAAGTTTTTTAAAAATATGCACTGCCAATCACATTTCAAATGGCCAATCAGAATTCTAGCTGGGAAAAAGCCTAGCACCCTGGTGGGGACCCGGGTTTCAATGAAAAGGAGTGTGGCACAAATAGTTCTCAATTAGATTTTCCTCAGCTTAAAATGGGATGTGTAAGCAGTGCAGAGAATGGCAGTAAGGCTGAAGGTGCCATGATTATTCCACCGAAAGAAGTTAAGCACTGCCAGTTTCCTAAAAATAATGTATCCAGTGGTCATTTTCAGCATCCATTCTTTCCCCTTAAATGTAAACGAAAGGGAAGTATATGCTATTGGCTTTACATTTTATGAAAAATAATTTCCACATAAATCTTCTACTGTAACTGGATGTAAACTCTATAGTGTGCTTAATTTGATTTTCCCAATCAAATATTTCAATTCAAGTACTTTGTGACTATAGGGAAAACGTTGGATATCGCATATCCAATTGATGTGGGTTGTGACTTTAGTCCTGCTTACTAAATATGAGATATTTTGTGTGCCTGTTGAGGGAGAATGTGCATTGGGGAGTACATAAATAAGTCAAAGAAATCTGCCAAATCAAATTGTACGACTTAGACCTCCAGAAAGTTTTCCGGTTCAAATTTCTCTAGAAAACCAACATCAGTGAACAGAATCCGAACAGGCGGAAATGGGCAGCTAAAGCTTTCCATGGTCAATGGCATCTCACAAAGCCTTTACAAAAGGGACAAGATGTTCTTCAGGCAGCTGACAAACCTAGGAGTGCATGACTGGAACTTGCTGTAGCATTTACTTTTTATTCTGTGTTTGCTGAGAGCATTCAGACTGCCACTAGACCAGTGGTTCTCAACCTTCCTAATGGCGTGACCCTTTAATACAGTTCCTCATGTTGTGGTGCCCCCAACCATAAAATTATGCAAGTGTTCATTCCCAGAAATTAAACCGAAACTGACCAATGGCGCGAAGATCCATTGTTCATAAAGGTAAAGGTATCCCCTGTGCAAGCACTGAGTCATGTCTGACCCTCTAGCATTTTCATGGCAGACTCAATATGGGGTGGTTTGCCAGTGCCTTCCCCAGTCATTACCGTTTACCCCCCAGCAAGCTGGGTACTCATTTTACCGTCCTCGGAAGGATGGAAGGCTGAGTCGACCTTGAGCCGGCTGCTGGGATCGAACTCCCAGCCTCATGGGCAGAGCTTTCAGACTGCATGTCTGCTGCCTTACCACTCTGCGCCACAAGAGGCTCCATTGTTCATGATTGTATATTATTATTATTATTATTATTTATTTGATTTGTATGACCGCCGCTCTCGGAAACCGGCTCGCGGCGGTTCACAACATTTTGATACAAATACAATATATTAACCATTAAAATTCCCCATTAAAACCCCATTAAAACCCCATTAAAACAATGACTAAGTCACAATGATGGCGATTAAAACTATTCCCGTACAGGCCCACTGGATGAGCAGAAGGGAACGGAGGATAATTGGGCATAGGATTGAACACTCTGGGGAACCAGGTCAGTTTAGTACTGGCCTCCCCCCTCCGGGGAGAGGGGTCCGATCTTAGCCCCGGGCCATCACCCGGCCTTAGACAAACGCCTGGCGGAAGAGCTCCGTTTTGCAGGCTCTGCGGAACTCAGAGAGCTCCGACAGGGCCCGCAGCTCTTCAGGGAGCTCATTCCACCAGGTAGGGGCCAGGACCGAAAAGGCCCTGGCCCTTGTCGAGGCCAGGCGTGCCTCCCGGGGTCCTGGGATCATCAGCAGATTCTTACCCGCAGAGCGAAGTGCCCTGCGGGGGGCATAAGGAGATAGGCGGTCCCTCAAGTATGCAGGACCCAAGCCGCGTATAGTCTTAAAGGTTAGTACCAAAACCTTGAACCTGATCCGGAAACAAACTGGCAACCAGTGCAGCTGCTTCAGCAGAGGCTGAACATGGGACCTCCAAGATGATTTAGTGAGGACCCGTGCAGCTGCATTCTGTACCAGCTGTAACTTCCGGGTTAGAGACAAGGGTAGGCCCGCGTAGAGCGAGTTACAGAAGTCTAATCTAGAAGTAACCGTTGCATGGATCACAGTGGCCAGGTGTTCCGGGGGCAGGTAGGGCGCTAGTAGCCGAGCTTGGCGTAGATGGAGAAACGCCGTCCGGGCTACCTTAGTGACCTGGGCCTCCATGGAAAGTGAGGCATCCAGAATCACTCCCAAATTCCTGGCTTGGGGCACAGATGACAATTGTACCCCGTCCAGGCAGGGAAGACGCGCTTCCTGTTCCTGCTCCCTTCGGCCTAGCCAAAGGACCTCCGTCTTAGAGGGGTTGAGTCTCAGGCGGCTCTTCCTGATCCATCCAGCCACTGCTTCCAAACAACTGGCGAATTTTTCTGGGGGGAGATCTGGCCGGCCATCCATCAAGAGATAGAGCTGGGTATCATCAGCGTACTGGTGACACCCAAGCCCATAACTCCGTACCAGCTGAGCCAGGGGACGCATATAGATGTTAAATAACGTGGGGGAGAGCACCGCTCCCTGTGGCACCCCACATGGGAGTGCAAAGGAGTCGGATAACTCCTCCCCCACAGCGACCCTCTGTGATCTGTTCTCTAGAAAGGAGGATAGCCATTTAAGAGCCACCCTTCCAATCCCAGTATCAGCGAGGCGGTGAACCAAGAGCTCGTGGTCAACCACATCAAATGCGGCTGACAGGTCTAATAGCACGAGAATGGCCGACCCGCCCCGGTCCAGCTGGCGCCGGAGATCATCTGTCAGGGCGACCAGCACAGTCTCCACCCCATGGCCAGGACGGAAGCCAGACTGGTATGGATCAAGGGCCGAAGTTTCCTCCAAAAATGCTAGGAGCTGGTCCGCGGCGGCCCTCTCAACCACCTTGCCCAGGAATGCAAGATGCGATACCGGGCGGTAGCTGGCGGGGTCCCGCGGATTCAGCGATGGTTTTTTCAGAAGAGGGCGAACCACTGCCTCCTTGAGCCGCTGAGGGAATTCTCCCGATGTAAGGGAGAGGTTTATAATCTCCCTCAGGGGAACACCTATCCGTGGGTCGCTGATCTTAAGCAACCACGACGGACAGGGATCAAGGGGGCAAGTGGTCGCCCTCACCGACCCTAGCAATTTGTCCACTTCGGATAAAGAGAGCCGCCTGAAGCCATCAAACCTGATCCCCCGTAACGGCCACGGAGCTTCTAGTTCACGAACTGTATCAACTGTGGCAGTAAGGTCACGACGGAGCGACAAGATCTTATCCGCAAAATAGCTCGCAAAAGCCTCGCAGCCTAGTTCCAATTGACTACTATTTTGATGCCCTCCTTCGAGGGCAGTAAGGGTCCGAACTATCCTAAATAATTGGGCTGGGCGAGAGCTAGCGGACGCGATTTCCGCAGCAAAGTAGTCACACTTTGCCGCTTTCACCGCCATCTCATACGCCCTCATAAGCGTGCGATGAGATGTTCTTGTAGCTTCGTCGCGGGTCTTCCGCCACACTCGCTCTAGCCGTCTCACCTCCCTCTTATCGTATATGATCGTATATAAATTGTTCCCCCTCCAGACAAATGTTCTATCTCAATCCACTCTGGCCAAGCTGCTCGCCCTGCCCTGACCCCTGTGAAAGGGTCATTCGCCCCCCCAAAGGGGTCCTGACCCCCAGGTTGAGAACCACTGCACTAGACTGACCACCATTGCTAACATTATACTGGAGTTGCCATGGTTGGGAAGACTCAGGGCACCGACTGAGCTCTGCTCCTCCCTGACAGTGCCCATTTCTATCTGGCCTCAGTGTGACATCATTGTCAGCATAATGCCAAAACATGCTTTTCCTTACATGGGTCCATCTAGCCATTATCCCAAGATTTTCAGAAGGTCAGCACACCAATATGCCTACCAGGAAATAAGTACAAAATTCCTGTCCCTTTAATATTGGAGAGCCAGCGTGGTATAGTGGTTAAGAGCAGGGGCTTCTAATTTGGCGAGCCGGGTTTGATTCCCCACTCCTCCACGTGTAGCCTTGGGCTCATCAGAGCCTTGATAGTGCCGTTCTCAAAAAGCAGTCTTATTAGAGCTCTCTCAGCCTCCCCTATCTCACCGAGTGTCTGTTGTGGGGAGAGGAAGGGAAGGCAATTGGAAGCCATTTTAAGATTCCTTTGGGCAGTGAAAAGCGGGGGTATAAAAGCCAACTCTTCTTCTTAATAGAGGTTTGACCTTTGGAAATAGGTAGCTGAAGCTTTTCAGGGCCAGGATGTAAATAACACCTGGGAAATAGGAATCTGTTAAAGGCGCAGGACGTTTTGTTTCCTCCAGCCACCTGGCAACCCCATCAGAGGGGCGGAGGTTAGGATGGGCCCTTAATAATAAAGGAACATCTTCATTGTAAAAAAGGCACGATAATTTATTTGATCGTATAAAATAATCATTAAGACCCATTCCACCTTAAAGCAACTGGTTCCAACTAAATATGAGTCAGCCAAGGAGACAGGACACAAAAAGATTTTGTCCTACTATCACCATCAGGAACTCTGCTCTGATCGGTTGATGATCCCTGCAGCTATAAGAAGGCTTCTAAAAGACCTTAAACAGCTTATTACAAATACTGCGTATCGAACCACTTTCCCACATTGTAGAATGAATCATGGCCAGTTGGCTCGCAGCACAATCCAACGCAAGTTCACAGCGTCCTGTGTCCATCGGGGCTTACCTCTACGGCAAGCATGTCTAGGACTGCAACATAAGGCACATCAGGTGGCCAATGCACATAATCCTTCTGGATGGCTTGCCAAATGATGCATCAGCATGCCCGTAAAGCCTAGGTGTTTATAACAGGCAGTTGCGTAATGCTACATTCGATGCTGGCGGCTTTTTCGGTGAACTGGCAGTCAATCCGGTGCTGCGTGGGTGACATCCTCCCAAAAAAGCCGAAGAAGGTTAAAAACACAGGAATGAAAAAGAGACCGTGAGAGGTTCCAAACGAAATAACCAGAAATATAATCTTAAAAAATGCTCTGAAGACATAGGTATCCGTCATGGAGAGCGCCAACACCCCCACAATGGTGGAAACACCTCCCTGGACCATGGGGTAGCCAAGGCGGTAGAGAGCATCCACGGCCTTGTCATTCAGGCTGGCTTTCTTGCTGCTAACAAAGGCATACGAAACGTGAGCAGAGCAGTCAACGGAAAACCCTATGCACATGATCAGATTGATCATGGATATGGAGTCAAGATTGACATTCCAGTAGGCCATGTAGCCCGTCACGCCGATGATAACAGACGAGATAGCAAAGGTTACCCACAGAGAGCACAGAGGATTGGGAATCAGCAGCAAGGAGATAATTAACATGGCCCCAGAAGCTATCACAACGTTTTGAATGGTGTTCTGAGCAATCACGATTAAGTGATCATAGAATATAAAAGCTGGGTGATACACTATGAGCGGTAACTCACAGTCTGCTGCACGCGCTCTCATCTGATGTAAAAGTTTCTGCTCGTCCAATGAAGTAGTAACATTGACGGTCTGTATGAAAAAACGTGAAGCCGATATTTCCAGATCAGTAAAATTAACATCCCAACGAGACTGCGAATGTTCTCTGAACACGATGGGTAAATTGCCAATGAACGAACTACGGTCGCCTATATTTAGAGACATTCTTTCGGCTGCCACTTCATAGATTCTCAGCCATGACTCTGACAATTTCTTGTCCACGTAGGTTGAGTTTTCTAGCACTTGCATGCAGTGCTCCAGCTCGGCACGAATAGTTGAATTCCAATACGGTAGGCTTTCGGTGATAACGGCCATAACTCTTGGACCGTACTCTTTAAAATACTGTTCTTCGAAATCATAATAATTAACGACGTAAGAATGGTCTTGGACCAGGTTTCGAAGATCTATACCCTCATTAACCTGGGTGCAGCCATAGATACTACTACATATGTATATGAGATACAGGATTACGACAGCCACTTTGGTCCCGTTACGCATAAGAAAAGGACCAAAATAATTTTTGAAAAACCCATTCATGGGATGCTCAATCTCACTTCCGGTGGCCGTATCATAAAATCCTCCCACACAGCACCAGTTGTACCAAAAGCTATGCTGAGCTTCGTTGGTCACTTTCATGAACGTGAGCCAATGTCTGTTGCTTTCTTCTCTTCTTCCGTTTAGAGCGAGGACTGCTCCAAGGAAGGTCAAGTTGTAAATGTAGCAGAAGACGAAGGCCGTTCCCGTGTAGATGCAAAAGGACTGAACCGATGGGAAGGACGTCGCAATGCCAATGTAGAAGGCCAAAACATCGGTGAGCGTTGTGATGGTAACAGACACAGCTGCCTCTTCGTAGGTGTCCGCCATCCGATCCCTGACTCTGTCCTTGACCTGAGTCTTTTGCCAGCAGGACACCATGATGAACATGTCATCAACACCGACACCTGAAGAAAGACGAAGGATATTATTAGTCTCCATATAGGCTGGTACGCAAGACGCAAAATTTACAAAAAACGAGTGTGCCTAGCTAATCTGAACATATTTTTCTTCCAGATAGTCTACAGAGTCATAGAGACTAATGATTCTGAACCTTTATATTTGAAAGAAACAAAAGTAGTGGACAAATATGAGCACCAAGCTTATTTTGGGGCTGTGGCCCATGCCTGTTACTGTGGAGAATAACACACAATTGATTTTTGGGAGGTGGGAAATTGCATCTCCTGCAGCAAAAATCAATGTCGAGAGAGGCAAGCTAACACTTTGACCAATCTCCTGTGAAGCGTAGACCGCCTACATGAATGGAAACTTTGATTTTGAACCCAGAGTCATTTCATAGAGAGGAAAATCCCACATTCTTTAGGAGCACCATGATTCAAACAAGGGTAGATGCTTGTCATTTCTACTTTGCTGCATTCCGAATTCACATGTGAAGGGTGCATAAAAGCACTTTTCTCCATGTTCTGCTTTAAAATTCAGAGAAACAGCTATCTCAAGACTGAAGAATGGTAAAAAATGGTAAATGGTAAAAAAATGGTTAAAAAGTTGAGAAAGGCTACTCTAGAGCAGTGGTCCCCAACCTTTTTATCACTGGGAACCGGACAACACTTGACAATTTTACTGAGGCCCGGGAGGGGGGTAGTCTTTTGCCGAGGGATGTCGCCACCACCACCTGAGCCCCTGCTCCGCTTGCTTTCCCGCTGGTGCCCCTGACTTCCTGCCACCCACTGGGGGGCGCTACCAGCAGCAGCTGCGCAGTGCCACGCCGAGGGGGAGCCCCAGCCATGGTGGCCGTCAGAGAGCACCAAAGGTGAGCCGGCGGCCGAGTGGCAGGGCAGCCCCCGAGGCAGCAGCCAGGAAGGAGTACAAGGAGGAGCTGCGGCCTGGTATCGACTGATCTACGGACCGGGACCAGTCACCGGACCGGGGGTTAGGGACAGCTGCTCTAGAGCATGATTATGTGTTTATGTGTGCGTATAAATTCCCTCCAACTCTTGTTCAGATATATCCATCTGAAGCCTTGGTGAGACTTATAGGAAGCATCTCTCACTTACCAAGACTTATAGCATCTCTCACTTACCAAGTGTAAGAAATGGTCCACTTGCGGCTGTGATAACAAAAGGCACCCCACAAAAGAGCAATAATCCAAAACTACTGATAACTGCTAAACCGGACGACAACACTCCAAATGCTGCAACCCACACTTTTGTTCGTACACAGTCGAGCCTGCAAAACATCAAATACATCTTACGATTGGACTCAAAGTTTCATGTTACACATGCAGATTCAATGCTTTCTTAAACAAAACTAATGCGGGCAGCTGTTGCATTTAAGAACTTTGTAGAGCCACAAGAATGAGAAACAGTTCCCATTTCTTTTGAAAATATGACAATATTATAATAAGGAGGGCTTGAGGGAGGATAGATGAATTTAGAGGAGTAACATTTTTAGAAGTTTGGAAGCAATTGGGGAAAGGGGATCTTTTTGAAAAACAAAGACATTTTTTGGGGAAGATATGAAATATAGGGAACACTTTTCTATCAAACTTAAAATTATTTTGCTATTATATCAACATAAGATTGTACTAACAGTGTATTCATGGAATTAGAAGGATGAATGGCTCACAGTGCAGATGTACTCAGAAGTCTATTCAGTGGAGCTTACTCCCAGGAAAGTGTTTTTAGGATTGCGCTATTAGTTTTCTAGAAGCAGAACTGCAGCTATGCCCCAGTGAGACAGCAGGCTTTCTCAACCCGGGTTCTGTGAAACCCTGGAGCAAAGGTAGTCAAACTGCGACCCTCTAGATGTCCATGGACATCTGGAGGGCTGCAGTTTGACTACCCCTGCCCTGGAGTTTCTTGACAGCCCTGGAAGGGTTTCCTAAATGGGTGGGAGTTAATTTATTATATATATTTGAAATTTGTTAAACATTTATTGGGTGATATGACCAAACTGACCTCCCTGAAGGTGATAGGAAGGGAAGGGACTCCAGGTGGGCATGTACACAGCTATGCTTCCCAATCATATTCTGAGCGATTGTGCCATTACTGGGATTTCTCAGAACCTCAAGAATGTTTCAGGAGTTTCTCAACAGTAAAAGGGCCGCAGTTTGACTACCCTGAATGTTTCAGGAGGGCATTTCTACAGGATTGGAGACTGTTCCACTGGTCAAAGTATTTATTAACTTACTGCTTTGTCTTCCATTCCTGGAATCCACTTTTTTTTTTTTGGCCAATGTTTATAAGACTAATTTTTGATGGCACTGTTTTCCAATTTTGTAATTCTAGTTCTGTTGCATAGTTTATTGGGTGTCCCTGTCTGACTCTGTGTTAGTATATTTTGTAATCTGCCCTGAGATGCCTCTAAATAAACAGAATAACTAAAATAAGGGATCAAGCAATTAAATTAACTTCTCATGTCTCAAAACTTTCCCTTATTAGTTACTTCCTTGCACTACCAATAAATGGGTACTATTTGCCAGTTTCTTAGACCTTTTTTGAATGAATTTTAAAGCTCATTGAGCATATACTAATTCTTATTGACAAAACTGTACTTGTGGACTTTCTTACTTTATTTAACTAAGAACAGATAATGACACAATGAGACAACACTGCTTCCTCTCTCCTGCCCAAACCAAGAACTGAGGTGGGGTGGGGGAATGTTACCTTAAACATGATAAAATCGTAAAGCATATTGTTAAGAAATAGGTGACAATAAACAAAGGAATCACTCTCTCATTGTTTTTTTCTAATTCTTCCTGTCTGGATACTGAGGAAAAATAGGCCACCTGCAAGGATGAAAAAGAGAGAGAGAGAGGTTTCTCTATTAAATGTTATTTCACTTATTCTGCAAAGACACTACAATGTCACCCATCTTATTTGGTTACAAAAAGCGCTTTGTGTAAAAGGTGAGTCAGGGCTACAACACCAGAAAAGGGGGGACAATTTCCTTAACTGAAAATGCTCTCCCTAGGCACAAAGGAACCGTTTCCGCACAAGAGCAACCCCCTGCACTGGTGTTCTTAAAATATCGAGCAATGCAAAAACGTCTCACAAAATTTGCCTCCCCAGCAGTAGATCTGAATTTTGCATCTTCTTTTTTTGCATTTCAAGATCCTCCCTTACAGTGATCTTCCTCCCTTTGGATCTTGACCATCTTGACCATGCTAGAAGCTCTCTCAGCCTCACCTACCTCTCAGGGTGTCTGTTGTGGGGAGAGGAAGGGAGGGCAACTGTAAGCTGCTTTGAGACTCCTTTGGGCACTGAAAAGAAGGGTACAAAAAACAACTCTTCTTCTTCTTATAGTGACCCTGTGAGATTTTCAAGGCAAGAGACATTCAGCACAGGTATGCCACGGTCTGCTTCCCCACCCTGACCAAGGTATTCCTTGGGATGCTCTTCCAAATACAGTGCAGGGCTGACCCTGCTTAGATCACCTAGCTTGAGTCAAGGCGCAAGTGTGTGTACACAGGTCAACACATGTTTACCGTGTGTCTCCGGTAGTTTTTGTGGGAACCACCTGGCAACTGCACATAACACCATGACCACCTGGGGCAGGGGGAGTCAAACCGCGGCCCTCCAGATCTCCATGGACTACAATTTCCATGAGCCCCTGCTGGCAGGGGCTCATGGGAATTGTAGTCCATGGAGATCTGGAGGACCGCAGTTTGACTACCCCTGAGTGTACCTGGCAGGCATCCTGCCGCAAAAGTCGTGCTGGAAGCGGGGCTCCCCAGCCAAGGCAGGCGGGTGCCGGAAAGACCCAAGGCCTGGCCTGCCGCGCTCACCCGCACCGAAGCCAGGTTCAGCTTGCTCAGCACGCCGCGCATCTTCTGCAGGAAGGTCTTGAGCCAGCGCAGGCTGGCCTCTCGCTGCGCCGGATCGTCCTCCCGCAGGTGGTAGAAGAGGCGCAGCGCCCTGGCGGCCCGGACGGGGCGGCTGCGGCCTTCCTCGGGCCCGGGCCCCACGGAGACGCCGCCCAAGTAGAAGCCCAGGATGACGCCCCCTCGCCAGAGCGGGAAGGTGAGGTTGGGCAGCAGCGCCTCGATGCGCGCCGGGTCGCCGCCGACGGCGCTGAGCAGCGGGTTGGGGCTCCGGCAGGCGCCTTCGCGGCGGGCGCACAGCTGCTCGTAGGATCGCCCGTTCTCCCGGAGCCCCCGCACGGCGGCGTCCAGCGCCAGCAGCTCGGCGAAGGCGGCCCGCGTGAGCAGCGTGTGGTCGGGCTGGGCGGCCACCGCCACGAAGGAGGCGAAGGTGCCCTCGGTGGTCATGCGCTGCGCCGAGAAGCGCTCCGAGTCGCGCGTGGGGAAGCGCTCCTGCACCACTCGCCGCTCGGCCTTGGCCGGCCCGTTGCGCGGCGTGAACTGCGACTCGATGTCGTTCGACTGGCGGCTGGGCAGCCGTATGAAGCCGGCGCCCAGCGCGGCCGAGAGCGCCATGGGCAGCAGCAGGAAGGGCCACGGGTGGGCGCCCACCAGGCCCCCCAGGCTCCGCAGCGCACGGGACAGCGGCCGCTCCACGCAGTCCGTCCGGCACAGGCCGCGCATCCCGCATTCCCGAGCCGCCGCCGAGGCCCCCCCCCGCCCCCGACGGGCCCCGCGGGCGTTCTGGGCACGTTGGACGGAACCGGCGCGCCCGGCCGCTCGGGGGCCGCTGCTAGGCGATGCCATTGTGGCGCAGGCGGCGGGATCGCGCGCGGGAATGCGCTCCTGGTCATAAACCGCCGGCGCGAAAGTGTTGCTCGTCTCGGGATCAAGGGCTAAGCCAGGGGTAGTCAAACTGGGGCCCTCCAGATGTCCACGGACTACAATTCCTATGAGCCCCTGCCAGCGGCTGGGGCTCATGGGAATTGTAGTCCGTGGACATCTGGAGGGCCCCAGTTTGAGTACCCCTGGGCTAAGCGGATCCGTTTCTCACAACCGGAAACCGCCGACTTGTTTGAAATCTGTCCCTGGGCCCTGATGTTTGGACGGTCACGATCTGTTCATTCCAAGGCGGCGGGAGGTCGTGGGCGAATCCGTGGAAAGGGCTTCCGATTTGAAAAGGGAATGATTTGGTTTCAACGGATGTCCTTAGAAAAGTGTGGGTGGCTAAGGAACGAGGAGATAAATCTATGCGTGGCTGGGGTCTCGCTCTTGCGGGGTCTGCTTAAACCAACAGGGACTTTCCCTTTCCAACAGGGACTTGGTGAGCCAGAAACTGGTGTGACAGGATGAGCGAAGCCTCTTGATGTTGCAATGACACTCTGCAATCCTATGCAGAGTTAACCCAACCCATTCAAATGGGTGGAAGTAGATTGGGCATACCTTGTATAGGGTTGTGTTGCGCAGGGATTGGCATGTAAAGTTAGGATGCAGCCTAACACATCCCTTGTAGGTAGAGGTAAAACGTTTGTTGTTGTTGTTAGGTGCAAAGTCGTGTCCGACCCATCGTGACCCCATGGACAATGATTCTCCAGGCCAAGGGTAGTCCAACTGTGGCCCTCCAGATGTCCATGGACTACAATTCCCATGAGCCCCTGCCAGCAAATGCTGGCAGGGGCTCATGGGAATTGTAGTCCATGGACATCTGGAGGGCCGCAGTTGGACTTCCCCCTGCTCCCGGCCGTCCTGTCGTCTACCATTCCCCTGAGTCCAATTAAGCTTGCACTGACTGCTTCAGTGACTCCATCCAGCCACCTCATTCTCTGTCGTCCCCTTCTTCTGTTGCCCTCAATCGCTCCCACCAATAGGTTCTTTTCCAGGGAGTCCTTCCTTCTTCTGAGGTGGCCAAAGTATACAAATCCTCATTGATCCCCTTTTCGGTGATAGAGAGGACCCAGATAACAGACCATCAGATTGCAGGTCAACTCCAAGTTGTGACACCAAACCCTGAATTCTTCTGAGTGTGTGTTGTGGCAATGAAGTAATGACCACCAAAAAAGCCTATTGCTAACAACTATTCTTGGATCTTGGAAACGGAAGGCCACAGTTTCCTTTATAGAGTCAGTACCTCTCATGTTGTGACTTCCTTTTTCCCTACTGCCTTCAATTTTTCCTAGATTATTGTCTTTTCCAGTGAATCTTGTCTTCTCATAATTTGACCCAAGAGTGATAGCCTGAAACTCTGCCTCAAAAGCATTTCACTGGTTTCGAAAGAAAAAATAAAATCTAAGGAGGTTTTTTCCCCCAGTGTTTGTCAACATTTCTTACATTTTTTATGTTGCAATTGATAGGTGGTGTTGTCCATTTATTTCCTTTGGTTTTTTCGCCTTCTTATTGCCAGACTGTAGGGTTTTTTTTTTTTACTATTATGAATTTGGAGGCTGCCTTAGTTGAAGTCAAAGGGTAAAATTCTGCTTAGAAGGACTGCAGTATAAAATATTCAGAAAGCAGTCCTAAATGGGTAGACTCACAATTATTTATTTACTTTATCTATACCTCCTCTCCTTTTTTATCCTCACAACAATCTTGTGGACTAGCCTGAGAGATTGGGGCTGGCCCAAAGTCACCCAGCAAACATCCAGGGCAGAGTGGGGATTCGAACCTGGGTCTCTCAGAGCCTAGTCCACACACGTTAATCACTACACCCCCATTGGCTCCCACTCAGTTCTCTTTAATAAGACTCCCTCCCAGGAAAGTGTTCTTAGGATTGCGTGGGCAGGGGGTAAATGCTTTGACCAAACAAACACATAAATTCCAATGGATTTAAATGGAAACAAAGCCTTTGGATACACTCACTTTAGTAGTGGGATGTACAACCACTCTGGCTGATCTATAAAATTAAACTGACCACACGATGGCACCAAATGTTCAGCAGTAAAAAAACACATGTTATTCAGGATGGTCTCTAAATTGTGCTCTGTCACTTCTGTGGAAATGTGACAGATCTCATAAACACCAACCCTAAGAACTCCTCCCCCCCATGCTTGAAGAACTGGAAGCGTTATTTGTATACTCCACTTTACCAGGAGGAGTCTCAAAGCAGCTTACAATCACCTCCCCTTTCTCTTTCCTGGGCTTTTCCACAGTTGTCTGTATTCTCTGACTTTCCTTTGTATTAATCTCTGGAAGTTTTCTCTCTCTCTCTCTCTCCCCCCCTACCTACCTACCTACCTACCTGCCTGCCTGCCTGCCTGCCTACCTACCTACCTACCTACCTACCTACCTACCTACCTACCTACCTACCTACCTACCTACCTATCTATCTATCTATCTATCTATCTATCTATCTATCTATCTATCTATCTATCTATCGCTCTTCCCAGAGTTGACATTGGATTTGCACATGGCTCTCTGCACTTGTTGTCTCCAAACGACAGTACTGAGAATTGATTTTGCACCGTACTGTTTACATTTCTTTTGGAGGTGCCGGTGGCCAGTCCTGCCTCCCATGCTTTTCTCGGAGGCCCAGGAAGCCGGTCCCACCCATTCCCTTTTTTACGTTTGGTGTATGCACAATAACACTAGTTTGATGCAATGCCCTTGCCAAATGTTGGAAATGATTGGTCCAACGAATCCCCCCCCCCACACTTGTTCTCCTATTTTGCTCCCCTCACCAGTCTTCCTCCCCCCTCCCTTCCTCCCCCTTTCATGGGAAAAGTGCCCATGCGCTCCCCTTTTACATGTGCTGTGCAGCTCTTCCCCATCACCCACAGCCTTCTCCAGAGCAATGCAAATTAAAAGACAGTTTGGGGGAAATGGTGCCTGCTTGCTCCTTTAAGGCAAAGTACTACTATTATTGCAAAGAAACCACTTCAGGCAAACATCCTGGGTCATCAATTCCCCCCCCCATATAGTGCATGTTATTTTCCTTTTTAAAAAGGTAATTGTGTTGGGTTGCACCTATGTTGTAAAACAAAGAAGCTATCAGGACTGTGACGAGCCCAAGGTCACCCAGCTGGCTGCGTGTGAAGGAGCAGGGAATCAAACCTGGCTCGGCAGTTTAGAAGATACCGCTCTTAACCACTACAACACACTGGGTTTAGGTAAAGGCTTACTGCTATAGGGGCACATGGGGGTAATCCGCTGCCTGAGACCTTTTATTAATGCCATTTCTTTCCAATGAAAGGATCTTACATCATTCACCCCTCCATTTTATCCTCACAACATCCTTGTGAGGTAGGTTAGGCTGGGTATGTGCGATTGGCCCAACGGCACCGAGTAAACTTCCGTGACCTGGTGGGAATTTGACCCCCCCCCCAATTCCAGCCCTCTATTCCAACCACTACACCACACTGTCTCTCACCTAGTGATGCTCTCACTTAGTGATGCGTGAATAGTACTGCTACTATTGCAAATAAATGTGACATCAGGCCCCATCTTATATTGGAGCCCCTCTCACAGTATCAGGTCCTGCCTTATGAATCTCAAAATTCAGGATGTTAAAGACCTGGCCAACATAGCCCCCCAGTGTATTCATTTCCCCCTCACCACCACCACCACCAATGATAATATCAATATTATTAATAACTAGTAATTAAGCCCGCTGTATGCCGAATACAGCGGGCGCTAGAAACTGACCTTGGGGACCGCCGTCAGTCTGCTGGGGACCGCCGTCAGTCTGCTGGGGACCGGCTCGGGCTGCGGCCGGGCCGCGGCCGCGGGCCGCGCCCGCGAGCCGCGCCCGGGCCGCGCCCGCGAGCCGCGCCCGCGAGCCGCGGCCGCGCGCCGCGCCCGGGCCGCGCCCGCGAGCCGCGCCCGCGCGCCGCGCCCGGGCCGCGCCCGCGCGCCGCGCCCGGGCCGCGCCCGCGAGCCGCGCCCGGGCCGCGCCCGCGAGCCGCGCCCGGGCCGCGCCCGCGAGCCGCGCCCGGGCCGCGCCCGCGAGCCGCGCCCGGGCCGCGCCCGCGAGCCGCGCCCGCACATCGGGCCGCTTGCTGGCAGGGCCGCTGGTGGACTGTTTCTTCCTGGAACCTTGTTGGCCGGGAGCGGCTGCGAGGACGGCGGAGACCATTGTAAGTTGGGGGCGAGGGGGTGGTGCGCGGGGGCTGCGGCCTGCGTGGGTTCCCTCGGGCGTCAGGCCAGGAGCAACTGCAAGCCGCGCTGCGCGCGGCTCGCAGTTGCTGGGGCTGGGAATCAGAGGGAGCAATCGGCAGGCGCTTCGCGCCTGCCGATTGTTCCCTCCGATTGTCTGTCATGAGGAAGGGTCCAATCCGGACCCTTCCTCATCCCGGACACATCCCGCCCCAGAACGCCTTACTCTTTTATTTAGTCCGTGGCGCCCGTGGCTCCGTGGCGCCCGTGGCGCCACGGGCGGTGTTCAGATATTATTATTAATATTATTATTAATATTAATATTAATATTAATAATAATATGAATAACAACAACAACAACAATAATATTTTAATTATTTCTATACTACCCTCCCGGAACCAGGTTAGGGTGGCAGCCCGGAATAGCAGCATGCATCACTGAATAGGCTACAGTGACTTTAAATAAACACAAACAAAATTACTGCAGAATGGATATGTTGCAGTGAGAGCCAGCGTGGTGTAGCGGTTAAGGAGCAGCAGACTGTAATCTGGAGAACTGGGTTTGGTCCCCTGCTGCTCTTCCACATGCAGCCAAGGTGACCTTGACCACAGTTCTCTTAGAGCTGTTCTTGCAGAACAGTTCTCTTAGCGCTTTCTCAGCCTAACCTAAAGGTGTCTGTTGTGAGGAGAGGAAGAGAAAACTGTTTGTAAGCCACTTTGGGAATCCATTGGGTAGTGAAAAGCGGAGTATATGTTTTAAAAGCTCACCTTCTCTTCTGCATTGCAGTGGAAATAATATTCACGTGAATCCATCCCTAATGTGTGGAGCTTTATCTGCGATGTCTCGATCTCTTATTAAGGAAGGTAAGGAGCTCCTCGTCCAGCGAAGTCTATTTAGGGTAAACCTCTGTGAGCTATTTTTGTCTTCCCCTTCCTTTGTCCTTAGGCACTTTCTGTCTATGAACACTGCCTTCCTAATCTTCAGAAATTAATGCAGACTGCCAGAATTTAGTGCTGTGGGCCCATTTCATCTGGTATGCATCCCACAATACCGTTCCGCACCGACCTATTGTGTCCTGATTGTAAAAGTTGCAGAGAAGGGAAGGGGGGCTGTGTTCTTTAAATCTGTCTTCAATCTTAGTTAAATTAGATTTTCTGCAGACATTTTGGCAAGGCCGGACTTTAGAAATAATTAGCCCTGTTTTCCATGAGCAATTTTCTTTGATTTTGTTTGCTGTAAGTGGACTAGTATTCCAACACTGTTGAAAACACAGCATCTCATGGAGGTGCCCTAATCCGAACCCTTGGGCCATCAAGGTAGCACTGTCTAGCCATCCTGATAGCAGCTCTCTCCAGTGTCTCAGGTAGAGGGTCTTTCTCATCACTTACCCGCTCTTTTAACTGAAGATGCCAGGGACGGGACCCTCTGTATGCTCTAGCACTGAGCCATGGCCCCTCTCCCCATCCTGTTTTCCACATCTAACTCAAGAAATTGGAAAGGAGGAATTGTTTGTTCCCGAACACCTGTGTCCAGGAACATTACTGGCAGCAGATCCAGCTGGTGCTGCCAATCTTCAGGTTGGGCCTAGATTGTTGTTGTTAGGTGCGAAGTCGTGTCCGACCCATCGCGACCCCATGGACAATGATCCTCCAGGCCTTCCTGTCCTCTATCATTCCCCAGAGTCCATTTAAGTTTGCACCGACAGCTTCAGTGAATCCATCCAGCCACCTCATTCTCTGTCGTCCCCTTCTTCTTTTGCCCTCGATCGCTCCCAGCATTAGGCTCTAGCATTAGGCTCTAGCATTAGGGCCTAGATATCTCCTGGAATTACAACAGGCTACAGGGACCAGGTCTCTCCCCTGGAGAAAAGAGCCCCAATGTCATGAAATCCCACAGAAGTCCCTCTCTTTGTCAAACTCTGCCCTCCTTAGGCCCTGCCCCCAAATCCTCCAGGACTTTCACAACCCAGAGTTGGCAACCCTAGGTCCACAATGAGTATTCTGCATGCTTAGGGAAGAAGAGCCGCTGTTCATCCTTATCCGGGTTTTTTAAAGAAAACGCTAGTCCCTAACACTGCAGCAAACACTATTGCCAGATTGGGGCTAGCGGACTTACGGAACCTTTGATTGTATATGCGACCTCGCTTTAGGCAATAATTATGTAACTCTCACAATGTCCCTCCCCTTCTTGAATGTGAGGCCTGATTTGAATGCGGAGCTGGCTGAGACGCTGTCCCGGGGACTTTGCACTAGTCTGCGCCACGTAGCTGCTTGGACGGCAGTCCAGTTTTCAACAAGACAGTGCAAGTGCAAAAATCCCCTCCGGGAAAGCTTTTGGTTCAGCTAGCCCTGCATTTAAGTCAGAACAGCAGAACCGAAATAGAAAAGATACGGGAAGATCTCTTTCTTTCTTTCTTTCTTTCTTTCTTTCTTTCTTTCTTTCTTTCTTTCTTTCTTTCTTTCTTTCTTTCTTTCTTTCTTTCTTTCTTTCTTTCTTTCTTTCTTTCCCTCTTTCTTTCTTTCTTTCTTTCCCTCCCCCCTCCCTCCCTCCCTCCCTCTCTCTCTCTCTCTCTCTCTCTCTCTCTCTCTCTCTCTCTCTCTCTCTCTCTTTCTTTCTTTCTTTCTTTCTTTCTTTCTTTCTTTCTTTTTTCTTTCCCTCCCTCCCTCCCTCTTTCTTTCTTTCCCCCCCTCCCTCTTTCTTTCTTTCTTTCTTTCTTTCTTTCTTTCTTTCTTTCTTTCTTTCTTTCTTTCTTTCTTTCGAGTGGCTCGAAAAAATGAAAATGGCTTCTCCAGATCTTTTCAAAATTCTTAGCATGGGTCCCAAACTTGGATGGCTTACTGCATTGAATAGTATTTTAGAAGTGAATCCAGAGTGTGGCACTGGAAGCAAAAGGGGGGGGGGAGGGTTCAGCTGAAAACATGTTGGCTACTTGAGCAAGAAATTAGGCTGTCAGGCGACTGCTAAATTATCAGATTGCTGAAGGATCCCATTGAAAGGGTCAGTGGCAGAGATGGATTGCACCACTTAGCTGCATCTTAGCAGGGCCATTGGTTAAGACTATATTTTATCAGATTCTTTTTTTATTTGTAATTATTAATTGGCAGGAGGCCAGCAACAATAAAGGGCATTGTGGAGCCAAACAATATAATCCCCGAACAAAAAAAGAGTTAATATGCTCATTCGGTTAGGAAACTATGTTTTTAATTTTAGATGATATTAGTCGCTTTAAAGAACAGAGGATTGAATTTTTCTGAGATCAGAGCTGGTATGCGTTTCTTGCGTAACTTCGCAATACACGTTGTTTTTGTTTAATAACTTTTCTCAGATATTACATTAAAATTAGACAAGTAATCTCGAGAGCTCTGAAAACCTGGAACGCTGATTAGAGTCAGTGGGAATTGCTTGTGCAGTCCTGAGAACAGTTTCCTAGAAGTAAGTCTCGGTGTCTAGAATAGGACTTACCTCTCCATAGACCTGCTAGGAGAGCTTCTGTGGGAATGTGTTTTGCAGTGTTTGTCTTGCTTAAGTTCCAAGCAAAAATCTCTGTTAAAGAAGAACAGTTAAGGAAGGAGAAGAAGAGTTGGTTCTTATATGCCGTGAAAAGCGGCATATAAGAACCAACTCTTCTTCTTCTTCTTCTTCTTCTTCTTCTTCTTCTTCTTCTTCTTCTTCTTCTTCTTCTTCTTCTTTTCTCCACCCAAAGAAGTCTCATAGCGGCTTTCAGTCGCCCTCCCTTTCCTCTCCCCACAACAGACACCCTGTAAGGTGGGTGAGGCTGAGAGAGCCCTGATATTCCTGCTCGGTCAGAACAGCTTTATCAGTGCCGTGGCGAGCCCAAGGTCACCCAGCTGGCTGCATGTGGGGGAGCGCAGAATCGAACCCAGCATGCCAGATTAGAAGTCTGCATTCCTAACCACTACATCAAACTGGAACTGATTTGGAAGAATGAAAACTAAGCCAAGAGTCTTCTAGCACTATCCTAAGCATAGGTACTCAGAAGTAAACCCATTTAGTTAAGTAGGACGTACTCCCTAATAAGGGTGTTTAGGATTGCAGCTCCTATCACCATGTTAAGTTCAAGCCTATTTGTCAAAATACAGTAATTAAAAATCACATGTCTGATGGCTAAAAAGTGAAGGGGAAATTTCAGTGACCCTTGTGCTAAACTGTGATTCATTCAGATTAATTGGTCCACATAGTGATTTCTCTTCTACTAAGTTACTGAGTCCCTGTACTGGAGATAGAGATGAACATCTGCTGGGATTTAACCTCCTAAAAGTATGCTGCTGTCATCACTACATTTTTGTAGGGCTGAATAGATTTCAAATGTCTGCAAGGATTCTTAAAAGATTATTCTCAGTATAGTATGGAAAATATGCAGTGGCCCTTAACCATAATTTTCAGAAGTCTAGCAAAAATGAATCTTGCCCATGCAGGCTGATTTAGTTGGCACAGAAGTTCTCTTAACGTTTCAAATGATTTACAACCTGCCTTTCTTATATTTAGGCTCCAGTAGAACTTACTGCACAACCTAGAATGCATTGTCCTAAATTTTTCCTTCCTTCCTTCCTTCCTTCCTTCCTTCCTTCCTTCCTTCCTTCCTTCCTTCCTTCCTTCCTTCCTTCCTTCCTTCCTTCCTTCCTTGTCTCTTCCCTCCCTCCTTCCCTCCCTTCCTCCCTCCCTTCCTTCTCACATACAGATGAGAAGAAACCCTCACTCCCTCAAAGAAGGACGTTCCCTGATTGTTACTGAAGGCTTGAGAAGGTTATGTAGGCAGAATGTTTAAAATTGACAGGGGTGGAAGAGTCAAGAAGACTTAATTTTTTTTGCTGGTCTTGCAGGCAAGGAGATGGTTGGCTTGACTTGTAGCTACTGCACATTTATAATGTTATGGGGGCCCTCTAAAATTGTTCTAGTAGTGTAGACTTGCCCCAGGATGACAATAATCTTGTCTGTTATCATGACCCAGGCCAAACCAGGGCAGAGTCTGCACTTACTTTCTTTATTCCATTGTCAATCCTGTTGAATTCAGATCGCTTTGAACTCGATTCTTCTTCCCCCCCCCTCCCCATTGAAACAGGAAAGTCTTCTGCACATGGTTAGGGAGGCTCAGAAGATGGGGGGGGAGCCAAGCCTCTTTCTTTCTTTTCTTGAAAGGGGTGGGGAGAGGAGCCAGGCAGGGAGCCTCTTTCTTTTCTTGGAGGGGAGGGGGAGAGGATCGAAAAAGGCAGAGGAGGGAGGAAGAATCCAGGACCGACAGAAGTTGAGAGAAATTAGGGGATTCTCCTTTAAGGCAAGCGTGTCACATGACCAGGTGTAGCCTATCAGAGGTTCTCTACCACGGAGCTTTCTTTCCCAATCCAGAGCTTTCTTTCCCAAGCTGGATATTCAGGCTTAAAAGCAGTCTGAAATATCGCACAATAAAGGTAGGGTCACTCCGGATTAATGCTCTTGCTGCAGAAGGAAAATTAAAATCACCCAAAATCCAAATGGAAATCACATTCTGTGTAGAGGGCAGGGACTGAATCGATCTGGGGTTGGAATAAAAGCTCTGTGCAGTTTAAACCCAGGTGGGTGGGACTGGACTGAATGGCTAACATCATCAACCAGCCATTATTTTCTCAAGGCTTACTAAATATATACTGTACCAGACTAGAACAATCCTCTTTTTTTTTTTTTTTTTAGTTAGGCTGAGGCTATGCTTTGTTTTTCTATCTGAGAAATCACATTGATGCCATACGTTCGGTTTTTACATTTGGGCTTCTCCATTAAAAACGTGCTCCTGCTTACCGTGAGAATTTGGACCGACACAAAAAACACATTTCCTGGTTCACCCCCCCCCCAGCCCCAATCCCCAAAGTGCTGTCGTAATTGAATGCAAACAACTGAGCAACACAGGAAAAACAACTGGCAACGGCAGCGAATCTGTAGGTGTGATCCTGAACTGAAGTGAACCATAATCTGTTTCCCACTCTAATATACGTGGATGAACTTCTGCTGGTAACTGCTTGAAAACATCCCGTGGCAGCCATTTCCTTCTCTGTATCAGGGGACCACCTTTAAAAGCCCTACTGACCTGTGACATAATTCCTCTTCTATTTTATCTCTTGGGCTCCAGCATAGCGTCTTGAAGATTATAGCAGCTGTTTCAAGCAGCCCCAAAGTGCTAGGCGTTACAAAACAAGCTTTTTCCTCTCGAGTAGTGTAATGTGTTTTACATGTCCATACAATCTGATAGGAACTGGGGGAGTTTTTCTTTTTAAGGAATTGTATGAAACATATTTTTAATAACCGTGCTGCTTTGGAGGATTCTGTGCCTAGGATATATCTAAGAGTGCTTCTTTTGATCCTTCAGAGGTCAATGGAGTTGATTGGGCTTGAATCAGACTGTCTCCCCAGCAGAACTTGGAGATGCTGCCAAAGTTGAGGATCTCATTATATTTCAGTGGAAGAGAACAAAGTGCTTGATCAAGCCAACTTCTACTAAAACCTAAAGATCTGTGGGCGCCGGAATCTTTCAGCTCTCTATTGGTGACAGTACGTGGTACAAGAGAGTACCCAGGTTATTAATTCTGCAGGTTCAGTGATCACAGACTTCAATTTTTCAGGACAGCTCGTTTTATTTAGCAACTCCAGCAACAAACTCCAAATACTGAATAGAGAAAAACAGGCAAACTCATGCACTTTTATACCTTTCAGGCAGCCCGCTGCTGCCTCTGATTGGCCCTAAGCAGCGCAATCCGATTGGCCCTAAGCAGAGCAATCTGATTGGCTCTGAGCAGAGTGATCTAGTTGGAGCTTAACAGGTTCCCTTGATTGGCTAGCAGAAACCCTCATTTGCATCAGTGGCCAAATGCCCACAGACACAACACGGACTTCGCTGAAAATCCCCCAAACAATCCCCCAATATATACAGACATAGAACAATAGATCTACCCGTGGCTGCAGGTGATCGGCCATGCGGTAATTTGAACTGATTGATTCCGTGGAGGATCCTGTTGCAAGCTGACCAGTCAGTCAGCAGCCACCAGATACGAATCTACCCGTGGGGAAGACAGCCAGATCTGAGCCAGTCAGTGGCTCTGGATCTCAGTCCGGCCTTGGACCTCAAGCTCGGACCCTGGCAGGACTGCATACACAACAGTAATTTTGTTTAACTTTGGCTCAACTAGACCAGTTTTTAAACTTGAGATGCTTTCCTCTATCTGTGCTCCCAAAACAGAGAGCTGTTCTATATAGCATCCACATTTACGTCCTCTAATCATTCGCTTTCCACACTTTCTCCTGTTTTGCTGTGATCTCTCCCCAAATACAGAAGAAGCATGCATTTTGTAGAGAAGTGGGGCTCTTATTGACACAGAACAGTAGACAAATCCCTACCATACTCTGGGGACAAGAACCACTGATGTATGGCAGGGAAATGCAAGGCTCAGTTGACCTCAGAACATGAGTGAGTCTAGAAGGACATTATCCAGGGGGAGGAGAGGAAACTAAACACCTGGCTGCCATTTTCAGTAGCAGCTGTGTGTTTACTGTGCAACTTTCATTTTGGACCTATGAGCTTGAAAAGGATTCTCTCTCCCCCTGTGTGTATTTCTTATTTGCGTTCATACAGCAGAAGCCAGTAGGTGGTGGTAAAGAAGCATTAGGTACAGGATAATTCCTGCACTTTGTCAGACTGACAGCAAAACTTGGAGTTTACTACAGAAAGCTTTTGGTGTCCAGTTCTTTGCATAATCTCACTGCAGCTATCATTTTCCAATGGAAACATGTACGGTGCATCTCTTTTCTGCAAACAGTCGTACCGACAATTACCTTAATGGAAAATCAGATGGCTACTCATGGCCTTTGTCTGGGTTGAATCCACCGTGGAAACCCTCCAGGAAAATCTGTTGGCCCCTATTATTGCATTGCGTAGCAGCGTTAGTAGATTTAACTCTCTCTCGAGAGGCCTAAATCTAGACTCAATTCAGCGAAGGACCTTGTTATTCTTACCAGCGGGTAAAAAAACAAAACAAAAAACCTGTCGGGAGAACCAACAATATTCGTAAACCATACCGAGTCTGTCAGTTATCGGCATTCCTGGTTAGATATCGGCATTCCTGGTGTGAAAGTAGAAAATTAGCATAGGCGAATTCATTAGAGGTAGAATTTATTCCCCTCTCTTGGCAGACCAAGATTTTAAAGCTCCATGCCTTCCAACAGGTGCACAAAGTATCAACAGCGAAGAAAGGGGGGAAAAATTCATTTGTGAGTGTGACTTATTTTCCCTGGGACAAAGAGGTGGTTATGAAAGACCAAATATAAAATCGTTCTGTTTCAAGACTGTCAGACGTGTATTTCTGCAGCTGGAACACATTCTGTGCCAGCCTTACGTGTTAAGTGGGGCGCCTCAGCTACCTATGAGACAATGGTGCAAAAGCAATGCATGCGCACACTCGATACAGCTGAAAAAAGTAATAAACGTGGAACCGAAGAAATAATAAATCATCCCCTTCTTGTTCCTCTAACCCTCGCTGTGACCCAGCGTAGTGTAGTGGTTAAGAGCAGCGGCCTCCAGTCTGGAGAACCAGGTTTGATTCCCCACTCCTCTTCCACATGCAACTTGCTGGGTGACCTTGAGCCAGTCACAGTTCTCTCAGAGCTCTCTCAGTCCCACCTACCTCACAAGGTGCCTGTTGTGGGGAGAGGAAGGGAAGGCGATTGCCAGCTGTGTTGTCCCGTCTTAAAGTAGAGAAATGTGGTTATAAAAACTTAACTTTCTCTTCTTTTTCTTCCATCACTTCTACTACAGAACTGACCTCACATTGGTTCCTCAGTGTCACCGCAGGGCCCAGGGCCAGATTCATGATGGGGGGGGGGGGAATGACGGAACCATCCCACCCATCACCCACCCCCCACAATTCAAGGCATAGGTTCTGCCTCCATTTTTTATGTTTAAAAACCACTTTGTCAATTGACAGAGATAAGAAGGGAAATGAGCAGGCAATATTTTAGCCGTACAGTCAGTTTTATAGGAAGAAAAAGAACGGGCTTAATGCTACTGAGAAAGAATTACTCCAATTTGTGGAAGACACAAAAGAGTAAACAGGAAAAGGAAACCAAGGTAGTCAGTCCTCATGCTGCTCCCTTTTCCTATGTAATCACATGGTCTGGGCCCAGTGTACCTGAGGGATTGCCTCTCTGCCTACACCCCTCAATTGCCTTGCACTCTCCCACCTCCAACCTCCTGGTGGCCCCTGGCCCCAAAGAAGCCCGTTTGACCTCAACCAGGGCCAGAGCTTTCTCCATCCTGGCCCCCGCCTGGTGGAACAAACTCCCAGAGATCAGGGCCCTGATGGAACTTGAACCATTCCTGCAAAAGGGAACTCCTCCACCAGGCATTTGGTTGAGGTCGATCCGGATCACCATTTCCCGTCCCCCCCCCCTGAGCTTCCCTCCTATGACCATCTCTGCAGACTCACCCATGCCGCTGGTCCATGAGTACGCGTTGACTTATTGTCCTCCCCAGTGTTATCGTTCTATAATGTTGTTTATTGTAATTACTGTATTATTATAAACTGAGTTATTTGTATCATTCCTATTTGATGTGAACCGCCCTGAGCCTTCGGGGAGGTCGGTATATGAATGAATGAATGAATGAATGAATGAATGAATGAATGAATGAATGAATGAATGAATGAATGAATGAATGAATGAATGAATAACTGGGCCCTGCTGGTGCCATTAAGGAATGCTTGTGTGTGTGGGGGGGGTGCTGGTTTCTCACTAAGGCAGGAGTGCAGATAAAGTCTTGTTTGGATTAAAGCCATTTGATCTCTATAGAGATACTTTGAAGAATTCTTCTTCCTCTATAGATTGCCCCCCTCCACAAGCAGGCAGTAGTCGACCTGTGGCGTTTGCTGGCAGGGGCTCATGGGAATTGTAGTCCATGGACATCTGGAGGACCACAGGTTGACTACCCCTGGTTTACAGCATAAAAATTCATAATAGGATTTTTTAAATCCTACAGTTAAAATGATTTTTGAGCCGATTTATTTTTCAATTACACCCAAGAGATTTGGAAGTGCATTTCTCCTTTACGTGGATCTCCTTTACGTACGATTGCTAGCAATCATAAAGCACGTTGAAAAGCAGTAAAACTAGATAAAACTCTGCAACCTAAAAAACATTTAGGAGAAGAGTTTTAAAAGACTGAAAATGGAATATTTATTTTATTTATTATACAGCAGAGCTACTCGAAGGAATAAAGAAAGAATAATATAAAATATTTAGCCAGGTAGGTACAGGGGTTATGCAGACATATTGGGCAATTCCATGAAACATTGATTCTTTTGCCTGTTGAAAAGGAGGAATAAAATTACCCAAACTAAAGGAAAACAACAGATATGGAAGTCTCTTTATTAACCCATAACACTGGATTGCCCTTCTAGGGTAACCTGACTTGACTTCCCATGCCAGGAAATCTATGGATTGTTTGTTCTAGCCAAATTTGCCAATATTTTACTCCTTGAGTCTGCAAGCTTAAGAGGTTTGGGTTTGAACCCTATAGCACATTATAGTAAGTATTACAGCAGTGGTGGGCCATGACTCAGTGGCAGAGAATCTGCTTTGTATACAGAAGGTCCCAGGTTCAATCCCCAGCATCTCCAGTTGAAAGAGATCAGGTAGTAGGTGAGTGTGAAAGACTTCTAAGTCAACAATAGGGGCCTTAATGTAGGCCCTGGAAGGGGTTCCGAAATGGGTGGGAGTTAATTCATTCTTTATATATTTTTAATTGGTTAAACATTTATTGGGTGATATGACCATATGTGGCCAATGATGGGCCAGGAGGGGGTGGGAAGAGGAGGGGCCCCGGGTGGGTGGGTACACAGCTATGCTTCCCAACCATATTCTGCATGATTGTACCACTCCTGGGGTTTCTTGAAGCCTGACGAACGTTTCAAGGGTTTCTCAGTGGCAAGAAAAGTTGAGAAAAGCTGCCTTCATGGATCAGTACAAGCCTTAGGAGAAAGGCACTGTTCTGTGAACGTGTTCATGTATACCAGTATATAAGCAGGGGTAGTCAAACTGCGGCCCTCCAGATGTCCATGGACTACAATTTACTGGCATTTGCTGGCAGGGGCTCATGGGAATTGTAGTCCATGGACATCTGGAGGGCCGCAGTTTGACTACCCCTGATCTAGAGAGCCATGGCAGAACAGAACCCAGTCTTAGAAAGTTGTTTTCTTTGTCTTCCCAAGTCGTTTGGCAGGGAAGCAAAACATTTGCCCATGTGGGGTCAGAGGGTCACACATGGGACAGCCCTCGTTGCCAGATCTGCACACTTTCAACTCCTTGCAGCCTTTCTGTGCACCAGAATGACAGCGAACAGTTCCAGCATAAACAGAGAGCCGAAACATCAAAATATCCCCGAGGTCAGGCCATAAAAGAAGCCATTATTGACACACACTCGGTTTTTGCCCAATAACGACGGCGTATTTCATGCCGGTCGTTTAAAAGGCATCTTTATTTCTGCGGAGGGAAAGGGAGGAAGGCTTTTAAGATTCGATAACGTAAACACGTGCTGACATTAATTATTGTAATATTTATCTGCAAAACAGATGGTAATGCTTTCCAAAAAAGCGTGTGAGCAGGGATCGGAATGAATTTATGGATGCTTTGCCGTTTCCACCGTGTTCTCATCTAGGTGTAGCCTTGGACTTTGGTCCAGGCCCAGCGCACTGTTTCCAGCAAAGTTCCCCCAGACAGATGGAAAACATTATTAACTACTGTTTTCCTTTCTTGTCAGAAATGTTTTGTCTAATCATCACATAATTACACATCCACATTGTAGTAAATCACGCTGTGTAAACATTTCAAACAGAGTGGAACTATTAAGGTGAAGCGCAAAATATTCCAGACTTTTAAAACAAAACAAATACGAAGTGAACCGTGCTGAGTAAGAAAACGCTGAAATCAAGGTCAGACAAAAATATAACTCTACAATTTTGGCATTTGGCTTCCTTAGAGTTACATTCTATTAACCCGCAGACAGTAATATCCCCGGCGCTTTGATATGCCTTCTCCTTTTGATATGCTTATTGCAGAAACGGCTGCTTCTATTCAGGGCTCCCTTCCCAAAAAAGAATAAAGAGGGTTGGATCGGGGCCTTCTCCCCGTGGCTGAGTTTAAAGGTGGCCTCGGGGGTTTGGGTCTCTGAACTGACATTCAGTTGAGCTGCTAATCTATCAACATGTCAAAGATGAAAACAGAACCACACTTGGGACTGCCAAGCGATGGTGGGGACTACTGCCGAGTCACAGCTGCGTTATGGCGACCCTGTAGGGCAGGGGTAGTCAACCTGTGGTCCTCCAGATGTCCATGGACTACAATTCCCAGGAGCCCCTGCCAGCGTTTGCTGGCAGGAGCTCCTGGGAATTGTAGTCCATGGACGTCTGGAGGACCACAGGTTGACTACCCCTGCTGTAGGGTTTCCACGGCAAGAGATAAATAGGGACTGTTGGAGCCATGGGATTGCCAGTGCTCCACCATTCAATCTTCTCAAAATTGCCCTTTCTGTGGTCTGAGAAGCGAGTTCCTGGACCTTAACGCAGGAGAATTGGGCAGGAGCTCAATTTGCATTGGAGGCATAGGGGGCATAGGGGAGAGTAGGCGTAGGGGAGAGTCAGGGATCTGACAGATCCTAGTGGGATGCATTTGGGGATGGGGGAACAAAGCCATATAACCGACTGGTGTGCTCGCACCACCCTGTGAGGTGGGGAGAGTTGAGAAAGCTCTGACAGGACTGCTTGGTCAGAACAGCCCTATCAGGACTGTGACTAGCAGCTGGCAGCATGTGGAGAAGTGGAGAATCAAACCCTGCCATCCAAAAGGATGGTGAAGAGGTAACCCTCAGACCAGCAACTTGGGTTGTGATGACTTCATGGACCTGGGACAGGGACCCTTGAGGGCTTCTGCCATCCTTGAGTGCTAGATCTCACGGCTAAGGGGGCAGGAAGCAGCACACCTCCGAGCATCATGAAGGCTTGGCAAGGAGGAGCCTGAATATGTGCTGGCTCATGGCTTGGAACCAGAGTGATCTCACCCAGAAATCTAGAGATGCACAAACAGGAGAATATCCCACAATGTATCAAGATTGGAATGTTTTTTGCATGTTTGTTTTTGTCTGGGGGTGCCACTGGTCCCCTTTGATTAATGTCAACAAATAAATAAAGCTGGCCTTTTCATTACCTAGCAGAAGGTGTTGGCTCTCCTTAACTCACCTCAGATTCTGTGAATTTAGGCAAACTGTTAAGTGGATGGCTCGAAGGGATTGTGTCGGTGCTTGATTCTTGTGGCCCTTTCTTGCATGCCCAGGGAAATGCCAATTGCCACTTTAGGATTAGAAGGTGAATTTCTTCCAGGCCAGACTGGCCAGGGATTCTGGTCTAGGGGGGGGGGCACCATCTGGGCATGGAATTGGGGTCACTGCAGGTGGGCAGGTAGTCATGAATTGCCTACATTCTGCAGGAGGTTGGACTAGATGACCCTGGAGGTCCTTTCCAACTCTATAATTCTATTTCCTGTGTGACTTGAGGGCCTCGGGCATGCCAGATCAGTAGGCCTGGCGCCTTTTTGAAAAATCTTATGTGGAGAAATACCTACTTAGCATTTCAGCCATGCCTTCCATCTGAACTTCAGTCTCATGTTTGTGGGCACCAGGGGAAAATAATCTCTCCCTCCATTGGCATTAGTGGTGATATGTTATGGTCTGCTGTTCACTGAGGGCCTTGGGTGGAAGAAAAAGAGAAAGAATTCTTGACAGGAATTTAAAAGCCATCCAGAAAGGCAGTCTGAAGCTAGACCGATTCAGTACATAGGAAACAATTTATGAACCTATAATGTTCCCATCTTTAGCCGAAGCTGAACTCCGGGTATCCGGACACATCTCTTATTTCAACCACACAAACAGACCTCTTGCTGTGCTGAGAACCACGATGCACTAAACAGGAGACGTGCAGACTTTCGAAAAGAAAAGAAAAAAAAGGAAATGGAGGGAAATTGCTTCAGCAGAGAATCCTTTGTTTACAAAAGGGCAAGTCTGGTAAGTCTGAGTTAATATTAGGATTCATAACAAAGAGTAGATATAAAAGAGCACTTAAGCGCATCCCCTGACCTCTCAGAAGCTGCTTTGAAACTCCCCCCCTCTCAACAGATATAGAAATTAGATATTAAAAACCATAACAACTACGGTGTTACATTATAAAGGGTTAACTCGGTCCATTTATGGTTAGCACACGACATTAGAATTACTGCACTGGGGTTAGGGAGGCCACAGACTCTGCAGCGAACACGTTGACTAGGTGAATGTACCGTGTTTGACAGTCATGGTTCTGCTGTCCGTTAAGCCTCTGATCTGTTCATCATCTGCCGTCTGCCTGGGATGGCTGTCAAAGAGCTTTGCAGATGTGCAGGAGCTGTGGTGGTTGACTTTCATTTCCTTGCGGTGGTGGGAGTTTCATTTCCTTGCATTTGGCGCTTGCACTGGGGATGAGATCAGTTCTACCTGGGGTCATGGACAGTTAGCTGTAGCGGAAGACCTCCTTCCCGGGGCCCTGCTGTGCCTGCTAATGCTTGGTGGAACAGAAGCGTCGGAGCAGCATTGCACTATGAACCAGGAAGTGACATCACTGCCTCTAGAATCTAGAATTCTAACTAAACTATGAATTAATCATATTGTTTCTGATGAATCTATGTCCTGTGTTGGGGTCCGGTAATCAAAGTACGTGGAGAGGAAACGACGACTCCCATAAGGCTGTGCAGAAATGCAGATGAACAAAACAGTACTGACAACATAGACCTAACACCACATAGTAAGACTGGTTAAAAATACATGTTAATAATTGTTGGTGGACTGAGTTGCTCACTGTTCATTTATATCAGGCTTTCTCAACCAGGGTTTCACAAAATGACCCTGGGAGGGTTGCCCGAATGGCCGGGAGTTCATTAATTTGTTATGTATTTTTTTAATTGGTTAATCATTTCTTAGGTAATATGAGCGGATATGGTCATGGTGACCTGCCCCCCCCCCATCCCAAAGTGACCAATGATGGACCTGAAGGGGGTGGGAAGGGGAGGAACTCCTGGTGGGCGTGTACACAGCTCTGCTTCCCAACCATATTTTGCACAATTGTGCCACTTCTGGGGTTTCTCAAAGCCTGAAGAATGTTTCAGGGACTTCTCAATGGTAAAAAAGTTGAGAAAGGCTGATTCATACAATTGCCTGCAAGGATAGGCAAATAAAATTCACCTCTGTAGCCTGTTCCCATAAAACACAAAAGCTGATGTGAGATCTGCTGTACATATTACTTCAAGTGCTGTAACTATTGCCATCTCTCTACCTCCTCCCGTACAATCAAGTAGTACCTACACCTCCTGCCTGTATCACTGGTGTGAACTGCATGGTTAGCAATGTCTGCCTCATTGTGAAGCATCATCACCTTCTTCACCCACAACCATGTCAGCAAAAGATACAGGTCTAGATAGGGAACCAGCCCAAGAATAGGGTCATCAACCTCCAGGTGGGGCTTGGATATCCTCCAGACTTGCAACTCTTCTCCAGTTCTCCTGGGGAAAATGGACAGCTTGGAAGGTGAACTCCATTACATTTTTCCCACTGAGGTCCCTTCCCTTCCCAAATCTCACCCATCCTAAGTTCCACCCCCCAAATTTAAGGACTTTCCCAGCCTGGAGTTGGCTACCTTAGGTGGCATTCACTCTGCTCCAGCTTCCCCCTCACAGATGAATATTTCTGTCTTAGATCATGTACTGGAATTGTTGGGAGTGAACCCAGGATGTTCCACTTGTGAGTTCTATCACTGAGCTATAGTGTCTCTAGACTGGAAAAGCCATGGTTGTGTGCACCTGGTATGCAGCTTATTCACCATGCATTTCTATTTATGCTGCACTAAATATTGTCTTTAATATTCTGTCACAAAGCTGAACTTCACAAGCATGTTTTGTTTGCTGTTCCTAATCATATGACATGGATGTTAGACCTGCCAAAGTCAACAAGAAGAATGAGAAGAGCTGGGGTGTTTGGCATCTTGCTTTTTACTACCCGAAGGAGTCTCAGAGCAGCTTACAATAGCCTACCCTTCCCATCCCCACAATAGACATCTGTGAGGTAGGGTAGGCGAGAGGTCCAAGAGAAGCATGACTGGACCAAGGTTGCCCCACTGATTGCACGTGGAGGAGTGAGGAATCAAACGCTGTTCTCAACCACTGTACCAAGTTGACTCATACCCACGTAACATGTAGATGCACACCTGTTGTTGTTATTGTCATTGTTAGGTGTGAAGTCATGTCCGACCCATCGCGACCCCATGGACAATGATCCTCCAGGCCTTCCTGTCTTCTACCATTCCCCGGAGTCCATTTAAGTTTGCACCGACTGCTTCAGTAACTCCATCCAGCCACCTCATTCTCTGTCGTCCCCTTCTTCTTTTGCCCTCAATCGCTCCCAGCATTAGGCTCTTCTCTAGGGAGTCCTTCCTTCTCATGAGGTGGCCAAAGTATTTGAGTTTCATCTTCAGGATCTAGCCTTCTAAGGAGCAGTCAGGGCTGATCTCCTCTAAGACTGACCGGTTTGTTCACCTTGCAGTCCAAGGGACTCGCAAGAGTCTTCTCCAGCACCAGAGTTCAAAAGCCTCAATTCTTTGACACTCGGCCTTCCTTATGGTCCAACTTTCACAGCCATACATTGCAACTGGGAATACCATACATGCCTGTAGTACTAGTTAAGTTCTGTGGCCTCTCTTGTTTGTCAGAATAACTGACTGCTAAAGCTGCCAGATTTGCAATACATAAGCAAACGTGAGACTACAGATACTGTAGAAGGCAGAGGAAAGAACAACAGGTAATTGTGAAGATAATGGAAGTATTGATCATCCTGACATCAGGAAAGTGTTATTCTGCTGCTATAAACACATGGCTGCCCATCTTGTTTCCCTTACTACGATGGCAGCTGGACATCTGGAAGTAGTATGGCTTGTGGCAAGAATTTAATAAAGTATTTTTTTTAATGCCATTAAAGTAGCAGTCTGCCAGAAACACAATTAAGGAAAATTAGCTGAAACTAATCAAAAACACATAAACCTGAAATAGTAGATTGCCAATGGAAAATTCTGGGAACACACTTATTATGACAGAATAGGAATATAGATTTATACATTTGTGAATATTAGACAAGCTGTATTGTATTACCTGGAATATATAAGGAAAACGTTTGGAGGAAAGAAGGAAAGAAGACAGTTGAAATGTTAGAGAAGGCAGGAAATGATTCACAATGCTGTGCTATGGAATCTCAGGTCAGTTCCATCTGTAAATGCAGGGTGCGTTGTAATGGAGAGATGAGTTAAACATAAAACACATCGGTAAACCAACTGCTAATGCTTCGGATGTATGAGAAACCTCAAGAAGTGAGAAATCCAACAAAAACCGAGATCTGTGAAGATGCTTCCATGGATCAATGTGTTTTAAGACACTTTGGCAGATAGCTTGAACAGTGGAATAAAGTTCACGCACACAAACACACACACACAAAAACGCTCCCATCCATGTGTAACTGAATCACACACTCTGGTTTTAGACATTACTCGGAGGGGGCATGGAAGCTGTTGGTCTAGGCCAGGGATTCCCAACCAAGGCTCCCTGGCCTTTCCCCTATGACTTGTCATAATGGGCTCAGTCACAAGCTATTCCTGGCATTGCCATGAAAGCAAGGATCCAACCTCTTCCTTTGACCTGGGGATGGTGTTACCTGCTCCAGGGAAAGAGGGTGGAGCCTCCTCCTGCCTAAAACCATCTCCTTTCTCTCCACCTCTTCCAGTCCTCCTTGGACAGACATTACTTCTGGCTCAGTTCCAGGGCTCCCAGAAGCCTGAAAAACATTTCAAGGGCTCCTCCAGAGTCAAAAGGCTGGGAAAGTCTGGTTTAAGCAGATTCTGTTGTGCCATCCGGTAGGATATATGCTCATTTCTGAACAAAGGGGGGGGGGTGAAACTGGCATTTGTTTAAATGAGAATGAAAGTGGGGAAAAGCAATGGACTGAATGTAATTTCCTGCTAAGACCCTCTTGTGGCGCAGAGTGGTAAGCGGCAGCAATGCAGTCTGTCCATGAGGTTGGGAGTTTGATCCCAGCAGCCAGCTCAAGGTTGACTCAGCCTTCCATCCTTCTGAGGTCGGTAAAATAAGTACTCAGCTTGCTGCTGGGGGGTAAAACAGTAATGACTGGGGAAGGCACTGGCAAACCACCCCGTATTGAATCTGCCAAGAAAACGCTAGAGGGCGTCACCCCAAGGATCAGACATGACTCGGTGCTTGGACAGGGGCTACCTTTACCTTTAATTTCTTGCTGGGCACCTGACAGTTTAGTCTTGCGAATTCTCCTTCTTTTCTCCATGCTGCTTCCTTCCTTTGCACCACTGATAGCTGCAGCTGTGCCAGGCATGCATGGGGCAAGCAGGCATTTGTGCTGCTGTACCTTCCAACAGTCTAAGAGAATCTCCCCTCCCCTGTGCCTTGCTGCGTTTTGAATCTATCCAAGAGCTCCCTTGGGAAATGTAGCCCTCCAGGTCCCTGAGACGATCAAATGACATTCAGTCTCAGCCTTGAGTAAGTCCATTAATAATGCAGCCCTACATCCTGCTAAATCCACTGACGTCAATGGACTTACAATGGCATAACTCTGCTTAGTCAAGACAACTGTGAGACGTTTTAATAAACCATTTATTAAATGCAGTTTTTTGTACCCGAGTCCCTTTTGCTCCTTCAGGAGAGGTAGCAAGCTTTAAATCTGCAGCCTTGTTTACGTCCTTCAGCTCTATCATTCTATCATTATGCAGATTATCTATGCAGCTTCAGCAGTGTCCCTTGTTACAGTTACCTCATGTCACAGTCTGCATATTTAAACAAGGTATGTGTCTGCATACCTTGTTTTTGTGCTTATCCCATAGAGTTATTGGTTGTCACAATCCTTGAGCATAACAGGTATGATCTGGATGTCAGATGAGGATAGATTTCTGGAAGTGGCACCAGCGTGCATTTTTTTTAAACACTGCAACTGTCACCCTATTTATCCTTTTAACAATCCACGGAGAGATTTCTAGTCAGACTGGACTATTTCCCCGAGGAATGGTTTTGGAGGGATCTGATGTGTGCAAAAGTTAAGAGAGTCCCATGCAATGAAGACTCTTTCCCCAATTCCCAGTTACCTCTGGCTGACTTTTGGCCTACATTCCAGATGTCATTCATTAGATCTATCAGCAAATGAAACAACAGACGGCCTTGGTTTTGGAACTCATGTTGCAATGCAAGACTCCAGGGACCGAAGACGACTGTCAAGACGGCCAGAGGACTCTGTTGCAAGTTGGAGGGCTAAATCTGTAACTGGAAGTAGTGGGTACAATTCCATTTGCCTAAGTATGGTTTTTGCAAGGGTGCATCCAGGTATTTTCATGTGGTGAAACTATATTGTGTGTCATGAAACGTCACTGTTACCTGTTCTTAAGCTTATACTGGCCTCCGGGCAATGGAATTCAGATTCTATGCCCCTGTGTTTTCCCACACAATGAGGGGGAAAGAAGAGGACAGGAAACGAAACAAAGATATGGGTGGGAATAGATGGGAAATGCTGGGTAGGAACCCACTTTCTCTTTGCTTCTAGGATTGCCAACAGTCCTAAAAGAAAAGGCCCTATCCATTTAATAGAAGTATACTGTGTGGAAACAGGCAACAGAAACTTTTCATGGCATGAAGGTAAATAATGTTGTTGTTGTTATGTGCGAAGTCGTGTCCGACCCATCGCGACCCCATGGACAATGATCCTCCAGGCCTTCCTGTCCTCTACCATTCCCTGGAGTCCTTTAAAGGTAAATAATACCACCAGGTAAATTAACCTATATTAAAGGGGTGAGATATATTTTCTCTGGCCAACATTAGGGCCTCTTTCTAAGGTCTCCAGCTATGTAACTATAGGGGGAGAACTCCTGGTCCCATGTTCTAGAGCAGCAGGAACAAAATGGAGAGAAAATCAGCATCACAGAAATGTCACTTCTGCTTATGTACCTAGAAGTGATGCTGCAGCATCCATGTTCTAGGAATCTATTTTAGCATAGAGATTTGGAAAATTCCTAGAGCATCACTATGACGTCACTTCCATGTATGTAACTGGAAGTGACACAAGGCCACTTTGCCCTACTCCCAAAACTCCTTGGGCTTGCCAGCCATCGGCCCTTCTTAAAGTCAGAAAAGGGCATCATTTACAGTAGAAAACTGAGGCATCAGTGGTTGTGCAGCAGGAATGGAATAAAGAAAGAATTTCATGCACTGAAAAATGTTTTCTTTTCTGTCTTCTCCCTTCACGTCTACCTTTTTGATCCTGACTGGCATGAGATGTAAAATCAATGTTGTTGATCAGCAATGAGGGAGAAGGAAAAGAGGCAGCCAGTGAAAGAAGTGTATATTTCTGTATATTCATGTTAAAGATATTCTATTCTACCCTGGATCAATCACAAAAATGCCGTGGTATACGATATACACCAGCCTTCCAAGTGGCAATATTCTGCTTTGAAATCAGTGGAGGATATTACCAGTCATGTTAAACTCTAGCTTGGCCTAAGCAGCTCGCAATCTTCCCTTTTTAGAGAGTCTTCTTTTCTTTGCATTTATGTCTGTTCTCTTGCCAAAGTATGCTGCCCATTTTCTTCAACTGCCTCATCCAAGGCAAATTCACGTGTTAATGCCAGCATAATCCTCCAGCTTTGTTCTCAGAATTTGATGGGAATTGGAGACAAGTGAATATTAATTCTGCTGCAAACTTTCTGAATGTACGCATCTCCTTATTATTAATATGCTTTGCAACATGCTTTAAAAAAAATCTTTGCTGATTTTATGAGACGGGCTTCCACCATACTGAGGACACAATTTACTTGCAGCCTTTGGATCCCAAAGTTGTCAGGTTTTTCACTTGCTGTCAGAACACAAAACCTCAAGTGCTGAAGCATTAAAAGCCATACTGTTCAAGTCACAGCACTCTCTTTCAGCTATTCGCAACAGTTACAAATGACTGAACATTCTGTGCTGCGCTCTAGCACAGCCGTCTCCCTGCCCAAGCAAACCCGATGGAAGAAAATGTGCGAGTGTTTCAAATATTTGAATCTAGTGGGGAACTTGTGTTGCATTGCCACCTTTGGGCCTATACCAGTGCCATATTTAAGAGGATGCATGCCATCTTCAGGAAGGGGCTGCGGCTCACTGGAAGGGCCTCTGATTTGCATGTAGATTCCAAGTTCAATCCTTGATATCTCCAGTTAAAAGGGCTGGGAAGCAGGTGAACGGGAAGCAGCCTGAGACCCCAGAGAGCTGCTGTCAGTTTGGTGGACAAGACCACTGGTCTGATTTAATAAGGCCGCTTCATGGGTACTGCCCTAAACCTACTAAAGTCACAGAGATTGCAGTATCATTCATTCATTCATTCATTCATTCTGTTGTATTTATATACTGCCCTCTCTAGCAGCTCAGGGCTCAGGGATAATGCAGTATAATATTTATTTCAGTTATTAATAAATACAAATAACAGTGAATTCCTTAACAGTTTAGTAACAGTTTCCTATATCAGTTCCAACACTATCTATAGCAACATCAACCTATTATCTACAGTCCCGTAGGCCGGTCAATTCGGTTCCATTCATGGTGAGGGGTTTCTGGGGGGCCCCCGGCAGATTATGTCAGATGGGTCAACCTCAACTCCTACACCCCTCCCCATGCTGCAAACTGAATATAACAGACATGGGGTGGGCAAACAGTAACTCGCCAGCCGTCCATGGACTACAATTACCATGGGCCTCTGCTCAGCAGGTAATTGTAGTCCATGGACAGCTGGAGAGCCACCGTTGGCCCACCCCTGTCAGCACCCTTCTATTATGCCTTTTGAAGAGAACAATCTCCTGTTTGTTGCTGTGCATTTTGTGAATAATGAATGAAACTATTCTTCTTGGCTGCCTGGGAATGTCCGAAAACGCTTCTGACACGGGCTGCACAGTCCTAAACGTGAGCCAGCCCCAAACCCCAAACCCGCGCATCCATAGCACCGCGGGCTTGACTCCCACCTGGCGCCAGAGCCGGCCCCGCATCCCGACTCAGGGAACACCTGAGGGAAACAGGGAGAGGGCGGCGCTACGCTCAAGGCCGCGGGCGCATGCGCGGTTTGACGCCCCAGGCGGGGCGGCGCCGCACGGCGAACGGGGCGCATGCGCAGAAGACGTGGCAGGCTGCGTCAGGACTGAGGAGGCGCCCCTGCGGGTCGGGCGGATTCGGGCGGCCAAGATGGACGAGGACATTTTGACCACTCTGAAGATACTCATCATCGGCGAGAGCGGCGTCGGCAAGTCCAGGTGGGCCTTCCGGGCCGAGGTGGCTTCTCCTTCTGCCGCCGCCCGGCCTCCTTCGCCAGGCCTCGTCCCGGGTGGGCCGCCCGCAGCTGCCTCGGCCCTTTCCTGAGGGACACGAAGGCCGGCGGGGGAGGGGGAGGGGGAGGGGGAGGGGGAGGGGGAGTCGCCCCCCCAAGGCGCCTGCAAGCCACGCCCTCTTTTGGGGGAAGCCGGCCCCTGGTGTCGCCCCCTTTGGGTGGGGCGCGCCCTCCTTTGTCAACCCCAAGTGGTGTTCTTCAGGTGGGGGGGGGAGGGGTGTGTCTGCCCGCTCCCACCCGCACAGCAACCCTGCGAGGTAGTCCGGGGAGACTCAGAAGTGTGTGCGTGGATTTGGGACCCTCCCCGCCTCCCGTTGGCCGACATTGGGGGGACCCCCCCGAAATGGCTCCCCTCCCCTGGGCGGTGGGCCTCGGTGTTCGAAGCCGCTTCGTGTTAGTTTTGTGCAAGCCCCGCACTCTCTGTGCGGTTCTCTGGGGTACAGGGGACTTGAGGGCCTGGTCCAGGTTCCGGGTGGAAGGTCACTGCCTGCTATGCCGTATACGTGAAGAATTAAATTAAATACAGAATATATGCGTGTAGAATGAAGTAAGAAGTGATCAAGAATCAGTTGTGATTCTGTGGTTCCAATTGCAGGCAAAATTGGAGGGGTTTGCCCATATGGGTGGTGGAGGGGAATCTGGGAAACCAAGGCTCCAGGCTGGGCTCTCTTGATTATTTCTTATTTAATTCTTCTAGCTCAGAAACAGTTGGAGGAGTGAAACGTCACTTTATTTTCTGCAACTAACTCGGTCCCTAGTTATTTGAGTTTTTCCTCAGAAATAAGTCGCTAGATGCTGCGGAACTATTGTGGAAAAGTTTCTTACAGAAATGAAACAAGGGAATTGTTTATGTCTGCTGTATATTGAATCTCAGGTCTACAGACATTTTGCATTTTAATACATTTCATCATACTAAAGCAGTATATGTTAATCATATACCCACACCCACCCACACACGATGCACACGTTCTGTCCTTATAACAATCCAGTAAGGTAGGTTAAGCTGTAATGTAAACTGGATGGAAGTCAATCCAAAGAACTTCACGGTTGAGTGGAGATTTGAACTCAGGTCTCCTAACATTCTAAGTACTGCATCACAATAGTTTATCATTGTGATGTATAATATGAACATGAACGTTTGGATACAGTTCAGGCTGAAAAGGAAAATATATAGCAAAGTGCACTACAGTCTGTTGTTCTTCTGGGGAGGGTTTTTGTTTTCTTTTCTTTTGTTTTTCTGTTTGCTCCAAAAATGTTCACATCTCCCATTCAAGTTATTGGGCACATGCAACTGAGTCACTTGTTTACATAAATGTCAGGCATATTTCATTTGTTCTAGCATTTTGGATTCTGTGTTGGGGCAGCACCGTAAAAAATTAAGATGGCACTGAATTTGTTAGCCTGATGAGAAAAGGCCACACTTGTGGTATATTTATACTTTCCCCTTTGTACCATAGCACATTGGATCTGTAAAATGTTGCAAGAACTTTGTGCTGGCAAGTGTGATGACATCCTCAAGATGAGGTCATAGCCTTAGTATGTGACCTTGGGAAGCTTTGCATTCTTAACAGCTGCATATGCTGTTTATCTGTAGTCAGCCAATGCAAGGAGATTAACTGTAAGACTTGTAATTGTAGGGGAAACAAGTTAAATTTGTACTGGCTATACAGTTAACTATTCGGATTCTTGACTGGGACAGATGGTATGGGGTTTGAAAAGAGGGAATATAGGGAAGAAGTTAGCTTTTATGCAGGCACTGTAGTAACCCCACCCCCATAAAATCTGCCATGGAAAAAAGTCCTAGGGCAGGGGTAGTCAAACTGCAGCCCTCCAGATGTCCATGGACTACAATTCCCAGGAGCCCCCTGCCAGCGAATGCTGGCAGGGGGCTCCTGGGAGTTGTAGTCCATGGACATCTGGAGGGCCGCAGTTTGACTACCCCTGTCCTAGGGTATCTAAATGGTATCCCTTATGGGATGAGCTAGTGCTTTCTAAAAACATACTGCTTTGATTAGTTTCAGACTATAGTTGTAGACTGGATGCATTGCAAAGGACTGTAAAAGTGTCAAGCAAGTCCAAGTAAATCAATCAAATGGGATATAATGATCAAGTGGCTGTTGGGACTGCCTACAAGCAGGGGTAGTCAACCTGTGGTCCTCCAGATGTTCATGGACTACAATTCCCATGAGCCCCTGCTAGTGTTTGCTGGCCTATAGGGATGATCGTATCCCTGTGTGGATAGTTCTAACCTGGATACCTATTTGTTTCTGGGTGCACTTCAGTGTGCTGTTGCCTTAAGCAGTTTGGGATTGGTGGACCGGAAGGGCCACCTCCTTTTGTATTGTCCTGCTAGAATCAGCTCAAAAAAGTGATTAATGCTTAGGTTGTTAAGTGATTAAAACAATAGTTGATTGCATTTTGAAACTTAAGTCTATATCATTCTTAGGAGCAGCTTACTGTCATTGAAATGCCTTTCCCCCTAAGGTTTGCGGAGCACCAAGTCAAAATATTCATGTCTGCCCAAGAATCTATTAATTGAGTCTCATCTCACTTTTAGTTGGTGGTCTGTTTTAATGGATTTTGACCTGAACTTTTCCCACACTGTGCCATCTTTGGGTTTGCTTTTGTGTTCTGTATTTTTCTCATACTCTTTATGCTGGTTGCTTTGTAACTGCTGAGTAGAAGACTCCTTGGTGACAGAGTTAATTTTATTTGGATTATGTGCTGTAGTTTGAATTGTTTTGTGTTGTAAGCTGCTTTGAGCAGTTTCTGTGAAGAGACAGTATATAAATATTAAAGTTACAGCAGATTTGAAAAGATCACTTGGTACTTATAGTGTCTTCAGTGTTTTAATTGTAAACTTTAAAAACAAATGCTTAATTTCTGGGTAATAATTTTCCTTGAAGCTTTTTAAATGGGCCCAGTCATGGAAGCTAACCTTGAATGGGCCACTTCTACAATTTGTATGTCAGTTAAGATATCATATGCATAATTTATAAGACACTTGAATTCTGTTTATGTTCTGTGAATGTTCTTGTTAGGTTCTGTGAATTCTGTCAATGTTATGCTTATTAAATACTTATCAAAAGGAAGCAAACTGTAAATGTGCACAAGTTAAGCAGCCCTGAAGGAATTGCAGCAACAGCTCTTTGTGAAAACTATAAAGGTTCTAGATTATTTAATTAATTTATTTTTTATTTTTGTATTTATATATACTGCCCTCCCCTGAGGCTCAGGGCGGTATATTGCAGTATGCTTAAGTGGCTCTGTGTTATGACCATGTATCTTGTCTTGATATTTAAATATTTGAATCCATTTTTAGAATGTGTCTAATGTGAAGTGTTTATTTTTTCTTTCCCTCTATTTTCCCTTTGGGGCAGCCTTCTGTTACGATTCACAGATGACACATTTGATCCGGAACTTGCAGCAACAATTGGTGAGGTGATTTTTTTTGTTTGTTTGTTATTTTTGCTTTTGATACTTTGATGAAATTTAGAATATCTGTGATCCTCAATTAATCTACTGTCCAAAAGAAGAGGAGTCGTTGCAATGGAAAGTATATGCTTAAGCAGAGAAAACTGGTGCATACAATCAGGGCTAAGATATTTTGTATGCACTTGATAAAATAACTGCTAATCAATAGTAAATTGCTAGGATCAAAGTCATTAGGAACTTATTTTCCACATCCATCCTTCCAGAGGAGAGCAAAACACTCCATATTTAAATCAGACTAAGTTCTTAAATTTATTATATCAACATAAACCTTAATTTGCTCCTACGGATAAATTAAATGTGCCCATCAGATAGGAGCAAGGTCTTCATCTCAGGGGAAGGAGACAGTATTGGCTTCCCCTTCTTTTGAAGTGTTGGAGCATGTAGAGTTGTCCCCCCGCCCCGCCCCCTGCAAGTACTAGTTTAGTTTTCTGATCATTAGATGAAAAATGCTCTGGTTGCCAAGATCAAATAGCTTGCATCTGGGGACTCTTTAATTATACCTTTTGGTGCTACATAGTTCAAGTATGAAATGGGTCTAATTTCCACTTTATTGTGCAGTGCGAAGAATATCAGGGTATATATTTATAGTAGCCAATGGCAGTTTTGCTCTGAAAATCAGGAGTTCAGGTTTCATATGGCGCGGATTGGTTTTCTGTTTGTATGAGCACCTATGAAAACTTGTCTAGCCCACTTCTGGTCAACTTGCCATTGGCCAGAAGTTATAAACTAAGGAAATATCTTGCCGTTTCTGGCACAAAGTCACTGCAATCAAGAGGTAAGATACTGCAGAACTAGCATCTGGGCCTTTTGAGTTGTGGTCTATAGAACCAGCTGCCCGCCAAGATGTGACTTGGTAGGCTATGTCCAGACAATAAACGTGAGTTTGAGGAAACCGTTTGTAAAGTGTAGCCAGTGTGGTTCTTTTGATGATGCAAAGAGATGGAGGCTTCCATGGGCGATGTGTGGCTTTTTATTTCAAAAAGGAGGATGTTTGGCAGGTTTCAGTGGGGAGAGGAGGAGGTAGAGTTGGGGGACAGTGAAAATGCTGAAATTGAAATGGGGAGGGGACATGGATTGCTAAACTTTGAGAAAAGCTTTGTCATGATTACTTTCTTGATATTTAGTGGTACTAGTTCGAAAAAATTAAGATATAACCACATAGGGGCATGATTTGTTTGGGAATACATGCTTTTTTAGATGTGACTAGCAGTGCCGTGAGTACTTGCAAAGCATTTTAAAGGAGTAATTTTCGCTTTCTGCATTTGATTGTAGTCTCTGAAAGTTCCTGCAACATTTTTCTGAGCACTGTCTAGATAAGCAGTAGATCAACTTTATCGAAAGGTAGATCTTCCGCCTTGTACTCTGTTGTTGGCTCTCCAGAATAAGTGATTGCCCACCGTGAGATAGTATGCTGGACTAGATGGGCTACTGATCTGATCCACCAGAGGTCTTTGTATGTGATTACAGTGTTTGGTGATTCTCATTCTAGGTCTTGATTAATGTAGTGCTTAACATGCAGTGTGCTTGACACTTTCATAATGTTCAGTATCACAACAGACCTGTAAAATCGTTCTTTGAAGTATAGGCTGTTACCTTAAGTTGACATTGGAGAAGTCATGCCTTGGTTTTGGAGAACTGTTTCTCTTATCTGCAGTGTAAACGGGTTAATGGATGTATTTCCTGACAAGTACAGTAGAAATCCGGCTTATTTTGTTGAAAGATGGGTGTTGCATATGCTGCTTTGTGGACAACTAAGTTTATCTGCTTTGTAAACTTGTTTATTTCCATTCATACTCACATGTTTCTTGCCATGGGGGACTCAAAACAGTTTACATAGTTCTCCTGTCCTCCATTTTATCACAACTTTGTGAGATTGGTTAGCTTAATTTGTAACTCTCAAAATATAACCCAGCAAGCTTCTATGGCAGAGTGGGAATTCAAACATATATTTCTCAGACCCTAGTCTGACACTGTCGTAACAATGGCAACCCAAGGATAAATTAATAAATACTAGACTCAAGTGTACATAGTAGAATTCGATGAGTGTGTATTGATGTTATAACTTTGGCTCCCATTATTGTGACATTACTTAATATTACATCACTTTAAAAGATGCTTCTATAGCAATAAACCATAGTCAGTTAATATAGGACTAAAGAATTGATTGGTTCTTGGTTCTTGGAATCTGATAATCTTAGAGCTAAGCAAAGCTCTTGAATTCCTTAGCACTAACTCGTGAAAGGAATGTTGTGTTCCCAGCCTAGTGCTTTTGAAAGAGGACTGCACAGAACTCTAATGGTATCTATTTTTGTATTGCACATGCCATTGGGGTATACAAAGACCATGTCTAAATATAACATTCTGGTTTATTCAGAAGAAGTTGCGTTAAGACTTGAATTGTGGAGTTCAGCTGTAACAGGACCAAATCGACCAAAGGGCAAAAGAAGAAAGCAGAGACACATGAGTCTGCAGGGTTAAAGCTTACAAGGAGGAATGAGTCCTTCATTTGCATGTCATTCAATATAAGGTTGGCATTTGTGTCATATAACACTGGAAGAATGTCACATTCAGTTAAGATATGTAAACTAAACCGGGAATATAGAGACATTTTTGTTTCTTTATGGAGGGCATACCATGAACCTACTTATGTCTAAAATAGTGGCTTTCAGGTTGTGGCATTGTTCCCTAAAATTGGTGTGGACACTATCTCATCTCCTCCTTCATCCACTTTGTGTGTATGTGTTCATCCTTATTGTGAAACAGATACTGAATGAAGCTGTTCTCTTCTACTACTACCCTTGCACAAGATTTGGGACCAGGTAGAGATTTTGAAGGTGTGGTAAAAAACAGGTGTGTCCCCCCCCCCGGTTGTCCGGGGGGGGGGGGGAGATTTCATATATACCAATACTTTCCTACCACATCTAAAATTACTTCACTGCTTTAACATAAAATGTATTATTGATAACTTGGTTTTCTTATAGAATTAAAAGTATAAATACCTTAGTCTTCCACAAACAAAATTTAAAATAAACCCACAGTTGAAGCAAGAGAAAGCTGCAGACTGCTGAATGGTGTGCTGTTTTGGCACATTAAATCCATTTCTGGGAGGGGGGAGGTGTTCGCGGAAGGTTTTTCAGTATTCTCCAAACTGTCCTAATCTCTCCACCAGAGAAATTGAATGTTAAATATTCTGAGTCCTCAACTGTCAATAGAAAAAATGGGACCCCCCCCCCCCCCCGAATTCAGCTCTAGAGTAAGAGGTGCAGCCGCTATTTTGCTGCTCTGGATTTTCTACTGTGAATGCATTTGGATCTTTGTAATTCTCACTTTTGTCTTCATTCTATTTTCACCCTTGAAACTCTGCTAGCTAGGCAGTGCTGAAATGGGTAGGAAATTTCAGTAGTTCTGTGCAGTAAATCTGAAATGCACACCTGTCAGTTTTGCCACATGTGTCTTGTACATGATCAGATGTGTTTCACTGACTTTGACTTTAATCTTGAACAAAGTTATGCCTGAGAAAGAGACATTCCATGTTTAGAGGTATAATATGCTTCCGAGGGGGGAAAGTGGATGGTTTAATCAAGTAATGTGTGATTTGTTTAATTAAGCCTATGTAAGGTAGCCACACCCTAATACCCCCGAATCTCTCTGTAATTCTACAGCCTGTTGTAATACGATTCTTACTCAGTTATTTCAAGAGTGATGATTGGATTGATTCTAAATTTGTGTGTAAAGTGCTGTCAGGTCATAGCAGTTCCATATCTTAAAAGATAACATTGGATGATTTTTTGCTGGGATATAAGATTTTGACATCATAAATAAATAAAATTTGGACCTCTATTCTGAGAGCCAGTTATATCCGTTCTGTTTTTAGAATAGTCATTTGAATGCAACCTCCTAGGTTAGCTGTACCTGTTTTTAAAGTAATGTCTCCCCATCACCACCACCACCGCTACCAAAGGGATAGAACTCCATAATACGTGCAGAATTCATAGTTTCCTACACTGAAGTTACATTTGTGTCAAAAATATATTATTAGTTGTAATAATTTGCAGTAATTCGTATTCAACGAGTATCTGTAAACTTGGGCTGTTCTGAAAGCCCTGAAAATGCCCTCCCTTACCCTAAATGTTTGTTTCAGCATAAAGAAGTAGAAAGAACAAAGTCTGAAACTAGCCTGCCTTTTGAATAAGTACATCACAGCTCGTCTGACAGCACTGAATCCTCTTGTTTTCTAGGTGTCGACTTCAAAGTGAAAACAATCTCAGTTGATGGAAATAAGGCAAAGTTGGCGATCTGGGTAAGTCCTAACAGTAAACTGCACAATGTGTTCACTATTGGTATTTAATATCAGCATTTCTCTGTTTATACTTGATCTGGAAGTTACCACAAACAACACCAGCCCCACTCCTCACTGGTATAAGTGGTGAAAGCGCATTCAACCAGCACTTGTCGAGCTGTGGGCCAAATCAGGTTCAAGATGCTGATACTTACCTTCAATGCCCTAAATGGTTTGTGACCTTTGTACCTGCGGGACTGCCTTCACCCCTATGTCCCTCAAAGGAGCTTACTCTCCAGCACACAAGATCTGCTAAGGGTCCCTGGGAAGTGGTTAGCCCCAGAGAAATAGTTCGCCTCAAGTAGAGCCAAGTAGAACAATTTTAACATTGTTAAAATATCAGCACAGCATGGAGCATTCTGTTCTGTCAGAGGGTAGGAGTGGGGAATAAAGTGCTCAGGCAGGGTGTCTTTGTGAATATTCACTGTATCTCTTTGTGCACAGTCCATGTGCATATCTTCATTTTTTCATAGGGAGGCCAGTTTCATTGATGGTCTGTGAGCCTCAACCATAGGCCTGGTGGAACTGTCATATGTCCCGCAGGGATCTCACTTGGGAGGTTGACCTTCTGAAGACCATCCTTCATATAAAAAAGGCGCTTTCAGGGGAGAAAGCATCCAGTATTGGGATGCATCATCATGCTATATGCCTGGGGAGAAACCCATGATACTGATAGTTTTCTGATTCTTTTAGGACACTGCTGGTCAGGAACGGTTTAGAACACTAACACCGAGTTATTATAGAGGAGCACAGGGTGTTATATTAGGTAAGTACACTTTTGGCTACTGCTGATTTGAAATGTTCTTAATAATTTTTCTGGCTTGTCTTGATTTGTAACTAGATTGGGGAAGAGGAACTGTACTTGTAAGGTTCAGGGGAACAGCTGTGGGTATAATTCCCAATTCTTGCCTGCAGATGCACCCTTAGGCTACTGCAGGCAATTTCCCAGGAGCAATGACAGTTAATATGTTCAGAAATTCTTGGATAAATGAAGGGGCACATTGCAAACTAGCACTAATGAATTGGCCAAGTTGCTGGACTTGCATGGGTGTTAGAAGAAAATACTTTCTGGCAATTATTGGCTGAAGCTTACTGACTAGTATATTCAGTTTAGTTTTAAAGGGATTTTTAATGTGTGCTATCAGGTCAGTTCTGACTTGATGACTCTATGGATCAGTGACCTCTAAAATGTCCCATTCTTAACAACCTTGCTCAGGTCTTGCAGACCTATGACTTCATTTGAGTCAATCCATCTCATTCTTTTCTTGCTGCCTTCAGCTTTTCCTACCATTATTGTCTTTTCCAGTGAGTCTTGCCTCCTAGTGTGACCAAAGTATGACAGCTTCTGTTTAATCTTCTAGTCAGGCTTGGTTTGATTTAGAACCTACTTTCTCGTCTTTCTGGCAGTCCACAGTATCTGTAAAGCTCTCCTCCCATAACACATTTCAAATGAATCAACTTTCTTCTTGTCAGATTTCTGCATTGTTTGACTTTTGCGCACCTACACAGTAATAGGATGAATTATCTTAGTGACCAGTGACCGATCCTTACCCTTAAGAATATTTTAATAGGTCCTCCCATTTTACCTTCCACTGTCTACCTGAATCCCCCAGTTAATGAATTTCAAACAACCTGACTCTCATTACAGGTAATTACATTTTATGTAGAAATTTTTGCAAACTGAGAGGGATAGTCAAGTGGGAATCTGACAGGAGAAGCTGTCTGGCTTGTAGTTCAAAGCCACTCTGTCAGACTTTTGCCCTAAGGCAGTAGCAGGGCGTATGCCTTCATGCTATGTGTTTGTCTGGTTTTTAATAATTAGTCAGTTCCTGAATTAGATTCCTAGCTCTATTATTCATTGCTGAAGCCATTGGGCTTCATAGTGTTCAGCAAACCATCACAGTAGAGTAAGTAGATTTAAAGGATATTTTGCCATATTAGAGTGCCGTGGCTTCAGGTGATGTTTGTCTACTTGATTTTTGTAAAAGATTGTCATATGGAGGCTAGGACTCAAAACAGAAACTGTAAGTAGAAAGGCTCAGTGTGTGTTAGCAGTTTGAAATGCATGTATCATTGCTTAATACAGGCCATTGTGAATCTATTTCAGTTTATGATGTCACGAGAAGAGACACTTTTTCTAAGCTAGACAACTGGCTCACTGAATTGGAAACATACTGCACAAGAAATGACATAGTTAAGATGTTAGTTGGAAATAAAATTGATAAGGTAAGTGTTTTTCAATAGCAGGTGTCTTGTTGCTCATAAACTGTTTTTGGTAACTAATAACTCTGCCTACTTATAGGAAAACAGAGAAGTTGACAGAAATGAAGGTCTCAAGTTTGCACGGAAACATTCCATGTTGTTCATCGGTAAGCTGTTAAAAAATTAAAGCAGGCTTGATGTGGGAGGTTGGGGTCCCTGTTGTATGTGTAATTTTAAACAATAGCATTGGATCTGAGGAAGTGTGCATGCACACGAAAGCTCATACCTTGAATAAAACTTGGTTGGTCTTAAAGGTGCCCCTGGACTCTACATTTGTTCTGCTGCTTCGGTCCAACATGGCTAGCCTCTTGAATGTGTCCATTTCATTCAGCTTTTAGTTTTGGTCATGCGTGTACCAGAAGAGATCAGAGGTTCCCCAAAGAGTTTGTAGAATAACAATTTTAGCTTGAAATCTCTCAAGATTTTAGCTAGAAATCTCTCAACATCAGATAATTACACATTAACATGAATACAACAAAATTTAAACAAAGATGACTAAACAGCAATTTCCTCACCGTTTGAGAACGGGTTGTGTGCTGCTGCTGTGGTTCTCTGCAGGGGAAATGTATGCTGCCAGAGATTTGTGCTTCCAACTATCCTGCCTTCTTCCCTACCTGTGCATCAAGGTTTTTTTCTCTAGCCTCAGTTGCTTTCAAACCATTCTGTGGAAAATCTGGTGTTTCTTCAAAAGCATAATTATCCACACTCTGTAGTGAAGTCTAGTGTGGGATTTGGGGCCGGGGGTTGGATCCTTTCCTCTATGAATCACTCTGCCCATGGATTGAGCATGGGAATCTTCCACATGAAGATTAGTGATGATTGCATTTCTTAAAAAGGTAGCTTGCAGAACAAAGTATCTCTTATTAATGTTAACAGCCACTAAAAAGTTGGTGGCTCTTGGTTACATTCTTGGAGGCAGCAGTGAGATAAAATGAGACTGCCTAATGCCATTAATTTTATTTATTTATGATATTATTATATTTATATACCGCCCTCCCTTTTGACTCAGGGCGGTTTACATAGAACCTGGAGAACGTCGGAACAAGTACAGTATAACTTAGTAACAGTAAGGTTGAATAAAATAACCGTATTAACAGTAGCTATTATTACTGAAATAGTATTTCAGTAAGTGGCTGAACAACATTAATTTTAACTATCCCATGGTTGGTCAGTTCAGATTTTGGTTCATGGGGAAGAGTTCTGGGGGGCTTATTAGATGTTAGTTCAGTCGACCGCAACCAAATGCATGTGCCTATGCTGGTCTTCAGCAAGACCATGGGATAAATCTCTGAATCTAGAGTTACCTTCTGACTAGCAAATGAGTCTTCATCACTGCAACATCTAAAAAAGTTCTTGTGATATTACTTCTGAGGAGTAATGAAGCTCAGCAGAACAGTTGTAAACTTTATCAAACCTAGGCACTGTAGGAAAAGAAATTGAAACATTGTCCCTGTTGCCATGCAAGAGCTGTTCCCTAGAGTTATTTCGGTGCCCTTTTAAGACGTCTTTCAGTTCTGTGTCAGCCATGCAGAAGCAGCGCTGCTCTCTACTTAATGGTTCAAACATGGCGGGAGGCAGTCACCTGTCCACAGAACAGAAAAATGGGGGAATGCATCCAGACGCTTGTTTAACATTGCAACTTTCTTCTCTCCCAGAGGCAAGTGCAAAAACATGTGACGGTGTACAGTGTGCCTTTGAAGAACTTGTTGAGAAAATCATTCAGACTCCTGGACTGTGGGAAAGCGAGAGCCAAAACAGAGGTGTAAAGCTGTCAAATCACGAAGAAGGTTATCGAGGAGGTGGCTGCGGGGGCTACTGTTCCATGTTGTAATCTCCCGAAGACTTGTCCTTTGGCTTATTTAAAAGAATAGTGATGTCCTTTGTACATAAACTCATACCTGCTATTTTAGGGACCTTGCAGTTTGCACATATTTGTTGTGTATCATGGCAGCAAACATTTTTTTTAGGAAAATGTGGTCTGCAGCTTTTCTGGTTGAGAAATGTTATGGTAAGCATGCCTAATTTGCAACTTTCAGGGGGTTATTTTATCCATAGCTTAAGGTATCCTTTGCAGGAACAAATGCACTCAAACTTAATGACCTTAATTATCATGGAACTACTTAGGAGAGCGATCCCAGATACATTTGGGATGCATTCTGCCTGACACTGGTCTTTAACCCAGAACTATACCACCACTAGAGACATTTCTCTACTGTGGTTCAGGCGGCTGTATGTGGGATTCGCACATTTAATGGGCAAATGCTTTTCTCCCAGTTTAACAGCATAACACACACATTCCCTTTTTAGCTTTAAAGAGCCCCTTCCAACTTGTAACTAATCACAGTTATGAATTCGTATTTTTGGGAGGGGTGCTTCTAAAATTACTCAGTTTTAAAACCCTCACCAGTGAATAGTTGTCTGAAGGAAACTTTAACCCTGATAGATTTATTATTGCTCTCAGTGACGCCATTGTTTTTACGATGCTGTGTGCTTTGGACGTGCAGAAGAATTTCTTTTCCTTTGGTTCTAAGGGCTTGACTGTCAGGTCTCTCATTGTAAATCACTTTGCCAAACTTTGACTGCCTCTTTCTAAATGTTGTCGATTGCCTTGTTTTCAGCAGTTCACCGTTGCACATTCATGGCTGACAGGTCTGAGTCCGAAGACTGTTCTTTGTGACTGTTGCTTCTGAAGCTTAAGTAATGTGTACAGACTGTGTTTTGGATGTGTGTAAAGAACGTGCTATCATTTTGGGAGGGTTCGGCATTGCAAACAGCCAGCGGCTGACTTTGTTTCAGAGAGCTTGTATAGACTAATAAATTTTTCCCCGTATCCAGTATTTTCTAACATCCTCCCCACATATAGGTGACTTTTATAAGGCACAGCTCTGGTCCACCTCAACTTCTGGAGAAATTTTGCCCCTGTAACAGGCAACACAGCTGCAAATATAGCAGGGTGTAGCTCTTACATCAGGAGCTATGGCACAACTTCTTGTAAATAGATATACTGTTGGAATACCTTTATAACATCACATCACTTTTGTACACTGCGTGCCGTCTCTGGTCTTCCATGGGAACGTTGACAGCTGCATTTTGCTTACAACCCCCCGGCCCCCCCCCTCCCAAGTTTTCAACTTTTGCACTTGAGAGGAAACGTGTTCAAAAGTTTGAGAAGTTAAAACATGATGGCTGTTTTTAAACAAACATTGTACTACTAGAAATGTAAGTAAAAACTGTAAATAAACGTTCACACACTTCATGTGACGCACAACCATTAGCTGTTTGTTGCTATTTTAATGCAGCACACTTGTTTGGGCATTTTTGTTAGGGATAAAATGATGAAGATTATTATTATTTATTCGATTTGTTTGACCGCCGCTCTCGGAACCCGGCTCATGGCGGTTCACAATATTTCAATACAAATACAGCACATTAGTAACCATTAAAATTCCCCATTAAAGCCCCATAAACAATAATTCAGTCACAATGATGGCGATTAAGAAAAAACTATTTCTATACAGGCCTACTGGATGAGCAGAAGGGAATGGATGGATGGGCATAGGGTGGAACAATCTGAGGAACCAGGCCAGTCAAATACTGGCCTCCCCCTCCGGGGAGAGGGGCCCAATCTTAGCCCCCGGGCCACGACCTTGGAGGTAGGATAGGATCAAATTTTTATTGCGAAGTACATTCAATACTGGAATAAAATACGGTGTTGCGGGGATATCTGTTTTCCCCTCTTATCCCACCCCACCTCACCCTGTCCCTCTAGCTTGTAGCAGCCCTTTGTAGCCAGTACTTTTCCTTCTCCCGCAGTTTAAGCCAGGTTTTCTCAACCAGGGTTTTGCGAAAACCTGGGGTATCTTGACGGCCCTGGCAGGATTTCCCAAATGGGTGGGAATTAATTTTTTATATATTTTTTAAATTTGTTTGATATGTTGAGTGATATGATCATATGTGGTCATGCTGCCCCCCCCCCATGGCCAATGATGGGTCTGAAGGGGGGGGGGGAGCCCCAGGTGGATGCATTCATATTCTGCATGATCTTGCCACTTCTGGAGTTTCTTGAAGCCTGAAGAATGTTTCAGCGGTTGAGAAAGGCTGGCTAAAATACTGATGGAACTAAGGATGCCTTTTTCCTCATGGCCAGTTTCTAGTTTCCTGTCCAGTGTTCAAAGCAATGCTCTCAATGCAAGCCAAGCGAAGCCATGCTTTATCGATCTTTTGAAATATTAACCCAGCCTTGTTCCTTGTGGTTCCAACCGGGACCTTCAGTTCCACATCAGGACGATTTGTGGCCTGTGGCCTGCCATTCCATTGAAGTATGCCTTTCCTTCAGCCTAAGGATTCTGTAAGATAGATTAGTAGTAGCCCAGCAATGCTGATAGGATGCTAGGGCTAATCCTGCTTTAGGATGCTAGGGCTAATCCTGCGTTGAGCAAGGGTTGGACTAGATGGCCTGTATGGCCCCTTCCAACTCTATGATTCTATGCTGATATTGAGGGGGGGGGGAAACACCAAAGGCAGTAAATTCAGCCTTTTGGCAGAGTCTGCCAGTTGGCAGAACCCAGTATTGTGCCTGTCTTTTCTGTTGGCTGATGCAGGACTCTCATCACTGAAGTTCAGTAGCCCCCCCCCACACACACACAGTAACTATGGTTGCAGTGATGAGTGAACAGACTGTGTTACTGTTTAAGGTGGCAAACTGCATGCCACGTGCAATCAATATTGCCTGATCTTAATTCTAAAAGCTTGATATGAAAATGCGATATCTTCAGTCATGTCACATAATTCCCTTATTTTCAGAACTCCCTTGGGAGAATGAGTCGGGAGAAGAGGCTTTGAGGGGTTTGATGGTATATTTGGGTTTTCTATATGTGTGAAATACATGCTGTTGCTCAATGAGCATGCCTATAAATACTGAAAACTGAAAAATCATCTTGCCTTGTATAGGGAGAGAGAAGTATCATGCCAGAAGCTTGAGAGTCGTGAAAAGCAGAGATGTGGAAGAGTTTCCTGCTTTGCTGAAGCTAAGAATCACAGTTTTAGGGTAAAGTTTTCAGTTCTTGAGGAGCGACAGCTGTGCCTCAAGTGTGTTCCTGTTGCCCTGTTCAAACCAATATGGTTCAGAATGCATCCTAGAATCCTCCTTATTGTGAAAGGATCCCATGGTCTTCAAAGCCCAAAAGAGAGGTGTCATGGTTAGTGTGTCAGACAAGGATCTGGACGATTCAGGATTAAATCCCCACCCTCTTGGAAACCTACTGGATGACCTTGTTCCAGTCCTTGCACATCTGGCCTGGCCAATTGCACAGGGTTGTTGTGAGGGTAAAATGAGAGGAGAAAAATGGGAGCTGGGGAGAAGAACTGAGTATCAGTGAAGTAAGGTAAAGGTATTCCTTGTGCAAGCACTGAGTCATGTCTGATCCTTGGGGTGATGCCCTCTAGCATTTTCATGGCAGACTCAATATGGGGTGGTTTGCCATTCCCTTCCCCAGTCATTACCGTTTTACCCCCCCCAGAAGCTGGGTACCCATTTTACCAACCTTGGAAGGATGGAAGGCTGAGTCGACCTTGAGCCGGCTGCTGGGATCGAACTCCCAGCCTCAAGGCCAGAGCTTCAGACAACATGTTTGAAGCTCTATGAAGAGGCTCTATGAAGTACACAAATATAAAAAAGGGTCTCTGAGAGGCAGGCCAGAAGAAAGCTAAATTCACAGATAAGTATTGTTTAAGCTTTTGCCTTTTTTTGCCAGAGTTCAGAAGTTTACAGGACATCAACAATGATTCTTCTGCGCCTTTCACTTGGAGCTGAAACTTCTGATCAACATGGAAATATGTTAGGGGAGGCACATCTTGGCACCACGTGGAAATGCATTTAGAGAAATGAAAAACTGGCAACTGCTTAATTTCTCTGGCAGATGTGGGATCGAATTACTATTTTTAAAAAATCTAAGTGAACATGTCATTTTATTTTTAAATGTTTGAAGAGGTCTTCCATTTATTCTAGGCTGTCTCTTTCATCTGACAGGCAAATCTGCCTTTCTAATTTGAATTCCCCCCCCCTCGTGATTTCAGTCTTGTCAACACTAGTTGAAACCATGTAAGAACGGTTGCTAAAAATATATTTCTGGTCCACGTGTTAGTCATTAACACAAGTACAGCTTTTAGCATGGTTAGCGAATGGTTCCATGTTTAATTTGAGGTAGTGGTAAAAAGTTATTAGTCCAGCAGTGCAATCCTAAACAGCGTCACACCCTTCTAAGTCTCTGGGGGTCAGTGTGTTATAAGGGTGCAGCTTTGTTCAGGGTTGTGGCGTAGGGCTTCCTGGCGGCTGACTTTTAGCCAGCAAAGGAAATACAAGCAGTGCCACAGTAACAGCCAATGGCACAAACCGTTCTCCAACTTGGCAAAGCCTGAGCCAGCTGACATGCTCCACTGTAGAGTATTTACATATGCGCACCCACATAAACAATTCCAGAAGTAGCTGTATGGGTGCAAAACGATACATCGGACTAGACTCATATTCTCAGTTTGTTTATGGGATAATCTCAGCACAGAGTAACTCCATGTGCTGAGTTGATTGTGCACACTAATTTCATGTGGGGCTGCATGCATGGATCAGCGACTTGCGTTTGCAATGCGCGCTTGGAAAGGTCAGCCGTCGCATGCTATGCAGAAAGCTGAATCCACACCAAGCTCCGCCCATAGGATCTCCAAGTGATAATGTCTGTAGATTTAAATGCTTTCAGACACTGAAATGAAAGGAAGCTAGTTACACAGACTGTGGCTGGGAATGCTTAGGTCCATTCACGGTCCACTTATGAACAGAGCTGATTGTCTACGATAGGTTTGACTGTTAGTTGACCGGTTCATGGGTGTTCAGTGGATTGCTTCACTGTGTTCCTTCCACGGAGGTCATCACGGCACTGATAGAGCTGTTCTGACCAAGCAGTAATATCAGTGCTCTCTCAGCTTCACCGGAGAGGAAAGGGAAGGTGATTGTAAGCTGCTTTGAGTCTCCTGCTGGTAGAGAAAAGCGACATATAAATACCAACTCTTCTAAGATCTGACTGAGCAGTAATATCAGGGCTCTCTCAGCCTCACCTCCCTCACAGGGTGTCTGTTGTGGGGAGAGGAAAGGGAAGGTGAATGTAAGCGGCATATAAGGACCAACTCTCCTCCTCCTTCGACAGTTAGCTTCTCTTATAACTGTGGCTGCTGTTTCCCTCCCATGTACTAGGGGTCTTTTAAGGAGTTTAAAAATATATAGAGAGAATTGATACTACAAAAATGTGCACTAATGCTACTGCTCTAATCTCTGAATCTCCTGCATTCCCTTAAAAAATTTTTTTTAAGTCTTGTTTTAAAAAGTTGCCAAGATTTATGCAAGTAAAAGGGAGCTGGGAATTTAAGGATTGTAGTGGTAGATCATTAGACCATTAGCATGGACTTTCACAATAGAAATGATCAATGTTCAAAGGAACCTTCTGACACGGCCAGGGCAAATGCAAACATGTGGTTCAATCAGTCAAAACCATATAAATCAGTCGTAAATACTGTCTACAAAAGAAATGGCACCATTTGGGTTCTTATCTAAAGCAGTCTTTAGCAATGTTAACGGCTGATTTGCTTGGACAGGCAGTGATTCAGCATCTGTTCCATGTTGGAACCTCCCCACCTGCAAAGCTATTTGGCAGGCACTCAACAGACCAGGTGATCAGCTTATCCCGATCGCTGGGGCATCATGATATGGCGGGGGAACACCAAATACGGCTACCGTCACCTCAGGAGGCCAAACACCTTGAAACGCCCGCGTTTTCTTCTACCTGTTGACAAGCATTATCCAGCCACGGTCAGAAGTGTGCTTGTAAATCTATCAGCCTGTGATCTGTTTTACGTAAAAGCCAGTTCTCTGGGTTTCTTGTTGCATTCTGCCTTGCTTTGCAGTCACTCATACATGTACCCAGATAGAAGCAGAGATGCTTGGAAGCCTTTTTAGAGTCGTTGGCGGAAAGGCCCGAAGAAGTTATCAAGTCTTAACTTCCAAGAAACCTTGCCTGGTTTATCCAGTCTCAAGCTTGGAGCGCTTGCTCCAGATCAGCACGGACTGAAATTTAGGCCAGATGTGGGGAAGAGGCAGGCAGAGGGTTTATTTATAGGCCTTGACTATTTTTCGAGGGCATTTGCACATTATGGGCAAATTCACTCATGTTGCAGTGTTTAAAGTAGCCCTGGGAGGCAAGTGCCGTGTGGATTCTTGACTCTTGCTAACTCCCCCCCCCCTGCAACCGTTTATACAGGCTTAGTATAGGCCATTGAAGCCGGCCTGTGTGTTTTACCTCCTTTCATGCTTTTTATCTTTTAAAAGTAACAAATGAAAACATACTTCTGTGCCTCGGTAGAACTGATTTTTTTTTTTAATGAAGTCCTGTCGAATCTCTTAATCCCATTTTGGTGCTCTGGAGCAATTTATTTCTGCCCTCAAATCCCCCTTTTTATGTCTGCCAAAAAAAGCATGGGGCACAGAGCGGCCCATTTTCAAAATGAGGTTGCTGTTCAGAGACTGCTGGTAGTAAAGACAAAGTTAGAAACTACAAAGTCAACCTGTTTTTTTCATTATTATTTTTTTTAAAGAACCATACTTTTTTCTTTTAATGCCTTGATCACAAAGGCTACGTGGAACCTGAAGCGAGCGTTTCTTTCGTACCGAAATATTATATTGCTTTTGAAAATGGGACCTGGCACTCTGGAATTCTTTCATTTAAAAAGAAAGGAAGAAATGAACGCCGTGACAAAACACTGCCGCACATGTATAAAAAGAACGCCGAGGGCCCATTCTGCACATATTGGATGATGCAGTTCCAAAGCACTTTAGAAGCGGATTATCCTGTTCCGCACAGGAAAACCCAGCAGCAAAAGCACATTGGAAGTGCATTATCCAACATGTGCAGAAACCTGTGAGAAAGTAATACCAGATCTGCACGCTTAAGAAGTTGAAGGTTAGGGAAGAACCTCTGGCTTCAAAACTCTGAAAGAGCATGATTGCATCTTGGCAGTGAGATGCAACACCGGTGAACTGTCAACCTTTTAAAATCCCCAGGTAGTAGATTGTGATTCCTGGGCATTAGTTACGCTCTTCCCCCTGTGTCCAGTGCTGAAGGGTATCCAGCCAAGCTCAGTGTAGTTCGGAGGCAGGGCGTCCTCCATGGCTGTGAAAGTCTGCTGAAGTAAACTGCCACCTGCTGGAATTCTCCCTGCGAGGTAATTGTGAAAGGGCCAAGACCCCTCCTAGGTTTTGCATCCCACAGCTTCCCTTCGAGAAAGACAACGTCATTTACGATTAGCACCCAGCATGGAAAAAACATGGAACTGCAGTATTACAAATTAAGCAATGCTATCTTACAGCAGTGTTACATCCTCCAAAGTCCTTTGAAATCAATGGGCATCAAAGGTGGTAACTGCCAGAAGGTAATATAATTTTATTTATTTATTCCATTTATATATCACCCTCCACCCCCCGGGTAGACCAGCTCAGGCTGATGCACAGCATCAATAAAGCAATAAGTAACAGAATACACATACCACCTAAAAACACTGTGACAAAACACTGCCACGCATGTATAAAAAGAACGCCGAGGGCCCATTCTGCACATATTGGATAATACAGTTTCAAAACACTTTAGAAGCGGATTATCCTGTTCCGCACAGGAAAACCCAGCAGCAAAAGCACATTGGTGGAAGCAACATCAATGACAGCTAGTATTTCTAGTGCTGTCTAGGTCTGTTGCCAGATGGAGATGTAGACACGGGGGTGTTTTTAAAAGGGAGGCCGATTAGATGTTATCAGATCACTGGCAACTACCAAAAGCCTGGCGGAAGAGCTCCGTCTTAGAAGCCCAGCGGAACTCCCGGTGGGCATGTATCTGTTGTTGGTATTACAATGACTGGGACGAATCGCTCCCAAATCTGCTCTCTTTCCCATCTCCCCTTCTGCTTTCCTTTCATTACTTCCCCAAAAAGCTCTTGATGATCCAGTGAACTCCAGGAATCAAGGTAAAGGTCTGTCAGTTGGGAAAGCTACGGAAATTATCCCACCCTCCCCCAACAGAAATATTACTTTCTGGTTACTCCAGAGTGTCCTTTGACTCAAAGCATTGCTATTCCACTCATCTAAAAGGAGGAGGCCATACGGAACAGAGCAGAGAGCTGTTTCTGTTTTAGGCAAAGTGTTTTGTGACAACTCTTCCATAAGATGGCAGCAGCTCTTTAGGAGATTTCAAAGAGGATGACCAGTATGAAGATGTCTCGGGGAGCTGCTGGGGGAGTCAATTAAAAAAAAAAAACCCACCGGAATGAGGCGTTTCATTTTCAAGGACTTTACTTTCATTTGCTTTGGGACTTCCCAGCCATCAATCAGTCAGGTATCTGGCTTTTTTTATTTCCTCTTTCCCACTTCATCTCTGTCTTGTGCTGATAAAGCACCAGCCACGCGCGGCGTACTGTTCTTATTACTCTGTTCGAAGTTGGTTTATCAGTTAAGGAAGCAAAGAATTTCATATTTTTTGCAGAACTCAAAAGGTTATTTGCAGAACTTGAGGTTATTAATCGGGCAGGGAGCTGTGCGCTCCAAGGTGGCAGAGCACTGACAGGTCTGCTCTCTGTCACACCAAGGGGCGATAGTCAGTTTTAAAACGATGAAAAGGATTTTCAGCGCCAGGATAGAAAATTAAACTCTATTTTTTAAAAAAACACCATTAATAAAACAGCTTTTGGTTTGCACTCTTTTTATGCTTGTTCTAGCATCAGCAGCTGTTTCCCCCCGCAATAGTTTCTGTGGTTTAGCACTTGTTTATATCTGTAACTTTCTTACCCTTATTATGGACTCAATTATTTTGTTTCCATAAAATAGACGGAGAGTGGATCTTCTTCCGAAACTAGAACGGTGTTGTTGCTGTTTTAAATGTGCAAAGTGCAGGAGGGTCATCATATGGAAGATGCCCATCAGCCATGGATGAAATTGGCATTTATTTATGCTCAAAGCATCTGCATGTGGACTGAAGGGCAGACCGCTGGCAGGCTGCGATTTTAGCCAAAAGGATAGGAAAGGTTTAAGAGAGCGAACAGTAATTAAAAACAAAACATGTTTATGCTTTCTGAATTGGCTGGCTGGTTTGCATTTTCACTTCTAGCTTGCTGCGATCTGCATCTGTCCTAACCTATCGAAGGCTCAGGAACGGGCTGTAGATCAGGAACAGATTCTAAATGTAAACGGAGCTTCATATCCTGACAAGAAGTCCGGATATAAACATTTTAAGAAACGAATAAAAAGGAATGTATCAAAATCCTCTCTCAAAATAAATGATCAGATTTTATTCGTTTTGATCAATTCATTTTTATTTGCTTCCTAAAATGTTTATAGCCTGACTTTCTATTTTAAAAAAATGAAAACAGTCCTTAAGTTGGTTTTATTTATAAATACGACTCTGAAGGCAAACTTCTCAAGCTTCCCAATGTCCCACAACAAAGAAAATTGGATGTAGAGCATATTTCATGCTTATTATATCTACACATGGTCATGTAATCGATATTTTATTTTTATTCAAAAACCCTGAAAAGAAATGATTATAAAGTGATGTGGACTTACACTTTATTAGACAAAAAAATGGGGTGGGGGGAGGAAAGACAAGCCAGCATATTTCCAAAAAGCATAGATACTTGCGCTCTACGGTTAAATTCCTCAGCTGCCTTACTGACAGATCTGAAGAGCACAGATAAACCAAACACATGGATATTATGGCCTGGAATAAATGAACTACAGACCTGCAACTAAGCAGATTATGAAGGAACATGGAAATCATAGCATTCGCACAAGGGAGAACAGGGAGAAGTCAAAATCACTCTTAGGATAAAGGGCCAAACTCATCATTTTAGGAAGACCAGATTTATGTTTTGTGTTTCTTTGAAGATTATACGAATGTTTGTAAACTTTTTTCGACTTTCTTTTTCTTTGTGAGAGAGGACACAAGAAGAAAACTATAAAGCAAATGCCCAAGCATTGTATTTAGCAATGAATATAAAAATACCAATTATAACTGGACACAATCCATTCAGTGTTCATGTTTCCATTGTTTTTTAACTGGAAAGTTATTCAGGTGCTTTTTGGTTTTGTTTTGTTTTTTGCTAGAGAATTAAATGGAACCCAAAAGCACTGACATTTAGCTACTCATGCTCAGTCTGTACCCAAACAAAACTATTCAGAGGCAAAATTCAAGATGGGTTCTCGTGTAACTGTGTGCCATGTTGAGTTCCTAGTAGATTTAAGGCTTCAGTCCTAAACAGGCTTCCCAGGGAGTAAATCCACTGACTGTAGATTTCTGAGTAGGCATCCTTAGGATTTCGCTGTTCTTTTGTTAGGTTAACAGAAAACAATACACATTTAGAAAATTCTGTTTCAATTTTTAATTTAAAAAACTTCATCAAAAGATTCTCATTTTATGCTTATGGCTGTGGAGGCATACCTTCTTGAGGATTCGGTCCCTGAAGCTATCTCAAAGAAGTCAAACCCTTTACTTCATCTAGTTCAGTGATGTCGATGACTTTTAACTGGGAGCAGCTCTCTAGAATCTCTTTCCAAGCAGGGACTACTTGAGACCTTTTAACAGGAGACATGAGCAGCCTTTCAGGCACCACTAGGGCCCTTCATGTATTTAGTCGACTCAGAAAGTGCTTCTTCTGTTTGAAAACCTTCATCTTCTGTACGTATAACAGGGAAGTTTTTATTTAAAATGGAACCTGAAGTTGATGAAAATCTTCCAGGAATGCCACATAACAAAATCAAGGCAAGTTGGCTTTATTGTTTAGCCGACAGGCCTTGATAATACATTACATGAACAATGACCATCTCTCCAAGAAGCCATCATGTTTTTCACTGGAAAAGAAATCTGGTAAAAAATGACATGAATTATATCATGATCTTTAGACAGTATTCTAAAATTAGCCCAAAATCCCCTCTTGTAATGTATGCATGACAAAGGATAAGAACTTCCCTTAAAAGACACAGGACACAAAATGTCCACATAGCTCATTCTTGTCAGACATGCATGACATCAAGATTTATCACATTTAAATCGTGACGAGGTATCTATTCTTCCAAGGAGGTCCAACAGGTGAACATGTTATTCCTTGCCTCACAACAGCTCTGCAAGATAGGTTGGACTGACAGTCATCTGTCAAAAATGCTGATTTTATGAACTTAGGCAGATTGTGAGTGGGTGGACAGGAAGGGATGTGCCAGTGTTTGTCTCTTGTGGCCCTTCCTTGCATACCCAGGGAATTGCTGATCACCACTGTGGGATGGGAGGTGAATTTCCTCCAGGTCAGGTTGGATTCTGGAGATTTTTTGTTGGGAGGGGGGATCGCTTGGGCATGAAATTGGGGTCACTGTGGGTAGGCAGGTACCTGTGAGTTCCTGAACTGTGCAAGGGCTTGGAGTAGATGACTGTGGAGGTCCCTTCCAATTCTTAAGATTCTGTGGGAAAGGATGACACAGGGCCAAACTAAATGTGGTAGACATGGAGACACTACTGCTTTTTGAAAAGCACAGTATGGTGTTCTTGTTTTCCCCAGCTCCTGTGAGGTTCTTGCTTCTTCCCTTGCATCTCTTTCAGGCAAGATAATGCATTGTAGACCAGATCAGGAGTGGGGCCTGGTGGCATCTTAAAATGTCTTTAAAGCAGTGGTGGTGTCCTCTTGGGGACCACGTTTACTTAGGCCCTCCAAGGCTGACTGGGCCTCCTCAGTCCTGATTCAACACTAATGAATCCATACAGGTTATTTATTCATTATTTATAGTCTCCCTTTCTCATTTGGACTCGAGGTAACTTACACAGAGTGGATCGATGTAAATGATAGGACATTCAGACAACAATACAATAGGATTAGGGTTGCCAAACCAATCAGGAACCTAAAAGAATTGCATCGTAGAATACAAGATTCAGCAAGCTAAACACAGTAGTATAGACCACACTCCCTAATCATTTATCCAGGTCACTTTGAATCCTTTAACATGGCACAATTCTATTGCCTGTGTAGGAAAGCCTTCTTGAATAGTTTAGTTTTGCATGGTTTTCAGAAATTCGGGAGCCTTCTAGACTTCTTTAGGTAGGCCATTCCACCAGGTGAGGGTTACAATAAAGAGGCACAGGTATGGGTAATTGTTGCTTTTGCCCATTTGTAGGTTGGCACCTGTAGAAGACCTTGTTCTGATGAGCAAAGCTGTCATGGCAGTGCATGGGGGGGGGAGGTAGTCTCAGAGATATGAGGATTCAAGGCCCTGAAGGGTTTTGAATATGATGGCCAATACATTAAATTGAGCCTGGTAACTGGTGGGCAGCCAAACATATGTTTGAGTCATTATGAAGCGTACAAATTTTGAAATGGACCATGGTTCACCTCATTTCATTTCTCCCTGGATGACCAAACCTACTCATTTTGCACCCAGCCATGAATGTAGAAGAATTAACTGAAAAAAACGACAGTACTTGAATTTTCTGTCCAGTAATAGGTTAAAGAAAAAGTTGAGAAATCTCATCAATAAGATGGCTCTTTTCTCATTGAAAGTCCCTTCAACTAAACATCGCTTTTAAAGAAGTTAAGGGCGATAATTTTGCAGAATAAGTAATCTTGAGCAAACTGTTATTGCATATTTCCATGTTTGATTTCATGGTTAGGCCACAAAAGCAGATCATGGCCCACCGAGGGTTGATAAAAGTCCCAACTGAAATGTCAAATACTAGGAGGCATGGTTGTATTTAGCCTATCTGAATATTTTTGGGTAAAAGGTATGAAAGCAGTGAATGGAGACGAAATCTGGAAGGTAAAGGAATTGTATCGCATAAGGAATGCATATGTACAGCTTGAAAAAGGAAAGCAAGCCATGGAAATAATTTGTAATTTCATGTAATCGTAAATTTAGAGCCTCATTACACGTTGCCAGGGCCGGTCTGCTCTGTCTTCTGCAATCTTTTTTTTAATAAGGGAAATTTATCCTGCTTGCTGCAACGTACAAACCGCATGTCTTTGTTAAGCATAGCAAGGGTTTATTGATACCTTATTATTTTATTTTTTTGAAAGGAAACAGCAGGCAAGTGGAAAGGATGCTGGCATAATGTTAAATCTCTTTGGTAGGCAATTTGTTGCAAATGTGTTGCTTCTTGTTGTGGTTTGCAGGCAGAAAGGAGAATTCGCGCACAGTGGCTTATTAAAGCCTCTTTCATGGATATTGTTAAATAGCAGCTAGTCTGTTTTCAGAGGCTGAAAAATAAATATTTAGAGTGGGATCCCATAGATCCATTCAATGAGTGGAGATACTTTTCTCCAGTGGAAGGCGGTTTCTTCTGATACCAGATGGGGAGGGTGGAAATGATTACGGTAGAAATTATTGCAGCTAGCTGAATGGATCCATGGCATCTAACCCATCCTACCAGCAACATTTTGTGACTCCAGCCTGAAACACACAATTCAGAATGTCTAGCAAGAGTGTGTTTGTTTGTATCGATTCCTTAGCCCCCTTTACTGGTTTCTAAAACATATGGAGAAGTGGTTGGGGTGGGATTACACAAGACTAACTGATAGGCTAATAATAATGTTGGATTATCTCCTAGAGGGGAGTAATAATAATAGTGTTCCTTTCAAGGAGTTGGCTACAGACAGTAGACTAGTTAAAATGCATATTTTAGTGCTCACTGTCTAGCCAGTCGATGGCTAATGAACAGAAAAAGCAAAATTCTTTGGGTAGGGGAAGGTATGCACTGGGGGCTAAATTTATTCCACACAGTAAAAAACGTATTTGCTGTATCAATTGTACTTTCTGAAGCCAAACAGACTACTGTAAAAGTCACCTAGATCTCCACTAGAGAGATCTCCTTCCCTGGAGGATGTGAAGGAAAATTGCTCAGCTAAGTGTGGGGCTGAAGAGGGAGGTCCCTTCAGAATGAAGATACTTCATATGGAGAAAGATCATCTTGTCTGAAGAAGACTCCTTGGGGAAGAAGGAGCAGGGTGGTAGAATATACTGTATACTGAGACATATTTGCTCAGTTCTTCTCAGGTGATCTTTATAATTAATCCCAAGGAACTCGATTGCTCTGTCTGCAGATCTAACCTGTCTATTTCACTGCCTACCGACTTATTTATATGGGTTATATTTCTCATTAGATGGCAAAATTACTCTGGATATCTGTGGGCAGCTTGGTTTCTTAGTGTTAAATTTTATCTTTTGAATACTTTTGGGTCCCATTGGTTAACAAGCTGCATTTAGTGGATGAGAGTTTTGAATTAGCAAATTATGTCACTTTTCATTCTTTTCCTTGGATCCTGAGTGGGGGCGGGGGTGGAAGAGTTTCCACTGTGGATTGTATTTTATTAGCACATACATTTGTGATACTGTTTTAATTTAGCGTGAACAGGGTTAAGAGGAGAAAACACAAACAGGAACATACGACCCATCTGTTGCGACAGTACATAGGATCACTGTTGCTTTTATTGAAGATGAGAGTTCCTTGAGGAATCCACACACATCAATTAAAAAATCCAATTTCTGTACCAGAAATAACTACATATGTAACATAACTGCAATACCTGCAAAGGCTCTCGAAACGTTTCTCAGCTGGGCATGCTTCTGATCTAGCGTCGACTCTTCAGATTGCGAAAAGAAATGTAGTTCTCTATACAATGTTATGAGAACCATCTGGAGTGGCTGGAAGACCACTTAGCTCAGATTTAAGAACACTGCCGGGTGTCTATTGTGTACCTTTCTCTGATACCTTAATCCACCATAAAGACAGATGGCTCACTTTGGCAGCATTAAAACCATATTTATTAGCGATAACCTCTCTAAAGAAGGAGGGGCAGGAAGAAGAAGGTAAATCGGAAGCAGAAGAAGCTGTTCACATGTGTTTCGTTGGGAAGAACTGATACACAGTTCGCTGAACTACATATGGCTAAAATCGTAATTGTTCAACCACGTAATACATGCAGTGGAGAAGATGGCTGATCCAAAATTAATACGGATTTAAATCATATGTTGATTTAGCAGGGGTAGTCAAACTACGGCATTCGCTGGCAGGGGCTCATGGGAATTGTAGTCCATGGACATTTGGAGGGCCGCAGTTTGACTACCCCTGATTTATGGCCTTAGTGAGAAATTTGCTTCTTTCCCCCCTGTTACCTGATTGGATTTGATTTATATTCTCATGAATGTCAGAGAGAGAAAGTATTTGAATTCAAGTAACTCCACATTTTCTTGAATTAGCAGAACTAGTTCTAATACAGAAAGACAGGATCTTAAGTCTGTAACTGTCTTCTACAATAGGGTAGGGAAGTTTAAGATCTCATAGGGCAGTATATGTCAGCATGCCTTTAAACTAGGAAAGTCCAGAAACAGAATATTCTTGTGTATTCTTGTCTTATTTTAGTCCTCGAAAGACATGTTCTAAGGAGACCAAACTGAAGCAGGATATGATACAAAAAAGAAACCTTGATTGATAATTAGAGAGAACTCAGAGGCTGTTGTTCAAGGCCTTTATTTCTGTAATATAGAACTTTCAAATGACTATTCATGCTTCAAATGACATTTGATGTTTTGCATGTGTGAGACAGATTTTCATATTTTTAGATAAATAAATTGGCTTTATTATTGTGGGACGCTACTTCAAATACATTTTTTAATTGTGCATTCTTCTTTGCGCCACATATGATTTCTATGAGTCTATAAACTTCTTTTGAAACAGATTATCAAATGGTAAACAGTATCAGGTAAAAGGGGGGACAGGACATGAATACTGTTTCTAATTAACACCAAAGGAATCTGTTCTCTAGGGACGCTGAGGTGATTTATTTATTCAAAGCTTGTTGAATTTTTTTCCTCCCCAGCAACTAAATTAAGTTTAACAAAGACTCAAGCAATGAACTGTCAGAATGGGCATGCTATTTACAATACGGAAAATAAGGGCTTGGAAATCTTTTAATTCAGGGACTTCTTGGTATGAGTTGCATGATGTAAATATTAAAATGGAGCCTGTGACATGGCACTGCGCCGTATGGTTAGACTAGGAGCAAGGCGATTAGAGTTCACAGCCCTGTGTTACCATGACGCTTACTGAGAGAATAATTCTACATAGGTCTACTCAGAATCCTTCCCAGGTATATCCTATGGCAGTGGTCCTCCAGATGCCCATGGACTACAATTCCCAGGAGCCCCTGCCAGCAAACGTTTGCTGGCAGGGGCTCATCAGAATTGTAGTCCATGAACATCTGGAGGACCACAGGTTGACTACCCCTGTCCTATGGGGCTCATTTCTAAGACAGTGTTCTTAGGACTGCACTGTGAGAGGCCTTGAGCCAGCCCCTGGCTTTTGGCCTAGCCTATGTTTACAATAGCCTGCCATATGGTAAATGCCATTCTGTTCCCCCCTCCCCAACACACCCAAAATGAATGTGGGTAAAGTTAACCTTAATGCCCCCTTTGTTGGGTGAAGTCTTTTTAAATAGGTGAACCACATACAGTTTCTGTTGGACATGCAGAATCAGTTGACTGGCCAATTACTCGGTTTGTCACCTGTATTTTTTACATGTTGAATACGATTGTCTATTGTTGGGGTTGGGTGCCATTGGCGGGTGTGTTGATGACTCTCCACTCCCTCTGCTTTTTATTGACTACCCTATCACTATCAAATGTATCTGTTGCTCACCCAAACCAAAGTCTGGATGTGGTTGACACATAGATGGTGAAGATGAAATGAAATTAAATCAACAGGGGAGGTGATAGGGGTTATTACATTGTACGTTACAGAAGAAGTAGATTTTGTTCTTTTAGATAACATGAATTTGTCATTAAGTGAACTTACCAGGACTATGGGAGTGTTACTGAACCCCCAAATTCTCTTTGAAAAAACAAGATCAGACTGTGGCAAATGCTGCTATTATCCAGTTAAATCTCGTTGACAACTTATATTGCCTTCCTCAGCTGATTGTACTGATCCATGCAGACATAACCTTGAGGCTTGACTACTGTAATGTTGTCTATTCAGGACTGTGCTGGAATACAACTCAGACTCTTCAGCTAGTGCAGAATATATCTGCTCACCTGTTTGCAAGGAGGAGCTGTTCCAATCATGTTGCATAAATTCATTGCCAAATTAAGCTCTTCATAGCCCACACAGCTTCAGGACAGCTTGTCCTGTTATTGACCTGCACAGACACTGAAATTCGCCCAGCAATCTCTGCTAAATATTCCGTCCTACCAGTCAGTTTGCTTGGTTTCTGCTAGGATCTTCTAGACTTTTTCTGATCTAGCCCCCTTATTGTTCTCCTGTACTTTCTTAAAAACCTTGTAAGGACTGGCTTTTTCAGAAGACCTTTTACTAATGGCTAGGGACTGGTGATTATATATTGGAACTGTTGTGATTCTATATCAGTTGTAATTGAGTACTTCTCTACTTAAAAAAAGATGTGGGAGTGTAACAATTGCCTTTAATTTTGTTGAGAGCTGCCCTGAGATTTTATAGGAGAAGGATATAATTATTTGAAGAGAGAGAGGGAGAGAGACTGTTGCTCTTGATATATCAGGATGGTGCCTGAGGCTCATGAACCATCTCAGCTAAACATGGGGTGGCAACAGTTCTGAAGAAAGGAGGAAGTGCACAGAACTGCAAGCGTATATTGAATTATAGGACCATGGCTCAGTGGTAGACCATCTCCTTGGGCTCCAGAAGGCCCCAGGTTCAATCCTGGGGATCTCCAGTTAGAAGGCTCAGGAGATAGGTGATATGAAAGCCCCTGAGACCCTGGAGAACCTTTGACAGTTTGATCTGATTCACTATAAGGCAACTTTGTGTGTTTGCATGTTCCAATAAATGGCCAGAAAGAAAAGAATTGATTTGTACAAAGGAGCATTTGCTCCTGCCATCCATTTTTATAACTTTGGCTGAAAATAATATTGCCTGGGCTCTCTACACCCTGCAAAAAAAAAATTAAATTTAGTTGTCAATGGTTATTGTACCCAGCACCTCTGAGGTTTCAGAGCATGGCTCTGTATTTTAATGAGATGGTTTGGAGGGTGAGGGTTTTCTTACTTGTCAGCTGTTGTGGATTATATAAAATAAATACAGAGATAGATGAAAATACCCTTTGACAATGTACCCGTCTAGAAACATAAGCCTTCCCTGGACCTCATGGTTATGAATACAGAGGAAATACTTAGGCTGTGAGGCTGAATGAGCTTATTCAAAAGCACCAGTGTCTTTGATGGTACTTCCAGGGGAACAGAAGTCTTCAGGATTGTCGTGCAAGGATTTGGGGTATGCGGTTGTCAAGAGGAATCACTGTTTAGCCTTAGCACGAAAGTGAGTGTATTGCTGGATCCCAATTGTGACATTGACATTCTGGCATCTTCTCTGTTGGGAAGAGCAAATGGATTCCATGGCAAGGGATCCACAAGACCATGGGTCTACACTCCTTTGATTTGGTGACAGCTAATCGGTGTCATGCCAGGGAGAACTATACCAAGGCAATTGATGCCAAGGCAGTCCCATTGATTTTTGCCCCATTGAAATGCTGCCCATTTGTTGATATATTGAAATATGTTTTTCTCATCCCTTGAGCTTGGTGGCCATTTCTGTAGCATTTGGCAGTCGAAGTGTACGTGCTCGTAACGTGAGCTGTCGATGTCCAATTCCGAGACGCCTGAAGGGAACGGAAGGAGATGTGAAATCAACACTCTGCCCAATTGGATTTTGTTTCTTTTGCTATCGTTGGAAGTGTGCGTGCCTTGGAAACTGGGCTGTCTGGGGCTTTGATAGGCCTGCAGTCCTCCCTGCGGAAGACGGCCTGTCTTCCTGTTGTTGCAGGTGCTTAAACAGAAAGGCCTACAGTCAACACTGTGTTTGTGTGTTCACTTGGGAGGAATTAAAAAGGGTGCGTGTGATGAATTTGGAGTAGTCCCATGCCACATGGACGCTGCAAATATAATCACGTAAGGCACCCCTTCGGGCAAGCTCAGAAACTGAATGTACTAATGAATAAGGTGACCAGATTTTAACATTGGTAAAGCGGGACACCACTGATGGGGGGGGGGGGGTCTTGATTAAAAATTCAGTCTATATGGAGCAACACAAAGTTTCATAGAACGCATAGAATGCAAAAATAGTATTGTAATATATATATTTTTAAATTTCAACATAAGTGCAATTTGCCAGGTGCCGCCAGATGTCCCTCCAAAAGTGGGACAATCTGGTCACCTTACTAATGAAGTGCGTCTGACTGCCATGGTCCTGGAAGGTCCTTTGGTCCATTTTGGTTACCTCTCTAGGCTCATGGCAAAAGTACAGATTTTGTGCAGGGTGTGAATGTAGGAGGAGTCCTAGTTCAGAGTCCAGATCAGTCTATGGCCTTCTTTTTCAATAGTCTGGCATGAATGCAGGAAGCTGTTTCATATTGAGTCTGGTCCTTGGTTTAGCAATGTCCTCATTGTCTACTCATGCCAGCAGCTGCCCTCTGCTGTCTCAGGTAAAGATCTTTCATTTTGACCTCCTTTTAACTGGAGACTCTTGGGATTGAACATGGGACCTTGTGCATGCCAGGCAGATGCTCTCGTCACTGAGCCATGGCACCTCTTCACACCACCTGATCCTTTTAACTGGTGATGCTCCCTCAGGGTACTCCAACAGCACATTTAAGGACCAAACTTGGACTCCTTTCAGTATCTATGAGGGCCCATGTCAAGCTTTTGTGATTTTATTTTAATAATGGCAAACGTGTCTGAAATGCAGCTGGTCAAAGCAAAGCAAAAAGCAGTTGGTCAGAGGAAGCGATTTTTAGCAGAGAAACCACTTGGAAAAGCTGGGAGAGAGTTTCCTTTTCATCACCTTCCACGGCAGATTGCAACAGGCAGGGCTGAGTTTTGTAAAGGCGAAGAAGAGGAAGACATCTGGGGATAAAACGTGGAACCACACCTGGGAATCTCCTGTGCAGTTTGGTCCTCAAGGAGCTGTGTTTTGTTGCCACTGTTGGATTTAATGCCCCCCTCCAAAGAATTTTAGGTCTGCCTAATGCCTGCAGCTGGGCACAAGGAAACTCTCTACCCCAGCCCTTCTCAACTTCTTTACCACTGAGAAACCCCTGAAACATTCTTCAGGTTTTGAGAAACCCCAGAAGGGGCACAGTGGTGCAGAATGTGATTGGGAAGCATAGCTGTCTACGCACCCACCTTTCCCACCCCCTCCAGATGCCATTTTAGGAGGGGGGGGGGTGGATCAACATGATCATATATGGTCACACATTTTTAAAATATGTTCAAAATTAATTAACTCCCACCCATTTGAGAAAGCCTTCCAGGGCCATCAAGAAAGCCCTGGTTGAGAAAGCCTGGTCTACCCTGTGCTGAACTGTGAACAGGGAGCTCAGAGGCTCAGCATAGAGTTGCCAACCTCTGGGTGGCAGCTGGAGGCCTTCCAGCTGATATCCAGGCAACAACTGACCCCCTGGCCTGGATAGCCCTGGCAAGTCCAATCATGTCAGATCTCAGAAGCTAAGCAGGGTTGGAAGGGTCTTGGGAGTTGGTAGGGAGACCTCCAAGGAATAGCAGGATTGTAACATGGGGGCAGACAATGACGAATCACGTACAAATATCTCTTGCCTGGCAGCCAGGATGGACAGACGGACGGACGGACGGACGGACGGACAGACAGACAGATCTGGGCAACAGAGATCAGTTCACCTGGAGACATTGTCCACCATGGAAGGTGGACTCTATAGCATTATATCCCATGAATGGGAAGCAGAAAGGGACCAGCAGAACTGCTGCCTTCAGGAAACCAGAAAGAGGAGAGGGAAGAGCTGGAGGGAAGGGGACAGATCAGGGTTTCAGGATTTGGCCTGCAGAACCCATGAATGCAGACAGGAGTGGGATGAACAGGCCAACTCAAGCAACAGCAGCGTGCTCGTGTGCACATGCGAATTTAATGGTCTGATCCAGTTTTGGTGTCACTTGTCCATTTTCTTTCAGTCTTTCCCACATTTGGTATCTGAACGTTTCACTTCTTTGAGACTTCTGCACGCTTCCAGGCTTCTGGTTCACCATAAACATCGGCATCGTTGCTTCCCGCAACAGCTGGCTGCCACATTGGGGAGAGATTACATTTTTTCGCACTTGCAACTTACTCTGACATATACAAAGCCTAGATTTCCCTTGGAAAGCCTGGCTCTTTCAAGACGCCCCCTCCCCCCGATCAACACGGAATCTTCCAGAAGCTGGCAGGCTTTCCTGTAGTGCTTGTTACTCTCCGTGTCTCTTCAACTTGACCTGTAATTGAAGACAACTGCGCTGGCGGCTCGTTCTCGGCATCTGTGAGACGAAGAAGTTATACAAAGTGGAGGATAAATGTTTCCAGACATGGCACCACTGACTTCCTCTCCTCCCTGCTGGGAGCCCTCTTTGCCATCCCAAGGCCTAGAAGGCAGCCTTGAAGGCACTGCTGTGTCTGAGAGGGATGACCTGGTCTTCAGGGGCCCATTAACAGAGTGCCGGCCAAGGCCAAACACCACTTCTCTAGGCCTGGTACAAACATCTAATGCACCTCACCTAAGTTCCTCCTCTTCCAAGCCAGCCTTGTGTTATGAAAAATATATTTTATATACAAAATGATATATTAGACCAGCCTTTCTCAACTTTTTTACCATTGAGAAACGCCTGAAACGTCTTCAAGAAACCTCAGAAGTAGCCTAACTGTGCAGAATATGGTTGGGAAGCATAGCTGTGAACATGCCCACCCGGGGCCCCTCCCTTCCCCTCCCCTCCCCACCCCCTCCAGGCCCATCATTGGCCATTTTGGGAGGGGGGGAAATGGGTCGACATGACCATATATGGTCATATCACCCAATAAATTGTAATACATTTTGAAAAAAAATATTTAAAATAATTAACTCCCACCCATTCAGGAAACCCTTCCAGGGCCATCAAGAAACCCCGTCCAGAAAAGCCTGTAATAGACCAAGTTGTAATAATTAACACAGAGCTAATCCCTCCACCTGGAACCCTAACTCCTAGTAAAGTGTACCCACTTCCCCCCTGTGCTTAAATTGCAGGAACCAGATCCGTCCCTCTCCCGTTCTAGATGGTGGATGCCCCCTCTCCCTCAGTCCTTGTCTCTTCCTTTCTTCCTCTTAGGATTGCGAGTTCTCCCCTGGCCACCGACATGGGTGGGGGCAGATCCAGGTTAGGGAACACCTGGAGACTTTGGGATGGAGCCTGGGGAGGACAGGAACCTCACTGGAGTACAATGCCCCAGGGTCCGCCCTCCAAAGCACCCATCTTCTCCAGGAAAACTGATCTCTGTGGTCTAGAGATGAGCTTTACTTCTGGGGGATCCCCAGTTCCCAACTGGAGGCTGGCATCCCCACTTCCTCTTACCTGTTCCCACGGAAGGCCGGAGTTCTATTGCCTGTTGCCCGTGTGGACATGCATATACCACTAGCAAAAGTTAGCTGTTCCAAGCAACTCAGTCCTAGGCATGCTTACTTGGAAATAAATCTTACCAGCTCCAGGGGGGATGACTTTCATGTGCACATGCATTGATCTCCAGCCTGTTCTGTTCAGAGGGTTGGGGGGGGGGGGTCGGTCTAAACTCATCACGTTGATTTCAAAGGGATTTAAAGTATTGCAAACTTTCCTTGGCTCGAAGCCCCACGAGCCAGTTCCCGGCCCAGCGTCTCATCCATCACAGAGCCGGTTGACCTTAGATGCACCTCCCGCATCAACCGAAATGCGGAGGAAATTCCCTTGCGATGGTGCAATCTTGCATACCAAGAACCGACCCGGCTCCCTTGCTCATTTCCAAGACAGTCCTGCATTCAAAGCCTTTGGTTTCTTCCCAGACCTCAAGCCTTGGCATGGGTGTGAGATTGCTAGGAGCTAGGAGAGCTGTCAGATCCTCTGCATACAAATGAACAGCCTCGGCAAGCCTGTCTTTGTTCTAAATCCTCGTGTCCTTTCGCCGGGACACGGGACGGTTTTTATTTCGGCTTTAAATAGGGCAGAGTCGAAACTCTATGTTGATATTGGGAGGCACCAGTGGCGGGGTGGGGTACGGGGTGGGGGTGGGTGATGATTTTGCTGTTGTTGTGGCCAAGGGGCAGACAGTCTAATAACAAAATGGCAATAAAGGAGCTGGAGAAAAGCAACAGGGGCTGGTGTAGCCAGCAGTCAGTGGGGCTGGGGCGGGACGAGGAAGAGGGAGAGCCAACTGGCTACAAGTCCGCTCTGAGTTTCAAAGGAGATGTACTCACAAGATGTGCTTCTCTTCATATAAGGAACTGCCACGGGAGACACACAATGATGGTTGGGACACAGTCCTGCCGTGCACCCGAGGGCCGTTTTCGGCATTTTCACTCTGCTTCTGGCATGTATATTTGCGTTTTACATAGAGATGTCACGACTGAGTCCTGCATTTTATGGCCGTTTAACCCCAGAGTAAGTTCACAATGATTTTCCCCCTGTATGTGTGTCTGCAGTTTTATTTCATGTGTTTGGTGAAATGGATCCAGAGCTCAAAAGCTTGTCTGTAACCTTTAGTGCTAAGAGAGGAGCGCTGTCCGGGACATACGTCCAGTGTCCGGACTTTGCTTCCGCTGTAGCGAGCCGATCCGTGTGCACCCAGCTTGGCTGGCCCCTATAGCGTCTGCCCCCAGGAGCCGGTTGTGATGCCTCACAGCAAAAAAGATAGGTTAGAAGAAGAAGAAGGAAGAAGAGTTGGTTCTTATCCGCTTTTCCCTACCCGAAGGAGGCTCAAAGCAGCTTACAGTCACCTTCCCATTCCTCTCCCCACAACAGACACCCTGTGGGGTGGGTGAGGCTGAGAGAGCCTTGATATCACTGCTCGGTCAGAACAGTTTTATCAGTGCTGTGGGGAGCCCAAGGCCACCCAGCTGGCTGCATGTGGGGGAGTGCAGAATCGAACCCGGCATGCCAGATCAGAAGTCCGCACTCCTAACCACTACACCAAACTGGCTCTCATCCTAGGTTAACTTTGAAATAATATACTGGCCAACTGGCTACTTGCCGAAATGCAATTCTGTTGATTGGACCAGTAAACAATGGACTGTGGGCAATTCCAGAACAGCTGAATGAGCCGTCTGTATATTTCCACCACTGGCATCCACCATCTTTGCTATTTCACATATTGCCTCGCTGCGATATTAATTTAAAGTTCCTTATTTCTTGTTTCAGAAAACAACAGCTATTTATTTCCCGGTTCAAAAAACAACCACTAAAAGACCTCTTTTCGAAATCTGTTTTCAGTTACACGAATATTTGTGCACTTAATAATTATCTCGGCTTTCTTGATGTATGCGCTTTTTTTGACAGGCCCTGATTTGTTGTTGAGAAGGGCGTGTCCTCATGTGTCGTTAGTTACTAAGCGCACAGCTGGAAGCATCTCGGCAAAATGTGAGAATTCTGAGCACGCTTCATTGTTTCTAGAAACCAGATTTTCAGATTTCATGACAACGTGAAGGAACATATTCTCTGCAATATTCATGAGCGTGCTTTGGAGAACAATGGATTATGCTCCTCTTGGACTCACTCAGGACTACTTTGAAATCAGTAAGAAATCACGTTGAGATATATATCACGCCGGTATTAAATACATATAGTAAAGCCCGTTGTGTGTTGTAATGCAATGGGTGCTAGCTCATGATCTGGAGTGGGTTTAGTGCCTTGCAAGGAAGCTGGCAACCCTAAGAGGAGGTCTCTCCATGCACAGCAGTCCTGATCCCAGTCAGGTTCAAGCACACCTAGGAAGGGTGGAATTCCAGAACACGAACCTACACCTATCTGGCAACCTTACCTCCTCTGTGCAATGTTTTCTTGACCTGAAATAGGCAGGGGGCACTATGTGGCCGGATGAGTGGCTGCAGAGGCATTATACCCTTTTTAGGTCCCACATTAAAACCTCAGGGAATATTTCCAACCCAGGGGTAGCCAACCTCCAGGTGGGGCCTGGAGATCTCCTGGAATTACTGTTCATCTTCAGACGATAATGATTAGCTCCCCAGGCAGAAAGTTCCAGAATGTAATGACCTTCAAGCAATGGTACTAGACCTATTAAGGGACATCAGCCCATTTTGTGCTTGAATTGTAATTGTCGCTTTTTGGTTTCCGAAATACACCAAACCATCCCTTACGTCAGGGGTAGTCAAAACTGCGGCCCTCCAGATGTCCGTGGACTACAGCGTTCACTGGTAGGGGCTCGTGGGAATTGTAGTCCATGGACATCTGGAGGGCTGCAGTTTGACTACCCCTGCCTTACGTGGTCGTAACATTTCTCATTTCCAGTGTACCAAAGGTAATATAACTGGAGCTTATACGGATACATTCAGAAGAATGATCTTCTCTTTTGATTTGTCTAGATCAGGGATAGTCAAACTGTGGCCCTCCAGATGTCCATGGATTACAATTCCCATGAGCCCCTGCCAGCATTCGCAGTTTGACTACCCCTGGATCTTATTGCTTTGCGGTGGTGGTCAAGAGCTACCATAGCAATTTTCTCTCTCCCATGGCAGATCCTTCTATTCTCTGTCACCTAAAGGAAATAACGCCCCCTAACTTTCTCCATTTGAAGATGTGGACTTACCCACCTTGCCAATCAAACTTCTATGATTCCAGTGCAAAGACAACACATCATACTCTAGTTCCACTAAAATAAATGCTCCGCTAAACTGCCACTTATTGCAAAGAACTATCTCTGGATCAGGGCCTGGAACATGGGAGATGTTTTCCAGATTGTTCAGATAAATTTAGTTTTTCTCTGGATCAAAACCCAGCATTCTACAATATGACATTATCATTTATCTCATACATTATACATTGCACAGCACACACTGTCAAGCTTACGTTGGAAACACGATCATTTTGCGATCAGCAGTTTAAAACAATCTTTTTGTTTTCAGTACACTGTAAAGAGACATGCAGGAAGAAGAACACAAAAACTAGGTCTTGTTTTCCCAATAATATGTGTCATTCGGCAACATTTCCTTTGAGTTATTAATGAAATCCTTAACTGTAGAGATGGCCTTGAATACGGAAGATGGAAGCGGCAGAAGCAGATTCCTTGGCCCAAGGTTCCTCGTCATGTTATTGTTCTGTCTTCATATTTGAGGGAATTTTCCACTGCAGTCAATCAAGCCTTTTGACAAATGGAGAGGTTATGCACCTCTGGCCTACCGCTCTCAAACGTTCCGGCCGTGACATCGCAACCCCTCAGCGAGAGCACAAAACTGCTCCAGAAATGCACAGCGTTTTCCTGCGTCTATGGCGATGCATGCGGATGAAGCATTCCGCCACAAATATTTGCCTTAGAAATGCTAAACAGTTTGGAAGAGACTACAAAGAGCCCCTTATCAGGATCAGCACCCAGGCCGGAGCTGACCTGATGAAAGCAGGCATTTTCTGCTGTGGGGGGGCAATTAAAACTAGAGGAGCCTGATGGTTCTCTTTTACCACTTTCTGCTAGGCAGCGGGAGTAGAAGCATTATTCTCATTGTTTGGGTCCTTTTATTTGGGCTGAAATAACAGAATTGGTTTTACATACCCAAAAATAAAAACAGGGAAACAGAATAGATTCAGCAAGAGCAAGAGCAAGGTGTGTGTATTTGAAAAGTATAAAGCAAAAAAGTCCATAGAGTAGGGAGAATCGGCAAGCCACATTTGCCTTGAAACCCAAAATTTCAGAGCATCCCTCTGTGGTACTTATTAGAATGTCTATTCAATATCGTTTATTACATTTTATAACGGTTGTGTCATTGTTTTATATTTCAGCTAGGGACCACGCCTGTTGCATTCAGAATACAATGGGTGCTAGATTGGGGTGGGTTGGGGTGGAAGAACTCTGTGGATGGGCTCCCCCTCCCCCAGGACCTGGAAAGGCTGCAGGCTGGAGGCCCCCGGGAAGGGAACTCACCAGCAGGGGCAGCTCTCATGCAGCAGGGATCTGCAGCCTCTGAGCCTCAGAGGGAAGTGGAAGGAGGAGGGGGTGGTCAGGGGTGGGGGATGGAAGGTGATTGGCTGACTGCCGGACAGTCAGGCAAGCCGGTTGGAGGAGGAGGCACTTAGGGTGGGACATCCACCCTGAGCGGGTGTTAAGCGCCGAGTGGCACTTAAGGCATGAGACACACTTCTCCTCCAATCCCTTACCAGAACTATATAGTGGTACAGATTATAATTTTTAAATTTTAGATCTCATTTTTTATAAACAAAATAAATAAAAGGCTGCTGTAAATGAAATCGGTTATACATTGTTGCCACAGTTGCCCCTCCTCCTGAAAGCGCCCGCCAATTTATATACAATTTATAACCAATTTATATACAATCTTGAACACTGGGTCGTCATGCCATTGTTCAGTTTCGGTTTAATGTCTGTGAAAGAACACTTGCATAATTTTATGGTTGGGGGTCACCACAACATGAGGAACTGTATTGAAGGGTCGCGACATTAGGAAGGTTGAGAACCACGGGACTAGAGGGTATTTCTTAGGATGTCAACAACTGTCTCAGCTAGACAAAGCTGTAGAATTGTAGGTGAAAGAAAGCCAGGCACTGGGATGGAAGGTGATGACAAACCAACCCCGAAGATGGATAACAGTCAGGAAGACCCACAGTCAACTTGGTGCCCATCAGTAGCTTTCTTTTATTCTTTTTGCTCCTCCGGCATATGCTAATCTACCCGGGCCCTGCAGCACATTTGCGACTCAGACTGTTTTACTGCACATTAAGGTAAGAGTGTTTATTTATGCAACTTCACTTCCAATAAAAGCTGAACTTTACGGAGCATTATACAGTGTGCCGTGGATGCTGCGCATTGCCGGGTCACACCATAGATCAGGCTGGAGCTGCCAAACACCCAGCAAGGAACTTTGAAGCAAACTGTAGTAAGAGGTTGAGAAGAAAAAGGAGCCAGAAACAATACAGGTTAGAAAAATGTTTATTTTAGTTAGCAAAAGAAGAAAGAGTTGGGCTTATTAGATGTATTTTTCCTACTGTATTAATTCTGGGTTCTGTTCCTGGAAATAGTGACTGGCTCGGGACTTTCTGGAGCCGACCCAGTTGGGCCTTCAGATCGCTGCATGCCATTAAAACAGGCTAGTGATTACGTCTGAGGGTCTGTTTATAGGGTCTGCACCAAACTCCCTGTTCTCCTGCTCAGCCAGTCTCCGTAGTGAGACACACACATTGCAAAGAGGTGATAAATGAGACCTTCTTTGCGGGACCGAAGTGTGCCAAAGAAATGAGAGGGGCAGAGAGAATTTATTAGAAACTGGATCTAAAAATTGCAGGGACTCTTCCAAAGGCCAAGCGTCTGAGTTCTCAAGCAAGAAGCCCCAGGAGTCTCCTCAAGTCTACGGATGCAGCAAATTTCACGGTGGACCTATCCGACACTTGAACGCACCCTGTTCGTCTCAACCAGATTGTGAGCAGATGGAGGAACTGTTCAGCTTGCACCGAGCAGTCCCAAAAGCTACCAAACAAGCATGCAGGTCTTCTCAGCCGATTGGGAGATGAGCAGGGAGTTGGGTTCTGACCCATCACTGTTCTCAGAAAAATAGCTTCACGGTGTAGCTGGAAGTCAGATGCAATCTTCTGATCTTCCCCTTGCAAAAGGTCAGGCCTGGAGTGTCAGCTTAGGTTGGGGGGGGGGGGGGGAAAGAGAAGCAGGAGCAGCTGGGCAGACAGTTTGGGCCTCTCCCCAAACTGGCTGCATCTCAACAAGTCTGGATACAACGAAGTTTCCAGGATGGGACATCTGAAGAAACAGCTGACCCCTGTGATCAGCTGGGGGAAATCCAGAAACACCTCCCCCTCCCCAATGTTTTTTTTTGTTGAGTGTAGAGAATTCTCAGCAGGAGGTCAGAAGGAGACTCCCAGCTGGTCCCTCATGCACTGAGAGTCACTTCTGGTGGCAATAAGTAGATGTTTTTTGTGAATGGACATGAGCAAGTATCTAGAAATAATTGGTTTGTGTCTAATCAAGTGAAGAAGAAAAAGAAGAAGAAGAAGAGGAGGAGGAGGAGGAGGAAGAGGAGAAGGAGGAGTTGATTCTTATATGTCGCTTTTCTCTACCCGCAGGTAGAGGCTTACAACTGCCTTCCTTCCTCTCCCCACAACAGACTCCCTGTGAGGTGGGTGAGGCTGAGAGAGCCCTGATATTACTGCTTGGTCAGAACAGCTTTATCAGTGCTGTGGCGAGCCCAAGGTCACCCAGCTGGTTGCTTGTGGAGGAGCGCAGAATCAAGCTTTTCTTGGATGCTTTAGGATGCTTTGGGCTGATCCTGCGTTGAGCAGGGGGTTGGACTAGATGGCCTGTGTGGCCCCTTCCAACTCTATGATTCTATGATTCTAAGCCTGGCTCACCAGATTAGAAGTCCATGCTCCTAACCACTACACCAAGCTGGCTCTAGTGTAGGTAAGAGGACATCTATGATTTGGATCATATGTTCTAGCTTGGTGCTTTAGGCACTCAGCCAGAAAATGAAGCTGGGTAGACCTGAATCTGTTGTCTTATTCTGTAGACCTTGCACGTGGTCACTGTGAGTCTGTCGTCTGAAGTATGGAGTACAGAGGGGAAAACACAATAGTCAATTTGGGTTCTTTTTAGTTTACAGGGATCTGATCCCGTGTCTATAAGAACTCATGTGGTGATCTCATGAGAGGCACATAAGTGCAGCAAAGAAGTCTTCTGAAAACTTTGTCACTCCCACAGATTGCTTTTCAGTATGTGATAAAGTGAGTTCATTTTTCCACTCACCTCATTATGCACTAAACAGTGATTTTAGTAGAAAACGGAGCAATCTGTGGCGAAAGTGGCAGAAACAACCAGGTAGAAAGTCTTGGCAAGACATGAGAGGTTTCTGGCAAAACATTCATCTGGTACAACATAATGGGACTTCCAGGAAAACATACAGCTAATCCACTTTTGTCATTAGAGGCAATCAAACAAATAACTTTGTAATACAGTTTAGTACAATGAACACTTACTTCCTATGAGTTTACCACATGCTGATGGACACATTTTGCTCTTCTGCATAGCCCTGAGCCACAGAACCTTGTCTGTTGTTTAAGATTACTATCTTTTCCTCACAACTACTAAACACTGGCTTCTTAATACAGCCCTCACTGTGTGTGGGGGGGTGTAGACGAAGGCATTGCTAAGGCCCATTCTTATTCAGCAATAGTAGAGCATTATGAGTAAATGCTTCCTGAGAACACTCTTAAGGTCCAGCAACTTGACTGCAGCTTTGCACCATGGAGGGCCATAAATAGACATATTTTTCAGGCTGCAGCTGCTGCTGTTTTCACTTCAAGGATACAGGAAGAAACCCCCCCCCTCCAAAAGGAGATATATTTTTTTACAGTCATTTACCTTTCCCCTGGATCTTCTAGGTCAGGGGTAGTCAACCTGTGGTCCTCCAGATGTCCATGGCAGGGGCTCGTGGGAATTGTAGTCCGTGGACATCTGGAGGACCACAGGTTGACTGCCCCTGACTTAGGACACATTTTGGGATGTCACAGGAAGAGGGAGGAAGTTGTGCTTAGCAACCCAAAGTCCTTCTGTCCATGGAAACACTGAGCAGGGATCCTGCCCTGAGATTGAATCTCCAGCATGTTTTTCATTCACCCGGAGCAGCCAGAGGGGCCCCAATTCATCTAGGATTGTGGTTTGGGGGTAGAAGGCTATAATGTCTCCCTTGCTCACATTGTTTTCCTGGCTTCAAAAGGGTCCCTAGAGCCATTATTTGCTCTTTTGGATGGAAATACGTTTCCTAGATGGAGTCTCTTTCTCCCCACGCAGCAAATAGCAGCTCTGGCAGCTGTTTGAGGTGAGGGGAATTATATGGAAAGAAAGAGAGCCCCCGTCTTTTGCACAGCAGCCTCAGCCTGAATCCTGTCTTCCTCTGGCTGCTATCTGCCAAGGGAAAATGCCCTGAAGATCTGATCACAGCTCTTGGGCATTCTGTCTGATCTTATGCATAAGCAAAAATGGTCATCATCCATCTTAAACATTGGATTAAGTGATTTCTTAGAACAATGGTCCTCAACCTTTTTATCACCGGGGACCGGTCAACGCTTGACAATTTTACTGCCCCGGGGGGGGGGGTAGTCTTTTGCCGAGGGACGTCGCTGCTGCCGCCTGACCCCCTGCTCCACTTGCTTTCCCGCCGGCGCCCCTGACTTCCCGCCGCCTGCCGGTGCTCAGGTGGCGGTGGCGATGTCCCTCGGCAAAAGACTATCCCCCCTCCCCCCGGGCCTCAGTAAAGTTGTCAAGCGTTGACCGGTCCCCGGTGATAAAAAGGTTGGGGTCTATTGATCTAGATAATGGTTGGGGGGGGGGAATTAACCTTGGCCAGTTTACTGAGGCTTAAGAAGAATACAGGTTCACAAAGCACACCCTAACAGTTCCACAAACTCGATGAACTAACAGGCAGAAGCTGGCTATTGAGTCGGTAAATGAAGCAAACTAAAACCCAAGGCAAGTTTTAAATGCTTCCGTTCTATGATCAATCTTGGAAACCATTAAACATCGCAAACTCACTGGATAATTAAATAAATAAATACAGGAATAGAGGCGAGAAATCAGGTCACCCCCTAACGACAAGCATTTCGCAAGATGTATCAGACAGGGAATGACATTACAGATGCCTTCTCTTGTGCATTGGGCTGCTTTTGCCTTTAGCTGTCTGGAAGTGAATGGGCAGCAAACAGGCAGTAACCCAGTACTCAAGATGCAAGTAGGAAAGTAGGTCTGGTTTTACGCCCCAGGAAGGCCCATGGACCCTTCTGTTCCTCTCCAGGCTGACCGCTGATGCCCAGTGTCTGAAAGACGAATGGAAACCGATGCCTTTATTTCTGCCATTTTTATGCGAGAGGCAACACATATACAAAGACGCAAGCATTTCTCAGCTGCTCTAAGCCATCTTACATCTCTTTGCTGCTCCGATGAGATCCAGGTGTTCTCCATTGTTATCACCTCACTGTCTTAATTCAGTTGTGAAAATCAATTGCTTTGTTTCTGGAACATAGTAGTCCTAATTGTCAGGTGTTAGTTATTACTTGTAGAGCTTTGGAAAAGCTGTGAAAACTGGCTCCTCACACTTTCTCTCTCCCCCTCTTCCTGGCTAGGATCGGATTTAAGGCTGACTTTTGTCCGAGTGTTTCCAACAAACGGCTAAGAGAGCTAACATTGTGACACATTTTATTTAGATTTATGAACACGGCGGATCTATTTACATGTGAGTATGTGTCTAGAATATGCATACGACAATCAGGATTGTCCTTGTAAAGTTCTCGGTCCGTATCAGTTTGCACGACACAACAGGGTTGCTACATTACAGCTTCCAGATGTGCCGAAACAATAAAATCACACGTCTTGTAAGTGTATTTAGTTTCAATTTGCAAGCTGTTCCAATGCCAACCCTGATTCTCAAGGAGAAGAAACACACATACACACATACACACACCAATCCCCAAAATAGATCAACCTGATCAGTGGTCATTTTCACATTGTATGGCATTTTCTTGAAGACCGACAGTCCCCCAAATAAACAATGTAAAGAAAAGGACTCATCACCTAAGCTCTTCTGAGATGTACTTTGGCAATTAGCACATGATGGAATTCAGCTTAGTGCGTGATCACAGCCAAGAGAAAAGGTATTTCTGATCCATCTGGATAACCAGTTTTTATAGCCATTGTTTACTAAAGTAGTAAATTATGCCTGACCATTGACTGGCAAAGAGATACTGTCTCTTGGAGCTTCATTAGTTCGACTGCCCTGTGTGAATATTTAAGATCTGGTATGCTGACATGGGAAAGGCTTCTAACACCCTTAGTTTTGTTCAGACTTACGATAATGCAGGGAATTTTGGCACATATGCATTGTCTTAAAATGTCTCCAAAGCATATTACTGTTTTTCGCAGGAATGTGACTTTGGATTGGATCTTTTCATTTGCTCAGCTAAGGTGGCAGCTTCTAGGGCAAGAGGCTGGAAGTCAATGACCTCCCCACCACCACCACCACCACCACCACCACCACCACCAATGCAGTGGCAGATCCTGGCTGGCCCATTCTTCAGTCTCAGAGTTTCCAGATGTTTGATCTGTTCAGTGTTGGCTGAAGGTCCCCCTGTGGCAGTGCTGTGCCCCTCCTGCATTGCTGATGCCACCCTTCCCTCAAGATCCAGAGACTGCTTGGTGTAATGGTTAAGAGCGGCAGCCTCTACATGGGACAACTGGGTTTGATTTCCCCACTTCTCCATGTGCAGCCAACTGGCTGACCTTAGGTCTGTCAAAATTCTGTCAGAGCTCTCAGCCTCACTTACCCACAAGGTGTTTGTTGTGGGGAGAGGAAGGGAAGGAGACTGTAAGCCTCTGTGAGACTCTTTCAGGTAGTAAAAAGCGGGGTACAAAACCTCAGCTGCCTTCTCATAATCCTCCTCAGTTTTTTATTGGCTGATTGAAAATCAAATCAGAGATGCTTCTGTTATTGTTGTTGCTGTTGTTGTCAGCCATTGATTTGTGTCTGATTCTTGGGGATCCCATGGCATGATCCTCGGTTCGGCACAGCCTCCCTCAAACATGCAGTGATCTGGCCAGAGTCCACCCTGGTCACGTCCAACCACCACATTCTTTGTCAGCCTGGTTTCCTGTCTCCATTGACCAATCCTAGCCTAATCGTTTTCTCCATTGAATAGGACTGCATGATATGGCCAAAGTAAGTGAGCCAGAGTTTCGTGATTTTGCCTACTGATGACATATCAGACTTTATGCACTGTAGCATTTCCTTGTTCGTGACTTTTGCCATCCATGGAACCTGCAGAAGCCTTCTTCAACACCAGAGTTCAAAGAAATTGATTCTTCCTTTGTCCACTTTCTTCATCGTCCAACTTTCACTGCCATAAGTGGCTATTGGTAATATGATGGATCTAATTAATCTACATTTGGTAGTCAGGCTTATTATGTCCTTGCTTTTCCAAGTTCGGTTCAAGGTCGTCACTGCTGAGCGACTCAGAGCAACTCAATGTTTTATTTCCACACTGCAATCGCCACTCACATCAATTTGTGATCCAAGACAGTAAAGGAATGAACACGTGTGATTACTTTCCCATCAATTATTATTGTGACATGTCTGTTTTTTTTTGCAGTGGTCACAATTTTGGTCTTTTTAGTGTTTAAGAGAAGGCCAGATTTCTTACTTACTTCATTGGCCTTTGTAATCTGCTGTTCTAGGCCTTCCTTAGTTTCTGGCAGGTGGGTCGTGTCATCAACATACCAAAGATTATTTATATTCCTTCCTCCAATCTTAATTCCAGTGTTTGATTCCTTGAGATCAATCTCTTTCATAATGATCTCGGCGTACAAGTTAAACAGGAAGGGGGAAAGAATACAGCCTTGGCACATTCCTTTCTCTATTTTGACCCAGTCAGTGTCACCAAATAGTGTAGGCACAATGGCTTCTTGGTTTGCATAGAGTGACTGCATTAGTTTGATTGAATGCACTGGCACCACAACATTTTGCGGGACTTCCCACAATTTGTTGTGATCTACACAATCACAAGCTTTCTTGTAGTCAATAAAGCAGATGTAGACATCTTTCTAATATTCCTATGTCTTTTCCAAATTCCAGCACAGGTTTGCTGTGTGATCATGAGTGCCATACCCCTGTCGAAAGCCAGCTTGAACATCTGGTAATTTTCTCTCAATGGTTGTTTCTCTGCATTGTTGTATGATTTTGAGAAAGATCTTACTAGCATGAGAAATGAGGACTATTGTATGGTAAATGAACCAGTTTTTTTATGTTAAAGGTAAAGGTATCCCCTGTGCAAGCACCAAGTCATGTCTGACCCTTGGGGTGACCCCCCAGCAAGCTGGGTACTCATTTTACTGACCTCGGAAGGATGGAAGGCTGAGTCAACTTTGATCCAGCTGCTGAGATTGAATTCCCAGCCTCATGGTCAGAGCTTCAGACAGCATGTCGGCCGCCTTACCACCCTGCACCACAAGAGGCTGTTTTTTTAAAGTTACCCTCTTTAAAAACACATAATTTTGTAACACTTCTTGAACCCTCACCAGATTATTTCCTGTTGTAAGAGTTTGGTCACCGTTTTGGTTGTCCTTACAGCAGAAAATGGTGGCTGAACTCTTGTAAGAAGAAGAAAACTTATGAACATTTGGGAAATGGTAAACTGGGCATATTGTGCTATTTTTAAATGTGCTCAGGAAAGCAAGGAAGTCAAGAGAGAAAAAAGATTATCTCCTCCAGCTTCTCCTCCAGGTGGGAAATAAGTCATCTTTGATGACTGGGAGTGATGCTTCCTGAAACTAATTACAGGGAGGTTTTAGCCAATTAGAGGTCACATAGTAAACATGAAGGCAGATGAAGCCTCTTGACAGTCATGCTTTCTTCTCCTTTTACAGTAACACCTCCGAAATTGCTGATGAAAATGATCCAAGTTGACTAAAATGACAATGGAAACCTCCCCTATCCCTTAGACCAGGGGTAGTCAAACTGCGGCCCTCCAGATGTCCATGGACTACAATTCCCAGGAGCCCAGGGGCTCCTGGGAATTGTAGTCCATGGACATCTGGAGGGCCGCAGTTTGACTACCCCTGCCTTAGCCTCTGCTTAGTCCATAAAAAAAGAAGAGATTTAGTTATGTTTGTCTGTTTAAGTATGGATTTAAATCACGTGTGATTTTAAGATGTTATTATTTTCCCTCAGCATTTTGAGTTGGGGAAGATTTTAACATTAAAATAAATAAACATGCAAAACAGAATTCTCTCAAATATTTCTTCATTGGCTGAATCGGAGAAGCCTCTACACACGAAGACAGGTGAAAAGGCCAGGATCCTGGTCCATTGTGCCAGGCTAAACATGGAGGTCCCAGAATCAAAAGGAACCGGCTAACAGAGCCATGTTTGTATCCTGCCTAAACTCAGATTACTCAGACCCTAGTACTGCCAATCACAACAGCTCAGCCTCCTGTTTCCTAAATCATCAGCTGTCACTCAACTCTGTGTTCCTAAACACATTCAGGCTCAAGTCTTACTGGTTTCAGTGGTTTTTGCTCCAGAATACATGCATTTGTTACAGAAAGTTGGATGCACCCAACTAACCTTCTTGTTGAGAATACCGTTGTCGAGTATGCATCTCTGGTGGCTGCTTATTTTGCACAGTCTTCTTATTGGTTAATAAACAAGTGTAGATCTGGCATGGTGTTAGTTAGAGCAGTGGTCCCCAACCCCCGGTCCGGGGACTGGTACCGGTCCGTAGATCAATCGATACCAGGCCGCAGCTCCTTCTCATCCTCCTCCCTGGCTGCTGCCTCAGGGGCTGCCCTGCCACTCTGCCACTGGTTCACCTTTGGTGCTTTCCAGCGGCCGCCATGGCTGGGGCTCCCCCTTGGTGTGGCACTGCGCAGCTGCTACTGGCAGCGCCCCCCAGTGGGCGGTGGGAAGTCAGGGGCACTGGCAGGAAAGCAAGTGGAGCAGGGACTCAGCTGGTGGTGGCGACATCCCTCGGCAAAAGACTACCCTCCCCGGGCCTCAGTAAAATTGTCAAGCATTGACCGGTTCCCGGTGATAAAAAGGTTGGGGACCATTGAGTTAGAGCATCCAAGGGTCTGAGAGAAATGGGTTTGAATCCCCACTTTGCCAAGGAAGCTTGCTGGCTGGCCTTGGGCCAGGTTTACCCTCGCAGCCAAACCTGGTGCTGTGGAGAGAAAAACCTGAAAAAAAAAAAACACCATGGGGGTTAAAACCCTCCCAAATAATGAGTGCCTGTAGCTTTAAAAAAATGAACTCCTTGTGTGGCTGTTGCTAGGTAACCACAATATTGTAACAGTGTTGTAAACCACTTTGGATCCCCACTGGGGAGAAAACAGGGCATAAATAAATATATTTTGCATGCCAGGTCCTCAGGGTGGGATGAAAAATATGAATTTTGCTTCTGGCAAACTGATCAGATGACCTATTCTTGAAGAGCAGAGAGCAGCAGCCATGGGTGCCAAAGAGCGAACAGCTGATGTTATTTAGCATCTCATACAGAATAACCAAAAGATCTTTTTTGGCTCCTTGATTTGAATTGGTGGCTGTTTTCAAACTTAGTAAACAGGATAACACAGAAATGGTCTGATGAATATACACTCAAAATGGAGTTTAGCTGGAATATTTAGTCCCCCCCCCAATGCGGCGGCCCTGCTCCTTTCCCGGCAGTGAAGGCTCTTCCCCCGGCCCCCTCACCTCCCGGACTGACACTCGGAGGAGCCAGTCAGGAGCCACGAAGCCAGGCATTGAGTCCCCTGTGAGTTTTTATCCCGGACTCGCCCCTCCCCTTTCTCCTCCCACATTGCCCTTAGCGTTTTATTACTACCGCTCCCATGGAGCAGTTTACAGATAAGTACTCATTCTATTATTTGGGAGGGGTTTAACTCCGAAGTAGGATTTTTTCTTTTTAATTCCATGGTTTTTAAATTCCAGGTCTGGCCTCCGTCTTGTCTGTTCATGACTCCAGTTTGCAGTTTTAATTAGCCGCAGATGGCACAATGTTGAAAATTGGACATTTTGATTTTTCGGTGTATTTGCATTCTTGTTATTTGTATAGTAAATATTGTTTACAATTGTATGCTTGTCAGATTTTTTTTTTCATATTTTGGATTTTGATATGCCTTATGTACTTTTCTTTTGTGTTGCCAGGCACTGAACACCATCAAGTGAACTTTCCAGCTGCTATTTACATACATGAAGCTTTCTAGAAATAATCTTGCTGTTCTTTGTTTTGCCTTTGACAGACCTGTGTTCTGTCATCAGATATGTGAAATATGCCCTCTCCCTCCTGCATGCCACAAAGCTATGGACTGCCATGAGAAAAAGAAGCAAGAAATAGTTTGGCTGTAGAAGAAAAGTGTTGCTAGGGTAATTCCATGGAGCTTATGGTCTTTTATTGAAATATTATGAGTCCTTCAATCCACACCTACAAGATTCTGTGTGAATGTAAGCAAAACTGGCTGGATACAATTCTTAATGGTTACCAGTCACCAATCACCCTGTTTGGTTTTCATTGTCATTTTTTGTTTCTGAGAAATGTATCTAAAGCCCCCCCCCCCAAGAAAAAACATCTTTCCAACATTAATAAATAGCTTATGTTCAACAGCAAATGTTCTGTTTTTTGGAGAATGTGCAGGAAAGCAGTCAAGATTATTTTTTTTAAATCCTGAAATCAGCAGTTGCTTGGCATGGAAATGATACAGACACAAATATTAGCTTCACAGCATCAAAATCAGCCCCAGATTGGCCTGTGCAAAATCTCTTTGAAGCCAGATATGTGCTATGTGTCAGTTACTTGACATAATAGTGACCTAATGAATGACACATCATATCCAGATTTTTGAGTAACCATCTGCTCGTATGCTGTGAAATAGATCACAGTGTAATGTTTATTGGTATTGAACCAGGCCAATTTTTGAACATTGTTGACACCTTAGTAGGGTTTTGCTTGTTGGGGGGGGGGGAACCCTAATGCAGACTGAGGGATGTGCGCTTTGGCGCAGTGCAGCCACCTTGGCGATCACCACTGCTGACCCCCCTCTCCACGCCGTGGTGCTGGCCACCTCAGGCTTCGGTGATCGCCGAGGTGGCCAGGCCACACCAAAGTGCACATCCCTTGTGCTGAAAAAGTTCTTATGAGTTTTCTGATGGAAATTATCCAGAGATATGTGACAAATCACCTTATCAAGCTGTTCAGATGGGATTCCAAACAGAAAAGGAAGGTCTTAGCATAAGGTGACCAGATTTCAACATTGGTAAAGTGGGACACCATTGACCGGGGGGGGGAGGGGTTCTTGATTAAAACGTTGGTCTATATGGAGCAACAAAAAGTTTCATAGAATGCATAGAACGCAAAAATAGTATTGTTATATATATGTGTGTGTGTGTGTGTGTGTGTAAAGGTAAAGGTAAAGGTAAAGGTAAAGGTAAAGGTATCCCCTGTGCAAGCACCTGGTCATGTCTGACCCTTGGGGTGATGCCTTCCAGCGTTTTCATGGCAGACTCAATAGGGGGTGGTTTGCCAGTGCCTTCCCCAGTCATTACCGTTTACCCCCCAGCAAGCTGGGTACTCATTTTACCGACCTCGGAAGGATGGAAGTCTGAGTCAACCTTGTGTGTGTATGTATATATATATATAAATTTCAGCATAAGTACAATTTGCCAGGTACCCCCAATTGTCCCTCCGAAAGTGGGACAATCTGGTCACCTTACGTTAGCAGGAAGGGGAAAACTGGATTGTATCCTTCAAAACAGCCAGCACAACATGCTCCTGGACGTAGATATCCCCCATGTTCCCTTTACGCCAGCAGCCTCTTTTCGACGCCCAGAAAAACAGATGCAGGAATCCATGGGGCCCACAAGGACTCACAGGGACAAAAAAGGAACGTGTCAGTGAAGAGGAGCCCCAGACGCTCTGAAGACAAAACTAGGACATGAGAGCGATTTCATCTGAATTTCTCTCCTCTTGTGATTTTCAGTATCAGGTGTTCAGGAGGCAAAAAGGGCTATTGTATGGAGGAGAATATGAGGAAGGCCCATGTCTGGTGCTTGACGGGATTCAACCCACTGTAAAGACACTTTATGAAGAGCCAGAACACGTATCAAGCATCTTGCACAGATGTTAAAATCAGCCCCACTTGCTGCATCACTGACTTTCCCTATGGAGGTTTTTTTCTAGTTCAGCAAACTCTACACGTATGCCTTTCCAGCATTCCCATTCAAATTGTGAGCCGCACGTTTTTTCCTATTAAAGACTTCTTTTAAAAAATATTTGGGGGTGGGGTACATTTCCCAACGTGGTGGTACTGAGATAATCTCTTTCATGTGCCCAGAAGGGCAGAATATAACGACCATTTCCATTTCACGATGCACTGCCCTGGTTGCCCTTGCTGACACCATGAAGACTAAGGCCCATTCTGCACCCAAGGGTTAATGCACCTTCAGTGCACCTTAGAAGTAGATTTTCCTGTTCTGCACAGGAAAATTCAGCTGCAAAAGCACATTGAAAGTGCATTATCTTCCATGTGCAGAATTAGCCCAAGATATTTCTATGGGGGGGGGGGTTTAAAGCCACATAAGGCAGGAGTAGTCAACCTGTGATCCTCCAGATGTTCATGGACTACAATTCTGATGAGCCCCTGCCAGCAAACGTTTGCTGGCAGAGGCTCCTGGGAATTGTAGTCCATGGGCATCTGGAGGACCACAGGTTGACTACCCCTGCCTTACAGAATGCAAGAGGTGACCAGAAGTCTGATGGCTTCCCAAAAGTTATCCTGCTTCAAATATGTGGCAAAACTCTATTGTCTCAGCTTGTACGGCTTTTCATAACTTGGAAATTGAAATGAAATCCTCTTAATCCTTCTTTGGAATCAGCCAAGCATCTGAGTAGCCAAACTGGTAGTCTCACAGCATTGCAATGGCGTCCAGGCTTGCAGAATTCCTGTGTCTTTTTTCCTTCTTGGATCACGGATGGCCGAAGTCAATTTCTATTAGCTCAGCAAAGCCCAGAAAATCATAACAACAATAAAAAAAAAATGTTAAATGCACTGTGGAATTTCATTCTGCTTCTATAATGAGCTTAGCAAACCCCCTAAAGCAGAAAACGCATAATCTTAACCAGATTTTAAATAGCGTTTCTGCCTGCTTTCTTGGAAGAAGAGCAGCTCAGGCTGACCAGACTCTTTTCTCCAGAAGCAAAAGCAACGGTTTTATTGGGCCGAGGCAGAAAGACCCCGAGAGCTTCTTGATTCCCATTAAAGGTAAATACAGTCAACATCATGCACAACTATGTCCAAGTTAACAAACCACATGTGCACCATTAGCCCTTAAGGCAGAGGTAGTCAAACTGCGGCCCTCCAGATGTCCATGGACTACAATTCCCAGGAGCCCCCTGCCAGCAAATGCTGGCAGGGGGCTCCTGGGAATTGTAGTCCATGGACATCTGGAGGGCCGCAGTTTGACTACCCCTGCCTTAAGGTATAGTGCAATGGTTTGGATTTGGGCACCAGCGAGTAGAATTCCTGTTCAGACATGGAGATGGAGAATTGGGCTTGGGTGAACGGGAGAAAGCTGCTTGATCTGCCGCCTCCCCTTTCTTTCCCGGCTCCTTCCCCACCTCCAGAAATCAGAAACGGGACTGTGTTTTGCCTGCCTGATCTCAGAAAGACTGCGGACACTTTGCAGAAGATTTTATTTGACCTTTGACAAAGTAGCTTTGCAGTCACGCGGCAATGCAGGCCGCACTATTTTTTAAAATAAAAATTACAGCAGGAAATGGAGAGAGGAGGGCGGGTGAGAGGGCGGGACAATGCTACAGAGACTGTCACACCTTTCCTCCTCCAAATGGGCTTGCCCCCGGTTGCTCACCTATGGAATGCGAGATAAAAAGTGGCAAATCCACTTCTTGTGATTTCCCTCACCCCGAGGCAAAACATGAGCCAGCCCCTGGACAACCTCGGGATGCAGGTGACGTCATGTGGAGGGGGCTCTATAACCCACCAGCAATCACACAGAAAAATCCAGCTGTGAAAGCACATTGCAAGTGCACTAGTCAATGTGTACAGGAATGGGCCCAGGACACCGGGAGTTCATTTCAGCTTTTTATTGTGACCCCAGCATGATGGTAGAAAGAAGCAAAACTGAACCAAATAAACCCACAACCAACCCCAACTTATATAGCAAAGCCCCACAATAGATCTTCCCGCCTGTGCGTGCTATTGGTCAGTTTCACTCTGAACTGACTGGATCTGGCAGACAGGATCGAGCCGTGCATTGGTCAATTATATGGCAGGCTTACAACCCCACGTCGGACCTCAAGCTCTGTCCTCGGAAGAACTACAGGCACAACACATAACATGCTGGACTATCTCAATTTTGGCCGCTAGAACACCTCTTAAAGCAGTGGTCCCCAGCCTTTTTATCACCGGGGACCACTCAATGCCTTTTACTGAGGCCCGGTGGGGGGGGGGGTAGTTTACTCCTCTACTCTCAACCACTGCCCTAACGCTCTCTGGTCACTATGGTAATGTTTAAACATCCCTTCAAAATAAGATACAGACACGCCACAACAATGAACATAAGGAACATTTTATTTTCTTGGAAATTTTAACTCATGACAATGACAAATCAATGGGAACCCTGAGCTTGGTTCTCTGCAACGAGATAGTCCCATCTGGGAGGGATGGGAGACAATGACACCGGAAGTGTGTTGTAAAGGGCCGGGGGGGGGGGGGAGAAGGCGTCCTTCGGGGCCCACCTCCAATTAGTCGTAGGACCACATGTGGTCCGCGGCCCACAGGTTGGGGATCGCTATCTTATCTCACCTACCTAGACAAGCCATTCTAATCAAGTGACTTGGGTGGTCTTTCGCAGAGATCCCTCCTTGCCTTTCATCTACCTTTTTTGCTTTGTCACTTTTGTCACTTTTGGTGCTTAATGTCATGGAAATCCCTCCGGAGTCTCAGTTCCCCCTGAAAACAAGAAACAGAGGGCAACAGAAACAAGTAGCTTCCTTTTGAACGGAGCTGAGCAGCAAAAGGTACACATGAAGCCAAGAGCCTGCTTTGTGTGAAAAACTCCAGTTTCCATTGCTGCTATTCTGTACCGGGCGGAGAGATTAATCTGCCGGCCTCCCTTCCACTTTTCCCGGTGATGTTGTGCAAATGGCATCATGCTGATGGATACAGCTATAAATATATTGTGGCTGCGCTATCAATTCATTAATCACACAAATTTAGTAGTCTTCAGATGGTCGAATGCCATTTGTTAACTGCGGGGCTGACAGGTTGTAACAGACCAGAGGGCAGGTCTCATCTTCCTTCTTTTGGGGCCATCTCCTTCTCTGTCGGAAGAAACATCTGGCCATTGCAAAACTGTAATTTGCAAACACTTTAGCTCACAGTGGAATGTCAAGAAAGCTCTTTCTGGAGAAAAAAAAAACCCACCCTCAGCTCTTGCCTCCTGCCAAGCCAGTTGGCCAAGAATGAGCAACTGTTGTTAGAAATTGGCCGGTTGCTTTTCCAACCTTTTTACAAATGATGAAATCAAATGCTCCACAAGGCCTTGTTAGCAACTGGCACAGGGTACGAATGCAGGCCTGGCTAGAAGGCTGGATCGTGTGCAGAGGAATCTAAGGGGGGAGGGTATAACAAGATGCCCATGATATTTGCTGTGGTCAAAATGGGAGGAGGCTGGATTTGAAGGACTTCAGTAGTTCAAAAAACTGTCTTTTGACAACATCCTTCAGATAACCACTCAAAAGAGTTCATCTTATGAACATCTAGGGCGCCACGCAGCTCAAACTGAAAGTTTTTCAACCAGGCCCACATCTTACTGGGGAACTAGAAACAAAGTTCTTGGATCAAGCCCTGTTTGAGGTCATGACATTTCATGATGTTAGTGCAAAGCATGATCCTCCTCCCTGTTCATTGAAACATTGATTTGCCCCTTTTTGCTGAAGCCCCAAGGAAACTTCCATTTTCCAAAGCCCATTTAGAATTTTAAAAAATACTGCCAGATAATACAAAAACAAAAGAGATGGCAGGAACATTTTAAACCAGAAATCCAACATCCAGCCTCCTCTCATTTTGATCACAGCAAGTATCATGGGCATCTTGTTATACAGTTTTGAAATGGCCCCAAAAGAAGAAAGATGAGACCTCCAGGTACATTTATATAGGACAGGGGTGGCCAAACTGTGGCTCTCCAGATGTCCATGGACTACAATTCCCATGAGCCCCTGCCCAACACATAGTGCTGCTTTTTGAGCTTTAATACCCTGATCTGATTGGGCCCAGATTGCATCAAGGCCCACCATCTCCTATCAGGGTGGCCAAACTATGGCCCTCCAGATGTCCATGGACTACAATTCTCATAAACCCCTGCCAGCTGGCTGCATGTGGAGGGCCGGGGAAGCAAACCTGGCTCACCAGAATAGAAGTCGCCACTCTTAACCACTACACCACACTTATCGAAATATGCCCCATAAAGAGGCTTCCTCGCACAGGAAGGCTGTTACTGAATTTTGTGGCTATGCAGTTCTGAGTTGAAAAGACCAATTTCTTACAATTGCTCCCCCGTGGCAGCCATTTGTCTTGAGGCACTTGTTTCTGTTTCCTAAAGTCCCCAATGTGCCCAGAGGCTCAACAAGTTGGGGGATCCGTTTTTTAAAGAGTAAGGCTTTCCATGCTCTTGAGATGGAATTCTTCTGTCTTCTGGAGGAACACCCACCAAGTTGGATCCTTTTTAGCCTTCCAGAAACCGACAAAGAGCGAATGATTGCAGAAGGCCCCTAGAATAGAGAGCTGTTATGGCCGAAGCAATGTTTTACTGGGCTGCCTGTGCTTCTGCTTTGCTCTGCCTGACTGCGACGGTTTCCATTTTATTTTATGTTCAGTTCTCTGTTTAAAAATAATATGAATTTGTTGCAAGAAGCAGAACTGTAAGAACCCTCTGCCCCAGGAACTGTGAGAGCTCGGATCATAAATTGGGACCAAATAGTTTGGTGTTTGATGCAGGAAATACAGTTCGTTTGGTTTTTCCACTGGTCATAAACAACGTTTCGTTTCGGGCACATCTCGGCTGTAGAAGGAGACCCCTCTGCTACTGCCTTGGCGTTAAGGGTCCTAGCCTTCATTCCACTGGAAAAATATGTAATTTTCTCCCCATCCCACCGCATTGCAGAAAGACAGCATGTGTTTCTAGACTTGAGAAATGAACAAATTACATTTCTGACTGTCTTAAAAGTCGGCTGCTTTATTTCACTAACAGAAAAGATACTCTGGCACGCTCCCCAGTCATTTGCAGGGCAAAACTTTATTAATCCATGCTGTGCAGACGCTTGTGTCATCCTATGAGCAAATCTCAGATATTTCACCTTTGTGAGCATGTCTCTGGACGTGTTGTCATTTTCACTTGCAGGTCCCAGGAAAGGCAACAGTTCTGCTGTGGAATGGGGCACGCACATGGACATATTATTAAGAAACAAGGGCCATAGCAGAAATGAAGAGCATGCAGCTTAGGCTCTCCTCCCGGCCCTACCATATAACCCGCAACAGCAGATTGTGGTCCTAATAAGTGGTGTTGGTGATTGCCTTTGAACCATTTCATTGCCTGAAAGTAGAGTTACAAACCAGAGAGACAGAATGTGACGTTATTGACCTGATCAGGGGTAGTCAACCTGTGGTCCTCCAGATGCTCATGGACTACAATTCCCATGAGCCCCTGCCAACAAACGCTGGCAGGGGCTCATGGAAATTGTAGTCCATGAACATCTGGAGGACCACAGGTTGACTACCCCTGGACCTGATGACACATTAAGCTTCCATCATTTTTTGTCTCAACTATACGTGGGAGACTGATGCTTTAAGGACTGCCCATGCCAAACTGGGAAGGCAGCTGTGAGAAGAGGGTAAAATGTTTGAGAAAGGCTGGGTTCAACTGGGAAATCTAGGTTCAGATTCCCACTCTGCCACAGAATTCAGCCAAGGGACCTGGGGCCGGCTACTCTTTCTTTTAGCCTGATTCATCTCCCAGGACTGATATGAGGATAAAGCGAAGGAGAGGAGACTGATCAAACGTGCTTTGGGTTCCAAATGAGGAGAAGAGTGGCTTAGGAAGATAAAGGGGAAGGTGGGTAGGCAGATGGAAGAAAGGCCGGTGGAGGAGTAAGAAGGGAAGAAGTAAGCAGGCAAGGGCATATGGAGGAAATGATGCAAGTCCTTGTGGGTCCCTCACTTCTTGTGGCCTAATCTCTACTTGGTAGAGTGTCCGAGCTGTGACTAGGAAAGTTTCCAGTCAGATCTCCTCTCAATGAGAAATTCAACATCTTCCACACCCCTTAAAGGTAAAGGTAAAGGTATCCCCTGTGCAAGCACCGAGTCATGTCTGACCATTGGGGTGACGCCCTCTAGCGTTTTCATGGCAGACTCAATACAGGGTGGTTTGCCAGTGCCTTCCCCAGTCATTACCATTTACCCCCCAGCAAGCTGGGTACTCATTTTACCGACCTCAGAAGGATGGAAGGCTGAGTCAACCTTGAGCCGGCTGCTGGGATCGAACTCCCAGCCTCATGGGCAGAGCTTTCAGACTGCATGTCTGCTGCAACCTTGAGCCGGCTGCTGGGATTGAACTCAAAGCCTCATGGACAGAGCCACAAGAGGCTTTATCTTATTGCAACACTCTCCCAACTGCTCTTTAAAAGCAATGGAAGAAGGCAAGGTATCTCCACTTCTTACAGATTCTGTTCTAGTCCCTCTGGCTTGGCACACAGAAATTTAGCAGGTGACGTTTTTTTTCATCACTTTCCAGGCCAAAAGAAAATCACCCTTTTAATTTGTATGTGTCCACCTGCTGTTAAAGACACAATAAAAGGTCCAAAGCAAACAGTGACAACTTTAGTGAGCACCTACTGAATAATTATTTGCCAGGTTGAGGTGGATGAAGAAATGCCGTTCACGCATCAAAGCGGTAAGAAATGGACCCTTTTCATTGGCCTGACTTCAGCAGCCACAAGGGCTCGGTAGCTGCCACACGGCTATAACTCTTATTTCCCAGCGACATCAATAAAAAGTTGTCTTTTCTAAAACTGCTGCCCCGCGTGCCGAGTTATGGATGGGAAGACCAAGTGCAAACAGATGTGGCCAGCCGGGCGAGTGGGGAACAAGATGTGTGGGTTTTCTTTCAAACAAGGGGGGAATTCACCCATCCATAAATTTTCACATAGTCATGGCAAAAGGCGCAGAATAAAAACTACCAGGTGCATTTTGTGTTGATTCAGACATGCATTTAAGCCTCTGGTTAGGCTTATTTTCTCATTTCAGGCCTAACCAAGTGGAATGTAGCATATTTTGACTCCTGCCACCCTGATCAATTCAAAAAGTGGCCACCTGTCTGAGAAAAATGGCCTGCGAACACCCAAGGCCAGAAATTCCTCTGGCCAAACTAAGCAGCTTGAGATATAGGGCAAACTTTCCCCCAATCTTCATCACTTTGGTAATCAGATACTTTGGGATGGATCCAGCATGCTTTAATGAAGTGAGGGAGCCAATGTAAAGCTTTCTCCTCTGTGCTTCTAAAGGTAGTTTGTAACGTTGCTAACAACAGGCCTGGAGAAAAAAAAAACGTGATCATTTAATAATAGAAGAAGAAGAAGAAGAAGAAGAAGAAGAAGAAGAAGAAGAAGAAGAAGAAGAAGAAGAAGAAGAAGAAGAAGTCGATGACACCCTGTGAGGGAGGTGAGGCTGAGAGAGCCCTGATATTAATGCTAGGTCAGAACAGCTTTGTCAGTGCTGTGGCAAGCCCAAGGTCACCCAGCTGGCTGCATGTGGGGGAGCGGGGAATCAAACCTGGTTTGTCAGATTAGAAGTCCCCACTCCTAACCACTACAACATGTAGAGACATAATGTAGGGAAATGGGCAGTGGAAACCATCAACAGGTAGAACCTCTATTGAAAGAGTGAGGCAATTCTCTTCCAGAGAGATGGCAACCCTATCAGCAAAGCATATCCTGACAAGGGAGACCACGTCTGGCCTGCCCAAATCCCGTGCAGAATAAGGAAAGTGACGATTGGTCTGACCAAGCTTCCCGTGTTCTGGAGATGGTGTCACCAGCCAGTTGGGTAAACTACCTCTTTCCCACACCTTTGGGCGGTAGGGCCAGAGCAGGCAGGCTCCCTCCTTCTCCCCCTGTTTTTTTGTACGGGAGGGGCATGGGTCCAGGGCAGACCTGGGGGCACAACCCTTTTCCTGGGTCATTTTGCCCGGCCAGTCTGTCCCTAATTGGATGAAAGTGCCAGTCTAGATGGAGCCAACTGTGAAGTGAGGAACCTGCAGGGACATGCAGAGGTGCTTTGTGTTTCCCTGCATCCTCCTCAGGTTATGCAATAACATCCAGTATATCCCACCCTGGAGGGTGGACAGCTACAGGGATGGGGGGAGGGATTATACCGCCAATCTTGTTTTATCCTCTTTTATCTATGTTTTGTTATTTTGTTAGGCGATGGAGTTTTATCACGTTTTATGGTTTTTTAAAATTGTACCCTGCCATGAGTCCCCGGAGAGTGGGGGGGGGGGGGGCTAAAAATCCAAGGAATAAAATAAAATTAAATATAAAATAAAATAAACCCTCTCCCCATGCTGTTTCCTCTTTCCCTCCTCCTGGGCTGGTTCTGAACTTACTTGTTTCCCCCAATTGTCAATCCTTCCGAATTCAGATCGATCCAAACCCGGGATCCATCCTGTCCTCACACAGTGGCGGTCCTGACCAGAATTAAGTGGATCTACTTAAAGGAGTTCCCAAGAGGGAAGCTGATGTTGCAAAATGGCGGCGAGGCCCTGCAACAGATTTAGGGAAGCCATTTTGTCTAGTTTGGCCCTCAACATGATAAGTGGTACCTGTGTGGCTTAATGATCATGAGGTAAATTATTTCTGATTCAAGAAGAAGAAGAGTTGGGTTTTATACCCCACATTTCACTACCCAAAGGAGTCTCAAAGCAGCTTACAATCACCTTCTCTTCCTGTCCCCACAATAAATTCCTGTGAGGTAGGTGGAGCTGAGAGAGCTCTAACTGAACTATTCTGTGAGATCAACTCTACCAGGACTGTAATTGGCCCAAGGTCACCCAGCTGGCTGCATGTAGAGAAGTGGGGAGTCAAACTCGGCTCTCCAAATTAGAAGCCGCTGTTCTTAACCACTACACCAGGGGTAGTCAAACTGCGGCCCTCCAGATGTCCGTGGACTACAATTCCCAGGAGCCCCTGCCATCGAATGCTGGCAGGGGCTCCTGGGAATTGTAGTCCACGGACATCTGGAGGGCCGCAGTTTGACTACCCCTGCTGACTACACCATGCTGGCACTGTTCAAGGGACTAGTGTACAATTGGCTCAGTAGGAAACCCCTAAGCATCTGATTACATGGAAGCTTCCTTTCCAAATAACCAGAATTTATAATCAAGCATGACGTTACAAAATATAATTATGAATAAATAAAATTAAGGCAGAGCGGGCAGGTGGGTAGGGGTGGGGACATGGTTTGGGAGAGTGGCATGCTGTCAATTGCAAGGAAAACCTGGAAACAGCAGCAGATTCCTAGAATGGTGGCCATTGTATCCTGGTTTCCTCAGAAGTGGCGTCAACGTCAGAAGTGACCTTCAACGTCAACAATTTTTAACATTTCACCCCTGCCGCCACTCAGAACAGTGGCAGGCAGCAAAACCTCAGGGCAAGAGCATGTGACAATTTCCCTTTCTCTCGTGGCCCATCAGGTGCCTGAGGTAAAGGCCCCTCTCTGGCTGAGGGCAGGGCCGTCCTTGCCCCTTGCTAATGGAGGCAGGTGGAGTTCGAGCCATGAATAATGCTTTCTCTGTTTCTGGGGCGAATCCTTGCTTCTCTTAGCACCTCAGCGGTCAAAAAAAAAAGCAAACACAATGTTGATGACTGTTTGGAAAGCGTTTGGATATATGGTAAATATCAAATGACTTATAATGGCTTACCATGACTCCTGTTCTAACAGAATAAAAGCACAGGTTGTTATTATGGAAGGCAGTAAATTCAGGCACAGAAACTCCGGTAGCTTAGGAAAACAATCCCCCCCCCTCCATGTACTTCCTGTCATTACCACTGCTGCAGTCAGGGTCAGAGACAGCGTGGAGGGAGGGGGAATTGCCACTTTCCAGATGTATAAATTAGATGAATGAGTTTAAGCAGACCCCCCTCCCCTTTTATAGCGCTGAGGCTAAATAAATCTTCCAGCTTCGCATAATGCTTCACCAGATCAACGCTTCTCCGTTTTTCAACAGGACTCTGTGCTAATTATTGCCGCTGAACTGTTGGTTTGAGGGATTTGGCAAAGGCTGGCAGATTTATGTTTTCGGGGAGCAACCAATTCTGCAGGGATTCCAGAGTTCATCAAAGCAAGGTTTTTTTTGAGCTCCGAATTATTTTAAAAAGTAACATAATTCTAATGCAACATAAATAAAGGAGAGCATCAGTTGCATTTCAACAATAGCTGTTTGGGGCTACCTTTCTGTCTGTTGTGGGGAGAGGAAGAGGAAGCGAATGTAGGCCACTTTGAGGCTCCTTCAGGTAGAGAAAAGCAGAATATAAGAACCAACTCCTCTTCTTCAGAGCTGTTCTGACAGAGCAGTAATTTCAGGGCTCTCTCAGCCTCACCTACCTCACAGGGTGTCTGTTGTGGGGTGAGGAAAGGGAAGGAGAATGTAAGCCACTTGGAGACTCCTTCGGCTAGAAAAAAGTGGCATATAAGAACCAACTCTTCTTCTTCTTCTTCTTCTTCTTCTTCTTCTTCTTCTTCTTCTTCTTCTTCTTCTTTTCCCCCATATAAGTATGTGTGAGAGTGTGTGCTGAGCTAGATTGTCAACCTCCAGATATCTCCAGACAACCAAGATCAATTCCATAGGAGAAAATGGCTGCCTTTCAAGGTGGCCACATGACTTCTGCTTATTTTTGCTTCGTCCCCTAACTGCTTTGCCACGTCAGTGCTGACATTATTTTGTGCAGGTGCAATGTTTACCTGAGCTGCATATTATTGGTGCTCCCGGCTCCGAAAGAGGTTGCATGAGCCAGAGCCCGCATCATCTACTGAGGCATGAAGGATTAAGCGGTCGATGGAATTTCCCAGTGGCAAAGAATAATGGAAAGACCACGCTAGAAGTGCGAATGTAATCCCTGAGCTTTGTAAAGAGTTGGCCGTAAACTATCCAATGAGAAGATGCTTAATTTCTAAAACAGCTTTATTGGGGCAGGGGGGTTATTTACAAGAAGGGGGGGCGCCAATTGCCAGTAGAGAAGGAGAAGAAAGCTTGGGTGGCAGTGAAAAGGCGGGTGGGTTTGGCTTCCTCGCCGCATTTTTCGAAAGATCAAGAGACTTAATAGTTTATAGGCTGCTAACGGCTGGGGAAACATTCAAGGCGAGGGGGCTGGTTTGTCTCAGAGTTGGGTTTCACACAAAGATGGCGCGACCATTTTGCTTGCTTTTGCAGAGGCTGATGGGAAATTGGAGCTGCAATCTTGGTCTAGACGGTACGTTGGGTGGCTTCTGTCCTGGCAGCGTTGGCAAGGTGACAAAGGAATCAAAAGGTTAGCAAGGCAGCATTGGGAAGCATCGTTGTAGTCAGGACCTTCGGCAGTTTGGGGTGTGCCCATAGAAGTGGGTGTGGCATCAGTTCCGTACTTGTTGCATTTCTGAAGCACAGAATCATAGAATCATAGAATCATAGAGTTGGAAGGGGACATGCAGGCCATCTAGTCCAACCCCCTGATCAACGCAGGATCAGCCCTAACCATCCTAAAGCATCCAAGAAAAGTGTGTATACAGCCTTTGCTTGAAGACTGCCAGGGAGGGGGAGCTCCCCACCTCCTTAGGCAGCCTATTCCACTGCTGAACTACTCTGACTGTGAAAATCTTTTTCCTGATATCTAGCCTATATCGTTGTACTTGAAGTTTAAACCCATTACTGTGTGTCCTCTCCTCTGCAGCCAACAGAAACAGCATCCTGCCCTCCTCCAAGTGACAACCTTTCAAATACTTAAAAGAGGGCTATCATGTCCCCTCTCAACCTCCTTAAAAAAGAATACTTAAACGAAGCATATACCGTTTTCTCTGCACAAACTGTGCTCTTGGTGTATGAAAGGCCTGAATTCACTTCTGTAATGCAAGGGGCATGTTTTGGGGAAGGAAGGGATCAGCAGAATAGCCTTTCTCTCAGCCTCACCTACCTCACAGGGTGTCTGTTGTAGGGAGAGGAAAGGGAAGGTAAGCCACTTTGAGACTCCTTCGGGAAGAGAAAAGTGGCATATAAGAACCAACTCTTCCTATTCTTTTTCATATGTCTGCGCCAGGACTTGGAAGTGCATAGTGGAGTCTTCCAAGCTCTTTGAACTAGGAATGCCAGTCCCCAGGATCCCCTGGAATTACGGGTCATCTCCAGACTAAAGAGATCAGTTCCTCTGGAGAAAATGGTTGTTTTGATGGATAGACTCCATAGGATTATACAACACTGTGGTTTCTCCCTGCCCCAAATCCTGCCCACTTCTCCCTATTGAAGTCTCCCTATTGAAAACCAGTTTGCAGCTCATGCAGGGCTGGCACCTGCATCCCCTAAAGTGGTGCATGTTCCAGGACCCAGAACTTCTTGCAGGCCCCACTGCCATCGCCCTCTGCCTGTACACATCCTCTACTACCAACTTGACCATCCTTCCCCTGCCTGCCTGCTTGCTTGCAATTGCTCCTCCTCCTGTGCTCCTGGCTGCCCAGCCCCGCCAGGGAAGTATGTGCAGGTGAGGAAACTAATGCTCCTGATGGTTGCAGCAACAGCACTCCTAACCACACAGTTCCCAGTGCTATCAAGAAAAGTCCGTGCAGATGGCCGTGAATATGTGTGTGGGGGGGGAGTGGTCATGAGCAGGCAGGGCAGGGACATATGGACAGGTACAGGATACGTGGTGGGGGCAGGAAGATAGGTGTGCTTGGGGACCTGGTGGTGGGCAGAAGAGGTGTGGGAGGGGGACTCTGGCTACTCTGCCCAGGGCCCCTCAAAAGCGGTTCTGCGCATAAATACCCCCAAAGAGCTGACTTTAGTTCTGGGCTTATTCTTAGCAGATGCACCACGTGCGCCAGTAGTTCTGTAAGATAATTGTGATCATTAGCTGCTTCAAAGGAAGGTATGGTTGAATATCCAAGAACATGTTTGCTATATATGTATCTGGACTGAATGGTGCCAATCCTGAACACTATTCAAATGAGGGATTGTAAATGAACCAATTGCAGACTCTTGCTTGAAGGATGGACCAATCAGTTGCCAGCATTAAGGGCCAATCGGGTTCTTTGGCAGCTAGCCAAACTGTATATAAGTTCACGTCATGTCAATGTTTGGTGTTTCTGGTTGGAGTTAATAAAAGAGGTGTATTTGTAAAGAGCTTGTCTTCTGTGTCTATTGAACCCACAGACTTAATAGGTTTGACCTCAATTCTGCTGGGTAGCAAGAGTGCTGCTGCCAGTCAAGGATACCGAGGGCTTTTCGGCATGCCATAAATTTAGCGTCATGCTTATCTCTTGAGGGCGCTATATTCCGGCCACTCCGCATGACATCACCAACCAATAAACCTCCCTGGTTCAGCCAGCAAACTGCTCACTACATCCACCGTTTTAAAGCTCGACTTGGTAAATCACAAAAAGTGGATTTGCCAACCTAGAAAGCGCTATCCCCCGGCAGACAACCAGCAGGCCACCAGCAAAATAAATGTATGGAGGTGAAGAAGCGCTACCTCTGCCTCCAGTGTCCCACCTTTGCACCCACCTCCCTCTCCCCTCTTCCCAGGACAGGAAGTTCTTTTTAAAAATGGAGAACTGCCTGGAGCAACGAATAAGTCGGCACGTGCCTTAGCTGTGTTTTTCTGTGCCTCTATGAAAATTCGGATAGGCATTTAAACGAATAAGTCTATTTAAAAATTTTTTGTTGCAGGCCAAAGTGAAACAAGACTAAAGCGCCTTGCTCTCTCTTCTCATGTTTTCGGCAGCAAGTGAGGAGTACAAGATGTGAGAAAAGCGGCCATTAACATTCGAGACAGCTCGGGAGGTGTGGAGTGCCGGTGAGTCGCCATTATTTCTCATGCTTTGCCGTACAGCAGGCTTCATGCGATAATGCCCAATGTGTGGAAAAGCCCTGATTATTTGCCTTGCAACCAGCCAATGGGGAGTTCCATCATGTTTCCAGTTTGACCAAACCTGTCCATCGCCCTGTTTGGGAACAGGCTTTTACAGAAATGGATGATCTTCCATATATGAAACCAGACATGAAAAATCCAGGGAAAGCAGACTTTTCTCTAAGGCTTTGCTTTTAAAATTAAAATGGAAAGAGCGGAGTTCATCTAACACCTTATACTTTAACATTATTCCTAATTCTTTCCCTCATAAACTGATAGAGATTAGTTTCCTTATGAGTTTTATGAGTTTCTTGTGTGTGGCGGTGGTGGTGGGGAATGATAGCTATCACCCAAAATATTCCACCTCAGAGATGCCAAGTTCATAGTGAGGAGGGGGAGAACTTTTCAGCCCAACCATATGTGATAACTGCAAAAATAACTAGAAGGACATTCACCGCCATCCACCTGCAGCAGTTAATTAGGCAAAGGGTCTTCTGGGCCAATTCCTAGGACGGGAATTCTTTTCTGCTCCCAGCCAAGACTGGAGTTTAATCTTCATCCTGGAGTCATCTACTGCTTTGGGTGATTGGCCATAGCGGCTGCAGCCAGCTGGAATGGCTGCTTTTCTTGCCATAGAAAAATCATAATTCATTTACAGTTTTGAGTGAAGCAGGAGTATATGAATGCGACACAGATGGTCTTTTTAACCGCAGGAGAAGGTGGTGGGGATGATGTCTCCTTTTATGCCAACTACGGCCATTATGGAGGCTCTCTGAGAATGTTCGGGCAAGTCTTGGACATGTTGGATTTTGAAGTTTGAAAAGCAGGGGAAGGAAACAATATTACAGAGTTCAGTTTGCCCCGTACAGGAGTGGCGACCTGCCCCCATACACCTGAGCAAGAGCACCCTTTCAATTCTGTTACATAAGCTAGTTGGAGTTGAGTGACTGCAGCCTCTTCCTTGTTTGGTCCCATATTGCTGTTGGCATCATCGACTCATGTGACTAAATATTGAAAGGGTGATTATGCAGCACGTCGATGGCTTGACTACCAATGAAGCAGAAACTGCTAACATTGTACCTAAGCATCCTGTCTACACCAGTGGTAGGGGCAGACCAGTGGTAGATATTGCCTGATTGTATAGGATGGAAACAATGACAAGGATGGAAAGAACTACAACTCTCCAAATAATGTGCAAACTGGCTCTTGGGCCATCTTTTGTGCCATCTTTTGTGCTCTATGGGAACACACTGCAGAGACAATATGTGAATTTCTGACACAACACTTTCTTGTGGCTTCTGGTATCAATACAACATAACAGAAAAGGTCCTTGGGGAAGTTGTTCATAGGGTCAAAACTAGACAAGAAGGCATCATGCTGTGCAGTCAGGACAATGCTCTGGTAGTGAACATTCTATGGTAAAAATGGCTTCTACCATAGAGCTTTTGCCCAAATACCAGAGTGTTGCTGTGATGTCACCAATGTGATGATGTCATGTTGTTTCATGGAGGAACAATGTCATGAGGTCCTGACCCTGACTGGGCCTGTAGCACTCTTGATACTTCTCTGCACCTTGTCAGGTATCAAAATAACCATAGGAGTGAGGGGGTTTCACTGCCTCTTCATGACTTGATAAACTTTAGGGGGAGGAAGAAGGGTGCCTCAGCCTGCCACACTGAGGGCCAGGCCCTCTAGTCTTTTTAAAATGATCTTAAAGTGGCACCGGTAGCTTTGTGATAGCCATGAGGATGCCATCATCTCTAGTTCAGCCCTTAGAACAGGGTTGCCAGCTCCCTGGTGGAGGCAGAGAATCTCCTGCCACCAGTCCTCGCCCCCAACCCTCACTGCCAATCAGCTGGCTGGTGGAGGGAATTCCCAGGAGAAAGAAGAGTATGTACTGATGTTGGTGACATCACAGCAACACACTGGTATTTGGACAACAGCTCGATGGTAGAAGCCATTTTTACCATAGAGTTTTCACCCAAATACCAGAGCATTGTCATGATGGCTCAGAGTGATGACCTCTCTTCAAGGGCACTCGGGAAGTGACATAACCATATTGGCGTCACCTAACCCTTCCTCCCATTCCCAGTAAGTCCCCCCACCCCCCAACAGTTGCCAGGAAGGACCCAGCAACCCTACCTTAGTAAGGTCCAGCTCCAGGCATGGAGGAAGACTGCCTGGTGGTTGTCTCTTTGTGGCCTCAGGAAGATAGCTGGTAGCTGGGAGAAGGGGACACTCAACTGTTTCTGGATCCAAGCACCACGAAGATATATGGAGCCATTTCTGCTTCTCCCTCTGACATGGGAAAGTGTGATCTGCTTCTTTGAAGAATACCTCCTGTGGTCAGCCACATCGCACTGGCGGGGATCCCATTGGTGAAATCCATCAGCCGCTCTCATAGCTTTATGAATCCCATACGAAGCCCATTGTTCTAACCATGATGTCACTCAGACCTTTGCATATTCCCCTTGTTTTGTGCTCGGGTTCTTAGCTCCCTCGTGCTGCAATTCATTATTTATTTGTTTCAAAGTAGAAAGGAGATGTTAAAAATATCCTCCCAGTTATTTGTGTTCTATTATAAAAACAACAAAACTAAACAAAAGCCTGCTGCCCGCCCCCCAAAACGATGTGTCTGGGAAGTCCATGGATGTCACAGCCCAAAATATGCCTGGAGTCTGTGTAACAATTTCCACACCATTCATCAACACCTCTAATCTAAACTACCATGTTCAGGACTCAGTGCAACATGTGTTTTCCATGTGTCTGGTGTTCCAAACAACGTGCTTTAACTTGCTGTAATGTAATCAAAGAGTCTGCTAATTACTTCAGTGTGCAGACTACGATACCCCTGGCTTGTCATATAACCACTCTGAAATAATTTTATTAGGGAGCAAAGCAGCTCAATAACACTAATTAATTGTGTTTCTTGGACTGCTGGAAATGTGTAAGTGGAAGGGGGAGTTCTGGTACATTTCCCACCCAGCTGACTTTTGCACTTTGGAAACATGTTTCTCTGTCTTTTACATCAGTGAGCAAAGAGTTGGAAAGGTGTGAGAGGAGAGCATTCCTGACCTATGATTGGAGACTGGGACTGGAGCTGCAACTCTGGTCCGTCAAAATATCTTTGCCTTTCTAGGCTGCTTGCCTGCTAAGCTCCAAGGGAAGAGAAAGCCAGGCCTTGACAAAATAGCCAGTATTTATGTACCAAGGTGTGATTCAATTGTTTCCGTGGGGAGGTAATGGGAGAGCGAAAGGCAAGGAGAGAAGACAAGGAAGACAGAGAGCATATTAACCATCCTGACCTCAGCTCAACATTACGGATGCTCAAACAAGTCATCAGGACAGCCGACAGCCTGGCTGCTGATGGCGAGCAGGGAGCCAACCCTTCAACAAGTTGTTATGTGGGCTAGGAGAGGCCCCCTCCTCAGATCAGCATGGATTGGCGCACTGCGTTCAGCAGCACTTCACAGATGTGCACCATCCCCTGATGAAGTCCCACTTTCTCCGCCCGCAGATTAGCTGTTGTCACTCAGAGAAACATTGAATAGACTCTCTGCGCAGAGAGAGAACCACCACAGCTGATCGGCAGCCACGACAGCTCTTGGCAGCTGCCTGAGGCCAGCCATAGCAAGGCAGAAGATCTGAGGCTTGGCCTGCCGACAGCCACCACGACTGAGCACAGCATGCTTGTATGCCAAACCTGCCCACTGAGAGGTTCGCTGCATTCCTACTCAAAGCGAAACCAGTGGGAAAGCTCTTCTGGTAACTTGAGATGAAGTCTCTTGGGGTTACCAACTCCAAATTGGGAGATTTGAGGGGGGGTGGAAACTGGAGTGAGCGGGGTTTGAAGAGGGGAGAGACCTCAACATGGTACAATGCGATGGAATCCTCCAAAGTAGCCATTTTCTGGAGATCTGTTGTAAAAGCAGATCTCCAAGCCCCATTTGGCTGCTCTGAGTCTCTTCCATCTACGACTCTCTCTCCTTTTCATCAGGCTTTGGGAAGGCTACTGTTGAAAAAGTTGACAATATGAATGGGAGAATTTAGCATGAGGAAAGAGAAACAAAAATTAAAATGAAGGTGCATGAGTTCATTACAGGAGAAAGACAAATTGAAAGAGGAATATACAATTCAAACTAGTTAGACTTTGAAACTTGGTAATTCCAACGTGACACCAGCACCCTTTCTTGGAAAGAATACATGATGTGGTTACATTGCTGTTACATATTGTTGGGGCTTTTGGACTTGGCTTGGTCCTGGGTCCCTCCACAAAAACAGCTGCGGAGTTACAGAATATTTGCAGTTATTGATTACCTTTTGTGGATGATGCACAGAATCAGACTCAAAATGTTTTGATGTTTAAAAGGAATAATCTTTACTGGAAAGATTATTTATGATAATATACTATATTCATCTGCTTTAGTCTACTTACTGAAACCATGCACCAAAGCTTAAAAGGTGGTTACAAAGAAAATATATTGCAAGCCTTTATGGTTGAGCTGCAAGCAGGTTACATCCCCAAATATCAGCTGATGGGGAAAGCTGAGAGCATAAGAGCTTCTCTTCCTGAAGAGACAAGAAGTGGGTGGGAGCCCAGCTTAAACAAAAAGATTTCCCAGGCATGTGCTGAGGAATTTCCACTCCTCATGTCTGTCATCTCACTAATGATCACTTGATGTCACTAGTGAGCACACAAATACGGCTTCACGGCCTAACAACTTTACAGCAGCTTCCCTTCAGAGCAGACTTCACCAGATTATTTTCTGATTGCAATTCCAGCACATACTCTTCATTGGTGAAAACTCTTAATGCTCACCTTTTTACATTGCAAAGCTGTTACATGCCCTGATGTCCTTTATATCATTGTTGGAGGAGGCCAATCTATACCCCACTTTTCACTACCCCAAAGCAGCTTACAATCGCTTTCCCTTCCCCTCCCCACAGCAGACACCCTGTGAGGTATTTGGGGCTGAGACAGCTCTGAGAACTATGACTAGCCCAAGGTCACCCAATTGGCTACATGCGGAGGAGGGGAGGGGAATCAAATCCAGCTTTCCAGATTAGAGGCCACTGCTCTTAACCACTGTACCACGCTGGCCCTTTCTTCAATGTGAAAATAAGCAAACACAGGAATGCTTCTCATTATAATGCATTGCAACCAATCAGTTGACTTCTACTCTCTAGTTGTTTTCTTGGTGTTCTACTAAAACAGTCTCAGGTACTGTACTTGGAACATGATGTCTGTGCTACCTTTTTGTCACTGCTACGGGAAGGCGGCTAAGAGCAATTAAGTATAAGTTTACCTAATCATGTTTCCACATGCTCTTGTTTAATGTCCAGTTGTAAATCCCGGTCCCATTATATGCAATTCTCATGCTGGTACATGTCATGATGAAAAGGATTCTGGAGCATATTCCATAATATAAACTGTAGATTGAATTCCCACCTCCGTTGCCTGTTGTTTTTTAAAGGACTGCCTGTATTTTTGTTCCTGAAGGGGCCCCTGGTAATGCGTCAGAGCAGTTTCTAGCATTGTGTTTTATTTATGGTGGACTGGTAAATGCTTTACATTAAGCTGTTTTGCTTAAGACAGCATTAACAGGAGGAAAACGTTTTCCCTAGAAATGGAGAACATGCCAGGGAGTTTTTATTCGCGAGGTGAGACACTGCCTGTGAACAATATCTCTAACAACTTTATGAGTAACACATCTCAAGTGAAGTGATGAGAACTCTAGACGTTTTCAGTCGAGCAGAATGTTCCAGAACGACCTTGCAGGCCTTCCTGAGAGGAGTTTCCTTTCATTACTAAGGAAATCTTAGTGTCAAAATTTATGTGAGGATGTAGGTTGTTCTTTCCCTTTGCCCATATCTTTTTCTCCTGGAGACAGATAGCCATATTTAAAGAATAAATTCATTTCTAATGGTTTCAGGTTCACCGGGCCATGCTGATTTTTGCTAACAGGATACAGTCGAAAACTATCATCTTCCTTGGTCTTTGTGTACTCATCAGGGTCAGCTCCAGAATTCTGTGTGCCCTAGGTGGGAGACCCACGTCAGTGGACCGCCATTGTCTTATATGTAGAACCTCTCATCCATTTCACACCTGGCCCTACCCAAGGCAACCACTGTTTGCTCTGTTGCCACATACCAATATACTTGTTTCCCTCTCTGGGCACGCAAGACCGTTCACAGCATACATTAATATACCAGGTAAGGCCCTGAGCTGGATAGCCCAGGCTAGCTGGATCTCATTAGGTCTTGGAGGCTACACAAGATTGACCTTGGTCTGTTCTTGGGTGGGAGATAGACAAGGAAGTCCCGGGTTGCTACACAGAGGCAGGCAATGGCAAACCAAACGCTGAACATCTGTTGTCTTGAAAACTCTCTGAGGTTGCCATAGGTTGTCTGTAACTTGATGGCAAAAAAAACCTGACCCAGCTATGCTTTGTTAAATGGCACTCTGCAATGGCTTTCTGGATGCTCCTTTCCTGCTAAGCTCTTGGTGTGCAGAATGGGGGCATGTAGAATTCATTCCTTTGCTTTTCCTCTTTGTTGATGTCCAAAGAAGGCAGTCACAGAAGGGAAGCCTGGGGTAGCAGCTTCTGGCCATCCCATCCCATCCCATATTATTAACCTGTGGCGCCATTACACTTGAGCTTTGGATCCGTTCTTCTTCTAGCAGGAGAGGAGAACTGATAATGGCTTTCAAGTGAGAAGAACTTTAGGTTGAGAAACATGTTTTACAAATTAAAGAATTACCTTCCATGGAAGGGAAGACACATATTTTTATTTTATTTTTTGCGGCTTTTCCAGAGGAGTATAATAGTGCTCTTGGATACCACAAAAGCAAGATTCAGGCATTTTGTGCCAATAATATTTTTAAATTATTTTTGTGATGCCCAGGAGCAAGACAAAATCAAGCAAGCAAACTTTTTAGGAGGGGAGGGAGTGGCGGGAATAGCCGATGAATTATTTGGAATGTGGTTAATATAATTCAATAATAGTGCAATAGTTCAGCTCAGAGAATTTAATTAAAAGGGTCCTTTTTCTTGAGTATGAGAGGTTTTTCCTGGCTAATTAAAAAATTATGCTCAGCTATGTTATACTTAGCATTTAAGGCATATGGCCTATGACAATAAAAGGAATGAGTGGAGTGGAAACTTCAAAGGCTACTTAAGACTGGAGTTGAACATTTATCCCTCCTTCTCCGCAGGGAATTGAAAGTGTGGGTGTGGCCAAAGGTTTTGGCTTTTAACCTGTGGCTCACAGTGCCCCCCCCCTCTCCAAAACTGTAATGGAAGAAGGACCATAAGCCCAAGACATACTTAGAACTGTTGTAACTCCTGTTGGCCACTTCGATAACATTGGGCCATTGCTAAATATTCCAGTGCAATATGATCTCCAGTGCAATATGTTCAGGATGAATATTTAGGATTGGGCACCCATGTCATGGTCAGGCCAACATCCCAGGCAGAGCTGTGAAACATGCATGAATGGATTATGGGCATTGTTCTAAGTGCTGGAGAGCCTCTTGTGGCGCAGAGTGGTAAGGCAGCCGTCTGAAAGCTTTGCCCATGAGGCTGGGGGTTCTATCCCAGCAGCCGGCTCAAGGCTGACTCAGCCTTCCATCCTTCTGAGGTCGGTAAAATGAGTACCCAGCTTGCTGGGGGGTAAATGGTAATGACTGGGGAAGGCACTGGCAAACCACCCCGTATTGAGTCTGCCATGAAAACGCTGGAGGGCGTCACCCCAAGGGTCAGACATGACCCGCTGCTTGCACAGGGGATACCTTTACCTTTTCTAAGTGCTGGTCTGATTCACTCCATGAACATCCTCTATCCTGTCAAGTATTGGCCTCATTTGGAAGATCAAATTGCTGATTTGCACACTTCCTAATGAAATCAACATCCAGACAGTTGCTGAAGGTCACCTAAATGGCCAGAGATGAGCACTTGACCTCATTCAATGACGATCCAGGTTTTTCTTTGTCATTCTGCTGGCAGCATCCACCGCGTCTCTGAAAAAGTACCAATACTGCTCCATTTTCATACGGTCTGTTTTCTACATTGCTATCCTTGGCACACTTATGAATGCTGCTAATGAAAGAGATGTTGGGGGGGGGGGGATGGAAGGATATGCACATAGTTGAGAGCAACTCAACTCTCAGCTCTTGATGCAGTCTCTCACACCACAGCTGGAGAACAAGGTTGCTGTGGACGACTAAGACACACCGAACAGAACAAGAAACCTACCCTAAGGAAATCAAAAATGAGAAAAGTCTCTTCTTGTGTATTCTTCCTTTGCTTTCTTTGCTAGTTCTTTATTTGTCAGGACTTCTACCAGAACAGCATCCTGGTCATGTCTGTTTTCAATGGAAAACAACTTTCCTCAGTGGAAAGTCCTAGACAGGAATACAAAATAAATCTTACAATGTCTTGCTTAAATGCTTACAGAATTATGGTACTGAATATAAAATTAAAGCACAGTACCTCCAATGAGTCAATTTTCTTGAAGCAATGGAGCACGACCCAACAGCTTGTTTGAAACCTAAAGGAGCAACACACCGGCACATGGTTTACAGAAGGATCACAACCTCACCATCACTATCAGTGGTGGATGATAAAAGGCAGAAGGTCGCTTTTGAATTGGCAGTGCATCCCTGAATACCCCTGCGGCAGCTGTTTTGGATGGCTGTCATGATGTCATAGTAGTGCGGCAGAAGCCTGAATATCAACAACGTTCCCCAAATGGTCCCCTCGTTTATTGGATTCTCACACGTGCTTTTATGGAATGGTGATAAGAAAAGAACTGAATAAGTTTCTGTAGAGGGCCAAGGACTCAAGGTCATCTATATTTGGTGGCCCCACCAACTACAGATTCATGGCTAGAGAGATAAATGGGAATATTTTTTGGCCATTCGGCTAGTAGCAAAGGCAGCTGAAAAAGCCAAAAAGAAAGGACATTTCAAGTTTATTAACCCGACAGCATTTCAGATTCTTCTTATTCTTGGGAGCAAAAGCATATACAGACCCCAGTCCTGCTGCATACCACGAAACCAGCTTTCTATCTTAAAAAACAGTAAAGCGCTTTACGGAGCCGCACAGAAAACTTACAGTACAGGTGCGAATAGACTACAGAACCTAATGAGAAACGTGTCCTTCCACCCTCCGTCGAAATAATGTAATGTTTCCTTACCATAAAGGAAAGAGATGTCCCTTATTTGTGGTTATTTACGGCATCGTAAATCAAGCACGTCCCGTCAAGTGCCAATGAAAATGGCTTAAAAATCAGCCTTAAATAGCAAAACTCTCAGCAGCAGCTCATAAAACGAATCTTGGCAGGTCTTAGGTAGTTATGGTTAGAATGACAGTCCTTCTGGGAGTTAAGATGGCCAGAAGCAGTAGTAGTTAAGTACAGAGTGATAGACGAGGGAGTCTGCTGGTCGAGGCACTCTCGCCCGGGCGCGCTTGAAGTCTTAGCACCTTGAGAGTTGCGTTGCGTCTGTTGAGCTCGGCAGCGAGGGGGCTTGACGCGGGAACATGGAGAAATAAAAATGGTTACCTCTTGTGACCCTCTCTTAAGTGCCCAAAGAATGACAGTAGGCCCTGACCTGGGTAAGAACAGAACTCCCAGGGAAGCAACAAAGCAGTCTATTGGCAGGGAGGGCGGAGACAGACGCAACATTTTAACAACAACTGCGACGGATCTCTGCAAGTGGTGTGTGATCCTGGCTTGGCAACTTGTTTTTCACACACGCAACTCCCGGTTCAGCAGTCAGGTATGCTTCAGGGAGGTTGTCTGCCTCGTAGAAATAATATCGAAACGGTTATGAATTGTTTTGCAAAAACAGCTGCGGGGCCGCACTGGGGATCGGGGAGAGAGGTGAGTTAGTGCTGGCAGGGACACTGCAGAAAGGGGTGCTACACACCCCACTTCCAAACACTGTGAAAAAGGGTTGCTCCTGGTTTGCATGAGGCTGCTGTGAGATCAGAGAGAGCTCTGTGAAGATACTTCCAAGCCAACCCCCACTGTCCTTAGTATGTTCACATTAATGCTCAGAGGAAATAAAATAATGAGCTGACAGGAGACATTACTCATAGCGCAATCCCAAGCAGACTTATGATATTCTCTTTACGTGGATGACCTTTGGGGGGAACTTATTCATGGGGCTGCAACGCTACAGACCTAGGTGGTCCTGGGCAGAAGAATGGTATTTGGCCTAAAGGAAACTGCATGTCATAAAAAGAGAGAGGGAAATGGAACGGGGTGCAGGACTTCCATCCAAAGGGCTCCGAACGGGAAAGTAAAAATATCTGAAGAAGGGACCAACAAGGCAAACAAAAGAGAACATCCATTAAGAAACCCAGATCTCAGCTGCTTAAAAAGACAGGTGCTTGAGTTATAGCTGTCCTAAGCAAGACCTAATATTCACCGCCAACAATGACTTCCACTGCCAAATGGCCAAGCTGATGGAACAGTTACTTGTGATCACGCACTTTGGAGAAGAGAAGCTGGTGTGAGTTGCAGGATGAGTCTATGGCTAATCATGCCCCCTTCCCCCATGTAGTATGTTTCCCCCCTTCTATTATTACTTTTTTGTTCTTGTTCAGGAAGACATGTTTCACAATGGGCCCAAATTCTGTGCATGTGTTTTAAAAGTTGGTCTTATGACTCTTGAAGTCTGGGGAAGATCAAAAGTTCACTGTGCATCTAAATTTTCCAGTTTCCTACAGACCCCAGTTTTGACAACCATTCTTGGCTCAGGGACTTGACTTTATGAAGAAACATCTCAGACCAAAATGTTCAGGGTCAAACGGATTCTGGCAAGATGATTCCAGGTTGGATCTCTATATTGCAGCTGGTCTTTTTATGCTAGTGCTGTCCAGAAACCAATTTAGTAAGGCTGTCAACCCCTCCTTGGGGGGCACTGATAATATCCCAAAATTACAATCAGTCTCTACAGTACAGAAATTGGTTCCCCTGGATAAAATGGCTGCTCTGGAGGGTGGACTTTGTGGCATTATACCCTATTGATGTCTGCCCCAACCAGGCTCCACCCCCAAATCCCCAGCCCAGAGTTGGCAACCTACAATGTAGACATGGTCATTCTCTAGATATCTTGCTAGAGTTGTCTTTAAGGAAAGTTGGCTGAAAACATTGTTGCTTGATGCTGATTTTACACCAGCTTTCCCTTCTGACAGGGTGGCTGTTACCTCTAGGACTAGACCTGGCCAGGAATGCATCTCAGAACCTTGTTCTCCAATTGGCTTTCATCTCCTGCAAGAAGAGACTGGAGATGCCTTTTTTCAATCCTGGAAGTGTTCAGTGCAGGTGCAGTTTCTGCGCTGGGAGTACTCTGTTCCGCTCTCCAGGTTTTTGGAACACGATGAAATATGAATATTTGAAGACGGAGAGAATATTATCTAGCCAAAACCAAAGATGCTAAATTTGCAGGTCGGGATGCGCAACATATGGGTTTATGAGCAGCCAATAGATCTGACATGCTGTTCTGATGCAATAGCGCAGACGTTTTCGCTGCGGTTTTTAAACACTTAGGCACTTCAGCACAAATCAGTCATGACCTTGCTGTGTCTCTGTTATCACAGCCATGCGATCAACTGCAGTGTGCCAGGTTCCTGCAGTGAGGCCCAGCGCCCTGGTCCAGCTATACAACTGTGCTTTGGCTTCTGCATAAACTCCAGAATGACAACCCAAGTCGACGCTGAGCATGCTTAAGCCCATTGAAACCAATGGGGTTAAGTGTGCTTAACACCATTTTGGATTGTAGCCCTGACATTAAGCGACACCAAATGAACAGAACATGCAATTGAAAGCTGCAGCCCAAGGAATGAACGTCTGTGTCCAGAACAGCAAGGGGAAAAAAATAAATATTTTAAACCCCAGTTACTTATTTTATTAAAATGGTTACATATGTTGAAACAAAGACCAACAATTCTAATGATGTTTGGTTTTCTACATCATAAATAACCAAGACTCCATTAGCCCTTGGCTCAGACTTGGCCGTGCTTCTTTTTAATCTTCGAAAAACATGAATAATCTGTGTTTCCAGAAACTATGAAAGCGGGAGCAAGAAGGATACATTCGAGAGGGAGAAAAAGATGTGGAACAATAGCAAGTGTCGGTGAAGCTTAAAACCCAACCATTTAAACTGGTTTTGCCTTTGTTGTGGTGGCCGGGTTGATCCTTCGTCAGAGATTCCAGGAACTCAAGATGGTGTGCTCAGATTTTAGAGCCTCCTTGGAGGCCCAGAAGGAAAAAGGCGTTTACAGCCATGCACAACTACCACAGGGGTGAGCAGGCATTTACGCTGCTGCTTTCTGTAGCTGCAAGGCATTATGGGCTGTACTGGCTAAGTAAAACTAACAGGAGTCTGACCTTCTGCCCTCACATCGAAGTGATTGTGTCTGCACCTTTTCAGATCCCTGAATTGTTAAACCTTTTCCAGAAGTTTGACCACATCATTCAGTTTCTGAATCTGGTGCAGGCTGAATCAGGTCCTGCCCTATCTCATGGTCACCATGCTCCCCCTCTTCCTTTCTCATGGCGATGGAGAAGAGCTCGTGATGGGTAGCACAGTAGGAAGAAGAGTTGGTCATTACACCTCCATTTCCCCCTACCTTTAAGGAGACTCAAAACAGTTCACCATCACCTTCCTTTCCTCTCCCCACAACTGGCACCTTATGAGGCAGCAGGAGCTGAGAAGGTTGTAAGAGACCTTGACTGGCCTAAGGTCACCCTGCAGGCTTCACGTGGAGGAGGGGAATCAGACCTGGTTCTCCAGATTAGCGTCTGCCATTCTGAACCACACCATGCTGGCTCTCCCATAGGCTCTAGATACTGCTGTATCCAGGACTTCAGGAACACAACTTCCCATTGTTCTTGGAGTACACGCATGCTGTGGAAGACTTCCATTTAGGGATGGTAGCTTCCAGATGAAGAAGAAGAGTGGGTTTTTATATGCTGCTTTTCTCTACCTGAAGGAATCTCAAAGCGGCTTACATTCACCTTCCCTTTCCTCTTTCCACAACAGACAACTTGTGAGGTGGATAAGATTGAGAGAGCCCTGATCTCACTGCTCAGTCAGAACGGTTTTATCAGTGCCATGGCGAGCCCAAGGTCACCCAGCTGGCTGCACGTGGGGGAGCAGGGAATCAAACCCGGTTCACCAGATTAGAAGTCTGCACTCCATATACTGAATCCATATACTTGTGTCAGATCTTAAGAATCACATTACATGGACTCCCATTCAGCCTTCAATGCTACTGGGTCTGCTTGGAACAGCCTCTTGCTCTTCACAGACATCATGGTGGCTGCTGAAAGCTGCCCCACCCCCGCCACCCATTATAGCATCCAGCCATGTTTAGGAAAGAGAGCTTTTGGGGAGATCAATTTCAGCCTGAACCTGAAACCTCTGGAGGAAGTATGGGTTGCCACTTGTTTGTCGGAACATGCCCACCCATTATATTCAGTATATCTTCCTACTGCCCCTCAGAGTCTCTGAAGACCTTACTACAGGTTGGGAACCATGATTCAGATCTGGATTTGGATATGGTCATCAATGGCCCAGTTTGGTTCTGCATCTGGCAAGACTGGTCCGAAATATTTCCATCCCCCACTGGCTGAAATGCATAATCCAAGAGGTGTAGCCCAGCGCCTTGAAACAGCACATAGGGAGTTTAGTGGCACCCCTAAAACATTCTGAACCCCAGATGGCTGCATAGATTTCTTACTTCATGGGTCCATCCCTGATTTCTACCATCCACAGTTTTGTAATCATTTACTCAAATAAAAACATAACAGGATGCATCATACAGAAGTTTGGCAAGACAGTTTATTGTCACAAAATAGTTAATAACAGAATAACTTATAATAGTATGAACTAGAATGAAGTGTTTACTGTTTTTTAATCATTTTTTAAAAACCTCACATTGTTATGACAAAATCCAGTAGCTTGTGTCTCAAAAGTCATCGATGTAGGAATGTCTTTTGCATAATGATGCAAGTCAATGAAAACTATACTTCAACTGTTCATACAGTCGTAACATATATTTCCTGCTTTTATGTCAATGCAAAACAGCCATTTAAAAAAGTAAAAATATATATATTTATGTACAAAATATTTTTTCGTATCAAATCCTTTTAATTGTACACTTAAAAAAATCCCAACCATCACAAAATGCTATGTTACATCGAGACGCATCCTACAAGTTACATTAAGGTTGCTATTTGCTATGCGTATAGTAGTGCAACTGGAACTGGCTATGCTTGAAGAGCTGTTTGCATACCTGAAAGTCACTTTTACTAAGAGTTGAGTCCTCTTTGCATTATACAGGGAACTGCCATAAATGGGCCAAAAGAACAGGATGGTCAGCTTATGGATACAAAGGGACCTATCAAAAGTAGAAAGCTATGAACAAAAATCTAGTACAGGGATCCCCAAGATGGTACCCTGCCAATCCCTTTCCTAGTGCACATTAAATGTTTTTAGAAAGTAGGTGTGGCCTGGTGAGGCTTTTGCCCAGCAAGGCTTCTGAATGGGCTACTGGAGAATTGATTGGCTATGCAAATTTTTTTTATGTTGGTTCAGCAGCAGCTGCCTCTCCAACACAAGGCCTTCACTGTATAACTGAAGGTAAGCTGCGGCAATCATTGCATGGCTGTCTCCACCTCCTGTGGCAGGCATTTTGTAGTTGTGCCCAACATGTGGTGTCAGAATTCCAAAGGTGCCCACACACTCAGAAAAGCTGAGGACCCTTTTCTAGTAGGTTACCCATACAAAGACCAGTTAATGGAAACATGCATTATTGTAATCACTGTATTTTTCTAGAGCTCAGTTTGTATAACACAAACATATGTGCAAATCGTTAAGTATACAAGCTCATTAAATTCAATCCCATGCTGTTCTGAGTATAGACTATCATAGACATCTAACTGGCAAGCAACCAATGAGATAATTTCTGTGCCAACCAATGAGAAATTGTAAAGGATTTATACATACCTAAGTCTTGTGTTAGAACTGAGCAGTGTTGGGTCCCAGGCTTTCTATATGACAAAGTTGTGCCCATTCTAAAGTCATGCAGAGCTGCACTTTGCCCTTTTCAAAAACCTCTCATTTGAACAGAACATACAGAAAGCTGAATGGGACAGGATTAGTAGCTTCCCTGAATTTTGCATCATTTACAAATCAGGCCCTTAAATCAGATTTAATCTAGATACTTTAATCTATTCCACTTAATATTTCTAGTAAGGCCTAGGAGGAGGAGCTGGTCTCATGGCTTAAGTGCCACTCAGCGCTTAACACCCACTCAGGGCAGCTGTCCCGCCCCTGAGTGCCTCCTCCTCCAACTGGCTTGCCAGTCTGTCCAGCGGCCTTCCGTCCCCCACCCAACCACCCCCTCCTCCTTGCACTTCCTTCTGAGTCTTGGAGGCTGCAGATCCCTGCCACGAGAGAGATGCCCCTGCTGCTGAGTTCCCTTCCCAGGGGCCTCCAGCCTTTCCAGATCCTGGGCGGAGGGAGAGGCCATCTGCAGAGTTCTTTCACCCCACACCCCCAATCTAGCGCCTGTTGTATTCCTGAATGCAACGGGCTTTGTTCCTAGTTTAGACAGAACAGTCAACCCAGTTTAATGAAAATAAACCAAGTTTCAACTTTGCCCGGAAGTGAACTGTGGACAATCGACTCTTTCTTTTCCCAAGTTCAGTATCCATTTCATTTGGATTTATTGCTTATTCAAGAGGTGAACTTGATTAGAATATTTTTGCATGGCTGAGGAGAAATCCTGTCTACTTCTCCTAACCTCCAGATTTTATACAATGCACTTCTCTTCACGGCAGTCAAAGGGAAAGGTTTAAGATGCTGTTTTGAATGCCTAATTTAGCATCTACTTTGACTTCAGAATTGCTCCGGTGTCACAATTGTTTAGAACTTCCAAATCTGTTTCTAATTTAGGCTTTATATAATATATATATACAGGGAGAGAAGATATAGATTCCTTTCTTTTAAAGTGGGAATTGACTTCATCTGCTACATTCTACACCAAAAAACCAAAAACACACAAAACATTTTGGATGCATTTGGGCAATAACAGTTTCTGTCGTGGAAAGTTATATCGTGAGATCCGGTTCCAGTATAAATAATAAGCTGATGCATGGGCTGATTCGATACCCAAAACAAAGATCTGCTTTGTTTACTTACATGACAGTTTCAAGCAAATCAAAAGGCGAGCTGAGAAGGGAAGAATCCTAACTGGGTTTTACCAATGGTGTTCTTACAACCAAGACTTCAATGAATACATATAATATTGAAAACATTTGAACAGCTGAGAATTGGAGCATTCTCCATCTGTGAAATCCCACTGGAACTGCTCTCTTGCTATTTATCGAAGCCTCGGATCAGTTTCATTACCCAAAATGAAGGACTGTTCTCGTCAACATACGTTTTTACAGATTCACTGCAAAGCAACTGAAGCAAGACCCACTTTGAATCTCTGGTGAAATGCCCCTAATATAGATAATCAGGATGTTCCTTAAAATATCCGAGTCCTTTTTTGTTTTGTTTTTTTACAGTATTGCACTTATCAAAGTCGATTATTTTGGCATTTAAAAAAAACAACAACACGTTGCAAATGAAGGCAGACAAACCAATTGCATAGCAGTTCCTTTTTTATTCGCCCGAGGGGCTTGTGCGCACTGTTGGGAGACAGGTGGACATTTCTGTCCTCAGGTGCAGTGATTTCATGGCCAAGATTTACCAGTCTGTAATCCACAGAAGGCGTGGAATGCATCTAACACTCTGGGGTTGGTTCCCTTTCTGAGGTCTGCTTTCAACTGGTCAGGATGCATTTCGAATTACATGGAAAGGTGAAGCGTTACGGCGTTGACACTTTGAGGCCCAGCCGTCTAGGGCTGAGCCCACGTTCTAGCTTATTGTAAGAAAGCAAGGCACTTATGGGTTATAGCAATGCAGACGCTTAATGTGCAGTTTGGTTAATACAATAAAATAAGTTAATAGTTTGATTTTCGTTCCAAAAAATGCGGGAAAGCTCTCCCCTCCCCGTTATTTACATGTCCTTTATAGAACTGATTTTATAAAAACTCAGCAACTCTTTTCTTTATTGCCATAATTGGGCAGAATCCCTTAAGAAGGCATCCGGATTGAGCGCTGCTAAAACCAACGGGAGCCATGCAAGAACATAGTTCCCATTTATATCAGTGGTGTTTGTGCAGGACGGTTTCCCACTGGCCTGTGTTCTTTGTTATTTTTTCCTGACCACCTTACGAAAAGAAACCTGTTTTTTTTTTCAATGCTTGCTTCAGGTCACCGAGTCTGAGTTTACAGGGGGGGAAGCTACGGCATGAGCAGAAGTCCGCTTGCAGCAAAAGAAATCTGCTGGCTCTCTAAAACGGCGGTACTAGTGGCACTTTGACCGTCTTTACTTCTGATATATGCGACGATTTCTGAATGATGCAGCTGGTCGTCCCCTGCAATTTGTCTTTTCCTTGGGCAAGGTTTGTTAAGGCCATGGCTGCGTTGATCTCCTTCCAGTACGTTTCATCTCTGTTGGACCTCTTTCTGTTAGCTGCACTAGAATCAAGGGACAGGAAACAGGTATCGGTACGTTTCATGATTCGTAGTTATAGTACCATTCAGTTGTACTGAAAACGACAAGTGATAACAACGTGCAATGCACATGTTAAAAAAAATATAACCAAATCAGACACAAGAGGGCAATAGAAGGAAGAGATAAGGCGAAAGCAAACTTCAGAAGCAGAGGGGCTAAGCTAAAAGAGGCCTGAACCCAACGGGGTTCTGGGTTCACAGGTGGGTCTCCTTTTTTCTCATGTGGAACAGTGGCTTGGTATTCTGTCTGAATGCAGCCCTAATTTGCCAATTTTAACTTTAAAGAAAGAAGTACAAGATAGATGATTATTCTAATTAGATACAATTCGTTGGGAAGGAGAACACGTTTCTAAGACACTGATAAAATGGAAAGGCTCCTGGAAGCAACAGTCTCCCACTGACCCCCCCAATAGCAAAGATGTACATTGTCGGTAGGCAAGGGATTGTACCTGTGAGTAGCAAGGAAATGGTAGAGGAAGGATTGTCTGAGGAGACCTCTGGGTGCGCCTGAGCCAGGCAAGAGCCGATGGCTTCACAGGACAAGGGGAACCCAGGTGGCCACATATATCGCGTTATCATTCCTGCTGTCTGCTCATTTAAGCGGAATGTAAAGAAAGCACCAAGTTGTGCCCTTCCAGCTCAGACATTCATTTTTGTGGATAGGCAAATGGCAAAGGCAATATTTACTCACCTCTCACACTTGTTAGTTCCAGTCTCCATAGTTTCTGAAATGAGAGAACAAGCTTGTTAATTTTGCTTTCATTCATTCATTCATTCATTCATTCATTCATTCATTCATTCATTCATTCATTCATTCATTCATTCAATTATTGTATTTATGTATTGCCCTCCCCATAGGTTCAGGGCAGTTTACATGAACCAAGAACGATACAGGTAGCTCCATTTGTAATAATGTGACAACAATAACATTAACATAGTAATAACAGTAACAACATTATAGAATGGTGGAATACTGCGAAGAACATCAAATTCAACTCATACTGAAGCCCAGTGGGTTGGGAGAATCTGTAGTGGTTGCTGTAAGAGGGAGGCTTGGGGGCCAATGGGAAGCGCTGGTTCAGGTCAACCTCAACCAAATGCCTGGTGGAGGAGCTCCCTTTTGCAGGCCGCAGAGAACTGGTCGAGTTATGTAGGCTTTTCGCTCAAAGGCCCTAATAAATATCTAGGAACAATCCATTAAACCAGTGATCACCAATGGATCAGCCTTGGGTTTTTCATCTTCATCCCTCTCCCCACAACTGACACCCTGTGAGGGAGATGAGGCTGAGAGAGCCCTGATAAAGAAGCGTTTTCATTGGCTTCTTCAACAGAATTCACAACCACCAGGTTGATTTTTCAAAAAGACACCATTCTGTAAACCATTCCTGGACTGAAGTAAAAATAAAACAATAAATACACCATGTGATGTTATTTGCTTGTTCTGGCCTCAGCCACATGCCTCGTTTGCTGTCGAATCGGTCCATCAGGACCCTGGGCTCAGCTGGCAGCTGATTCGACCAGGTGGACCCAGGGCTCTGGATGAGGCTGAACACACTTCTTTTGAGCTAGGGACCACCAATATATTAGCTTTTGGAGACCTGTCAGAGCTCTCTCAGCCTCACCTACCTCGCAGAATGCCTTTTGTGGGGAGAGGAATGGAAGGCGTTTGTAAGCTACTTGAAGAATCCTTCAGGTCGTGAAAAGAGGGCTATAAAAAAACTTCTTCTTCAAGGAGCTGGGGACCCTCTGAGCTGTGCTTACTTAGCTGAAATTGTGAGTGTCCCACATTGAAAGACAGAGAGGCCATTCTCTTAAGAGTGGTGCCATTCATCCCTGGAGGAGGAAGTGATCTCTTTCTCCGGGCGCTGAGGATCAAAGACCTTGTTATGCAGCCACTGAAATATGTTGTTGGCTGAAGCATCTCCTGCTCTCCTTGCCTCCAAGAAGCCTCACTGTTTCATTCACCCCAGGGGAGGGCTATTTTTCCCTTGGTTAGGAAGGCCTCATTCTGTTTCTGCCATTCCCCTAATAAGACTAGAATGCCTGTTCCCTGTTGCTTCCAAGAGGATTATAAATCTCTTAATATTGGAGTTCTACGCACTATTAATAGACGTTTGCCGCATACAACAATATTCAAAGTGTAACATTCAGGGCCAAGATATTAGTCATTGGCCAATGGTCGCTCTAAGCCACCTCATGTCATTTTTTGGTGCCACATATTTATTGCATGCCAATCTTCCCTTCAAATGCTGTGTGCACAGACATGAATGCTGCAGTGCTCATAGCCAGTAACCCTACCAAGGGGAGAGCTTAATTCCTTGTCGTTGCAGAGAATGTCCAGTTTGGAAGGAATGCAACCATCTAAGCTTTTTCCTTAGTTGACTGCTGGATGTCTGGAAATAGTCTACACCAGCTTGGTGTAGTGGTTAGGAGCATGGACTTCTAATCTGGCAAGCCGGGTTTGATTCCCCGCTCCTCCACATGCAGCCAGCTGGGTGACCTTGGGCTCGCCTCGGCACTGATAAAGTGTCGAGCAGGAATATCAGGGCTCTCTCAGCCTCACCTCCCTCACAGGGTGTCAGTTGTGGGGAGAGGGATGAAGATGAAGAGTTGGTTCTTATATGCCACTTTTCTCTACCCAAAGGAGTCTCAAAGCGGCTTACATTCGCCTTCCCTTTCCTCCTCCTCCCACCACAGAAACCCTGTGAGGGAGGTGAGGCTGAGAGAGCCCTGATATCACTGCTCAGTCAGAACAGCTTTGAAGGCGACTGTAAGCTGCTTTGAGACTCCTTCTGGTAGAGAAAAGCACCACATAATAACCATGTCATCTTCTTCTTCCTCTGCAAAATTCAAACCATTTCTGGATCAGGATCACATTAGGCCCAAGCTGAGAACACCTTGACATAGCCTGGCAAGTCACTTTAGAGTAAGGGGCTACATTAGCCTTGCTTGCCCCCTTTTGAAACCCCTTAAGCCCCCTTAGAAGCTAGTCCAGTTTTGAAGTCGAGGATTCTAGAATCAGCTTTTCTGGAACATAGATTGTTCCAGATTTCAGTCGCAACCGTACTTACGGGAGTGACACCCAGCCGAAACGCCTCTCTGTCATTCTTTATGATTTGCAGTTTCATATTTTAAAAACATTCTCTTCTTCCTGGCTATGGTGAGAAGATTCTCCCAAAGAAAGGGAAATGGCCAGCTTAGCTGCACGCATAACAGCCTCTTTGTGCGCTGTGTGTACAAAACACAGCAGAAAGGGACAGAAAGAGTAGTCTCCCCCCCCCCAATGACTTTCCAATGTATTTCCTTGAGCAAATAGCACAGTGCAGATTTATCATTTATGCTGCCTCCTGGGGAAGCAGCAGAGTCTTTCTTCCGAGAGTGTATGCCTTGCATACCACTCCAAGGAACGCTGATTGTGTACAAACAGTGGAATTTAGGCAAAAATTTAAACAATGAGATAGTGCTGCCTTGCATTATGCCACATCTGGGTTAAATAATGTAAGTGCTAAGAGAGTCATTCAGCCACGAGCTGAACATCCCTGTGTTAGGCCTACCAGATGTGCCTCACGGTTTCTTGCTGTGAAGGACAATCCTTTGTCACCAAGTGGGGTACCACTTCCTGGGATGCCCCCGTCGGGCTCATCAAACCTCGTGAAATGAGCAGTGCAGTTCTATTGGGTCAGTTTCACTTATTCTGAAATGCGGATCTGCTGATCTGAAGACTGGACAGAGCTCTCAAGCAGACTGAAAGAACGTCTGCAGGAGACTCACCACCTGTGAACACCTAAGCCTTTTCTATATGCATGCTCAACAGTTACCGCACCAGAACCAAACCCTCACTGAACTTTATCCACCAGGAAAGCAACTGCTTGAAAATCCTTTGTACAAGCTTTAAAAAGGGGGAAGATGTAAGATACTTGTTCTGCTTATGTTTTGGTATTAAAGATGCAATCCTATACATGCTTAGCTGGAAGTAAGCCTCACTGAATATAATGGGTTGCCTTTATTATTATTTATTATTATTATTATTTAATTTATATCCCGCCTTCCCCCGGATGTGCATTTGGATTTTAGGATGGATTTAGGATATTTCTGGTTTGAATACATATACATCATTCAGATCAGAAATGTCTGTCTGTCTACCTCTGTATCTACACACACACACACAAAAACCCCTCATTCATATTTTCTGAGATATATTTGGATGGCAAGATGGTGTTTTTTCAAAATACTAGTAAATGGGTTCTGAAAAGTTCAGAAATAATCAGGAATATACAGGAATGTCCAAGGCCATTTTAAAACTCCCAGGACTGTTTTTCTTCAATTTAACAATGTCTCTTTGTAAGCCTTCTTGTCAGGTCTTGGCTTGCCTGGTTGGTTTGGCTTGTATTAAATTGGTTCTGGGGTGTGCCACAGCGGCCCATTGTTCTGCTGGGATTCCCTGGCTTGACACTGGTTCTTTTGGTCTTGACACATTGTTCTACATTTCTGATGAGAGTCTTGAGTCTGATATTAATTCTGTTGGTCTTGTTGAGTCTGTTTGGAGAGTTTTGGTTGGAGTTCTGCTTGGAGAGTTAGTGGTTTCTGCTACTCTTTAACTGGTGATGCCAGAAGTGGACCAGGGATCTTCTGCATGCAAAACATCCTCTGTCTTGTGAGCACTCCAGAGCAATAGTAGCTCGTGCAATTTTTTCCTCCTGGCTTCTCCGAGACGAAAGAGGTTAAAAGGGGGGCTGTAGCCCAGAAGAAAGAGAATGTAAAGTACATATTGTGTCAGATGTTTGGCAGCTCACTGAGTGGTTCTGATTTTCATATCAAACCTGGCACACGGCCTCTCAACTGTTTCTCTTCCCATCTCGTGTGAACTGGCCTTTGTTGCTTTTGGAAATAACTATGTTGATCCAAAGTTTCTAAATAATCTAGAGGAGGAAAAAGAGTGGGAAGGAGAAAACAGTAGGACGTGGCTGAATGACACACAGAATTTACATTGATGATTTAGTGGCAATGTAGTACACTTTGATGGGTTATTCACAGTTCTTCCAAACCACAGTTTAAAGGCATATATATATATAAGGGATGCCGTATAGAGCTTCACAGAGAAACGGTGAAGGGCGACACCGAGTTAACTTGAGTTCTTTCCGTCTTATTGTTTAAACAGAAATGGCTTGAAAGTACACAAGGAAAATATGCGTCTGCGTCTTCAAAATACATATCCCACAGACAAGGCACAAAAAGGGCTTTTGAAATTCGGGTGAGTGAGAAAAAACCATTTTTGCACTATTTTTGCGACTTTCCCGCTGGCCCACTATGGCCACCAAAAGCCAGCCAAAACTTCTAGAATATACTTTTAGGGTGGGATGCTCGGCGCCTGAAGCGGCCGATCTCTCCCGGTGCGAGCACCGTGCCGTTGGGGGGGGGAGGTACTGGTGTCAGCACATCTGCGGGCGCAAACACGCAGGCGTGGAGCTCTGCGCCTGCATGTGTGGGCCTGCTGGTATGCTGACGCCCGCGCCTCCCCCCCATGGCGCTCATTGTGCCAGGAGAGACTGGCTGCTTCAGGCGCTGAAGTGCCCAACCCTACTTGGAACTCCAAGGGCACAGAGTTCTGCATTTCAAGCGCAACCCTTGAGAAGTTTCCCGAAATCACGTTTTTTGCGGCCCTAATCCAGCAATGAATTTAAGAGTGTGTTCTTAGAAACTGGGATGAAACTGATGTCCAGAATAGAAACCTTGAGAAATGAATGAGGGAGAATTTCTACCTCCCTGGAATTCAATAGTAAAAACTGCAGGACTTCAGCTCAAAAGTTTCAAACAGAGGGTCCAGTTACTGAGTTGGAATTTATACATGGTTGACTTTGAACTCAACAGAGACTGAACCAAACAGTCCCTTCTTACCAGTTTATGCAAGCTAGATTCATCATATTTTGCTAATTTGTCAACAGTTGGAAGTGGTTCTCAAACATTCAGACTGATCATGTATTCTGCTGACTGGATCTTGTTCCCACCTGGGTCTTACAACATAATTATGTCCCAGGAACCTGGTCCTTCTCTTTGTCATCATACTCCACAACCACTACTCATTTGCTGTTTGCTGGTTTGGACATACATTGTTCCAGTAAGTGAGGACCTAATTATACATTACAATGTTTACAGATTTGACCTTGTAGACCAGTAGAGTACAAGTATACTGGGAGTTCCCTGCTGAAACATAGATTGTGGGGACTTCCCAGATGAATTTTTTGGTCACAGAAGGTCTCTTCTCTTGGTATTAAAGTTGGGGGGCAGGGCTGCCCCTGAAATGGCTTATGTGACCTGTCTCAGCTTGTGAAATGGCGTTTTGGTCAGCTAAGGTCCCCCCAAAGGGAAGAAACTCTGTTTACACTGCCTTGATTTCCATGACGGAAAAACATAAGCTCAGAATACAGCCAACAGAAAAAGCAGCAAGTCCTTAATACAACATTTAAAAAAAAGACCAAAGAAGAATGTAAAAATGTATTGCAGTTGTTGTTTGATAAATACCATATACCATTACAGTTAGAGTGTTTCCTCAGTGGAACAGGCTTTCTCGGGAGGCAGTGGGTTCTCCTTCTTTGTAAGTTTTTAAGCAGACGCTAGATAGTCATCTGACAAATATGCTGATTTTATGAACTCAGGCAGGTTGTGAGTGGGTGGGCAGGAAGGGATGTGCTGGTGTTTGTCTCTTGTGGCCCTTCCTTGCATACCCTGGGAATTGCTGATTGCCATTATGGGATGGTAAGTGAATTTCCTCCAGGCCAAGTTGGATTCTGGAGATTTTGGGTGGAGGGATCACTTGGGCATGAAATTGGGGTCATTGTGAGTGGGTAGGTGAGTTTCTGCATTGTGCAGGGGATTGGACTAGGTGACCCTGGAGGTCCCTTCCAACTCTATGATTCTATATTCAGAAAGACATTAAAACATCACAAGATTTTGTATGTGGAATTCCTAAGGGAAGCTGATGAATCCCAATCCAAGGACAAAACATGAATAGAACATATAGTAGAGGGAAAAATGAGTCCCCATAATAATTTCATTAAGGCTTAATTAGATCTTCAAATTAGCATTGAACTTGCAACTGTATCAAACTCAGTTACCACAGATCAGGCCATGAAGCAAATCCTTCTCTTTCTGCACACACTATTCAGCAAATTTCATATCTGATTTCATCTCTTTCTTTTAATTTTACCTGTAATACAGGCAAGGCATGCAACTCATTAAGAAATTTGCTCCCCCCAATAACACACACACACAAATACCCAAGAGTCATACTTTGACTCTGCTTCTAAATAATCCAGCCAAGGGTCAGGTTCTGTCTTCTCTCATTTTTAGAAAACGGTAAGAGAGAACTTCTAAAATCGAAAACAGCCTCTTAGGTTAGAATTAAATGCAGCCAGGATAAGCAGGACTATAGATTCCAATTGTGTCCAGTTTTTTAAAAAACGAGGAGGGAAGGGAATAGATTTCTGAGCCATATTTTATTACTAATGCTGACATTATAGCCGTAAAACGTGATTTACTTCTATTAGCGGGATGTGGGAGCAGACCCTACATTATGCACAGGACCAGAAAGGTTTTAAAACTTCACACAAAAAGTTTCAGAACAAGAGAACCACAGCAGTTCCCTTGTCCTCCCCAGCACACATCAATATAAAGAAAAACTTGCCCTTGGAATTTAAGACTATTTAGGATAGCAAAAGTGGGGAGATTTGAATTCTTCAAATCTTCAAATTCTTCAAATCTCAAGGCCAGAATCCAGCAGAAAATCAGGCATATTTAAATCCATCAAAATGACTGACCTTAATCACACTCAACTTTGTGTTGAGCCCAGATGTAAATGCAACTTAAACAAACACAAAACAAAAGGCAATTTGCAAGGCACTGCATGCATTTAGAGTGACAATCAAGAACACCAGATGATAATTACAGATGGGGTTTATTTTATTTATTACTAGCCCGAAAGCCCATTGCATCCTGGAATGGGAGTGCCCTCCTTGGCGGCCAGGGAGCATGTGGCTGTGAGGCTGCATGTGCGCCTCACGGACGGTTTCAGGGGCAGGCGCTCCAGGGGCTGGCCCAATCTGGGTGCGCCCAGCTTTGCCCGTGGATCCGGAAGCGAAGTCCGGACACCCGGAGAGGTCCCGGACATAACTCCGCCCACAGATGGTCTTCCAAAACATATAACAGTTACAGATTACAGATTGATTCATTTGATTTTTAGATCGCCCCTCTCTGCGAGCAGGCTTGGGATGTTTAACAACATATACAAAGCCATACAGACATAGTTAAAGCCATTGAATGGTTAAAATAAAATTATCAATTTAAATAAAGTGCTCTGACCATTTCCACCAGTAGGGGCTTATACTGACCTAATTCCATATTTCGATGGTGGGGAAGTGGACAGGAGAGGGAGGCTCATCTTGATATTACCATATTTTGGAGTGAAGAGTCAGAGTGGAGGACAGTGGAGGACAGAGAAGGGAAAGACTTGGTGACAGGTTTTCTTCCAAAATGTTGCTTTAGAAGTTAGGTTGCTACCAAGCATCTTTGTAATGCCATTAAAAAGAAATTGACATTTTGCTCTCCCCTTTGCAAGAGCCTGCTGCAATTCTAGCACACTGTCTGTAAACTTTTTCTAAAATGATCTACTTTTATGGTGCTGGGTGAGCACAGATGTTAAAGGAAGGTAATCCATGTTATGTGTTCTCCCCAGAAATTAGTACATTGTAAATGGTAAATAAGTGAGTTCATGTGCTCCCCTGGAATTAGTTTTTCTTGGTAAGGGATAAAAATGCTCATCATAGATGTGAGTTTATCTTGAACGGTAGTAAATAGACAAAAGCTCATAACAAAGTGGGATTCAAGGATTTCTCCTTTGGCAAATCATGTGAAACTGGACACAAGTACAATGCAAATAAGAATCAGGATCACTGAACAAATATTTGCCCTGAATGCCTTGTCAGAACTGGGAAACCGCTTTAGGCTTGATCTTCCCTTTTAATGTTAGCCTTACTGACAGGCCTACAGACTTTGCAGATGTCAGGCGGCTACTAAATCATTCCCTAACAATGCTGGCATAAGTCCACATGCCTGAAGAGTCTAATCTGTTATAGGCCGCTGCTTTGAGAGAAACTTGTTTCTGAAGAGGCATTGCATTAGAGGAAATTATAGTGTTGTAAAACCAAGCCACAGTGGCAGAATAAGAAGGAACTGGGAAGGAAGAAACATCTTCGAAATATCTGTAAGGAAAAACCAGTGTTGTGTGATAAGACGGAAATACTTTTCATGTACTTTGCAAAAACGCATTTAGAATTTTGAGGGCAAAATAAGGCCCTGGAACATGAAGCCTCTTCTTGCAAACTTATATTCAACAAGTAGGGACCTGCAAGGATTTGTGAGGAGCAGCTTCTTTTCTCCCCTCTTACTATTTCTTCTTTCCATTTCCTGAAAGCCAACATAGCCTTGACCCCAAGCTTGAGAGCCAGTTTGGTGTAGTGGTTAGGAGTGCGGACTTCTAATCTGGCATGCCGGGTTCGATTCCGCGTTCCCCCACATGCAGCCAGCTGGGTGACCTTGGGCTCGCCATGGCACTGATAAAGCTGTTCTGACCGGGCAGTGATATCAGGGCTCTCTCAGCCTCACCCACCCCACAGGGTGTCTGTTGTGGGGAGAGGAACGGGAAGGCGACTGTAAGCCGCTTTGAGCCTCCTTCGGGTAGGGAAAAGCGGCATATAAGAACCAACTCTTCTTCTTCTTCTTCTTCTCAGTCAGGGTTTCGTGAAACCCTCGGGTGGCCCTGGAAGGGTTTCCCAAATGGGTATTAATTAATTTTTTATATATTTTTAAAATGTGTTAAACATTTGTTGGGTGATATGATCATATGGGGTCATGCCGACACCCCCCCATGGCCAATGATGGGATGGAGGGGGTGGTAAGGGGAGGAGCCACAGGTGGGCGTGTCCACAGCTATGCTTTCCAACCATATTCTGCATGATTATGCCACGTCTGGGGTTTTTTGAAGCCCGAAGAATGTTTCGGGGGTTTCTCAAGGGTAAAAAAGTAGAGAAAGGCTGCTGTACCCTTTTCCTGCTTCTTTCTCACCTCCCCCACCTACTCAGCAGTCTACCGTTTATCTGTTCCCTATCCTTGGCTACATGAGCCTCTTGTGGCGCAGAGTGGTAAGGCAGCCGTCTGAAAGCTTTGCCCATTGAGGCTGGGAGTTCGATCCCAGCAGCCGGCTCAAGGTTGACTCAGCCTTCCATCCTTCCGAGGTCGGTAAAATGAGTACCCAGCTTGCTGCTGGGGGGTAAACGGTCATGACTGGGGAAGGCACTGGCAAACCACCCCGTATTGAGTCTGCCATGAAAACGCTAGAGGGCGTCACCCCAAGGGTCAGACATGACTCGGTGCTTGCACAGGGGATACCTTTACCTTTACCTTATCCTTGGCTACATTTATTATTTCATGTATATCCTACCTTTCTGCACAATGTAGACCCAAAAGCAGCTTAGATCATTCTCTTCTCCTCCATGTTATCTTCACAACAACCCTGTGATTAGGTTGTATTGAGAGTGCTTGTGACCAGTTAGAAACAAGCTTACATGTTTTGCTACACGGTCCCATCTTATACCGTCATAAGACGGTATATTATCCAGCCAACTTTAGACCAACATCAGAGACTCCCGTCAAAGGGTATAGCTAAGAAAACCATCAAATAACTTTACAGCCTGTGAAATTTTGTGCAGCTGCCATCAAATTGCGTGGCATTTATATCAGTCAGAAAGTTTCCTCTTTAACTGAACAACATACTGACTTTAAGTATCCATAGATCAGATCATGGTGAGAATTAGATATATTGATAGCACTGATATTGAGCTTCTACCTAAAATAGCTACCAATGTTTCGAAATGGGTTACCCCAATTTAGGATAAAAATACAGGTGTTTCAGGACTTCCTTGTCATTCCTGCCACGAATGTTAAAGTTTCGTATTTCTAATGTACTCAGAAGATGTTTTAAATATAGGTTAATTATAAAAATACATCTAGTAAAAATTCCCAAGCTCAGGGGGGGGGGGGGGAATAAGAGAATGGGTACACTTTACCAAGGCTAAATAATCTATCATCATGACATAGATTCTATTTGAGAAGTGAAATACCTTTTTTCTTCTGCCATAGTTCACAGAATACTATTACGGGATGGGATTGTGTGTGCCTATGGAGAGACACCTTACAACACTGGTCCCCAACCTGCGGGCCGCGGCCCGGCGCCGGGCCGCAAAGGCCATGGCACCGGGCCGCGGCTCCCTCTCCCCGCCCCGCCCCCGCAGTAAAAAACTTCCCAGGCCGCAAGCTTGCGGCCCGGGAAGCTTCTTACTGCGGGAGGCGGGGAGAGGGAATCAGGGCCGGGCCGCGCCCGTGCGGGCCACGCCCGCTCGGCCCGATCCGCGGGCTCGGCGTGGGCGCGGCTCGCGGGCGCGGCCCGATCCGCGGGCGCGGCTCGTGGGCGCGGCTTGATCCGCGGGCGCGGCGTGGGCGCGGCCCGATCCGCGGGCGTGGCCCGCGCGGGGCGCGGCCCGCGGGGGTGCGGCCCGATGCCTTGCCGGTCCCCAGCCTCGGAAAGGTTGGGGACCACTGCCTTACAAGGCTGTGTTGGGCTCAGTAATAATGTTTAGGCCCCTGGATAAAAGCAGCACCTAAGGTCCCTGTCACATGAGCACCCATACCAAAAGAGCATGGGCACATTTCAAGATTGTAAGAGAACAAACCAAAACAAGTGGGTGGAGGGGGGGGAAGGGGGAAGAACCACTCAGACCGATTCCACAATTGTGATTTCATGGTGTGTTTTCACTGCACTGGGGTCTAAATGGAGACTTCGAATTTGCGCCTGGCATTCTGCATCTGTGGTTTTCTCCCGTCAATGGCCAGCAGGAGTCCAATCGCACCATGTGTTTTGCATTTCCTTGGAAGAGTGGGTGGTCTCATTTCCCAACATGCTAAACCCCCCACCCACCCCCTTTTTTTGTCTGAGCATGCACTCACGGTGTAGCTCAATCAATAATAAAGGTTTTTTTTTAATCCCACACACCCCATCCCTTGATTCCCATGGAACTCAAATCACCCAAGCAAGTGGGTCTTTTGTTGATGTGCGCTCAATCAACATGCAGGCATGAAGGCAAAGCACAATGACCACCATTCCACAAGTGTTTTCCTGCACAAAAGTTACAAAGTGCTGTGATATACATTAAACCAGGGGTAGTCAAACTGCGCCCCTCCAGATGTCCATGGACTGCAATTCCCATGAGGCCCTGCCAGCATTTGCAGGCTCATGGGAATTGTGGTCCATGGACATCTGGAGGGGCACAGTTTGACTACCCCTGCTAAACCATAAAGTGCATTTAGAGGCTGGAATGGGAGATGGGGGAGGTGAGGGGAGGGGAGGGGGATGTGGAGTCCTCGTTTCTGACATTTAACTTTTTGGAGCCTTCCTAGAAAGCAGATTGGATTGTTACTGCAATTTTGTGTTGTAATGCGATCATGTTCAGAATTTTAAAAAAAACACAGAAGGGAGGGCAGGAGGAGAGGCAGATTATCGGTCGTAGCTGATACGTCATCACGGGGCAGGAATGGAGGAGGAAGCAGATTCGAATCCCATACTTCCTGATTGGATAAGTGTGAATTCCCTTCCAAGGGAGGGGGAGAAACTGCGTTTTCTGAGGATACTCAACCAATGTGGCAAACAGAGCGTGCATTTAGAGCTGCACCTTAAGAACACAATTTTTGTGTGAAAGGTTTGTTATTCTGCAGAACGTTAGGAAGGCCATTGCCCCATTTCTTGCGGCTGCGGAAACTTCATAAATTAGAGTACACAGTGGACAGACTCGTACGGTGCAGTCCTAAGCAGAGTTACATCATTCTAAGCTCACTGGCTTCAGTGGGAGTTTGTAGGGCACAACTCTGTTTAGGATTGCTCTGCTTGCCATAAAGTTAAGCAAGGAAAAGGAGTCAGAGAGGCTCTTGGCAACGGCTGGGCCTCCAAAAAAGCATGTATCGCCATCTAATATTCCTCTGGCTTGGAGGGTCATTGGATGTAATCAATATAAAGGAGCTTCTTAAAGGCTTTTGGTACAGCTAGCAAAAAAATACTCCAAGATCTTCCCACATGCTTTTATTTAGCTCTGTTGACGTAGTTGTAACTTGACAAAGTCTGCCTCTAATTATACATAGCAGTCATCTGACCACAGATAAATAGATATTACACAAATCTTTGGAGAGAATAATATTTGGCTACTATAACTTTTGGAATTATTCACTCCACATCCTGACCTTAGTACACCAAAAATGATTCATAATGTTTTTGGGATCGGAGCATAAATATTTTTACTGAACAAAGAGATTGGCATCTCCGGCCTCTGTGGATTTTCACGCTACATGCATTACTTGTGAATAAGAATGCCTTTGTTTCGGGGACATTATTTATTTGTGAAAGATGACGGTAGAAAAATCTGAACCTCAGATTAACAAGTGTCAATGGCTATTTCCCCACGTGTTCATGGGATCGCGCCCCCAATTGTACAAAGCAAATACAATGGAATGTCACAAGGGTGACTTCTTTGAAGAAAGTTTCTATATTGTAAGAGTTGTTGTGTAATTCAATTTCGTGGCTGTCTCTAGAGAACAGAACCCAGACTAAAGTCTATGTTTGCGGCAAGAACTGAATCAAATGCACCATAGAATCATAGAGTTGGAAGGTACCTCCTGGGTCATCTAGTCCAACCCCCTGCACTATGCAGGACACTCACAACCCTATCGCTCATCCATTGTAACCTACCACCCCCTTGCCTTCACAGAATCAGCCTCTCAGTCAGATGGCCATCCAGCCTCTGTCTAAAAATCTCCAAAGATGGAGAACACACCACCTCCCGAGGAAGCCTGTTTTACTGAGAAACTGCTCTAACTGTCAGGACCAATGAGAAACTGCTCTAACCACTTTAACTGCCATGCCGCAGATCCTAGATGACCCACAGTGGGGAAGAAACTATTTCTCTTATGCTCCTGTGTGGATGATACAATGCAAACTCTCTCTACGTATACCATGCAAATGTTCATTTGAAGACACATGGGCATGCATGATTGACAGATGCTTCATCAATGGAAACAGGCCAATGTTAATCTTTCATATTTTGATTCACAGCAAATAATTGTGAAACGCAAAGTATTCTAATGCTATGGCTCTCTGAATTTGCTAATCTAGTAGGAAAGGTGGGGTCAGCTTCCAGATGGGGAAAATCCACATATGCTGTCATTAAAAATCATGGTTCTGGAGGGTACCCAAAGCTATTTTCCCTTCTGAAACAGCCATCTTGATTCCCCAGTATTGGTAAAACACCTATATTTAAAGGTAAGGAAGTTGATTTTGATCTTGCGTAAATTATTTTTTATTATTAACCACCTGAGCCACCAATGTGCTTTAAGCTCAAAACAAGTTTATACTCAGGTGCAGTATTTAAGTTCGGCAGCCTCTAATCTGGAGAACTGGGTATGATTCCCCAGTCCTCTACATGCAGTTAGTTGGGTGATCCTGAGCCAGTCACAGTTCTCTGAGAGCTCTCACAGGGTAGTTATTGTGGGAATAGGGAAAGTAGGTAATTGGAAGCCGCTTTGATACCCGGTAGTAAAAAGCAGGGTACAAAAAAACAGCTCTTCTTCTTAAACAGTATGAGCAAGAATTCCAGCAACCAGAAAGTATTAGATAGTCTACTAGAAATTAGACAACGGTTCATTAGCAGACCACTAAGCACAGAAACCACCATAAGAAATGCCAGTGCTCATAGACCCTCACAAGCTGAGTCCATCCTTAATTATTATGGCTAGCAGATGTACTCTCCATAGTTCTGCTGGTGTTTTGTCACCAAAATATCCCTTGGAAACCAGCTCCAAAAGCTGCTCTTATTAGTTGTGTAAACTATTCCTAGTTCCATAACCTACTATCAATTCTATAGGATGAGGTCAGGTTCTAGTGGTTTGCCAAAGGAAGATCATTTCCTCTCTTTCTGTGCTCTATTTTATAAACATATATACAATTATGTCTTCTTCCTACCCACATTTTCCTTGGCATCTTTTTAAAAAACACAACCGCCCCCCACTTTTGTCAATTCTACCAAGTACAAGGAAAGGGCCAGCATACCTTGAAGTGGAGCAGGGTGCCTGTTACTGAAGCCCCCTGCACAAACATGTGCAACCACTCCACTACCATGCTCCTTGCTTCATCCACTGCCCAGTGCCCCTGGGGCGAGGACTACGGGCAACTGCAAGGAAGGGCGGGGGGAGGGTTCTTGAGCAGAAAAGGGAAGACCGATCACACACACATGTGGGGGACAGGACAGAAACAAAGGAGACAAAGGCAAGGAGCCTAATGATAGCCAAGGGATGGGGGCCCAGGAAGCACTTCGGGTGTCATTGTCTCCCATCACTCCCAGATGGGACTATCTCGTTGCAGAGAAACAAGCTCAGGGTTCACATTGATTTGTCATTGTCATGAGTTAAAATTATCTTATTTTGAAGGGATGTTTAAACATTACCATAGCGATCAGAGAGAGTTAGGGCAGTGGTTGAGAGTAGAGGAGTAAACTACCCCCCCGCACCGAGTCTCAGTAAAATTGTCAAGCGTTGAGTGGTCCCCGGTGATAAAAAAGTTGGGGACCACTGGCTTAGTGGATCCAGAACTACTAATCTCCACTTGACATGGATCAGTATCTAATCTTCAGTTGCTACGCAGCCGAGAGATAAATATTGATCAGTATATATCCCCCGCCTTAAATCTCTTGGCCTATTTCAGATCAGAATACCTTTATTGGCATAATTACTAGATTCGATAGTAAAAGAGTGGAATATATAAGTGGAGATAACAATATACAGAGCACCAGCTTTGAAATCAACTACATCTCTAAATTATTTGGTCGCTACTTGATTCATCTACAATAAAAAAAAATTTCTAGAAACTTCTAATTTAGCTATCTTCACAATACGGGTTGAATTCGCCCCATTCAACACCTTGCTGACAGCAAGTTTCTCTTTTACACCCAATTTACATTTCTTGAAATACTCCAAGAGGGGCTGGCGATATTTTGGGAATTTTACACAGTCAAATAGAATGTGGGCCGGAGTATCCAGCACTCTACATCCACGAAAGCACCATCTTTCCTCAAAGGAAATTTGTAAAAATCGACCTTTCAGTACATTTGAGGGAAAGATGTTAAATCGTGCCTTAAGGTAGGCCCTTTTAGTTGACAGATCATCTAATATTTATGAATATGTGGGCACACCTTTGTATTTTGGCAATGCACCACAGTGCCATGGAGAGCATACCCTTGTAATTGTTGAGGCCAAGGAATGAGCATAGAAATTCTCTAATCTCTTGAGGTATTTGCTTCCTAACTGCCTGTGTTACCAGAAAGGAAATACCTAGCCCCTGTGTTGTAGTTTCTGAAGGACTATTTTATTAAATCCTTCAGGGATGTTAAAGTCACTCAGAAACTCACTGGCAACAATGAACAAGGTTGTGGGTCTCTTGGCCTATTTGTTTACAGAGTCTATGGGCTCAACTGCCGTTCAGTTCAATAGCACCTGAGCAGCAAACATGTCCCACAAATGGAAAAAATGTTACGATCTTTCATTTATGTATGGAAAAAACACTCCCTTGGCTATGCCATGAGTCAGTTGTTGTTGTTATGTGCGAAGTCGTGTCCGACCCATCGCGACCCCATGGACAATGATCCTCCAGGCCTTCCTGTCCTCTACCATTCCCCGGAGTCCATTTAAGTTTGCACCTACTGCTTCAGTGACTCCATCCATCCACCTCATTCTCTGTCGTCCCCTTCTTCTTTTGCCCTCGATCCCTCCCAGCATTAGGCTCTTCTCCAGGGAGTCCTTCCTTCTCATGAGGTGGCCAAAATATTTGAGTTTCATCTTCAGGATCTGGCCTTCTAAAGAGCAGTCAGGGCTGATCTCCTCTAGGACTGACCGGTTTGTTCGCCTTGCAGTCCAAGGGACTCGCAAGAGTCTTCTCCAGCACCAGAGTTCAAAAGCCTCAATTCTTTGACGCTCGGCCTTCCTTATGGTCCAACTTTCGCAGCCATACATTGCGACTGGGAATACCATAGCCTTGACTAAACGCACTTTTGTTGGCAGGGTGATGTCTCTGCTTTTTAGGATGCTGTCTAGATTTGCCATAGCTTTCCTCCCCAGGAGCAAGCGTCTTTTAATTTCTTTGCTGCAGTCCCCATCTGCAGTGATCTTGGAGCCCAGGAAAATAAAATCTGTCACTATCTCCATTTTTTCCCCTTCTATTTGCCAGGAATTGAGAGGGCCGGATGCCATGATCTTTGTTTTCTTGATGTTGAGTTTCAAGCCAACTTTGGCACTCTCCTCCTTCACCCGCATCAACAGGCTCTTTAGTTCCTCTTCACTTTCTGCCATTAGAGTGGTATCATCTGCATATCTGAGGTTGTTGATATTTCTCCCTGCAATCTTGATCCCAATTTGTGACTCCTCTAATCCCGCATTTCTCATGATGTGCTCTGCATACAAGTTAAATAGGCAAGGCGACAGTATACAGCCTTGCCGAACTCCTTTCTCAATTTTGAACCAGTCAGTGATTCCATGTTCAGTTCTCACTGTTGCTTCTTGACCTGCATATAAATTTCTCAAGAGACAAATAAGATGCTCTGGTATTCCCATCTCTTTAAGAACTTGCCACAATTTGTTGTGCTCCACACAATCAAAGGCTTTAGCATAGTCAATGAAGCAGAAGTAGACGTTCTTCTGGTACTCCCTAGCTTTCTCCATGATCCAGCGTATGTTGGCAATTTGATCTCTAGTTCCTCTGCCTCTTCGAAATCCTGCCTGTACTTCTGGAAGTTCTCGGTCCACATATTGCTGGAGCCTAGCTTGTAGGATTTTGAGCATAACTTTGCTAGCATGAGAAATTAGTGCGATGGTGCGGTAGTTTGAACATTCTTTGGCATTGCCCTTCTTTGGGATTGGAATGTAAACTGACCTTTTCCAATCCTGTGGCCATTGTTGAGTTTTCCAAATTTGCTGGCATATTGAGTGTAGTACTTTTACTGCATCGTCCTTTAAGATTTTGAATAGTTCAACTGGAATGCTGTCACTACCACTAGCTTTATTGTTGCTCAGACTTCCTAAGGCCCATTTGACTTCACATTCCAGGATGTCTGGCTCCAGGTCAGTAACTACCCCATTGTGGTCATCAGGGATGTTAAGCTCGCTCTTGTATAGTTCTTCTGTATAATTTTGCCACCTTTGTTTGATCTCTTCTGCTTCTGTGAGGTCCCTACCATTTTGGTCCCTTATCATACCCATCTTTGCATGAAACGTTCTCTTCATATCTCCAATTTTCTTGAAAAGATCTCTGGTCCTCCCCATTCTATTGTTTTCTTCTATTTGTTTGCACTGTTCATTTAAGAAGGCATTCTTATCTCTTCTAGCTTTTCTCTGGAATTCTGCATTCAATTGGGTGTATCTTTCTCTTTCTCCCTTGCCTTTCACTTCCCTTCTCTCCTTAGCTATTTGTAAAGCTTCCTCAGACAGCCATTTTGATTTCTTGCATTTCTTTTTCTTTGGGATGGTTTTAGTTGCTACCTCTTGTACAATGTTGCAAACCTCCGTCCATAGTTCTTCAGGCACTCTGTCTATCAGATCTAATTCCTTAAATCTATTTGTCACCTCCACTGTGTATTCGTCAGGGATATGATTTAGTTCATACCTGAGTGGCCTAGTGCTTTTCCCTACTTTCTTCAATTTAAGCCTAAATTTTGCAACAAGAAGCTCATGATCTGAACCACAATCAGCTCCTGGTCTTGTTTTTATTGACTGGATGAGTCAGTACACAGTACTTATTACAACAAAAGGCCCTAAAAATGAAAGCAAAATCCTTGTTTTTTCCAAGCTGTACCATTTCCACACTGGAGGTTTTGCGCTGGGCTGCAGGCTGAAGTTTGAGTCGGGGCGGGTTGCTCCTCCTCTTCCTATTCCCACACAGGGGATTATCTGCCCTGGGAGCAGGGGCAGCAAAATGTCCAATGCGGATCTATGACATTTACTCCATATTGAAACTTAACACATCGGATAGCCTGACCAAAACACACATGGCAATGTCATCTAATTCAGACAGTTGATTTTGAAATGAATGGACTTCTCCAGAAAGACAATGAATGAAATTGCTTGGCTCTACCCCTGTCTTTGTGTGCTTAGGAAACACTAAGCATACGCAGCAGTGGTCAGTTTATTGCAGTACATCCTGAATAGAAACTACACCGTGGCAGGAATGTTTCTATCAACACTTGGCTGACAGGGGACTGTGGATATTCTTCAATGGGCAACAATTAATGAGAAGAATACGGGATTGTCAAATACGGTTTCAATACTTTATTAAAAATAACAGGTAAAGCAAGCCAATTCACAACCCATTTTAAAAAAATGGTTAACGGAAGAAAGCCGTTTCAGAGAGAGAGAGAGAGAAAACCTCTTTGCACAGTCTTGCGATTCAATTTTTGCTCACACTTGATTCTTAAATGCCAAGATCTTCATGAGCAACAAAATATGTATAGCCACTGCCAGGTTTGGAGCGTGCTGTTCTGGGAACATCTTTCACTTTTCTTCACATTTTAGACAACTGTTAAGATGGAGAGTAAACTGGGATTTACAAGAGGGATAGAATTTGTTTAGAAAGTGTTTAGTACGCATTTGGAAAAGTAAGAGAAAATTTGACTGCCTCTTCTATTAGAGCAAAATATGAGTCCATATTATTATATAATATTTTATATTAATAATGCATTTGTACACATTACTATGTATGTATTTGAAAGAGCGATCTTGGCAGTGCAATCCCAGGCAGAGTTACACCCTTTTGAGTCCTTAACTTCAGCGGATTTGGAATAGTCTTCTTAGGATCGTACTTCAAAGAAGCAAATTGTACCGAGAGCACCTTATGTACACAACCATGAGCTAAAGAAGGAGGTAAGACACAGGTAAATATTAAGAGAATCCCATTCCTTGCTCAACTTAAAGTTTCCTTCCATATCCAGTCCACCTGGCTGGAATAAAGTTTTATTTGTCTCAAGATTCCTCCAAATTATGCACTCCTTTTTCCAGACTTCCTTGGGAGGTTTTTTTGGTCTTGCTTATTTTCATTTTTACTCCTATTTTCCTCCTCTCTGTTCCCATCTTCGCCTGACACATTCCTTTTACGTGTTAATTGTAATTTATTGCTTCTGGAAAGCAAACCCAACTGAGAGAGCTTCTGCCTCTTTATTTTATGTGCCCGCCATTTGATCATACGCAAGGTTTAAGTCATTCACGAATAGGACCCAAGGGAAGAAACAACGCCAGGCAAACAGCATTGCTTGCTTGGCCGACGGGGGTTCAGAAACGCAGTCAACTATTGCCCACAGTAACGATTTGCAGTCTCCTTGGCAGGGCAAAGAATCTCCGTGGTTTAAAGAAAACGTATTTGCTGCAACTTGCGCTGAAGGTTTTTTTTTTGGGGGGGGGTAGAAATCTTCCACGTTATTCTAATCCAAATCAAGCATTTTAAAATTAAAAGAAAACTTTGGTTTTAATTACAGATTAAGAAATAAAAAGCCCTTTAAAAAAACGGACGTGCCATTCTCACCAAGCCGAATAGAAACCGTGTGAAATTTAAGACCCATTCTCGTCCCACCAGGGACTGGCGTTTCCCATTGCCCTGCCTCTCTCTCTCTCTCTCTCTCTCTGAGTGCTTTGGAGAAGAATATGTGAAAATCATTCCTTTGTGGAACAATATTTTGGATGCTTTTGCCATTGCCTTTGTGGATACTTGGCACCGCCGGACATTTTCCAATATTTTAGCAGCAAGGCTGGAATGAAAAGGTGGGGCAACGGCTCACATTAATGCTCCGCTAAGCGAAAGCCCCAGCCGGAAAATTTACTCCGTTTGCTGGAGTCAAATGATTCCCCATAAAGTATGTGCAACGTAGCACATTTTGCCACTATGCAAATGAAAATACGGGGCTAGCTCCAGACCCCCACTTTGGCAAGGTGGCGAGGTGCTACAGTAGAAGAAGCGGCTGCTTGAGGGACCCTTTTCAGCCACAGTAGGGCCATCTGAAAACCATTACTGCATAGCAGTGGATTTTCCACATGTTCATGCGCCGGACAAGCAGGTTGCCCTTGAAAAATTGCTCCCCAGGGAGTGGTGGAGAAGGAAAGCCCAGAAGAGAAGTATTCTAATGTCAGATCAGTATTTCGCTTGAGCCAGACAAAAATATGGCCAAGCAGACTTTTGGCTGAGCTTCACGCCGAACTGTACAGTAAAAGGAATGGAGGCAACCTCCGAAGCACCGAGATCTTCAACGAAGGCTAAAATTGCAAAGGGAAAGAAGGGGAGAGTCTTTTCCCCCTTCCTTTTACTGCTGCAGAGAGAACTAACCACAGACATCTCATTTTTTACAGCACTACCCAGATGTCTCTTTTTATAATGCCAAAGGACTCGTGTCCGTCTCTTACTTCTTTAACCTCTCATTTAACTTTTGACACAGTTATTTTGGAAGAAATTCGTGGGGAGAGGGAACGCTAGTTTGAAAAAAGAAAACACACATATGACATTTACTGATTGTGCACTGACGGACGATTTGGTTCAATGAAGGAGGATTTTCCTATGCAAAACAGGAAAACCTATTTCTAAAGTGTTTTGAAAGCGCATTGTCCAAGATGTGCAGAATGAGACCCAGAAAGAAATGCTTTGATTTCTACTACCATACTTATCCAAACAGCAAAATAGCACATTCGGGTGATCTCCACACTCGTTGACAGTGGAAGAATTTGCTAGCTACCCAAATGCCAAGCTATGTAGTTATATTGTTAATATATTTATTTCTAAGAGCGAATCGTTATTTCCACAAAAGTGACAGTTCCTGCTTTAAATCAGGCTTCGTAGGCCTCAGGATAATGTAAAACCACAGGATGCTGTGACTCGATTATGCATCACGGATATCTGATTAAGACAGTCTTTCCCCCCGAGCTTCTAGGATGAAGTTCTCAAGCAACTGACGGTGTTCCAGATGCATGCCACTTGTGAATAACGGAATGACTAGAATACAGATTCAACCTTGCAGTTTTGGAAGAACAGAAGTTAGACAGGTACAGGGGGAATAGAACCCTTTTATTGTGCTAAAATAAGCAAGGTCATCAGCTTCAAAATTAACACTAAAATGTCTTTTTTTTTTTTTTTTAAAGAACGTTCAATTTCCAAGAAAGTCTTTGTGGAACTCAACACACGCTAACGGATGGGTCCCTGACCGAAATTTTCCATCTGTATGAATTTACATGCACAGTGGCTTGGACCTTAGGAACTCCCTTCTGCAAATAAAGAAGAGTAAGCACTTAATTTCTCTTCGCCTGTGATGCAGTAGCATCTGAGCACCTGTTTTATCATGAAATTGTTTTTTGTATGGTTTCTACGTTTTATGTAAACCGCCCTGAGAATCCGGGGAGGGCGGTATATAAATAGAATAAATGAATGAATGAATGAATGAATGAATGAATAAATAACAGCAGCATAGGTGGCAGAGGTCCTTCAAAGACGTTGAGCCACACTACCAGTCTGCTTTGATCTGGAGAACTCGCTTTCATTTCCCACTCCTTTACTTGAAGCCTCCTAGGTGACCTTGGGCTAATCATAGTTATCTCAGAACTCTCTTAGCTGCACCAACCTCACAAGGCTCCTGTTGTGGGGATGGGAAGGTGACTGATGCATTATGTGAATGTGACTGATGTACTGTATGATTATAACAAACCGCTTTGATAGTCATTAAGGTAGAGAAAAGCAGGCTATAAAAACCTACTCTTCTGCTATTATGGTACAAACTGCCTATACATTAAAAACACAACCATAAAGTATCAGGTCCTTTTTGGGGCATGGGTGGAGTAATCTCTCAGCTCAGATGGCAAGTGTCTTATAATGAATATAAAATAAAGGACTCTTCTAGAGCAATATCCTTCAAAACTGCAACCTGGGAAACCTTAAGAGTTCTTCAGAAGTACATTAAAACAGCAAAGGCAGATTCTCTGGGATTCATTTCCCCCACCAACACTAAGCATGCCTTGCAGTGCACAACTGGTGATGTTCCAAAAGAGTATTTGGTTCATATGAGACAAAGATATTTAATGAGCATTTCCTATGAAAAGGTGCTAAGGCCTTAGAACAACCTTTCTCAACTTTTTAACTGTTGAGAAACCCCTAAAATATTCTTGAGGCTTTGAGAAGTGATGTGATCATGCAGAATATGGTTGGGAGCATAACTGTGTACATGGCCACCTAGAGCCCCTCCCCAGACCCATCAGTGGCCATTTGGGGAGGGAGGGGGCAGGCCAACATGACCATATATGGTCATAAAGGTAAAGGTAAAAGTATCCCCTGTGCAAGCACTGGGTCATGTCTGACCCTTGGGGTGACGCCCTCTAGCATTTTCATGGCAGACTCCCCAGTCATTACCTTTTACCCCCAGCAAGCTGGGTACTCATTTTACTGATCTCGGAAGGGTGGAAAGCTGAGTCAACCTTGAGCCGGCTGCTGGAATTGAACTCCCAGCCTCATGGGCTTAGCTTCAGACTGCATGTCTGCTGCATTACCACTTTGCGCCACAAGAGGCTCTTTATATGGTCATATCACCTGATAAACGTTTAACACATTTAAGAAATACATAGAAAAATTAATTCCCACCCATTCAGGGGAGGTTTCCAAGCCTGTCAAGAGACCCCAGGGTTTCACAAAACCCTGGTTGAGAAAGCCTGCCTTAGAACACGAAGGTGATTCTATTGAGTCAGATCACTGGTCTGTCAAGTTCTGTTGTGTCTACTCTGACTGGCCATAACCCTCCAGGGTCTTTCACAGCACTGGAGATGCCAAGAATTTAACCTGGGACCTTCTGCAAGCGAAGCAAATGCTCTGCTACTGAGCTACGACTCCTCCTAGGAAGGAAGCAAGCTTGAAAGCCACTATGCTACTGCGACATGGTGCAAAACAAGAACACTTAACTCCTGGCCCAGTAGACAGTCCCTGACAAGAACCTGTCAATAACTACCAGTGCGTATGAGCTATGCTAAGGGCAAATTCACCCATTTCGTTCAAGCCATTAGTTGGTGGTTGATGGCCAACGAATGATAAGAGACTCAATTTAAGAAACAGCCATTAGTCGGTGGTTGATATCCAGTGGTGATAAACTTATCACCTCTCAGCTTAGCTCGAGTTCTTGGACAATTCTCTGAAGCATTAAGAGGCAATCACTTGGGATGAGTCCTCATACAATAACGAAGGACAGCAGCTTTGTGGGTTCAGGTTATTCAACGATAGGTGTATTGCTGATGGATGTACTGTGTGAAAAAAATACATTTGGCCATTTGTCTCTGAAATGCTGTTAAGATTCTTGGCATGATTACTGTAAAACTGGGCAACAGGGAAGAATTAGGAGCTATTGCCAATTTTAAATAAGCTGTATTTTTTATTTTCTGTACTCCTTTCACAGCTACGCTGTCATATCAGCCACTGAACATCTATCTGACCAGTAGCTGCCCTTGGTGAAAGCTAAGAATTACCAGTGTACAAGATTTATACAGAATATTGCACAGTGCTTAGGGCATGCAATACTTGCCTTTACATAAAGTGAAATGCAAGACAACACACCTGCAGAGTATTTACAATCCGAATCGGGACACTCAATAAAAGTAAGTAGGGTGGGGTTTTTTTTGCAAGTGTTCAATAATGCGGCTTCTAATTTGTGATCAACATAGAAGCCAAGCAGAAAAGAGTTTACACATTTATGATTTTCTATAAATAGTGACAGAAAAGTGCACTATAATATATCTCCAATTGGAAGGCTAGTGTGAAATGAGTGTCAACTAGGTTCTGGGAAACCAAGGTTCCAGTCCTCAATTTGTCATGGAAGTTTACAGGCTAACCTTGGACCGGTTACTCTCTCTCTCTCTCACACACACCAACCTACATCACAGGGATGTTGTGGTGAGGATAAAAGGGACCGTGATGCTGAAAGCCACTACAGACCCACATTGGGCTGATCCTGCGTTGAGCAGGGGGTTGGACTAGATGGCCTGTATGGCCCAACTCTATGATTCTATGATTGAGGAGAAGAGCAGGGCATAAATAAATGCAAATATATCTGGAAATAGGTTATTAATCTTCACAGCTGGGCAACTATCTGAATGAAAGAATAGTGTACATTAATCATACATACAAGGAGGCAGGAATCAGTTTCACACCACGCCGGATGTAAGAAGAGTGCGAAATGGCGGCCATTATTTCTGGTTTGGTACCAGATGGAGATTCGTTCCTATTCGGGCATATTATGCTGTAACCCGCCACAATCCGGCTTGCCAAGCAGGTAAGAAACTAACTAGCTAGCTAACTAGCTAAACTAAACTAACTAAACTAACAATAATAATATCATCCTTTGTGCTACTTTTAAGATGCATCTGGGTGATCCACATACTTGTCACTCTGTCTTCATAACAGGCAAATTTTTCACAGAATGACAAGTTTGTGGATTGGTATTAACCTTGGGTGGCGTCCATTTTACCATCTTCTGTAAGGACAGAATTCTGTCAAGGGTTCTTGCAGCCTTGGTGGAGGAGATCATGTTTTATGGCTTTGGCATAATGCCAGTTAGAACACGAAGCAGAAGGTAAATATGGCCAGAACGGCGGGCTCTTACACTGCTGTCCAGACGTATTAAAACCAATGAGAATTTGATGTCGGCTTCAATGGAATGCAGATTCTGCAATGAACTCTCCTCTAAAGATTTACTGATGCACTGCAATAAACATGTTAAGTTTCAGCCAAATGCTTCCATCACCACATCTCACTGCTGTCCAAATTATGGACTAATGGCCAGATTCAGCAGAACATATAAACAGTTTTTTAGAATGATGAGAAGTCAGCCACAAAACCACAAACCTATAAAGAGAAAAAGGATTTGCTGAAATAGATAAGGCTACTGGTTCATCTATTCTGGCACCACATAAACCTTCCGTTTCAGAGGAAAAGTAAAAAGAATCCAAAACAGCCAAAAATATATTAGCAGAACTGCCACAGGGATGAGAAAAATATAATTTCTGAGTCACTGGGAGAAGTTTTCAAAACCAGCTTGGAAGGACGTTTCTCTGGAAAGCCTTACTCAGTGAAAGACAATATTTTAACCAATCATCAAAGGACCAAGATTTTAACCAATCATCACTGGCAGTCTTCAAGCAAGGGTTGGATACACACTTTTCTTGGATGCTTAGGGCTGATCCTGCGTTGAGCAGGGGGTTGGACTAGATGGCCTGTATGGCCCCTTCCAACTCTAGGATTCTATGATCAATGGATTTGGTATATGATATATGTCTGCAGAGCTACAGATCTACCACCAGCATGGCTTCAGGGGCAGGCAGGGCAAATGCCGAAATGAAATAACCCGTGTCTCTTTTCTCCCACTGTAAACTTCTCAATACAGTAAAGGGGAGAATGACCACTTTGTTATTTCATGGTGATAGCTATGAAGATGCCCACCAAGGCACCAGGGGAAAATGTGCCCAGTCTATTCACATACACATTTCTGATGGAAACCTAGAACTTGCCATCTCTACCACAGACCACTAGCCATTGTTTGTATCCAGAAAGACCCTCAAGATGGCCAACTGTTTAAAAGAATAAGATTCAAATGGGTAGCCGAGTTGGTCTGAAGTAGCACAACAAAATCAGAGTCCAGTAGCACCTTTAAGACTAACACACCCTGAATAAATCTTTGTTGGTCTTAAAGGTGCTACTGGACTCTGATTTCATTGTTTAAAAGAATGCTAACCCATTTTAAAAACAGCACATATATATAAATCTAGCATTAAAGAACTGGATCGTGATATAAAGTTTGAGTCCAGGGGCACCTTTAAGACCAACCAAGTTTGATTCCAGCTTTCCTGTGGACGAACATTTCATCAGATGGATTGTGATATGTGTTGGATTAAATGCACTGCATCAAAGATATAACTCTTCATTTAAGAAACTGAGCGACACATTTCTCAGTATTAAGCATAAGTGTTTTTCCCCCCTCGTATGGCTCCTTTGATTCAGTGCTGAATGATAAAATTCTCTTCTTTCTACTGGATTGTTCCAAATGAAAATCTTTGATATGTTGAGCTGCTTAAGCATTTTGGATGGATGTAGACAGTCATTGTGATGTAGTGGTTAAGAGTAGCAGCTTCTAACCTGGGGAGCCAGGTTTGATTCCCTGTTCCTCCATGTGCAACCTTGAGCTAGTCACAGCCCTGATAGTGCTGTTCTAACTGAGCAGTCCTGTCAGAAGCTCTCTCAGCCTCCCCTACCTCACAGGGTGTCTGTTGTGGGGACAGGAAGGGAAGGCAATTGTAAGCTGCTTTGAGACTCCTTCGGCCAGGGAAAAGCGGGGTATAAAAAACAACTCTTCTTTATAGATTGGCTTAATTTCTCAGAATGAGACTGGAGAAATCTTCTGTACACACTGAGACCGACACTCCTCCAGATCAGCATTTGTATCGCTTTTACACAAATGATGCCAATTATATTAAATAGCCCTCCAAATAAAATAATGGAAGGCCATTTTTTCTCTCTCTGGTTGTATATAAAGTAATAAAAGGTAACCAAGAAAGCAAAACATTTGTATAGTTTCCCTGCCAGAATAAAAAAATGAAATGAAAAATTGAGTGGTAAAAAAGGGGGAAGGGTCAAATGGAAGCGTATAGAATCACAGAATTGGAAGGGACCTCCACGGTCATCTAGCCCAACCCCCTGCTACCTGCCCACCCACAATGACCCAAATTTCATGCCCCAGTGATCCTCCCAACAAAAATCTCCAGAATCCAGCCTGGATTGGAGGAAGTTCACCTACCATCCCACAGTGGCAATCAGCAATTCCCTGGTATGCAAGGAAAGGCCACAAGAGACATACACGGAAATATCCAGTGTTTATCATCATCACCCTTCCTGCTCACCCACACACAATCTGCCTAAGCTCATAAAATCAGCATTTCAAATGCTGGTAAAAGAAGAATGGGGATGAAACAAAGGAAAAGGGGGCCAAGTTATAGCCCAGGGGCTACAGCAGGGATTCCCAACCAGAGGTCTCCAGACCCTTAGGGGTCCCCATGAGCTTTGGAGTGGGTCTCTGGCCTTTCCCCTCCTACTGTAATGGAACTGGCCACAAGATACCCACCATAGGACTTAGAGGGTAGGCCATAGGTGTAAAAATCAAAGGAGAGAGAATTTATTGTGTTGCGGGATGGCCTGTCTTCTCAGCCCCTGCTATTCTTTCATGCCATCATGAGCTGGAGCTGCTGTAGTAGTAGTAAAGATGTCGGGGGAACATGAACGGTGTGGGTGGTTATGTCACTTCCAGTGACATGTCACTTCCAGGGGGCATGAGAGGGAGGTATGGCCTGCTGACATCACTTCCAGGGGCACTTAAAGCTTTATTTCAGGGGCTCCTCCACAGTCAAAGGTTGAAAAAGGCGGGCCTACAGAAACCTGGAACCAGCCCTCTCCACCAAAGACAGAGAAAGTTTACCTAGAATGAACACTGATGGAAAAGCCTGGAACTCACTTTCATTGCAGTTCACAGAAAAATCTGGATCATTTTTACTTTATCTAGGGCCAATGTGCTTTGGCAGCTGGATTTTCCTGTGCAGAACAGGAAAATCTACTTCTAAAGTGCATTGAAAGTGCATTATCTATTATGTGCAGACTAGGCCTAGGAATGGGGGGAAATGGCACTGGTTGAACAATACAGCACTTTCTGAAAAGTAAACTTTAAAAAAATCAATTTTGTAGCAAGTTCGCAAGGGAAGCTATTATTTTTCCATGCGGCTCTACCCCATGTAAAGTGCCTCTAGCTTTATTTTCCCTTCAAAGACAGAAGATTTGCAAGTACATTAATGCACAGATTGATAGCATTGAGATGTACCTGCCTAAATCCATTAAGTGCAAGCAGGAGAGTAAGCCTGTTGGCTTTGCCAAGTTTCAACCCAGACTGAATTTTTACAGCTGGGTTGTAAAAGCTTGACTTTTTTCTTTTTTTTTTAACAAAAGGATTTAGTGGAAATAGTGATACGATTTTAAATGCAGTGGTATGTATAGCACTGTGATAGCCTAATATTACACTAGGGAAGGGATGCTGGATGATCCAACAGACAGTGAAGCAGGTAAAAAAAAAAAATTACCAGATTGTTAGCTGTAGTTGTTTTATTTACAGCAAGCTGTGGAAATTGACTGGAACACACAAGAACACCATTCCAGGTATGAGGTTTCAAGTCAGACATTTTTTTTCCCAGAAAGAAATGAAGGTTTTATGGGCTCCCCATTACTTTAGGTTTGCTGCCAAGAAACACATTCCTCCTACATTCCCCCCCCCCCTTGCTACCGTAAAATTGACATTCTGGACCTTCTGTTAATCATATTCTTGCTTCCTCTTGTGCATGGGTGAGCTTGACTCCAGTTTAACTAAGCACCAATATCGAAGTGTTAACATATGGCTCATGCAGTGTTGGCTGGTTCTCGTCTAGGTGACAAAGATCTCTCGTGCAAAATTCTTTGGTTAAACAGAGTCCTGCTAATGAAAATGATATTGGTCCCTAGGGCAGGCTTTCTCAACCAGGGCTTCAAGAAACTCTGGAGTTTCTTGACAGCCCTGGAAGGACTTCCCAAATGGGTGGGAGCTAACTAATTTTTTCTTTACCTTCAAAATTTGTAAACATTTATCGCAGGGATAGTCAAACTGCGGCCCTCCAGATGTCCACGGACTACAATTCCCACAAGCCCCTGCCAGCATTAGCTGTCAGGGGCTCATGGGAATTGTAGTCCGTGGACATCTGGAGGGCCGCAGTGTGACTACCCCTGATTTATCGGGTGATATGATCATATATGGTCATGTTGACCCTGCTCCCAAAATAGCCAATGATGGGCCTGGAAGGGGTGGGAAAGGGAGGGGCCCCAATTGGGCGTGTACTCTGCTATGCTTCCCAACCATATGCTACACCAGGGGTAGTCAAACTGCGGCCCTCCAGATGTCCATGGACTACAATTCCCAGAAGCCCCTGCCAGCGAATGCTGGCAGGGGCTTCTGGGAATTGTAGTCCATGGACATCTGGAGGGCCGCAGTTTGACTACCTCTGTGCTACACGATCGTGCCATTTCTGGGGTTTCTCAACGTCTGAAGAATGTTTCAGGAGTTTCTCAACAGTAAAAAAGTTGAGAAAGGCTGCCCTAGAGAGCTGGCATTCAAGTATCAAATAGCTCCATATTTTTTAAAAATGGAACATCTTTTAAAAGTGTAATTAAATAAATAAATAAGAGCTTAAACTGAAAAGAGTTTTAATATTTTCATATCAGTTTTGATACACAAAATAAGAAATGTGGGGATTTTTATGTGTGCAGTTTCAAGGTTTCTCAAAAGGTCAGGCATAAAAAGCTTTCTTATCTCGAGTCCAATCAGCACACTGTTATCTATTTTGGGGATGGGCTTGGCATGCAGAAGGTTCTGGGCTTAGTCACTGGCATTTCCAGATCATGTAAAAGACCTCTACCTGAGCCACAGCCGTGGAGCTGATGATAGTGACCTTGACTGATCAATGATATGACTCCGGATAAGGCACATCATATATTTGCTCTGATTGGCAGAAAATCTCCAGAACTCAGGCCAATAAGGGCCTTTCCTGCTGTCCAAGACGGCAGGGGCTGAACAGGGAGCTTTTGTCTGAGCAGTTTATGCCCTGCCATCTAGCCGCAGTTCCACCTTACTAATTCAACCACTTCGATTGGCCTGCTTTGTGCACACTCAGTGCTATTACGTGTTTTATGCCCATTACTACACTAAGTGAATGATTTACACAGGAGAATTATGAGCCTCCAAATGTGGACTTCTCAGGGGTATGGGCACAATAAACACATTTTTCAGTGTTTATTGTACAGGGATATGCTTAACATTCTTCTTCCCCCCATTATATATTTTTGCCCCACTGGAGCTGATCCCTATATAAGCCCTATTAGGCATGCACATTCAGGTCACACAAACAACAAATACAGAAAATTTATTACAGGTGTTTCTTCGGTATTTCTAAGCTGAATGCTTCAGCTACCAGTATAGCTGACAAAAAAAAAAAAGCCAATTGCTTTGGCTTTTATTCGGGCTACACTGCTGAAATGACTGCCGGCTTTAGTCCAGCTTCTGATTTGGGGATGGGGGGATGAGCAGGAAAAAGGATAGGTACCCTTCCTCCTTGTGCCATAAAAGGATGGCATTCCCCATTTTACTGTCTTTGCTGCTGAAATGCGTTTGCATTCACAGTAGCAGTGGAACTTCCTCACAGCGTTTTTCCGTCATTTCCTGGAGGCCTTCACTCCCACCAGATTTTCTGATGTTTTTTAAAAACCAAAAGCAGGAATATTGTTATAATATTATGACACCATAGCGATATAGCCATAACATTGTTTTAAATACTGCAAAATCCCACTGGTGGTAGAGAGGAGAAATTGCCTTTTCTGCCAAGATGACTTTGCCCAGTGTCTTTGGAACTAGGCATCACATGGCAAGTTCTGTCAGCTCTGTGGTGACTAGATGAGGCCACTCTCCTCATGCCCACTGACAAGTTCGGAATGGATCCTTCACAGAGTGGCCTGAGTCCCCCTGGTCAGGTAAGGTCCCTGAATGTAGGACCATTGGGCCATTGGCTACTGGGCCATCCCTGCCATCCATCTGAAGGCTTCCAGGCCCACCTCAGTGTTGTCCTCAGGAGCCAACTTGGAGAGCTGGAAGGTGGGCATCCACCCTCCAGCCTGGGATATTTCTGCTCCCTAGAGGGGGGAGTCACCTTCCAAGTGTGGCACATGTCCCATATAATAGGGCCCTGGGCTTCCCGTTGTTGCACCATCCAATCTTGCATTAATTTGCCCTGACAAGTTGCCAGCCACTGACAAAACTAAGTTACGTTGAAGGCTCCACTGGCTGCAGATTTGGCTTCCGGTAGGCTGGAGAAAGGAGGTGCAGGTGAGGACAAGTCATTGTCCCCATATGGATCACCCACTTGTCAGGTCCTGGGGACTCTGGGTCTAAGAGCAGTGAGTCGGGGTCCTCCAGGAGGGAGATTACAAGTACCCCGTACTTCTCTCATGTTCACAGCACCCCAGTTACTCTCCTGACATCTCTGGATGTTGCCCCCTCTTCCTCCCCAGCATGCTCTGCACCTGCTGGTTATGTCAGAGTGGGAAGCCATTGGGCTCTCCGATCCCCCATCCCGTTAGGATTCATGCAATGGATGTCTCTTGTGGCCAGTGGGGCACTTTCTCTCTGGCCCCACCCTCCTGCCTTATTCTCAGCATGCAGTGGGGCTAACTGGCTCTCCCTCTAGCCTCCCTTCCCTGCCAGTACACCAGTTCCTGTTTGCCATTTCCTCCCTGCTGCTGCCCTCTGCTTCCTCTGTGTTTTGCCACAGCTCAAGGGCGGCCACCCCTTGTTCCCTGGCATCTCACTGCCTGTTGCCTTCTCTGGTGACCACCTGGTCTCCTGGGTCTCCTGGTAAATGCGGGGGTGTGGACACTGCCTCTGGCCAGACAGTTTTAAGCATTCATATCACTTTTTTTTATTTTGCTGCCTTATAGACAACCAGACAATAGTTCATGTTCTAAACTGAAAGGTGTTAATTCTCCTATTTTAATAATATGCAGTCTTTGGTTCCAACAAAGGGGTCTGTAATGTTATTTTCTGATGTCAAGTATTAACTTCTTCAAATAGCATACATTGCCACCTTTCCAGGGGTTTAAGATTTTACAGCCTAACATCGCTGTCATTTGTTAGTTTTCACTGACAACTTTTTAAAATCAAAAGTAACACTTAAAAATGTACTTTAATCATCTGACATGGCAATCTTCTAATGTGTGTCCTAAAAATACCAGGGATGCTCCTTTGTAGGCCATGTCTAGCATCCCGGTTCTCATTTTCATCTCGTGCAAGTTTGTCCTTGCACTTTGCAAAGATTTGTCTTCATTACCCATTCACTTTACAACAGGGGTAGTCAAACTGCGGCCCTCCAGATGTCCATGGACTACAGCGAATGCTGGCAGGGGGCTCTTGGGAATTTTAGTCCATGGACATCTGTAGGGCCGCAGTTTGACTACCCCTGCTTTACAACAATTGGCCACACATCTTGTACACACAAATACAGAAATGCAATTCAAATGTTGCCATGAGGAGCTTTGCCAAGGATTTTTTTTTAATGGTTCCGGAAGACAGTTTATAGAGCTGCATAAAATTACACGTTGCATTTTGCTTTTTTAAGCTAACTGGCAAAAAGCCAGCAAGACAACACACCTATATCTGGCTTCTTTCGAAAGAGCACCGAGAAACTTAGAACATCCTCCGGTTAGCAGAGTTCTCCAACCTTTACTTATGGCCACCGGGAATTGTGGTGCTTGTATTGCTAGTACTGAAACATCCAAGGCCAGACCCCCATAAATTTAGAAGCATCCCAAGGCCACAGGGGAGGAAAACTGAGTGTAAAGGAATACGTGAGAACAATACCAGAAGCCACAAAACTCTTAAGAGTTATAAGCAACTAAAATTAATCAAATACCTTCAGGGTCTGCCTAGGATTCTTTTTGAGATCTACTCCTTCCAAGGCTTGCAATCAAAGGCTGCAGTCTTAAGATGTTCCACTGCAGAAAATGGGACATACTTCTGAGGGGACTCACTCAGACCCTAAGCAGACCCTCATCTTGCTAAATTGCACAAACTAGAATAGACGGATACCTCTTGGTACCAAAGAGATTTCATAGCTTTTTGGCTCTTCTTGGCTTTCACAGAATCCTGGCTTTCACAGAAACCTCAAACAGGAACAAATGTATTTCAATGCTCCATTTCCAGTAAAAAGAAAAGAAAGATTTTGGAGCTCAGTTGCATTAGGAATCGGCATCTTCTGGACAAGGAATGCTTCCCGAAGTCTCTGAAGAAGGAGAACTCTCTGCAGTTGCCCAAGATTGAGAGAAATGCACCTGCATAGGGAGTCTCTTGTTTATTCTTCCGTTATATGTTTCCTGGCCCAAACGAAATCTCAAGTACACGGAAATAAATATCATTGAAATTGATGGGGCTTCCAGAGAATGTGGGCCATGGACGATACCTACGAGGCAAGAGCCCCCTGAAGGGAAAACCACCCTCATACAAAGAATTGGAGAAATAGTTTACAGCATTTCCAAATGCAAGCAAAATTCCAGGAGGAAGCAATTCCAGTTTTTACGTTGGCAACAGAATCTTCTGATCATGTTTGGTGCTGAATATTTTTAGACCCAAGGTGTGAGAGGGGGAGAAACGATTCAGATACCTCTCTCGTGTTTCATTCTGACTTGTAGCCACCCTTTTAGAAAGTTTCTTTCTAATGCATTTCTAGCTAAGCCAAAAAGGGGGAGGAAATAAATCCAAATCGCATCCAAGGCCCCAATCTAGTAAATGATATTTGTCCAGAAACCTGCTTGCCTGCACGGATCTCCAAGGCTGGATAAAGGCACTAATAACTAAGGAACACGCTTTACAGGTTCTGTGATTAACCCAAGAATCACAGTGAAAAAAAGAAAACAAAAACCCAATCCATTCAGTTATCCCTACAAGACTGTAGGGTGTTATTTTCAACACCAGAAGTGTGTCCAAGCAGTCTGATCCAAACCTCAAGTAAAATGCTAGAATAACAATCCGTTGATATTAATGCTGGGCTGGGCTGAGGGTCTTTTTGGAGAGCTATTGCCATTTGAGATCCAAATTACTTTTCACGCAAGCACAGTTTATAGTCAGAACAAATCATTATTCTATCAATACAATACAGTTCTGAAAATGTGATACAATTTACTTATTCCCGGTTGAGGTTCCACAGCAACTGTGATCCTAAACAGCTTGGAAAGGCAACTATTTACGTGTATTTGTATTGTAACTTAAGCCGTGTATATATATTTTAAATAATATTCAGGGAACAAATTAATAATCTCACTTTTGACATTACCCACTAGCTTTCTCATGGCCAAAAGTTCTCAATAATCATCGCGTGCCAAAAAATGTCCGTGGAGGATTTTAAGAAGACAAACATGGCTTTCATGATGCACTATGGAACAAAATAACCTAAATTGGCCAACGTATTTATGAAGCTCGTGGTAATATCACCCCTGAAATCCAGTCTGTTTGGGGAAGGTTTTTAACTTTAATAGATCATCAACTGTATTTAGAATGGATTCTGCTCTTGCTATTTAAATGACACTTAAAATTCCTGGGTTATTTATAGCTACAAGTCCTTTCCCCCCCTCCTACCTGTGTGTTAGTCTAGTGCCTCTTTTCGCTGGGCAAGAAGTATGTTGAATAAATAGCTTCATTTTCAGAACTGAGCTTATTATATCCATAGATAAGCTCCACTGCATGCTAAGTAGGAGGCGTTCTCAACACATAAAAACAGGGAGATTAGAAAGCTCCTGTAACAATTTGCTGCTTGTTTTTCCAAAAGCTCAGCCCGTTAGTGCTTTATCGTGCAGCTGCCTTGGCCTAATAAAAAGTCCCTTTCTCCCCACTCGGTTCTAAAATGCTGGCAGGCAAGGGGCAGACAGAGTCCAGTAACAATTGTATTACTCAAGATTATGCCCCATTTCTGAATTCCAGTTGTATTAGTACAGAAAACCAGAAGTTTACATGTCTTCAGTTACCGTAGGCTCACTTGAACAATGTTCATTTTAAAAACTAGAATTTGGCAGGCGATTATCACGTAATGTAGACCAAATGCACTCGGAATGTTGAAAAATAGTATGCAAAAACCGAGAGATTTCACTCGAAGAAACACTAACTATGCAACCACAGCTCCTATTCTACGCAAGGCTTTAAAAAAAAAATTTAAACACAATATCTAGGCTCAGCTTGAGCACTGTAGAAAGGCGTGGCAGTTTTATCTCCAAATGGAAGACCCCCCTCCAGGCCTGAATTCTTGGAGGCTAGACCAAACAGAACATTCCTTCTTCTTTCTTTAAACCAGGGGTAGTCAAACTGCGGCCCTCCAGATGTCCATGGACTACAATTCCCAGGAGCCCCCTGCCAGCATTTGCTGGCAGGGGGCTCCTGGGAATTGTAGTCCATGGACATCTGGAGGGCCGCAGTTTGACTACCCCTGCTTTAAACTATCAACCTGAAAAAATCCACAAAGATGTAGAGCTTCAACACAGCGCTCTGAAACCCCTTTCCCATGAGTTTAGAAACGAACAAGGAGATTGAGCTCTCCTGGAGGATTCTAACTTTAAGAATATACACCTGAGGAGGACCTCTAGCCAATGTAATGACATGGATATTTCCTTTGCATGAAGAGATCTATAGAATCGAGGGAAAGCATATGTTTCACAAGGATTGTTTACTCATTAGGAACTTCACTGCCCCAGCTCCTGTGCAGGAGCACAAATGGGGGCGGATGAGGTGCACCAGGCCAAATGATCCCCCATGTGGGTGCAGGAAGAGGTGGGGCAACCTGCCACAACTAAAACTTCAGCCTACAGCCTGGCATTGAACCTCCAGTACATAAACGGTCAAGAGCACAGAAAGGAGAATAACCTGTTCTCATTCTTTGTGAAAGACTTGTGAGGTGACTGATGGACTGATATGATAGCCAGAGTAGAGTAATGGCTAGAATGACAGACTAGAACAGAGAGGCACAGGTTCAAATCCCTCCTCAGGCATGAAACTCACTGGGGGACACTGGCCCACTCATCTCTCTCTCTCTCTCTCTCTCTCAGAGTCTAATCCATCTCAGAGTTGCTATGAGATTTAAATGGAAGGAAAAACCAGCTTCTTCATGGAAAAGCAGAATAACAGGTCACCTCATGCTAAACTGGCAATTCCACATAAAAGATTGCAATTCCTAGTTATGGACTAAGCCATAGCATAATTATTTAGAAAGCCTAAGAACCACTTGCCCAGGAATTCACTGCTTCACACACTATTAAGCATGCAATAAAAACCAGTCCCATATGAAGCAGTCAGAAGCAGACAGACAGGTATTACAAAATGCAATAAAGTGAAATAGTCAATGGACGCTGAACAATATTTATAATATGGAATCAGGTTTCCTGACATGGTTCATTATACATACAAGGCAAGGCCAACAGCTGTACTTGACCTTAAAAGCATTTTTGCTTGTTTCCATTGCTTCCCTCAATAGCTAGTATACATGTGAATCATTGTGAAGGGAGAGTCTTGGTATGGACTGGTGGCCTTGTGCCACCGTCACTGAAAAGGATGGCTTGAATAATCAGAGCAAAATCTGGAGTTGACATTGTATGACAGAGAAGTTCATCAAGGAGGACTGCAAAGGAAAGAGAGGGAAGCAGAAGACACACCAAGGTCTGGTATATTCAGTACAAGGACTACGCAAAAATAAAACGTTCATTGGTTAGCAATCCCAGCACTGGCTGTAGCACATATGAAGAATTACTATGTGGATTGCCAATGCTCCTCTGAACCCACATTCCTGGTGGCTCTTGGAAGAGGTGAACATTCCACAAGATGATAGTGGCATTCCATGGGATGAGTACTTTCCCCCATTATGGCCAGGGCAGAAAGAGTTTGCTACAGAGAGTTTTTGACATATGCTGGTCCATATGCTCAAACGTTGATTGTGCACTTTCTGACCCAGCTCAAGGCAGCCATAAAAGGCAAACGCTGCCTTTACAAAGTGGAACTTTTTCCAAAATGAGGTGAACAGAAAAGAGCACAGGTTCTGCAAAACAACTGTAAGTGAACAACAAGGCAGGAGCAGATTGCTAAAACTTTTTTGAGGAAGCATTTGTCAACAACAGCTAGCTGAGCTTTTGGATGACAAAGGAATTAACAGATTGCCTAAGGAAGATAGGGAGATAGTAGAGAAACTGAATGACTTTGCGTCTGCTTTCACAGTGGAAAATAAATGCTGGCAGGGGCTCATGGGAATTGTAGTCCATGACCATCTGGAGGACCACAGGTTGACTACCCCTGCCCTATGCCATCTGGGTCACCATAAATCAGCGGTGTCTTGACAGCACATACATGCATGTAGAGCAGTAGTGAAATATACAAATTGCATACTGGGAATTATTAGGTATAGGGTGGGGAAGGGGTTGAACCTTTAGCCCAGGGATTTCCAGCCAGGGGTCTACAATCTTTCCCCTCCTGCCTCAATGAACTTGGCCACAAGCTAGGGAACCAGCTGCTTTCACTGCCCCCCCCCCCGATCGTGAGTCCTGTCGGGGTTTATACACCTGCATGTCTACTGCCTTAAACCGTCTCCTATACCTCCCCCACTCAGCCCTCCTTGAGCCTGCCTGTTAATGTAGGCGGTGATGTCATTTCTGGTGACATATAACTTCTGGGGGACATGGAAGGGAGGCATGGCCAGCTGACATCACTTCCTGGGCTCCTTGAAGCCTGAAACATTATTTCAGGGGCTCCTCCATGGTCAAAAGGCTGCTCTAGTCATCTTTTGCCTCAAGGGTTAGCAACAGGGGAGAGCAGATAGCACCATCCAGGTGGCTGTATTTGGTTCAGGTCTACCAATTGCTAACACCAAATTTCGAGCCTTCATCAATCTGAGCACTAAAACTAGGCTAGTTTAAATACTGAATAAAACCGATATTGCTCCAGAAATTGGAGATTTTGCGGGCAAACCTACAATCACCAGCATAGTGTACTAAAGCCAAGGAAGGCTATATTTAGTGCTGTATTTCATTAACTCATGTAAACTGTATATATCGTGGGTTAAACAAAAACATGCCCTAAATTACAACATCCAGTGCAATTCTATGCAGAGTTATTCCAGTCTAAATGCACTGAAATCAATAGATTTAGGCTAGAATGACTCTGTATAGGATGCACTAATCATCTACTAACTTCAAGTCTGTAATATTCCATCCCACCATCCTCTCCTCTTCCATGCATAAATACCCTAGCAGATTTTCTAAGCCCACAGTGCCACTAACACCTACATGGTTCCATCTAAAAACAGATGTACTGATTCATTTCAGTATCCACAGTATCTGTTCTAATCCTAGGTTTGAACCTGCATCCCTTTAGAGACCAACAATATTTTGGGGGCATGTGCTTTCAAGAGTCAATGCTCCCTCCTTGGGCTCCCAAATTCTGCAGCATCTACCAGCTACAATGAATTTTGGTCGCATATACTTTTGTGCCTGCCTTGGAGGAAGCAACAATTTTGAAGGATAGTTGCTCTGTTTTGGGTCAGGAACTTCCCTTCTCCAGGTGTCGATCACAAAACCCGACAGCGATCTGCAGATTGCAAAACCAGTTTCCCCAGACACGAGCCCTGATCATTCGTCAATTCCTTCTATTTTAACCAAACTAGTGTCATTCAGTAAATAACATTCTCAACTTTGTACTTGCACAACAGTTTTCACATATGCACTATGATAGGAAAGCTTTGGGAAGTCCTTCATTCGCATTTCCAGTTTACAAATAGGTATTTTGGGGTAACGATGACCTACCTCATTGGGTTGCTGATCCAGCAAATGCATTTCAACCACTTGGCTCACTTAAGAGTGTCACATAACTGCGAAAAGCTAACCTGGCACCATGGGGAGCACTAAAGATTCACTTCCAAATGTGAACAATAAACAAAAAAGCGACTGCTGTTGAAATGATGTCCTACCTGTTCGGTAGACAAAATTGCCTTCGGTCTCCGAGGACGATGGAGACACCAGTTCCTCTTCGAATTCGTTGGAGCTAAATGAACCCGAGTGGCTCCTTTGCCTTGTTTTTTCCATCATGGCCGCGTTTGTGGCCATGACGTGCCTCAATGAGTCATTCAGGTAGCGATTCAACAAGCTGCTTTTATATTTGGGGGGTGATACGTAATCCTCATTAGCGCTCCCTTCTGGCCTCACTCCAGATTTTATTACTGAGCTTTCAGTTTTAATGACGGTGTGATGAACCGGTGTGTTGTATACCCCTTCGTTCATATGGCTTCTTGGAGGATTTTCACCGTCTGAAGAAAGAAGACCCATAAAGAAGGAGCATTAATAAGGTAAATCTTTAAAAAATTCTAAAGTATTCATAATTAAACCTTTGTAAGAGCTTCTTGTGGCACAGGGTAGTAAGGCAGCAGAAATGCTGTCTGAAGCTGTCTGCCCATGAGGCTGGGAGTTCAATCCCAGCAGCCGGCTCAAGGTTGACTCAGCCTTCCATCCTTCCGAGGTCGGTAAAATGAGGACCCAGCTTGCTGGGGGGTAAACGGTAATGACTGGGGAAGGCACCGGCAAACCACCCCGTATTGAGTCTGCCATGAAAACGCTAGAGGGCGTCACCCCAAGGGTCAGACATAACTCAGTGCTTTAATTAAACCTTTGTAAAGAAAAAGAGATCAGATTATCATAACGGCCATTTCTGAAATACACTGAACTTGCTTGCTAATGGCATGTTTGCAAACCCATCATCCTCCCCACCCCCCTCCCGGTCAAATACAGAGAGGGAGAATTATACTGTAGCCCCTTTTCGGTTCTTCGGTATGAAGCGGACAAAATGATTTACAGACAGCATATGTTTGGGATGCTGAGCTGTTCTAGCAGATAAGTCTGCCATTTCATAAACAGTTTACTCAAATATACTGTGTGGTGTGCAGTTTGATTTTAGTGGCTGAAGGCCAAAGAACAGCACAACTGGTTCCACATGCTCAAGGGTGTTTGGAGCTTATATTTCTCCAACAGCAGCCCTCAATTCCCCACCAGGCCACATGGCAACCCACATTGGAAGCGAAGGGAACTTTTGGAAGGCACTTTCTCGGCTGGCACAAGGCCTGCTGTTCGAAGACTAGAATCCCGCCGGACATGCCCAAGGCCTTGGATGTGCTCAGGGGGCCTTGTTGGGATTGCAACCAGTGATTGTCAAAGCGTTGGCTGGAGCCCACCAACTCAAGGCAGTCCTCAGCCATGTCAGAAGAATAACCTGCACTAAAGAATAACCTAGCACAAAGAACTCAATGTAACCAGTTCGTGGGTGAAAGGACAATCTGAAACCTTGAGCAATGCAAACCACACGGTTTGTGGTGTTTTGATCTAATGGGCAGAATGATGAATGCTTAGACTGGACCTTCTCGCGGCCTACAGGAATCATAAAATGGGCAAGGTCAGGGACGCAGATAGATTTTTTTTTGCTGATGTATGTGAGTGAGAGTAAGAGAATTACAGCGCAGTCCTATGAAGTACACCATCATTCTATGATCACTGACTTCCCTGGACTGAAAATTATTTAATTCCATTTAGGATTGCACTGTCAGAGACACAGCTTGGTAAAAAAGAACTCAGCATGCATCAATGACCACTTCTCCAGATTAACCATTGGCAATAGCTGGAAATTCAACTACACTTGGTATGGACAATATTAGAAAAGGATTGAACCAACCTTCGGAGCATGAATCATCGCTGCTGACACTCAGCCTTTCAGCATTTCCTTGAACATACTTGTTGTACAGCTTTATCCGTAAAGCCCAGCTAAGGTCCGGCTGCCGGACAGTATTTTTAAGTCGACGTCTTGCATTGGCAAACCAGTTGGATACCTAAAATAAAAACAAATGCATCAGTTTTTCTTACTTGCCACGCAAAGGAGAGGAAAAGAAAACACTCCTAGCTTTCATTGCAGGGGAAGCAGAAGAGAACCAAGCAACCTGTTCGCTCTTCTCCTGACATGTATTACGCTTGCACTGGGAAAGCGAAACACTGAAGCTCCACTTCATAGAAACTCGGAGACAGAGTAAGAGCATCCTACTTGGGGGGAGATAAGCAGAAACCATTCCTCCCTTCCTGCACAAGATCTTCCCATGCAGAAGACTAAGAGGCTATTTCTTGCAATTGCCCTGCATCTATCGCAGGGGTGGCCAAACTGCATCTCTTCCAATGTTTACAGACTACAATTCCCATGAGCCCTTGGCAATTGGCCATGCCAGCAGGAGTTCATGGGAACTGTAATCTATGAACATCTGGAGAGCCACAGCTTGGCCACCCCTATTGAGAAATTGGTCTAAAACAGGGGTAGTCAAACTGCGACCCTCCAGATGTCCATGAACTACAATTCCCAGAAGCCCCTGCCAGCATTCGCTGGCAGGGGCTCCTGGGAATTGTAGTCCATGGACATCTGGAGGGCCGCAGTTTGACTACCCCTGGTCTAAAAGGATAAATGTATTATTACTTTTTGTAGTGAAAGACCCCAGACATCTGAGAACGAAGTTCCCAGCAAGGAGCTCATACAAGTATGGATCATGCAGACTCAAGGAAAACCTGCAGAAAAACAAAACTTGCCGGCTGCCATTTTAGGGCTTTGATATGCTAGTTCAGCATAGATCCCAGCGACCACCAATGGAGACCAGGGTTGCTACGCAAAAGCAGGCAATGGCAGACATCTCTGCTCATCTCTTGCCTTGAAAATACCCCATAGGGGGATAGCCATTTACTCCCTGAGCACATGAAGCTTCTTTATGGCCTGTCCAGGGATTGTCATTGTTGTTCTGTTAAAAATCACTTTCAACGGTTAAAAACATGGTTTTCGTGTTATGTTATGATTGTTATGTACAGCATTATGTAAGAATTCCACAACGTTTAATGTAAACCACCCAGAGCCGTAGGGTAGGGCGGTATAGAAATCTAAATAAATAAACAAACAAACAAATAATAAAATAAATAAAAATGGTCAATTAGACCAATGGTCTATCAAGGTCAGTATTGTATCCTCAGACTGGCAGTGGCGCTCCAGGGTCTTTGGTTGGGAAAGCTCTTTTACATCATTTGCTACCTGGTTCTTTTACCTGGAGATACCAGGCACAGAAGCAGGGCATGCAAAGGAGGCACCGTGCTGAGTCACAGCCCCACTCCAAAAGTACACAAACGTACGTGCATTTATGTCCTACCTTGGGCCTGTCAATGTCAGTTGTGCCTGCTCACACCAGGGTCAGAGATTGAATGTAGGCCAGCTTTTCTCAACTTTTGTACCCTTGAGAACCCCCTGAAACATTCTTCAGGCTTCGAGAAACCCCAGAAGTGATGCGATCATGCAGAATATGGTTGGGAAGCAGAGCTGTGGACACGCCCACCCGGGGCCCCTCCCCTTCCCACCCCCTCCAGGCCTATCACAGGCCATTTGGGGCGGGAGGGGTGGGTCGACGTGACCATATCTGGTCCTATCACCCGACACATGTTTAATGGATTTTAAATATACAAAATCAATTAACTCCCACCCATTTGGGAAACCCAGGGCTGTGAAGAAACCCCAAGGTTTCCAGCCTGCTCTCGGCATTCTGTACGCGACACATATGCGCTAGTGCTAAGCCACAGCTTCTTCCACACATTTGCTTGGACTTATGAGAAAGGGATATGCAGCTTCCCTGGCCCTTGGTGGTGTTGCTTTCCACATTCTCCTCTCCTGTTTTTGTTTCTAACGCTACACGAGCCAGCTTCATCCATTCAGCTTCCCAGCTGAATACTTTCTGACAGTTTCGGTAAGTTGCCAACGAGCAGCGTAGAAGCATACCTTGGCCTTATTAGACTGCATTGAGCAACAGCAGAATGTGGGGTTTTTTATCCTTATAACACTTTATATGAGCAATAAAGCTTGCATGATTTATATGTATAGGTTACTGTTTTGATGAAAGGGCCAGTAGCAAACACGACGCATTCAGCTTTTCCATGTCAGCTGCTAACATGATTCATCTTGCTAGGAATTATCCTTATTTAAAGTAATCCAGAAGGCAGAGAAAACCCAGATCTTAATGATGAAATAAGATGGTTATAGCAAAGGAATGTATCCCCCAAACGCTTGTCTTCCGGCTGCTTCTTCAGACTCATGGAAACAAACACAGATATATATATCTGTATGGATCTTTCCTTTGAGTTCAACACATTCATCATAGGTTCAACACAAGATTTGGGGAGGGGGGGGCATTTGGTCATCCTCCCAACTGTGGAAAGGACAAGGAAGAATGGTTTTAAATTATGGGGAGAAACTGCATTTGGGCACCACAAGTGCTCTAACCATAAATGTAATGAAAGGAAGGAGAAGATTCATCTCTTATGAGAGGACAAAGCACAAGAATGCGGGATCTAACCCACAGGGTTATGTTCATGCTGCTTTACTGGTATGTAAACCTTTTGAAAGGGCTCGTCCAAATCTTTGCTCAGTGAATAATGACGGTTAACTCTGGTGCCCTACCAATTTTGGACGCGGTGAGATTAAATTTGACCAACTTTATAAAAATACATTAAGAGAACCAGCATGGTGTAGCGGTCTAGAGCAGCAGCCTCTAATCTGGATCACCGGGTTTGATTCTGCTCTCCTCTACATGCAGCCCGCTGGGTGACCTTGGGCCAATCACAGTTCTCTGAGAGCTCTCGCAGCCACCCCTAAATCACAGGATGTCTGTTGCGGTGAGAGGAAGGAAAGGTGATTGTAAACTGCTTTGAGACTCCTTCAGGTAGTGAAAAAGGAGGGGGGGTATAAAACCCAACTCTTTTTCTTCTATTATTACATTAAGCACCAGCTTAGGCAGAGGGGGGGGGGAGATATCTCAACTCCCACGACATTGTGCCACTGAAGGGAGGAAGAAGAGACAGTGGACTTACTACTGAGCAACAACAAGACACTGATGGGTCCACAGCTGAAAAAGAAGATATTTTCTTTTTGTACCCCACTTTTTACTAGTCTTCCTTTAAAATCCTTCCTCTCCCCACAACTGACACCCTGTGTGGTGGGACTGAGAGACCTTTAAGAGACCTGGTCCGTGAGAGCATCTCGGAGAGAACTATAACTCATCCAAGATCATCCGGGCTGGTTGCATGTGGAGGAGTGGGGCATCAAGCCTGGTTCTCCAGATTAGAGGATGCTGACCTTAATTGTTACACCAAGCTGGATATGCAACTACTGAATGCCTTAACCCAGGGGTAGTCAATCTGTGGTCCTCCAGATGCCCATGGACTACAATTCCCATGGTCCAGGATGCTGTTAAGCAGGGGTAGTCAAGCCTGTGGTCCTCCAGATGCCCATGGACTACAATTCCCATGGGAATTGTAGTCCATGAACATCTGGAGGACCACAGGTTGACTATCCCTGCCTTAACCCATGTTACAAAATCCTTGTGCCCCCCCCCCACATGTAAGTCTGGGCCATGTCCAATCAACAGGCTCAGGCCATTTCCTTCTTAGAACTTCATTCCAAAGCCCAATTCAGATTGGGGTCAAGGCACATCGAGGGAGGGGGATTAGGTCTTCCCCCCACCACACCTGTTCACTAACTTAGGGAACCACGATTGGCTCTATTGGAGAAACTCACATGTAGCCTCTCTAACAAGGCCAAGAGTCTCCCACTAGGGCCATTTCAGCTAATGAAAATTATATGGTGGAAACTACGGTCCAAATCCTGTGTGTTTCAGCAGCTGCTTTTGGTTCTGAAGGTTTCCTCTGGACAGTTATGCTTTTGTGTGTTAAACTCTGGACATAAGACTCCCAGACCATGCTTGGTCAAGGGGGGGGGGGGGACTTGCAGAGGATACAAAGGATCCGTAACATACAATCAGGGAGTATATCTGAATGGCTGGAGCCCACATGCTCACCCTAGTTTTCTGGAGCCACTCAGAAGCTACACATTAGAACTTCCACATGTGGTCCCCCCCCACACACACACAGCTAGGGATACAAGCACACAAGTCAGTGTGTCCGTATGCATATAGTCACAGCTACATGAGAATGACTGTCTAAGCCAACAAAATGCACGATATTCCCAGAAATCTTCTCAGTTTATGCCTCTTGCTACTTACTGTTAAATTACTTGTTAAAACTTCTATTCTAGAACAGTCCTTCCACCTCTGCACTTCTCTACGTGTTTGTTTTACAGCTGCCTTGTCATTTCTCCAAACACGGACATTAAAAATGAAACTGGTCAAAGACACAACATCAAAAACAAGAAGACTGAGTCCAACGAGCCACAGATGGACCGTGTTCAAAGAATGGACTTCCTTCTCCTCTTCCCTGCATCCATCTCCTGAAACTGCTCCTGAAATTCAGGGGACTGTCAGGAGCAGAATGGGATGTTATGCTACCAGGAAGGGGGGTGGTGACTGTAATGTGAATGAAAAACTAGAAGCAACCCCCCCCCCACGTGAACTCATGGGGGGCTTTCCAGCCAGCTCCTTTCTCTTTGAAGCCCCTTCACGACACATCCCGGTGTGTTTCTGAGGAGACCCTGATTCCCAGGAGCAACTTCTTAGGGGGCACAAGAGGAAACGGAGAAATTAGTTCCATGAACTTATTCTACTCACAGCTTATTGGACCCAATCCACAGTGTTCACTATGCCTCTAGGGGCACAGTACTTAAGGCAGCTGACATCTAACAGTTTTAAAACAAACAACCCAAATCACATTGAGACAATATTTCTTACTTTTTGTAGTAGTAGTAGTAGTAGTAGTAGTAGTAGTAGTAGGAAGAAGAAGAAGAAGAAGACTTGGTTCTTATATGCCGCTTTTCCCTACCCAAAGGAGGCTCAAAGCGGCTTACAGTCGCCTTCCCATTCCTCTCCCCACAACAGACACCCTGTGGAGTGGGTGAGGCTGAGAGAGCCCTGATATCACTGCTCGGTCAGAACAGTTTTATCAGTGCCGTGGGGAGCCCAAGGTGACCCAGCTGGTTGCATGTGGGGGAGTGCAGAATCGAACCTGGCATGCCAGATTAGAAGTCCGCACTCCTAACCACTACACCAAACTGGCTAGTAGTACTAGTAGTAATTAAGTAAGTAAGTAAGTAAATACATACATAGATACATACATACATAAATAGAAGTATACTTATTCCTCTCTTGGCTGGCTTTTGTTTCGCAAAAGAAAAGAAAAAGTTGAGTAGGGAGCCCCTAACCACCACCAACTGCAGGCTACATCGGCCCGTGAACCTCAGTAGTACAAGATCCCCAGCATCCCAGAACCAGTAGATTAGTCATACCGTGGCAAATAACTTCACGTTCAACAATAAAGCCATTCATATTTCCCCTTCTGGAAAGAATGTACAGTCTTTTCCCCCTCTCTCTCTTCATTTCACAGGAATAGTTAAACCTAAATTTAAAATAAAATAAATCCACCCCTACGGGAATATTGCAAATGAAAACATGACATGTTCATTGCAAATTAGCAGGACAAATTGCTAGCCTCCAAATTGGAGACTAATTGGCGAGATAAATATAGGCTGTGGCTTTCAGACAGAGAAAGCTTCCTGTTCTAGCGCTGTCGTTTCAGGAGGATAAAGTTTCCGAGTCCAGAGCAAAAAAAAAAAAGGCCTCGTTGGCTGTTCTTTTGGCTTTATGAGGACTACATGAATATAATCAAGTACAGAATTTGGCCTCCATGTTGAGGCTGAATTCTCCTATTCTCAAGCCTTTAGAGGTCTACGGGCCTTAAAAAATCCATCTCAGTCAACCACCTTCACTCACTGGAAAGGCTACATTTAGGTACAAGGAGTACCTAACCAGCCAAATGCTACTTTTCCTGATGTTACCAGATGTTGTTCTGATGCTCAGTTTGCCTTATGTTTCAGCAGCTGCTTTTGGTTCTGAATGCTTCCTTTGGAGAGTGATGCTTCTGTAAAACTGGTTCTATAGGCTGCCGTTTTTGTTTTTCCATTGTTCATGAATTCACTTAAGTGACCTTCCATTGCTTGTTTTGGGTTACAGGTTCGCACTGGAATCCAAGAAATCTAGGGTTCGAGTCCCCGCTTTGCAACGAAGCCTGTTGGGGGCCCTCAGGCCCAGTCAGTGTCTCAGCCTAGCTTTTACGTCATGGGGCTGCTGTGAGGAGAAAACTGGGAAGCGAGAACCATGGATATTTTCTGAACTCTTTGGGCATAAACACTTCAGGGTTCCATGTGACACTCTCCTTCCCAAGAGCTGCCCATCTAGCACCTCTCCGTCTTCCATTTTGATGCTCTCTTTCTGTTTACACTCTGCCAACTTTGTGATTCTGCAGGAGGACCACTGACTTGCCTTTGCCTGTTCTCCCTCAACAACCAGGGCCATGACATTCCCAGCAAGCTTCCGTTCTGAAATGAAACATCCTTGCCTTGGACGGCTGGTGGCTACTGGGTGTGCTACAGTAGATTGAATGGGTGTCAACAGAATGGTTCTGGGAGCTTAGGCGTAGCGAGAGACTTTCCCAAATGTCTGGCAACAAGGAGCCCTGTAGGATGGGGGCTCAAAAGGTGTCTTGCATTAATTCCTCAAATAATTTTGCAGTGCTGATGCTGTTTTTCACCCTGTCCCACCCAGGGATGCATGCCTGTTTCCCTACTCGTCACGGAACGGTTATTACAAATGCACCTGCCATTCTCTCTCCTTGTAACAAAAATGTAGAAGGCCATTGCCTTAAGCTTCTGGCCACCTGAGGCATGGGAAACGCACAGCACTTTAAGTTTCCTTAGGACTCCGACTGAGGCAACAAGGACTAGCCTCACACATGCTTGTGTGGATGGAATTAAACTCAAGGATTAAATTAAGGCAGATTGTAAATATTCAGGGACAAACTGGAGGTGATGTGGTGGGGGATGGGGTTGTTATTTATTTATATTTATATTTGGATTTATAGGACTGTCCCTCTTGGCCCAGCCATCTCAGGCTGGTGTACATCAAGTAAAATCAACATAGTTAAAAACAGTTCTATAAATTTTCTAGAAATCAGCATCCCATAGTTTCTATCTCAACCACGCTGTCCCCCCCCCCATTAGTTGCCAGAACTTGATGGTACAGGAGAGAGTGCTTTGAGCAGGGAAAGGGGGGCTCCTGGATGTTCCCGGTGGCCTGGCCTCAACCAAAGGCCTGGTGGAAGAGCTCTGTTGTACAGGCCCTACAGAACTGAGCAAGCTCCAACAAGGCCCATATCTCCTCTAGGAGCTCATCACACCAGGTAGGGGCCACGACCGAAAAGGCCCTGACTCTGGTCAAGGCCAGGTGCACCTCTCATGGGCCAGGCCTGTTGGAACTGGCAGAGCGCAATGCTCTTTGAGGGACATGCCTTTGGCGAGCACCCAAATTATAACTGATCTTCAGGCTACCAAGATCAATTCCGCACAATGTAAACAGCGGCTTGGAAGGCAGCATCTGTAGCATTGTATCCTGCTGAGATCCTTCCCCAAGCCCCTTCTCTACTTGGTATTTACCTCCACAGTCTCCAGAAATTTCCCAAGCTGGAGCTGGCTATCCCTGAATCTCTGTGTACTCATAATTCCATATACCCATGCTCTATCTAAAACAGCTCTTGATTTTTTTAGGAAACAAAATCCATCCCCCCCCATACACACCCCCCTGTGACCTCACTGCTCCCCCTTGCTTTCAGCACTTTTATTCCACTCTTCCTAAATTAGATTTGAATGGGGCTAGAAGAAAGGTGCCGAAAGGTAAGGGGGGAGAGGAGAGTGCATGGGTTAACTCCCTTTGCCCATCTGGCTTTGTGCTTGTTTTAAAAACCTACATCATCTACCTACCCCTGGCTTAGAAGCAAAAAGGGGACTGATGTATAAATACACATGCCCTTCCCCACCACCACCAGGACACCTCTAGGTGGGTCCTCTAGTTCAGGGGTAGTCAACCTGTGGTCCTCCAGATGTTCGTGGACTACACTTCCCATGAGCCCCTGCCAGGCTCATGGGAAGTGTAGTCCATGAACATCTGGAGGACCACAGGTTGACTACCCCTGCTCTAGTTTAGGTGATGCAGGGAAAGATACAGAGAGGAAGAATCTCAGAGCTACCGAGAGAAGAGTAGCAGAAGCACGAATGACTAACTTGGGAACAAAACAAAACACCTTTGCTACCTCTCTGCCAAAAACAAGGCATGGAAGGTCACTTACGTAAATTCATGAACAATGAAAAAACAAAACCGGCAGCCTATAAAACCAGTTTTACAGAAGCATCACTGTCCAAAGGAAACATTCAGAACCAAAAGCAGCTGCTGAAACATAACGCAATCTAAGTAGCAGAGCAATTTTTCAGGTCAAAGGAGCTGTCTAACACACACACACACAGACACACAGAGGCTGTGCTTTCTATACTTCTAGAATAACTGCTAATTGTTAGCAAACACTTCTTGAAACGGTATGTGCTAAGTGTACGCATCAGCTGTAACAGAACATTTCTGACAGAGAACAAATTGAAAGGAGACAAGTAATTCAAATGCAATGACAGTAACGGCGCAAGCACAACACTGCCAGGCATAAAAGGACTTGGACAGATGGATAGGAAGAGGAGGAGGCCAATCTAGGCTTCAGGAATGCAATGGCTTAGGAAACAGAAAATCAGGAACACACATTTTTATTTTGGTCTCCTCCAGAAAGCGCCCTGGCACTTTGCAATGCTAGATTAAAGCCAGTCAGGCAACACGGCTTGCTGATTTGGGAGCCAGTAGCTTTCGGAATGAGAAATATTTTCAAATCGATGAGGAAACATGACCCAGTTCTCACAGCTCCATCCATGTCAGTTTCAATCAGTTGGGCTTGCGGGAAATGGTTCTATATTGGGGCCTGCGTAATTGGAGGGGAGGCCCTATATATATGATTCTCAGATCAGTTGGTTGCATTCAAGCAGCCCTGGATGATCTTCAGTTTAATGATCTTCCCCAGGAAAGATGTGTTCTCCATATTTCTGGGCACGGGGAATGGAGCATCTGGATCGGGGGGACGTAGGGAAACGGCATGCTTCTGTCAATTAAGATAGATTTGCAGATAAAAAGGATACGTTCCTTTACCAGACATGCATTTTTGTTTATTTCCATGTGAGATCAAGAATCGTCTGAACTTTGCACTTTGGATGCAGCCCTGTAGGCTCGGTGGCCATAATCTGGGCCAAAACCATCCTGGGAGCCAACTTTAAGACTCCTTCAGCTTCAACAAGCTGCTTTAGAGATAACAAGAATGTGATACTCCACCTCTGAGGCTTCTTACAGGCTTAACGGCAGGGGTAGTCAACCTGTGGTCCTCTAGATGCCCATGGACTACAATTCCCATGAGCCCCTGCCAGCAAACGCTGGCAGGGCTCATGGGAATTGTAGTCCATGGGCATCTGGAGGACCACAGGTTGACTACCCCTGCTTAACGGCATCCTGGACCTGCAGCCATTAAAGGCAAGCTACTGAACTAGTTAACCTCTTGGTATGAATCTTTATCCTGGCTCCCAAAAGCACCGAGGCAGCCCAGTTGTTAATTAGCGGAGCTGGAATTCCTCAATTGAGCCAAACTAGGATAAGTTTCTTTTAAAAGCGGCGGTGTTGGATCAACTTTTCTCACTAAAACTTCTCTGGTTCTTAACAAGATACGCATGTCCTCCGTTTTGACGGGAGGAGGGCAGAGCCAAGTTTGAATTCAGAGATCATAGAGCAATCCTGCCAGCACCCTCCTGGGATTATATGGAAAAGACCTGAATAGTATTCTGAGTAGATTCGCTTACCATTGCTCTCTCCCTTTATTGACAAACGCCACGCCAGCTGATGTTCACAGAAAGAGCATGACCTGAGGACCTCAGCTCATTCTTACCTGCACAAGAGTCATTTGGGAGCCCAGAGCCAGCAAGATCTTCTCCGTCTTAGTGGGGTACGGATTGTCTCTGTGCTTGTACAGCCATTGCTTCAACGGCCGCGCCATGTCCTGCAAAGCCTGGCGTTTGTGCCTCACCTTCCCGCTGTTCTGTCGTGTGCTGCAGAGCAAGGAGGGGAAGATCAACAAGAGAGGAGGTTGAGAGGGCTGGCCGGTCAACAACTGGGGAGGGACTCGTCCCTTTCATCCCCGTCACCCAAAGCCACTGGGCAAAAACCTTGTGCACTCAGAATAAAGTCTAAAGGTGGGTCATGGGCTTCAGAATCCACCCAAGGAATGGTGAAACTGGACTGCAGAAACTCAGAATAGAGATTGTTATGGTGCGGCTTTATATTCCCTGTGTAGAACAGCAGGAGAAAAAGAGAACAGGGCCCATTCTGCACCCAAGGGTTAATGCACCTTTAACACACCTTAGAAGTAAATGTTCCTGTTCTGCACAGGAAAATCCAGCTGCAAAAGTACATTGAAAGTGCATTATCCTCCATGTCCTCCTGGGCCTATTCTGCACACAATAGATAATGCACTTTCAATGCACTTTAGAAGTTGATTTTCCTGTTCCGCACAGGAAAATCCAGCTGCAAAAGCACACTGAAAGTGCATTATCCTAGGTGGGCGGAATGGGCCCTGGTTTATTTTGTGCCCCGAGACTAAAGGCATGGTGGGCTGCACAAAACAACAAGCTGCTCTGCACAAAACACCATTCGTGCTCCGCTCAAGGTCTTCAGTCTACATTATACAGTGAAAATAAGGAGCTTGTACAAACATATATAAGAAGATCTGCTCACTGAGGATTCTCTGTTTCTTTGCTATTGCTGCCATGTATGCAATTACACTGGCAACAGAGCACCCCTACAAAAGCATCCACCACTGCCCCTACACCACATAAAAGGGCTTTACAAAAATAACTATAAATCCGTATGCTAGATTGCTACAGTGCAATAAAGTTATTATGACCTATTGCTGCAATATATTAGCTCCTTTGATCCCCCTGTCTTCAGCTCTTTCCCTTGTGGAGAGATGCTTTCCCTTTGTATCTCCAGAATAAAAACAGGAATGCTGGAAATTCAGAGGACCTAATCAATTGTGGAAACAGATCCTTGTAATGTTACTGCCCTCTAGCCATTACCAATTCGTTAAAAAGCCTTGGGAGGGGGCAAAGGGTTGGCCATGGGGGTTAAGGTGAAGAAACTGGCACCAAGGTGAGTAGGACCTTTAAAAAAGATTAGGACCTTCTCACCCACAGAGTATTCAAATGTACTTTGACTGAGACCTGCCCCAAACCAGAGAATCCTGGAAAGTGGACTATTACGAGAAAATGGTATGTGGATGCTCCAGAAACAAACTCCATTTTGAAGGCCAAATCAGAACAAAACCTCCACATGGAAGCAGTTGAAGTCAAATTGTTGTTCCTTTGGTCTCAGTGCCGTCTCCTCTGGCTGTCAGCCCCTTTCCTCAGTACTGGGCAGAGGAAATCCCTTCCCAAAGAACTGCTCTTGGAGATCCCAGGGATTAAACCTGAGACTATACTCTGTAAAACATGTCCTCTAACACCAACTAAGCTTCAAAGAACAAAGAAGAAGATGCAATGCTGCTTAAATAGTTTATTCTTTTTCTTTCTACTTCCCTGGAGTTTGATTCCCCACTCCTCTCCACTCCTCCACATGCAGCCAGCCGGGTGACCTCGGGCTAGTCAAAGTCCTGTTAGAACTGTTCTCACAGAGCAGTTCTGTCAGAGCTCTCTCAGCCCCATCTAGTCACAGGTGTCTATAGTGGGGAGAGGAAAGGAAGGCTCCTCTGGGTAGTAAAAAGCGGGGTATAAAAACCAACTCTTCTTGATGTTTTTGTTCTGTTTGTATTTCTTGTTCATTCCAGATTCCTACAGTCAAAATCCTATTGTCTATTGGAAATACCATCCTTTTGATTGTATTGGCTTTGTGGAATCCACCTTGGGAAAGGCAGACTACAAGACAATGTAAATAATTAAAAAAAAAAACACTACTCACAAATGCCCTGTTACATTGACATGGCTGTACAGGAACACCAACAAGATCTCTCTAAACAAATTGGCAAGAAATTGTTGAAAAGCCTGCCTTTATGCCACCTTTAAAATGGGGGTTGTGAATTGCAGGCTGTCAATCGGGGCGTCTATGGAAGCGCACTCTGCCATTTTAGGTTCTGCAGCAAAACAGAACTCGCTCCATCTCGCTCCAGGCTGCATGGAATTGGCTCCAGCTAACCGTCCCAACCCCGGAGAACATCTATGGAACATCAACACAGCAGTGCTAGAAAGCCAACAAACAACAAGCAAAGACTCTTGCCCGAAGCCCGAGGACACAGCACAAAGAGCCAGCCTAGTTGTAGCTCTGTACTCAGAGAGCAGTTTGGAAGGGCTGCACATAGCTTTTCAATTTCTTCTGGACATAAAGAGCCTTCTCTGAACCGGGGAGCTGCTGAAACACGGCCTGACCTTGGAGTGGGAAGGTTTTTTTTTGTTTTCGAAAGAGCAGACAAAACAGCATTTGCTAACAGAAAACATTTGGTGCTCAACATAACTCTTTGGTCTCTGTTCATGTCAGGCCGGCTGCCGATATGCAGCGGCATTCCTAGTGAGCCATCTTGAGTCTGAAACGGTCCTCAGGTGAGTCTGCAACAAGGAAAGGAGTACAGGACGGCTGTCGAACGCCACACACGTCGGCTCCCCATTTTTAAAGATGTTTTAATCAACAACGTGTGCTAGAAGACCACCTGTACTATTCCCACTGGGGGTTCCAGCCCTGGTGCACGAGAAAGCAGCGCCGCGGCTACAGGGGCCGTCACGCTGCCAGGGACGAGGAAAAAGAACCAGACACACGCCTCTTAGAATTCGATTCTCCTTGGCGTTACTTGAATTTGGCCCCTGCTGTTCCTTCAAGAACCTCGGAGCAGCTGTGGCTTAAGTATGGCAGTTTCCCATGGAGACGATTTCCCATCTAGACAAATCCTCACAAGCTTTAGCTGCTCCGTTAAATCATGCATCATCCCCGACCCATGTCCCGTCTACTGAGCAGAAACAGTTCACATTCTGAGCAGATTCAATCTATTGGTAGTTTTGCAAGGGGCACCTCCAGACTGCTGCTGGGCTAATGGGTACTCATGCACACCGTTCAGGGCAAACGGTGCATCCAACCGCTCTCTAGGTAGGGCACAGCTGTTCAGATCCAATCCTTCCAATCGTCACAGGTTGTTGGGTCACATCATCCCTACAGTTCTGCGTTTGGCAGGATTTTAGCAATGTTTCAGGTTTATGTAGGTGGTGGACCCAGCAATGCAGTAGACCCAAACTGGGACCCCACAGAGCAATTGCGAAGAGGACCTAGATAAAATAAATATTGTTTTGTCCTCATTGAAGGCTTTGATGGGTACGTAGGGACTCGGGCTTCCCAAGGAAGGTTTTAGGAGGCTTCTGAATCAAAGCAATGGCTGGAGAGCTCGTGAACTGCAGAAGAGAAGTTCCAAATAATTGCTCTGCCACAAACGGTCCCTGGGGAGATTGCCGCCCCCGCCCCGCTCCCCCCGCCATCTGCAAATAATATCAGGCCAATTGTTTGAGCGAGACTTTTTAGACAGGATAGTACGATCCAACATCTTGTTTTGTGTCAAGTGGTCTGGACACTTGACTATTCAAAACATTTCAGTCCGTCGCATTCCCCTCTTCCTGGCCAGCGCTCCGAGTTTCACATCTGCTTATGGTCTTGCGGCCACAGGAGCTCCACCCTTCCGCGTGTGTCAGGAATTTGCGCATCAAAATCCAAGCCACCCTCTGAAATCGAGTTGGTTTGGAAGGACATGCAATTAATATTTCAGCTCTCCCCTAAAACTCCCAGAATAGGTGCTGAGATTTGGTATGTTTGGGTTTAGCTCTCTCTTTTTTTTTTTAATTATTTTTGCCCAATAATGTGTGTTAATGTAGAATGTAGAACTCTTCTCATGGAGTAAACCTCTTCCATGCTTCCACGCTTGTAGATATAGAACAATTTCACTTTTTTATAACCAGCTGAAGACTGCCCAATTACTGATAACGGAACTTGGCATTTACTGGTTCGTCATACACACCCTGCTTTGTAGATAGGCACCACAAATACCTAGTTACAGGGGTAGTCAAACTGCGGCCCTCCAGATATCCAAGGACTACAATTCCAATGAGCCCCTGCCAGCGAATGCTGGCAGGGGCTCATGGGAATAGTAGTCCATGGACATCTGGCGGGCCGCAGTTTGACTACCCCTGACCTAGTACTATGAACACGTCACTGAGACGTCTCACCATGTGGGCTGACATTTGCTTCCGTGAAAGTATATTTCGCAGAGGAGCAGTGGTGCCCTGAATAAGCTACAAGCACAAGAACGCCATGCAATCCAATTAAAAGCAGGAGGAAACCCACCCAACGGAACTTCCGTCTCAGTGGCTGGGGTGGAAAATCTACTAGATTCCCTGCTCAAACATTAACGTGGGGCCAGTCCTCCTGGAAGGATGCCTGCAATCAGCAGGAAAATGCCTGCTATGAAAGCAGTCAGAGAGCTCAGCTCTTGCACATAGCTTGTTTCAGCGGGGCTTGCACATAAAAGCTTTCAGGCAACAGGCGTCCCATGCGCCAGCTCTCTCCGTCTCTCACGCATAGAAAGTGCATCTCACCCTCCTATGGGTAGGCCTAGCTCTGCCCTGGTATTATAATACGGTGCTAGAGAAGAATGTGAGTTGGAATTGTAATACCACGTTTTTGCAGAAGGTGCTGCTCTCGGGCGACATCTGGCGGCTGCTTCTCTCTCTCTCTTACCCCCCTTTATTATAGCTTTTGGGGCTTTTGGCCGTCTAGTATTTTATTTGAAACCCGATTCTGCCTGAATCAGCTGGCAATAACATCGCGATGAAACACAACCGCCGTCCTGCCAACCAGAGAGGCTATTAGAAGTAGGAGCTGACGCTATTTTTTAAAACTGGCAACTCGGCCATAAAAATCTCTGCATTTGGGGCATCTCTGAAGCCCTTTGCCATGGCCCCATCAATCAAGAAGACAGATATACAGCCTGGTCCTAGGTGTGGTTTACTCTCCGTTTGCTCATTAGGAAATACTTCCAAATAGGTGTCAGCAGACCTGTAGATTTCCCTCTTTTGAATGGGAGATGTACGCTGCCCCCCCCCTTCCCGCCTAGTTCCAAACATGTACTTTTGAGGACATAATTTAGCACAGATTAATCAAAGCAATACAGGATTTTGAAATACAATTAACACATTCTTGCTTGACCAAGATCTAATATCAGCGGGCATGCAATCGCACTGAATAACTTAGCAGTACAATTGCATTTTTAAAAAAAGATCTCAATTATCACCTCTTGATTTCAGACTGTCCATGTCCTTAAGCCGAGGGATTCTTCACTGTGTACGGCAGGGGTAGGCAAACTGTGCAAATGCTGGCAGGGGCTCATGAGAATTGTAGTCTATGGACATCTGGAGGGCCACAGTTTGCCTACCCCTGGTGTACATTGTGAAACCTAATGGATTGTCTGCACATCTCTTGGTCTTTCTCACATGCCAGTAACCGGCCACAGTTTTAAGATAGTGTCATTCAGTTCTTGCAGATCAGCTTTTAATTAATCCGCCCTTGTCTCTAGGCATCTGTCCATCTCTCCCTCACACACACACAAGCACACCCGCTTCTTCGACAATAAGAAACAGGTTTTAAATCTAGTAGCAAGCTGTGACGCCGTATTGGTTATTACATGTTTAAGGCGGAAATGCTATAGCTGAAGTTTTATGAATGATCAACCTGCAACTTTTTTCTTTGGGGGGGGGGGACGACTGAGCTTGGCCATAGCCACCCACCTAGTACCCAACACGCCAAGGGTAGCAATGCCTCCCCCCTCCTTCCCAAGCAAGCTTGCGGAAGACTCCTACCCGGTCCTCCTGGGTGGAAGGCTGAGGTTGTCCTTCATGGAGGGGCTGTCAGGCATGAGCATCTCCGGGTGGGGCGAGACCTCAAGGACCCCCGCGTAGGGCCGGCTGCCGCTGCGCTCCCTCTCCTTGGCGCCCTCTTCGAAGAGCACTTGGCCGCTGAGCTTGTTGAAGACGATGGTGTTCATGGTGCGGCCAGAGAGAGCTCCCGGTGTGTGGGCAAGACGGCTGGGCTGAGCAGGCGGAAGAGCGCGCTTCAGGGACGCCCCGGAGGTGGCTGGAAAGGAAAGGCAAGCGGCAGGTTGGTTAGAGGCAAGCCGCTCGGAGCCTAGCCCAGGTGGGCTACAGCGGCTCTCCCTTTTGCGGCTGCTGCTGCTAGAGCTGTACAGAGCCAGGACGAGCTGCTAGGGAGGGGGGACCAGAGGCACATCAGCTGCAGGGCTTCTGGGCAGTCAGGCCAGGGAGACGGACCCAACCCCGCGTGAGTTTACAGGAAAGGAAGCCCTCGCCCAGTTCCAAGGGATGATGCTTCTGCAAGGGTTTGTAGACCACCACTGCCACATGGCCGTGTGCAGGTTGGGCAAGGCGGGCGAGCTACTGGTCTGCTTCCTGCTGATCCCAGGCCGGCTGGGTGCCCACGCCCCCTCGAGTGGGAATTGACGCCGCGGGGCATGCCTGGGTGTCTTGGTTGGGAAGCCCAGACAAGGGAGGTGGGGGTGTTGCATTACGCTGGAAGCACCCCCCCCCCCCACACACACACACACACACGAGGTCTGGTCAGGGTCGACTGCAGAGGGTGTCAAGGCACATACACCCCCCTCAACAATTAATTCCTTGTCCGCCCAAGGAGGGGGGGGGGGCTCCCTTCATCCTGGATTTAAGTGCCCTGCGGGAGCCTTAATCCTCTGCTTGGGGGTCTCCAGGCAAAGTGTCTTCTTGCAGCCCCTCTGCTCTGTGCTCCCTTAAGATAATTGTCCCCCAATTAATGCAGACAACTCACAACCCTGTGTGCCAGCATACCCTGAAAGCCAGGGGCAGTTCGATTCCTTCATATATGTGTATGTGTGTATGTATGTGGGGGGGGGGGGTGTTGTGGTTCTTCACCCCCATGTACTAGGAGCTGGGGATCTTTTGGAAGTCACTTAAAATCCTTATATCCCCCTTAAGGCCCTTTTTACCCAATCACAGACATGCAGCCTGAACCCCGAGGAAAAAAGTGTTGCAGAGTGATTTGGTAAATCCGTTTTCACTCTGGTAGGATAGAATAAAAGAGAGCCGCTCGGGGGTCCTCTTTTAAGCTATTTGGGCACTGGAGACACAGGAGACGGGAGAAGATTATCCTCTTGGGTGAAAACGCTTGGCTTTTTTAATTGGCTCCTTCCCCCCTTCTCCAGTGCGAATGCTACAGCTTTTCACTTACAAGCCCAGATTGAAATTAACGGGGCCCACTAGACACCACCAGACCCGGACTGGTTTAGCAGCGCAGTGGCTGGGCGATCGGTTTCAACACCAGCCTTAGGACTCACATCTGTGTTTAGAATATCTTCCGCACAGTATTAAGTCATGGCTGGTGCGGAGATTCCAAGGGCGATTTAAAGTCTGCGATGTGCTTGGCGCTTAACTGCCCCCGTCTTGGGTTGGCATTCTCCACGCACTCAGAGGCACTCTTGTTCTTCTCTTCTCCCTGGGTTCCCAGCCCAGATTTGAATTAAATGGAGGTCAATAGTGCGGGTGCCTCAGCTCAAGCGTTCAGTTTGGGCTGCCTGCAGAAGGCCCCCTCCCCAAAAACCCCGTGTGTGTGTGTGTGTGTGTGTGTAACAAACACCACAATCGGGACGGTCACCACGTGCCAAGAGACTGAAAGCGCAGGGAGAGCCCCTGGCCTGGCCCCTGCGAACGGCCCTCGGAACATGGGCACGACAGCAAGGCAGAAAGGGGAACCGGCTCAAGGCGCGACGCCGCCAAAGCGCTTCCCGGGGAACAGTGTGCGTGGTGGAGGAGGAGGAGCGACAGTCCCGAGTTCGCTCGCCCTTCGCCGCCGCCGTCCCTCATTGCTTTTGCGAGGGTCCCCATCGGGCGCCAGCCGGGAGGGCTCCGTCGAGGCCCGCGGCCGCCTTCCCAGACCACCAGGCGCACCGGCAGGCCCGCCAAAGCCCGCTCCCCTCAGCAGCTGCCGTCCGGGCCGGGCGTCCCCGTTCCCGAACTAGCAGGAGCCCGCCTCGGAGCTACTTAAGCCGGAGGCCTCCACAACACTGGGCAGCGGCTGCAGCAGCAGCAGCGCGTCCCGCAAGCGAGAAGCCCGAGGCGAGAGCAGCGCGGGCCCCGAACCTTTTGCTCCCTCGGCTGTTCCGCTGAGTTTTTTTTTGGGGGGGGGGGTCTTCCTCCCTTTGTATAACCAAGCACGCCCCCCACCACGCCAGCCCCACAGGAGCCGCCTTCTTTCTCCCCCCCCCAGCTCTTTTGCTCGACGTGCGGAGGCCGCTTATCCCTGGCCTCCCTCCAGCCCCCCTATAGGAGGAGGGTCCCCTTCCCCAGCGCAGCCCCGACCCCGGCCCGCTTTCGTGGGGCGCCGTCGTCGAGGCCGTGCCGCCGCTCCAGGCCACCGGCCTCCCTCCCTCCCTCCGGCGGCTCCGGCTGCTGCAGCTTTCCTTGCACGGGGGCTGGGGCGGGGGGTGGCAGGGAAAAACAACCACATTCCAGTGGCTCAAGGCGAGGAGCGAACCGACGGCCACTGTCAATATTTGCAAGGATGTAGCCGAGCCGCCTTCTGACGGGTCCGCGTGAGAAACGAGCAGGGCCGAGGTCCCAGGCACACACTCACGCGCGCGGGAAGGAAGCGCCGCTGGAGTCGCTGCGGCGCTTCCTTCCAAGGGGGCTCGTTTCGGGCGGCGAGATGCCCCGCGCTGAATGGGCGGCCCCGAGACATGTGGTGCGCGCGCGTGCCTGCCCGTCGGGGCGGACACTCGACAACAGCCTCTTTATGCTTCCTCGCAAAGGTGGCTTTTTTTTTTCCTTTTTCTTTGCGGACTGTCAGTTTTTGGATCCCATCCCGCTAAACGCTTTGAAAGGGCTTCATTCGCGCGTTGCCGCGTCGCAGAAGATGGGCTTTGCAGCCTCGCTTCGGCCAGCCGTCCTCCGCCCCCTCCCCGCGCTCCCCATCCGCTTCGCTCCTGGATCCACCACGGTGACGGCGCACCGACGGCCGGAACAACTTTGATTAATCCGAACGAGCTACACCAGCGCTCGTTCTCCTTTACACTTTAGGGGTGGGAAAAGCCTTCTGATTTTTTAATATGACACCGTGCAAGATGTTAGGCCCCATAACATCTGGTGTCAGCAACACCCACCAGACTTGCAAAACATGCAGCACGTCGGTGCTTCTAGCACGTGCCCAAGCCAGGCCTCTACAGTAGCTGCTCCAGCTTGCAAATGCAAAAGCGCAGGGAGGGGAAAAAAGGCCTGGTTGCGGTAAGGTCCCAGAAGGGTCTCTCATACACACACACACAAACAGAGGCGCAAAGCGCAGCAGGAAAAGAGGGGAGGGGATGCCCTGGCCGCAGCACGCGCCGCACTTGACAGCTTCCACCGCTGCCCGCCAGGTGACGCGGCGACCCACCACGCGCCAGCCTCGCCTGCGACCCGGCGCCCGAAAGCCGCGCGCCAAACTGCGCTCCTGCCGCCGGGGTGCCGCAGGAGCAAAGGCAACGGTGCAACCGGCGCGCGCCGACGGGCAGCTGCAGCCCCGGGCTCGTGCCCATAGCGCGTGCGTCAAAAGCCCCGCACTGGAATTGTCCGGCGAATGAGGCCGCTGGAGCCGGGCGTGAAGGTTAGACGTGCAAAACTCAGGAACAAAAAACAACCCCTGCTCGGCCTGTTTTCCAAGCCCAACATCTTGTTGCAAATTATTTATATGCAGAATCGCTTTTCTAAAAAGGCATTTCAGTGATGCCATTTTCATTTGAAACGTTTTATTTATTTATTGTCTTGCTTGTATTTCTATACCGCCCTCCCATGAGGCTCGGGGTGGTTTGCACAAAACGCGGAGGCTATACATCGAATCAAGATAACAATAACAACCATAACACACAACAATAACAACCCGTGACCCACAAATGTGCGCGCGTTGCCTTTTAAACGCGAACAAGACGCGCGCACACGAAGGAGACTGGCGGACGGGGCCGAACGACGTCCTCCAAGTAAACCCTCTTCCGCCTTCGACGGTGCCCACCTAGGGACGGCGGCCCTCCGCCAAATGCCCCACCACGGAAGACGGACCTTTCCCCAGGGAAACCTGCAGCGGCGCTCGACAGAGCGGGACAAAACCGCTCACCGACCCAAAATGTACAACAAATTCTGGATCCAGTGCACCTTTAAGACCCACAAAGGCTTCTTCAAGGCGTGAGCTTTCGGGTGCATGTGCGTGCACATGAAAGATCATGCCCTGGATAAATCTTTGTTGTTCTTAAAGGTGCTACTGGACTCAGATTTTGTCGTGCCGCTTCAGACCAACGCGGCTACCCGCTTGAATCCACCCAGAACAGGGGCCGGGGGGAAGGGGAGAGAAGCCCAGAATAGGGCAGGCAAGCGAAAGGCGCGCCTTTGCACCAGGGCTTTCCGGGGGGGCTTGTGTGTGTGCGCGCACAAAGGTCGGGAGGCCAACCCCCCCCCTTCCCCAACCCTGGTGAGGCTCAGCAGGAAGCCCCCCCCCCCCCGGGAAGGGGCGCTCGGTGCATACCTGGCGCCTCAGTCGCGCTCCGGCTGCCTCCGCGGGGCTCTTCCGCCGCTCTCCTGCGGCCGCCGCTCCTAGTCCCATCCCAGCTGCCGCCGCCACATGGTCGCTTCGCTTCCGCCCGGCCGCACACCGCTTCTCCAGCGCTCGCCGCCGCCGCCACCGCTCCCACCGCGGCCGCCTCTCGCCTTTATGGCCCGGGCAGCACCGCCCGCGCCCGGGAACGTGAATACCCGCACCTTCTCATGTTTCCTAGCTGGCCCGGTCAGCCTGCGAACATCCTCCCCTTGCCGTATCCAGCTTCCCGGGCCCGCGCCGCGGTGCAAAGCCGCCGTGCCGTCGGTCGGAACGCCGAGGAAGGGAGGGGGAGGAGGGGGGCGGTGGGGGGCTCGCCCGCCCAACCTTGCGCGGTGGTGGAGGGGGAAGCACGTTGCTGGCGGGCCTTCTCCTCCCCGCATGCACCTGAGAGCCGCCCCCCCCCCCGGCCAAGGCGGGAGAAGAAGCCTGGAAGGGTTACCCTAAGAGCATCTATTCGGCCCTACCGCTTTGCTCTGCTGCAGCACGAGGCAAGGGCCCGTGGAACTCTAGGGGTGTTCTATCGACATCTGGGGCCAGGTTGCCAGTTTCCTTGGGATGGGCAAACCCTGGACGGTTACCCTTGGCCACAGCCCAAGGAAGGAAAGCACTTTTAGAGTCTGGTCCGGGCCAGGACAGGACTGGACTGCTAAACTCAGGAAAGTTTGGCCTCAATAAAATGGATAGTGTTTCCGCTGAACATCAAGGATTCCCCAACCCAGCCATTATGCAGTCTTCTTATCGGCATGTTCTCCCACAAGGTATAAAACTAGGGATGTGCACATGGCATTTTGAGTGGAGGTGGTGCTCAGAGCCAGCATTCATGACATCATAGAGGTGCTACACTTCTGTGGGCGATGTGCACCAAAATGAACCTCTGCACCTACCATGATGGCTTAAGTTGAAAGTGCTTTGGGTCTTATCATGAATGTTGACAAATTGCTGCTGCCAAGAACTGCCGGAGACCCGATAACATTGTTGTTATCGCCTCCATGGGATGATGATTATGATTTATATTATTGTCATTATTATAGTTATGGTTCTCCTCCAATAAGGTTTATAATCAAGGACTCTGAAGAGGCCTTTCAGATTTCATTGCAGCTGAAGAAACGCACAACACTAAAGAATTAAAAAATTAAGTTTCTGGCAGATTTCTTGGGAACAGGAGCTGGGGCTCCACCATAGATGGATAATAGGCACGATCAAGGTCGACTGGTGAAAACAAAATTCTTTTCAGCAGATCTGTTTCACCACGTTATACACACCAAAACAAGCAAGAGTAGGCTGAAGGTTGTAAAGGGCTGCAGTCCCACCCCCAGTTTCTTGGGAGGGAGCCTCATTGGACAAGAATTACTTCTGAGGAAACAGGGCTCGGATCGGTCTGAGATCCAGATCAATTTGCTGAGTTCCCCTGTGGAATAAGCACTTTCCAAAGGGTCACTGTTCAGAGATGCTGCTTACCGGCAGCCCTTTGTGGTATTTAGTTGTTGCCAACAGAAACAACATGGGAAGGTAAAATGGGTTCAGGATGGAATTAATTGGCATTTAGGTGTTAGGTGATGGAGGTAAACATTACCTGCGTGCAATGAAATCCTCCTTGTGGAAGGAAGAAAACCCTGAGCGTTATTCAGAAGAATTTCCCCAATGATTAAAAAAAGGTTGGCAAAACAGCACAATAAGTTTGTAATAGTTAAATGCTTTGACTGCATTGCTTTCATATTGTGGCCGTTTGGAGAACAGATTCAAATTGGGGTCATATTCAGCCACAACATTCAGCCCATTGGTTCTCCTGCCTAATTTGGTCATCTGTGTCCAGTTTCATGGAACAAGAAAATCAGAGCCAGCTAGAGAGAGCGTAAGTGAGCATGATGTGCACCTGCACCATTAGGAATCCTCTAGTTAACTCACAATGTAACCCAGTGCACAATTACTTCAGTCTGTCCACGGATTTCAGTGCGTTTAGATAGGTGTGATTCTGCAGAGCAGGGGTAGACAAAATGCGGCCCTCCAGATGTTTGCTGGCAGGGGCTCATGGGAATTGTAGTCCATGGACATCTGGAGGGCCGCAGTTTGACTACCTCTGCTGCGGAGGATCAAAATGCGGGTGGGGGGTGGGGAGAGACAGATTTCCCATGATAATGTTACAGATAGATGGATATCTACCCAGATGCAAAGAAGGACAGAAAAGGACAAACATTCCAAATCAGAAATTGCAGATTCTTGTTGCTGCTGTCAGCCATTCAGTCGTGTCTGACATTTGGCGATCCTATGGCTCAACTGTCACCATATTTTTCAATCTTGCACCACTTCTTTTAGTTGAATAATGCTCTGGCCAGTGTCCATGTTGATCATATCTAACCACCGTGTTCTTTACCGGCCTCATTTCCTTTTACCACTGACCAAGGCTAGCATAATTGCTTTTTCTCTATTGAGTATTCATAGATACTATTAATATTTTGATTTTTTTATCATGATGTAGATAGAACAATCAGAGTAAATTGTTCTTCAAAAAGAAAAAAATAATCGAAAAACTACCTTTTAAAGCATGCACAGTAATACTGGAATGGGGAGTGGAAGGGGAAATTGTGTCCCTGCTTATTAGCAGTGGCATGGACCCTACCCAATAGGTACGAGCAGTGGCATGGACCCTACCCAACTTTCCATATTACAGTGGCATTACTTCTTGGTGCTAAGGAAATAACACTTGGATTTTCCCGATGGAATTTATGATCATTCTTAAACAAATGTAGGATTGCAACAATAGAGATTTGACTATCTGGAAAATATGATTCCCTAGCAACAGACATTCTTTTCAGGAGAACACCTGGACTGTGCCCAACAACCTATTAACCATTATTTATTCCTTGCAGGGCAAAAAAACAAAGCAAACACATTATCTTGGCCTGTTTTTCTTAGATGACAGGAATTTCTATAATTCTGAATATAGAAATGTTCTGAACAGTTACATATTTGTTTTATTAAGCCATCATTAGAAGCACTTTTGTCTTATTTGGGACAAATGAAGCCTTGAGGGGGGCTGTAAGAGGGCTTCTGACTGCAGTAATATTTTTAACAAGGTACACTAAGTGCCATGGCCCCTTCTTTCCGCACAGGGTTTTCCCCTGCCAATATCTTAGCTATTGGACAGGTATTGCTTTCAGTCCTAATTAATACCTTTGGGCCTCCTGGCAGCAGTCGAGTATTTCAGCATTACATAACAGCCAATAATCTTCGGCTTTGCTAAAGTCAGCAGAAGTGAGGTCCAAGATGGAAGCCACAACACGAGAAAAGGAATGGTTAAAGATGAGCTCCCGCTCAATTAAAAACTGCCCATTGAACAGGGCATGATCTGAATAGGTATCTGCCCATTTTCACTGTCTCTTCTGTCAGAGAAAGAGACATTTCAGTTGAATTATGTTCTTTTGGGTGAGGAAAGGCCTCAGAGGTTAGTAAAGAGTAGATCCCTGGTCCATGTGAAGTTCACCTGGCCTCGATGAAAGCCAGGGCCTTTTTGGTCCTGGCCCCTATCCGGTGGAATGAGCTCCTCTTGACTGAAGGCCCTGACGGAAGAGCTGAGAGCCCTGACGGAACTGACCCAGTTCCGCAGGGCCTGCAAGATGGAGTTCTTCCACCATCTATAGCCCCTCCTCTGATGTTCCAGTTTGGGACATCTGTCCTGGACATATATGGCAGATAGGAGGTAGGAGAGTGGTTTGAGGAAGGTAGGGATGATTTTAATGATATTGTTTCTTTGTGTTTTATTAGAGTCCAGTAGCACCTTTAAGTTTACTAACGTTTAAGAAAAGAGCCTCTTGTGGCGCAGAGTGGTAAGGCAGCCATCTGAAAGCTTTGCCCATAAGGCTGGGAGTTCAATCCCAGCAGCCGGCTCAAGGTTGACTCAGCCTTCCATCCTTCCAAGGTCGGTAAAATGAGTACCCAGCTTGCTGGGGGGTAAACGGTCATGACTGGGGAAGGCACTGGCAAACCACCCCGTATTGAGTCTGCCATGAAAACGCTAGAGGGCGTCACCCCAAGGGTCAGACATGACTCGGTGCTTGCACAGGGGATACCTTTACCTTTAGCACCTTTAAGACCAACAAAGATTTATTCAAGGCATAAGCTTTCGAGTGCAAGCACTCATCCTCAGGCTATGAACTACCATCATGACAGTGGGAATATAAAGCAAAAATTAATACTGTTAAATTAGTAAACTGCATGTGTCCCAACAGAGACAATCTCAGTGCCTTTCTGCTCCTCAGGAGACAGATTCCTGACACCACAGTCGGTGGAAAGATTCTACGGATGAGGAGCAGGTTAAACTGTAGAACCACCCGCCCTGGCTGGCTGCAAAACTGAGGAGAAAGAAGAGGGGAATCAATATTTGGAAGCCAGTGCTGGGGGGGAAAACAAGAAAGCTGTGTCAGGAAAGGCCTGCCAAGTACTGGGAAGGAACAGCAGAAGCTGCTGGCAACAATGCCTCCCCGTACTTGCCTTACTATAGCGAGATCCACCAAGTGATCACTTGTCGATTTCTCCCTCACACATACAAACTCTCCTCCCTTCCAGCATTTGCTCCTTAGATCACAACTGTGTGTGTGTGTGTGTGTGTGTGTGTGTGTAAGGGGGTAGAGTTGTTAACGAAAACATGGTTAACTCCTGTTTCTATTTTCAGAGCTTGTTTAACATTTGGAATGGGACAGAAAGGGCAGGCTTTGTGTTTTTAATTAAAGGCTCCTTCCCCGAAAAACGGCACCAAAAAGTAAATCAAACGCTCTCTTAGCCCGAGAGCCAGCTCTAAATTCTGGTCTGGTCACACTTCATCCTGTCTCCAAGGGGGGAAAAGATGACAACAGGCAGGCATGGTCTCCAAACCTAGAAGAGGTTCCCAGAAAGCGAAGTTTTTTTCAAATATCAACTGAGATCATGTAAAACTGAGATCATGTCAAATGGGAAGGGTTCGTTAGCTGCGGTTTTGGTGTGGAAACTAAATCCCATTAAACAAGCCAAACGTGAAGAGGTGCTGAACTGACGGGGTGAGGAGGAACAGGGGAGACAACATCCCAAGGGCCCATGGGTGTTATGTGTATTCTTTGAATTCCCAGATTTCCTTTTTTAAAGTAAGTGCCTAGTCCCTTCCATTGCAGAGTCATGCCTTCCCCCTTATATCTCTGCAACAAAAAGAACTAGAGACTTCTTTTTTTGTAAAAAGAAAGCTGAGAATTCAAAGAACCCATTACACATATTTGTTGCAATGATATAAAGCTATTCTAGTGCCAATTAAAAAAAAAATCCTAAACCTTCCTGTGGCTGCAGGGACAATCTCAGGGAAAACGGCTGCAAGTAGGGTGGGGGAAATCCAAATTTTCCTACCCACACAGCGGCAATCCAGGTTTCACTGTGATCTTCCCTAAGAAGTCAGAGGAAAGCAGGTTTGAGAAAGACCAGAGAAAAGCAAGTGAAACCCTAGGAGGTGTACACATGCACTGGGATGTTGTCAGGAAGCAAGCCGAGGGGAGGGGGGAACCTGATTCCCAATGGCATTGAAACTGAGCCAGGTAGCCCATGTGGAACTCATCAGAGGCTGAATTCTTTACTATAGTGAGACTGAGGCAAATACTTGCCCTTCCTGACATGCTTCCTGACCAAGCCAACACTGGGTCTCCTTCTCATCCTTGCCCTAGCTAGGAAGTTAAAAGATACTGAGCAATATAATGGTTAGCCTGCATTAACCTCCCCCCCCCCCCGCCTCCCAGACTGAGAGATCGAACCTGCTGAGAGAGTGTCAAAGTTATTGTTGAAGTGCTGTTCTAGTTGGTGTGTTGTTGTTATTGTTATACTGTTATATTGATTTTGATAGTGTTCTATGTAAAGGTTCCAACATGTTTATGTAAACCGCCCAGAGCCGTAGGGAAGCGCGGTATAAAAATCTAATTAAATTAAAAAAAAAATTAATATATTTCGTTCCATGTAATAAAAGGTGTCCTGTGCCCCCCCCCGGCAACTCACTTCTTAAAACAGGAGGCGATTGGCCCTGAGTGGGGGCATTCCACCAATAGGGAAAAGGCAGGCTGAGGGATCTGCCCAGCAACTGCTGACAAGGCCAGACTGCCTTTTTCCTATTGAGAGGGGCTTTCCGCACCGGGATCTTTGTAGCAAATTGGTTGCTGAATGAAAAATCGCCATTTAAAATAGTGGAATTTGTCGTTATGCATACCTGCCTTTGTAGTGGAATCCAGTTGCGTTTTGTAGCGTTTCCCACAGGCTTCCGGTCTCGGCAAAAATCGCTAGAAAGGAAGCGCTCTTGCCAAGCTCGTCCCGCCCCTGGCCGTCAAGCAGCCAATGGGCAGCCGTTAGCATGCTCCCAAACAGCCCCTTTCCCTTTAAGAAAGGTTTTTTAAAAAAAACACACACCCATTGCAACGAATATGTGTTGATTCGTTGCAACGGAGAGACCCATCCAGCTTCCTGGTGTGTTTGAGCTGTCATTTGATCGTTGCCACGCTCCCTCCGAGTGAAAAAAAAAAATCCCCCCCCCCTCTCACGGGCCCGATTTTTGGCTGAATGAATGTGTAAAAAATAAAGGGAAAATACATCAGCAAACGGGCTTTTCTGTTGTTTGTGCTTAGTGACTCTGTGGAGGGACTGAAGCCGGGGAAGCCTCTAAACAGAAAGAGGCTCGCTGGTGCGTTTATCCCCGCTCGCTCGGAGAAAAAAAAATGGTGATCGCTTCGCCGGAAGATCAGAGGAGAGAGCCAGGGGGAGGGACTTTGTAGAAACTGCAACAATGTTAACGCACAGGTCTTTTTCGTTAGTGTTGCAGATTGGTTGCAGGAGTCTATCGCTTTCCGGAGGGTGAATCCACTTTTGGGGATTTCCCTGAAAGCGCTACAAGGAAGCGCTTTTTGCAGATCGGTTTCAGGTGTGTGGCAGATTGTCAACGACGTTGTGCATAACGGCAAATCAGTAGCGTTTTCAATTGGCAACCATTGTGCAATTTTGAAGGCGTGCGAAAAGCCCCAGAGAATATGCCCCACTCAGGGAGCATTTTCTTCCTTCCTGCCTGGAGCTTCTCCACTGCCATGGTTGGACGGGGTGGGGAGATGTAGCTAATGCCATTCCTGGCGAGGGGCCGCTGGTTGGGGCTGCACTGCCTGCCAGGGGTTGTTCAGCCACAAGGGAGCCTCAGCCGTCTCACACCTGCCCGGCACATCTCTGGGGGTCCCCCGTTCCAGGATGCGACTTGGCCTCCATGGAGCACCTGGCCCTCCCATCCTCACTTTTCCTCACTGACATGCATGCTGGCAAAGCGGACGGATCTGGGGGGCATGCCTGTCTCTCCCACTGGCCCCAAGAGCTGCCCACCTGTGCCCCCTCACCTGGCACTCAGGCCTGGACAGGCCTTGGACCCGGGTGGTGCATCTGCATCTTAATCTGTATTAGTGGTTTTAAATGTGGCATAGAGCAGGGGTAGTCAACCTGTGGTCCTCCAGATGTTCATGGATTACAATTCCCATGAGCCCCTGCCAGCAAACGCTGGCAGGGGCTCATGGGAATTGTAATCCATGAACATCTGGAGGACCACAGGTTGACTACCCCTGGCATAGAGAATGCCTCTTTGCATTAAATAGCACAACAAAAATATTGTAGCTTAAGTATGTGACTGTAATGTGTGATTTTTAACAAGTTTTCGACTTAAAGCATATGTGACTTCTGAGATTGGTCATTAGAACTACTCCCTCCCCAGCAATTAGAGGTGATTTAATTTCATTTTATACACCATTCAAGCCATTAGTTTTCATTAGTACTGTACTGGTGAGACATCGGATACTTGGCTTACTGTAAATGCAACTTGGCTACTGCAGGCATTAAGCTCCGTGTCGTATGACCACCAACTTTTAAAAGATGTGCCAGTAAAATCGATCCAGTTGATCCCAGCGTTTCTCATTCAGCACCACTTCCCCGTGATCTTGGGCTGGGTAAAGGGTTGCCTGAGATAGATTTCTTCCTGATTTTCTCCCTAAAGATTATTGTGACATGAAGTTTTTGTGAACTAGATCCTACTTCCTCAGATATAAGACATATGTCCTGTATTGATAGACCTATATGTATGTGTAACTTTAAGATTACATCATCATCATTATTATCATCATCATCATCACTCTCCTAGTGCAGTGGTCCCCGGGGAACAGTCAACGGGGAGGGGGGTAGTCTTTTGCCAAGGGACGTCGCCGTCGCTGCCTGAGCCCCTGCTTTGCTTGCTTTCCCGCCGGCGCCCCTGACTTCCCACTGCCCGCTGGAGGCTACTGTCAGCAGCAGCTGCGCAGTGCCACGCCGAGGGGGAGCCCCAGCCATGGCAGCCACAGGAGAGCACCAAAGGTGAGCTGGCGACAGAGTGGCAGGGCAGCCCCCGAGGCAGCAGCCGGGGAGGAGGATGAGGAGGAGCCACGGCCCAGTACCGACTGATCCATGGACCGGTCCCGGTCCACGGACTGGGGGTTGGGGACCACTGTCCTAGTGGGCTCATGGCGGTTTACAACAATAAAAGAATAAAATACAATAAAACCCCATAAAATCCTTCCTTATAGCAACTAAGGCGGCAGGCGATCAATAGCCCTCTAGTTATCCCAATGCCCTCCCTTCTCGTCCAGCCAGAGGCCAAGCCTTCTTCCATTGGGGGTGAGGGGCCATATCTGACAACACTGTGGGGGATCCTCAGATCCTATCCTGTATAGCGTTGCCAGGTTCTGTGCTGCAGCCATGAAAGGTTGGCGGAAGATGACAAACACCTAACTGACCCAGAGAGCTGTGATCAGAATCATTCCCTGCATTTCCTACATGTATAACCTAATTTACATTTTTAGCAGTTTTAGGGGCTACGCTGTTTTATATCATTGTACATCCTTAGCAAATCTACGTTTTCAGCTGCATTATGTTTTGTAAGTGATAAGTGATTGATTGCTAATTCTTACTTTGCTGGTCCGTGACCGTAATAAAGATCCGTCTGTCTGTCTATAATACCCCAAACCCAGGGTGTAATAAAGAAGAAAATCTGTGTGATGCCCACTTCAGATGAAGTGGTGATTGTGAATATCAGGGGGATCACAGATGGCGCAGACCCCTGATACTTGCAGGTGGTGGGTTCCCAGTACTCAACTACACATTTTGTCTTATCCCGCATTTCTCTAAAGGCGTTTTAGTAATTCAGTTAAAACGATCCAGAGGTTGAGATACGGCAATCCTGGAAGACCCTCTAGCAGAGGATTCTGTGGTTGTACTTGGTACACACATTATTATTATTATTATTATTATTATTATTATTATTATTATTATTATTATTATTATTATTATTACATACACAGTCACACACGGCTGGGAGGACAGAAAGGGATCAGTGTCCATTTTGAAGGACTTGGGGCCAAAGCGTGTGTGTGGCATAGTGGACGGAGTGCTAGATGAGGGATGGGGGAAGCCTAAACATTGACCCCCCCCCTGCAGCCGCAAAGCTCACTAGGTAACTTTAGGCCAGTCACTCCTTACCTCACAGGTCTTCGTGAGGATAAAATGAGGGCAGGAAAAGTCATGTCTGCTGTCCTTAGAGGAGCAGGATAAAAATGGGATAAGAAAGGAGGATGTGATGTATGGGAGAACGGTGGTCAGGTATCTTGATATAGTTTTGTACATGAAAAGAGAGCTGCTGGGGATGGCAATCTGGATTTGGCTCATGCTGCTAGCAGCAAAGGTTAGAGCGGTTTCTCAGTGGAACAGGCTTCCTCGGGAGGTGGTGGGTTCTCCATCTTCAGAGGTTTTTAAACAGAGGCTGGAGAGCCATCTGATGGAGAGGCTGATTCTGTGAAGGTTCGGGGGGGGGGGCAGGTGACAGTAGATGAACGATAGGGTTGTGAGTGTCCTGCACAGTGCAGGGGGTTGGACTAGATGACCCAGGAGGTACCCTCCAACTCTATTATTCTATGATTCTATGATTAAGCTGACCCTGTGAAGTTTTGTGATGCTTCCAGGCTGCTATTGGTCACTATAGAGAAAAGGGCAGATGCAGTGTGGATACCTGTCTTTCTCTTACTCCAGAAGCTTCTGTATGATTTAACTGAAGAAATGGTCCGTATGCGGTGGGTAAAATTTTCTCCTGCAGTGTTGCAGCTTGATCCAAGTCCCCACCCCCAGGGGCTGCTTTCTAGTGTAAAATAAAGCTTCGGGCTATTTGGTCTGAAATCCCCAGTGCGGTGTGTGGCGTGGCCCTTGGCACCACAAAGAGTTTGAGACCAACAAAGATGCTCTGACTTCCTTTCAGATCTCCAAGTTGCACAAGTGAAGAAACCTATCTCCCCCTCTGCGACGGAGGGGAGCGAAGAAGGTAGAAGTCGATTTTCAAAAATATCAGCCGTCTTTTGAAAATATAGAAGCGCATAAACTTTGGTTGCAGTGACGTGTATCCAACCATGCAGTTCCTCTGACTGAAAGGCATTTCCATTTGCAGACGGCAGGGCAGAGATTCCCACCCATTCCCCATTTCTGTTGCAGACTCCCGCTTTGCCCCTTCTGCTGACCCCAAGAATGAAACTGGAGGGCTCAGCAGGAGGGGGAAGCAGGAAACTCACGCTCTGCAAAGTCCACGGACATTTGGATCCATGCCAGCGTCTACTAAATTATTTTGGCTAATAATAATAAAATGGGCCCACTCCATCTTCTGAAGAGCTGATTAAAGGCTTTGTTAAGAGTTCGCTAGGCATCAGTACATAATGTCCTAGCTGGGGGAGGGGGGGAGTGCTGCTGAGCTATTAGCAGGCGGTTCTTCAGATCACGCTCCACAGAAGCAGTGCCTTTCCACTGAGGTGCGCAACATTCATTGCTTTTGAGCATTGCTCTTTCGCTGGTCTTGGTAAAGGTAACCTGAGAAGGATCACTCAGAAACTGTGAGCACCACCTATTGATAACAGTGGGAAACTGCAGGTAGAATTTTTTCAGAGTCCAATGTCAAGACAGAAGACAGGTGACTCATTGACCCTTCTGTGCTCCTAGACCAGTGGTTCTCAACCTGGGGGTCGGGACCCCTTTGGGGGTCAAACGGCCCTTTCACAGGGGTTGGGGCAGGGCAAGCAGCTTCTCTCCAAGGGGGACCCAAAGTGGCTGACATCCTTTTACTGATGTCTCCAAATCAATTTTGTCCGAGGGAGGGTACCTGCACATGAAAGCTCACACCTTGAATAAATCTTTGTTGGTCTTAAAGGTGCCCCAGGGTTCAATTTTTGTTCTTCCAAATCATTGGTTTTCGTTACTCAGTTTGTACTCCGCCCTTCTCTCCAAGGGGGTGCCAAAGTGGCTGACATTGCACCTCTTCCATTTCATCAACACAACAGCCTTGCGGGGTAGATTGAAATAGAATGTTCCTCTGTCTGGAGCAGTGGAAAAGAGCGATATCGGCATGGTGGGACAAGAGGCAGAGCTGAACTGAGAAACCCCGGGGGGGAAACTAATTTATATACAATCATGAACAATGGATCTTCATGCCATTGGTCAGTTTCGGTTTAATTTCTGTGAAAGAACAGTGGCATAATTTTATGGTTGGGGGTCACCACAACATGAGGAACTGTATTAAAGGGTCGCGGCATTAGGAAAGTAGAGAACCACTGTCCTAGACCATTTTAGGACAGCAATACATAATATTTTGACATATATGAGACGGATGCATTATGGTAGGATCCCAATTCCCATCAGCATTCCACAATTAAGAATACCTCTGTCCATCAATCTCCAATTTTGACATTCATTTCCCTCACAGTTTTCCCCTGGAATTTATTCCCTTCACTACATTTCCCCCCAAGCAATAAACCCAAACCAACAGTAACCATATAAACTAAGTTTTTTATTCCTGCTTCGTCTTTGAATTTGCTCAACATCTTTATCGTACTGAGTGCTAATTTACAGTTCCCCCTCGACTTCTACGCATGGACTGGTTCTTTCCATTTCACTGTATCTGAAGAAGTGTATTTGCACACCGAAGCTTATACTTTAAACAAAACTAGATTCAAATGTGTAGCTGTGTTGGTCTGAAGTAGCACAATAAAATCAGTGTCTGGTAGCACCTTTAAGACCAACAAAGATTTAGTCATTTGCACTCGAAAGCTCACCCCTTGAATAAATCGCTGGCATTCGATGGCAGGGGCTCATGGGAATTGTAGTCCATGGACATCTGGAGGGCTGCCGTTTGACTACCCCTGGCACAGAGGCTAAGGCCTTCCCCTCATGGTGCTTTCTAGCACTGGTATTCAGAGCCCTGCAGCCCCTGAACACAAAGATGTCTCTTCTCACCATGGTTTATAGCCACTGGCAGGTCTGTCCTTCACACATTTATCCAATCCTCTTCTAAGGCCATTTGTGCTTGAGGCCCGTGCTAATACCCCTGGTGGTGGATTCTACATTTTAGTCACTCATTGAGTAACAAAGTACTTCCTTTTTTCTCCCCTGTCCTGAATACATTGCTCATCAACATCATGGATTCCTTGAGTGCTAGTATTATGGGAAAGGTAGGGGGGGGGAAACTCTTTCTGTTCACTTTTCCCACCCCATGCACAATTTCGTAAGCCCCTGTCATGCCTCTCTCTAGATCAGGCTTTCTCAACCAGGGTTTCGTGATGCCCTGTGTTTTCTTGATGGCCTTGGAAGCGTTTCCCAAACGGGTGGGAGATAATTAACAAACTGATTAATTTGTTAAACGTTTATCAGTGATACGACAACATATGGTCATGCCGACCTGCCCACCCTTCCCAAAATGGCCAGTGATGGGCCTGGAGGTGGTAGGAGGGGAAGATGCCCCAGGTGGGCGTGAACACAGCTCTGCTTCCCAGGCATATTCTGCATGATTGCAAAGAACATTTCAGGGGTTAAAAAGCTGAGAAAGGCTATTCTAGATAATGTATTCCAATATATTGGGATGCTACTATAGCAGCTTGACCTATCTCATGCGGGGTTGTGGCCGGAATAGAATGGTTGGGATAAAGACGCCCTGGAGCGAAGGCAGGATAAAAAAATAAGTTAGGTGGCTGTCCATTTGGCTCGAAGCATAGTTCATCCACAGCGCTCTCCCCTAATGAATGCAACCAAACCCAAATAAATTGCCTGCACTGAGTCCCAAGGCTGGGACATTTCATTCTTTCCCCTTCATTGTCAGTGTGCATGCCTCTAGCGGCAGACCGTTTGCCCGGGGCCGAAAACAGGCATCAATGGAACCCAACATCTCACTGAACAGCTTCCAAAATTCTCAGCATGACTGTTTGTACCAAGCTGACTGATTCACTCATTCTATTTCCTCAAGGCTCCCTTACCAGGTCCCAAGCCAGGTTCCTGTGTAAATACCCAAAAAAACACAAACAAGCAACATTGTTTCTTTCCACCCTTTCCCGCATTTGAGTTTCCAAAGACTGTGAGGGTCACACAAAAGCGAATTGTTCTTTGAAGGATCAAATGGAAATGGTGCCATATAGGAACGCAGAAACTCATAAGGAAGGGGAATGTTGGACTGATTGTACCAGACAATGAACCCATTCTCTGCGACTTTTCTGTTACAGGCAGAAAGAGCAGGGGCAGCCCAAGGGTCCATTCATTATGTATATAACACTTCTGCAGTCCAACGGTGTTCACTTCGGCAAAATAACACTGCAGCACTAGTATGTGCTCTCTAGGAACCTGTTTTAACATCGATTTTAGGGACAGGGCGGGCAATTAGCTGAGAAGTAGCCAGTTCTAGACCTACATTCCACATTTCAGAAGAAGAGTTAGTTCTTATATGCCGCTTTTCTCTACCTGAAGGAGTCTCAAAGCGGCTTACAATTAGTTCCCTTTCCTCTCCCCACCAAAGACACCCTGTGAGGTGGGTGAGGCTGAGAAAGCCCTGATATCACTGCTCAGTCAGAACAGCTTTATCAGTACTGTGGCGAGCCCAAGGTCACCCAGCTAGCTGCATGTGGAGGAGGATCAGGGAATCAAACCTGGCTCACCAGATTAGAAGTCCACACTCCTAACCACTACACTGCATTCTCCTAACCACTACATTACATTCTCTACAGAATACAATATATACAGAATACAACATTAAATAAGATACAAAGAATCTCCATGATTATAGGATACAGACCAAGTCAATACAACTACCACCATGGATTTGGGGCCTTCGCAAAGTTGAATTGGCCACTTCTGCTCTAGGAAGGTGCGTTGTCAGATGTGGCCTGGACAAACAGTGCCAGCCTAAACAAAGGTGATCTGTTGAAGTCACTAGGTTTAGGAGGATGTAAACCTTCTTAGGGTTTCACTGTTCGAATCTGAGGCCCAGAAGAGAGGGGCCCGAAGTTGGCTGCCCTGCAGAATGGTTCATGTTGTGATGTTGGATTGCCAGAGCCAGTGGGTTGAACTAAAGGAGGACGGCCATCCGTCCTGTCCGGCAGAACCACCAGCTACCCATCCTGCATGGCAGTGCACACAGGTATTTAACTACCTGCCTGGTCGACACCGCCAATTAGAGTTGCCAACCTCAAGGCAATCCCTAGGAATTACACCTGATCTCCAGACTATAGGAATCTCCAGACTATAGGAATCAGGAATCATGGAAAACTGCAGGGTGGACTCTGTGGCATCATACCCAGACAAGGTTCTTCCCCTCTTGGAATCCCATCTGGCTCCAATCTCAAATCTCCAGGAATTTTCCCACCTGTAGTTGGCAACCTTATATTCTATGCTAGGCACAACTTTCATCTTTGTTTTAGGAAATTCTGGCTTCCCAATGACTGTTGTGGCCAAACACAACAGGGTGTGTATCATTACACCGGGTGGCGTTGACCATCAGGTTGAGAAAATTCTTGCCAGCAAAAGTAGGATGAAGCTGTTAAATATGAGTCCCCCTTCCAATGGCCACGGGACTAACCCTGATATTCTAATTGATCTTTGCTATATGTTTGAAAGAGCATTAGGGGCTGACCCTCCTGAGGCAATCTGCTAACTTGGTAGGATTCCTACACTTCATGTATTTATATTTTATTTTATTTTATTTACCACCCTCCCTTGCGGCTCAGGGCTGTTCACACCAAAACATTCATAATACGGTACAATATAATAAGCGTCCTTATTTGATATAACATTTTTAACAGTGGGAACTTGTACCAGAAGAGAACACTATACAATTTAACATTCAACAATGGAGCATTATAGTTTTAGCTGTACTGTGGGTCAGTTCTTCTGTGGGTGCTGATGGTTATGGGAGGGGCCACTGGGCTCTAGTGGTTCACTTGTCTTGACCGAAGGCCTGGTGGAAGAGCTCCATTTTGCAGGTCTTGCGGAATTGTTTTAGCTCTGGCAGGAACCTGGGGTTGTCTGGGAACTCGTTCCACCAGGTGGGAGCCAGGACAGAAAAAGCCCTGAGTCTGGTCGAGGTCAGACAAGATTCCCTGGAGCCAGGAACTGCCTGTTAACCTACCCACCCCCCATTTTTTCCAAGATATTGCCCATTCATGGCTATGTATTTCCCCCCCTGGATTAAATTCCTGAGACAATGTTATCATTTCACACTCCAAGGATTCCTGGTCATTCCATATTTGTTTGGATTCGTTTTTGTAGAAGATGCATTTAGGAATGATAGCTTGATGTGGGGCTTACAGAACTGAGAGCTGTTGTTTACCTTCCTTGCGTAGAAAGAGAAAACTCAGATGAGCAATGCAAGTTAATGGACTAGGGCCTTGACACAGTGGTAGGGAAACCGTCACCATTAACCGGTGGGAAGGGTTAAAAGGCAGGACCTGTTTGCCAGGGAAAAGGCCAGTGTTGATTTCCACGATCACTTTGGGAGGCAGAGAGGGACGCAGGCAGAAAAGGAGTTGAGACAAAAAGAGACAGCAATGGTGGAATTGTGGAAAGAGAGTTTCTGGCTGTTTAAGCTCCAGGCTGACCTTTTGCCTCCTGTTGCAAGTACTTAAAGACTGGACTGTGGCCAATGGGCAGCAGCCAGAAAGATCTTGACCCATGGCTCACAGGCAGTGGCCTCGACAGACTGCCCCAATGGATCCCAGACCAGACAAGGGTTGTTTGAGTGTACCTTCTGCGTTCCTCCCCCTGCCAGGATCCACCCAGTTTTAGGCAATGTGATAGCTGATGCAGACTCTCATCTGTGGACTTTATGAGCCCTCTGGAAGAGAAGCAGATTTGTAGCTCTAACACAATTGACTACAGTCTCGGGCTGGTTTCTTTTCTTTTTTTTTTAAAGATAAAACACATGGGTTACTTGTATTCCATGTAAATTTGGATAAAACATCAGAGTTGCCAAAAGAAACAGCAGGAACTGGCAAGGAAATGACCAGTAAGAAAGGGGGTGTCTGGCACAAAGCAAAGAAACAAAATGAGAAGGAATAACAACACAAAGCCATCTCATCCCCTCAAATTCCCCTCTTACATAAAAAATGGGCCTTTCCCCCCCTGATTTGTCAGCATGGAGAGAGCGGCTTGAATGTAAAACGGGGGTGACCCCAAACACTCTTAAGACGTTGCCCTGATTAAAACACAGCCGATTCCTCCAGGAGAAGTGCAAGATTGCCAGCTTTAGCATCTTGATAAGAACGGCAAAGTGCTGAGTGGCAGAGAACATTACAGCCGAGCCTGAGTATATATAACATATAATTGGGAAGCCTTTATCTTTTTCTCCGTGAGAAATTCTATATGGTGCAGCAGTAAGGACAACAGAAGTGGTTCCCGCTAGCCTGCAGAGTCTGGGCCAAACAAATCTCTCCTGGCACAGTTCCACAAGTTCTAGAGGAATGAGGTTAACCTAGGGTTTGGCCCCCCCAAAGGTAAAAGGCAGGTCACCAAAGCCCGAGAGAGTGCTGGGCTGTCTGCATGTAAGTGTGGCTGAGCCACACTGCTGCCCTCCCCTTTCCCTGAATCCAGGGGAATGTGCAAAAAGCTTAAGAGTTGACAGACAAGGAGACCACAGCTTTCAGCTAGGGAGCAGTTTGCTTCCCAGTCTTGGAAGCCAGCTTTGAAAACAGGCAAGCTGCCCGACGTGGAATGCCGAAGTGTGCTGGAGCAAGAGGCTTCAGGACTGCCATTGTGGCTGGCAGGAGATGGGATGTTGTGTCATTTTGACGGCACGTCTGCTGTTATGCCAACGACAAAGGGCTTAAGGGGAGTGACTAAGGTTCGCGCCAGCTGAGCACTTTTCGGGATCAATGGAAGATTAGATGGGTAGGAGTGCACACATCAGAGGATTAAACTCCGGCAAGCAGAGATGGCAGCAGAAAAACGTGCCCGGACGGGTGGTGCAAGGCAGGAGGAAAGCAAGTGTGTGTGTGTGTGTGTGGGGGGGGAGAATAGGGCAGTGTTGGAGCAGACAGCGTGGAAAGGGTTGGTTCCATTGGGCTGGAAGGAGCAAAAGAAATGGTGTCCTGTTTTGGCTTACCCAAATGTTGAAAGATACACTATTCAGCTGAGTGAAGATAACCTCCCCCCCCACACACACACACACACGTCCATCATTCTGTGACTGCGCTGACAGCAAGTGACAGCAAGTGATGGCCATCACTCACCACTGACAGAGCTTTTCCAGGGGTAGTCAAACTGCGGCCCTCCAGATGTCCATGGACTACAATTCCCATGAGCCCCTGCCAGCAAATGCTGGCAGGGGCTCATGGGAATTGTAGTCCATGGACATCTGGAAGGCCGCAGTCTGACTACCCCTGCTCCAGACCTTGCCTAAAACGGAGCTCTTCCACCAGGTCTATGGTTGAGGCCAGGATAGTGCAGGAAGAGCGACTGGGATTCTCCTTGATGTCAACAATGAATGTCAACAATGAATGAACTCTGATTTGTCTCTCCTTTCTCCTCCCTCTCGTAGAAGGGCGGGGGAATTGAGGGTTCCGCCATGTTTACTGCTGTGGTTGTTTTTTGATGTTGTGATTGTCCATTTTAATTGGGGTTTTAATGGGTTTTTAGTCGGACTTTTGTAAACCGCCACAAGCCTTTCGTGAGTGGCGGTTAATAAATATAAATATAATAATAATACAAACAGTTCTTATCAAAGGCAGCACTTTGCCTGTTTATGAAAGGACGTGAAAAGGCAACTGAATGATTTGCAAGAACATTAGAATCACGTGATACCCATTATTACCTAATCAGGAAATAACAGGAAATGGCTGTTTTTAGAAACTCAAAATAAAAAAAAATATTTTTCACTGAGTACATACTAGTGTTTTTGACATCATCTCACACCTCTGAAATCCCAGACCTAGAATTTCGACATGAGGACACCAATGCTAGGGCCAAGACGGGGGTAAGAAAAGCTCCTGCACACATATTGTTATCTGCTGGTTGTATTTCTTCCAACATGAAACTCCAGGGTTTGTGTACCATGTTCTCCCGGGAGGTCTCTCATCCATGTACTGCCCAGACCCAGTTCTGTTTAGCTTCATCAGTTACTTTAGCCTGTGCCCTCCGACCATATTTGATCTCTCCTTAACAAGTGAAAGATAAAACAGTACATAAGTGGGCCATAACAGATATTTTCATATGCTTGAACTTTAAGAGGAAATGACTATAAAGCTCACATTTCAGTGCCTACTTGAACATCCTGGGACAATTGATTAGTTGATAATGAGCATCTGTCATCAGGTAATAAATCATACAGGCAGGAAGTGATAAAAGAAAGGGTTTTTTTCCCTTGTCTGCTGACAGACGCTTGCAATGAAAGCTTAAGCGTTTCTCTTCAGTTCAAAGGAAAGAAGGTCCTCTCCTTCCTAGAGTGCTATAGTATTTCTCTAGAATGGTTTTGTGAATTGTTAAGATATTTTCCCCCAGAGCATTTTAATGAAAGGCAAGCTTAGCGGTTTTGACATCTGCTGGAGTTCTGTGGATTTACATCCTATGAACAATCCACCCGAGCAAATTGGAAAAGATACCTAAATGCATTTTTTGAAAGCCTCCATTTTTATAAGTCAGACAAGTGCCCCCAATTTGCCAGCCAACTGGAAACAGTAGAGGCTAGTTTGGGGGTGGGGGGTGAAAGAAAAACTAGAGAGAGACACTCCCACATGCACTTTACATATGCACTAAATATACACCAAATAATGATTTGCTGCTTTGTACAGATAGCTCAAAATCTGCTACCCGAGGCAGCATAAACAGAAAGGCTAGCCCAGGAGACTGAATGTAGTAATCTGTAAGCAATTTCATCAGGGAGTGTTTTGGATACATTACAAAACAGAAATACCAAATTAAGCAAGCATAGATGGAAATGAAAACATGAAGCCCGGGAGAGGTTAAAAAACAGCGGAGCAGCCATAAAATTAGCAATGCACCAAATGGGAACCGAGTGAATGGAAAGATAGAAGAAGAAATAGACAATGAGAATAAATGGAGGAGAAAGTTGTATTAAGAAACGGGGAACAGGATTTCCTAGAGCACTTTGGGCCTGGGGGAGTTTTTTTTTAACAATTCACATTATACTTTCCAACAGATGCTTTGGAATTGTCTATAATACCTTTCTGACAAGAAATATTTCAGCGCGTTAACATGACCATATGAACCATGTTCTCTTTTGGCTCTTGTCACGTAATCCGGAAGTGTTTTCTAAACATATAGAAAGAAAATGACAGGTCTGGTTGCACAGCTATTCTGATAGCTAAATAGGAAGTCCTGAGACATTATGAATTCCAATGACTCCATGAATTTATAGGCTGGGTAGAGAAGTACTATATGTTGCTCATTAAAAAATTAAATGAGGGGAAAATAAACATGATCTGCATGTTTATTGCTTTCTTATAGGCATCTAATAAAATAGTTTTTTGGGGAAAACAAGTTGGAGGATTGAGGACATTTCATTTAGAGTATTACAGAGCTCAATGCTGCTATTGAATGGTGAATGCTTTTGCTGGATCCCACAAAGTACAACCACATAGTTTGTTACTTTCCTGAACATGAGTACTGTGTGAGAGTTATACTGAGATCACGAGCAGGAGTCCAGAGGACTACTAATCAGGGCTACTTTAAGGGGTGATGCTGATCCGTATCCCGAACAGAGAAATACCAACCCACACAACCTTTCATTATACTGGAGGGCCACTGTATTTGAATAAACTAGTTTTGTTGCAAAAACAACAAAAAAGTTTAAGAGTTTTCTTGCGATCGAAGAGAAATAAAAAGGCACGAACTAATTCAAAATAAAGGACCTTAGTATTAACTAAAGGACCTTAGTATTAAATTGTTCTCTGGCTTTTGACTGTTTAGATTAGCGGTCCCCAACCTTCTTGTAGTCGGGGACTCTGAGGGTGGGAGAGAATTGGCGGCCCAGCTGCCGCAGCTGCACATAAACATGCATGCGCAGTTGCCGTGCATGCATGTTTTCACCACTAGGTGGCGCTAACGCGCATGCACAGAGCTGCTGCGTGTGTGCGTTTTTGCCAGCAGGGGGAGCAAACATGCGTGTGCGGCAGCTCCGTGTGTGCGCGTTTGCGTCGCTGGTGTGCTGGCGGCCACGCCTGCCTCTTTCCCCCCTCTCGCTGCGGGGGTGGGGAGGCAGGCAGGGCCACTGGTGGCCCGGTACCATGGCCGCGGACCGGGGGTTGAGGACCCCTGGTTTAGATGATCCACAAAATATCTGATCAAACACATCTGATCAAATACATTGTTACCAGAATCGTGCTTACACGTGTCCTGTGACACATGTACTAAGCCGTGGGGAGCTACCAGAACGAGAGGTTGATAACTTAGCGTTAAAGGATTGAATGCCAGTGTTTATGAGGTAATTGAAACCTTAAGAACTCAAGGCAGACAATATTGGTAAACCGTAAAAATAATAAGTCTTTATTAGAATGAAAATAATAAAAGCATAAATATGTCTAACATACCTATCAAGCAGTCGTATAGGGAAGAATCAGGGTGGGAAAAGAAGGTTCAGTATAATTACCGTTCCTGTAGAGTAGAGAGTCAGAGATCAGTGACACAAGCCAGCGTAATGGGAGGTTCCAATGGATCCTGAGTTGGAAAGCACTCAGTGTAGCTGTGTACAGCCAAGGTTTATATAGGTTTTCGAGGAATGGGCTATGAGATGTGGCCTAGGTGAGCACATGATGGAATTTTCCATGGGTCAGGATGTTGGGCAATGTCCTGGCCAGGTCCGGAGATGGCCATTGATGAGCTTAGACAAAGGCGTTAATGGGTCTAAGAAAAGGGAGCCATCATGTCTCAATAGGTCTAGCTGCTCGGTTTGGGGAAGAGATTTCCCATGGCAGAGGGACCAAGTAGGAGTCATATGAAAGACAAGAGGTTTGCTTAGAAGCCCCTGGGAAACTAGGTTTTAGCCGGTCCACTAGATCAGCAATATCTAGTGGGGGATTATTTAGTGGGGGAATATCTAGTGGGGGATATCTAGCAATATTTAGTGGGGGGATTAGGAGAGCAATCTTGAGTCAGGGGTTACCTGTGTCAGGCAGAGGCTGTCATTCAGAACCTGTGGCTCTTTAAGATGGAGTCTGGCCTGGCTTGGCAGTCTTTCACAGTGTCATGGTTTTGGCTTAAGCCTAGACTACAGAGGGGTACCACTGGTTGTAGAAGACAGTATGGTACTTGGTGAGGCAGGGGTCTTGCTATGCGTGACAACATCACACACAGAGACTAGAAATTCATAGGATAACTTTGGGGATTGTGTATGAGCGTCATGTTTGAGATCGTGTGTGTGTGCCTTCTAAGGTTCCCCATATCCTCCATCTGGGTCACATCTCCTTTTACTAGGTATTGGTAGCCAGGGATTAGGTGTTTGAGTGGGGGTGGGAAATTCTCATTATTTATTTATTTATTTATTTATTTATTTATTTATTTATTTATTTATTTATTTATTTATTTATTTATATATTCTGCCACCCATGGCAAAGCCATTTTGTGGCAGATCACAAAGTTAAAAACCCCACATAAAACATTAAAACCCCATACATTATAATAACAGGTGGTAAAAATCACATCCCTCTTCCCAAACGGCATAACTGCACCTAGGTGCGCCAGAGAGTTCTTTATGCCAAAGCAACCAATATGATGACCAAGGGATAAGGTTGCAGTATCTTCCAGGGGGGCCCTAGGATCTTCCATAACCCGGCCTCAACCACAGACCTGGCGGAAGAGCTCTTTCTGTTTTTTATATATTGCTGTTGTTGTTGTTGTTAGATGCGAAGTCGTATCCGACCCATCGCAACCCCATGGACAATGATCCTCCAGGCCTTCTTGTCCTCTACCATTCCTCGAAGTCCATTTAAGTTTGCACCATTAAGTTTAATATTAAGTTTAAGTTTAATATATTATGTCTTGTTAATTTCAAATTTGTATTTGGAATTTTGATGCTAACTATCACAAGCCAGCTGGGCTGGGAGCAGCAGCCTACAAATAAAATAAATAAATAAATAAATAAATGTGCCTGATCAGGTTGAAGTGTTTTGAATGGCAAACCTGGCCCTGGGTACAGTGCAGAATCAGTAGGGTAGCAAACCAGGGGCCTATTCATATCACATGTGTGAACTAGATGGGTAACGGCCATTCTTTCTCTCTATAAGAGGCACAAGAGAGGGAAGCCTGAGAGAGAATTCTGAGTACCTTCACCAGACTGGAATTTCCAGGATTCTTTGGGGGCAGCCATGTGAGTTTGACTGGTGTAAGTCCATAATTTGTATCTGTTACCTGAGTAAGGAATGAGAAATAGCAATGAGATAATCCTAATGGAGATGCACAAAATGCTCATTTCTTTTATTCTCATTTAAGCTGCCTGGCTGTGAATTTGATTTTCCAACCACAAACATTACATGTTATTACTCTTAATGGAAATCTTTGACGCTGACAGTACTAAAGGGGTTCTGGAGATGTCTTGAAAGTGTGTACACAATTCCATCTGCTTGAAACACTTGTATAATTCCAGATGTTGAACGAGTGCATGTGTATGCAGACGTCTCTGGAGATATTTGTAAGTGCTCAAGTAAGCAAAACCATTATGACAGAACGATTAGACAGGTTTAACAGAAACATAATTGCTCAAGACACCCAGGAATAATAGTGCAACCACATTCAAGTACTGGGAAAACGTCTTTATTATATGTCCATGACATGTCAAAATGCATTTTAAATGAAACTGGAAAGATATTGGTGGATATTCCCTGGAGTGCGTTTGGTACAGGTGAGATGCTGAAAACTTTCCAACAGTAAGGTATGGATATCATCAAAATAAAGAGCGCTTACAACTTTATGATTTACTTTTAGATGTTGGAAGAATGGTTAATCACCTATAAAATAACCTATTATGCATTTTTCTGTCCGCTCTGCCACAGCATTGCAATAAAATATCAACAGGAACTGACAAAAGTTGTAGGACGTTTCAACCATACTTTGCTTTCTCTGTAGCGAGAGCCAGCCTGCGAATGTTGGCTACGCAACCAGCTGCTGCTTCCTGAAGCGTTTCGTCTGTAGAGCCAGCCATGCCCAGCAGAAGCTTAAAAAAACCAAAATCCATAAAATAATAACATGAGAATAAGCTCCAAACCAAAACCACTGCCCTGAAAATAAATTACATTAGCATGACACACGTCTACCAAAACAATATGCAGTCATGAAATGGCCCTAAATTCTACAGCTCTAGGATTCAGGTTTGAAGGCTGGGCTCTCAACAGTTCCTTGAATTAAGACAGTAGCTTAAAGCAAACCAGAATTCCAAAAGAAATGAACAGAAGTTAATGAGCATATCAACACCTGTCAGACATGCAGCTCAGAATATATATTTATTATAAATGCTGAATTATTTGCATGCTTTTATATGTTGGAATCTGGGAGTAGATAACAGGGAATATATTCCGTCCTGTTAAATTGTCCTTGTTGAAAGAGCAGGACGAACACCAAGGGTGTGTGTGTGTGAATACTTTTCCAAGCCACTGTAAATCCTGGACCAGACAAACCATTAGTCTGTCACACTTCATATATACACAAAAAAAGTCTTTTGATTTTATGGCAATGCCAAACAATCACTTTCCCCTGTGGGTATTCATGTCCATTTAGGGAAGGTGTGCTCAAGTGTTAAAACAGATTATCTTTTTAATAGCAGATCTGTGTAGAGCATCATGTCTAGTTTCACGCAAAGACATCCAGCGCATACACTCTTTGGGAGGGATGTACCAGCAGCTGCACCGGTGGAATTATGAAGATATAAAAATATTACACCGGTATTGTAAGTGAAAATATTCAAGGGACAGCATTTAAGATGCATTCTTTTGAACTTTGGTCTAGAACCAACTTTCTGGAGTGCAATAGCCCAGTTTTATTCTCACTGTGTGATCAGCCTGTTTCTTCCCCAGTGGAAACACTTTGAATACAGAATCAACCGCATGGCAAGATGCCTACTTAAAATAGCTGCTCAAACCAATAAATGGTTGTTCCTCGCTTGTGCTGCAATTTTGTGGCAGCAAGTCTGTGACACAACTGCTTAAACACTTAGCTACACGGAGCTCCAGATTTTGGAAAGCCTCCCAAGTTTTTCATGTGGCTTCAGGTATTTTGAAGTGGACACAACCTTAATTAAAAACCCATTTTTTTTCTTCTTCAGCCTGCAGCCCTCTGGATTCTGAATCCACCCGAAAAAACATTGAATCAAACCACAAAAAAATCTGTTATCACTCAATTTCCATGCATATTTTTCATACTGCTACATTATTACATAAAATTATGAACTGCTAAATATAAAAGCAGAAATTGAACACAGACTTAAAGAACTATATACTACCTTTCACTAACCTTCCAGCGGTTTCGAGACAGGGGTCACAGCTGCATATATATGGTATGTGCTTACAGAGATCAAAGCATTTTATACTTCAGGAAGCATTTGTGTTAGACTAAGGCATACAATATGCATCTTGCCAGTCACCTTTCACCCTCTGACCTCTAGATGCAACTTGTAAAAACATCCCATCTTCTTGCTTGAATTCATTTTTTTAAAGGTTTATATGAATTCAGATAGAAAGCTCACAGAATCACACAACTGTACAACTCAAAGAGGCAAAACTTCCAGTATAAGATGCAGTTATAACTAGACCATCCAAACAGAACAGAAACAAGGAATTATTTGCCTTACACCAAAGAATCAAGTAATGATATATTTAAGAGGTTTTAAAGGACATGCCCTAATTTTAGAATGCCATGACATATAAGGATATGGTAACGGCCAAGGCACCAGCATTACATGAGTTAAGTTTTGCAAGACTCAAGTGATTACAGAATTGAATCAGTGGAGCACACATTGAACTGAAACTTCCTCATCTGACTTCTTCTAGACCAGGGATTCCCAACCAGGAATCCGTGGGCCTTTGAGGATCTGCAGGAGCTCCAGAGTGTATCTATGGCCTTTCCTCTTAATGGACTCAGCCACAAGCTAGTGGACCAGTCACTTCCATTCTCTTGTGGTTTCTGCCCCTGGGAGGGAGTGGAGCCTGCACATCTACTCTCACCTTAAACCCCACCTGTCTCCCCCACCCCCTTGGTCCTGCTTGAGCCTGTCTCTTAAGGCAGCTAGCTATGACACTTCCTGGGGATGTGGTCAGGAGGGTTTTCTGAATGGGTGGGAGTTAATTATTTTTAAATTATTTAAATGTGTTAAACATTTATTGGGTGATATGACCATATATGGTCATGAACCTACTCTCCCCCCCCCTCCCAAAATGGCCAATGATGGGCCTGGAGGGGGGGAGAAGGGGAGGGACTCTGAGAGGGTGTGTACACAGCTATATTTACTGACCATATTCTGCATGATCACACCACTTCTGGGGTTTCTCAAAGCCTGAAGTATGTTTGGGGGGTTTCTCAACTGTAAAGAAATTGAGAAAGGCTAACTTAGCGTGTCCATCAAATTGTGGAAGGTTTTGGTTCAATAAGCAGGGGCAGTTCTGTATCCTAGGCACCAAGGGAAGTCCTTGGGAGGCTAGCAGTGTTGCCAGGGTTTAGTTTGCTCCCAATGTCCAGTCCTCATCTGAAGCTAACTCCAGTTAGGTGCCTGCCATGTAGACACCATCACTAACAGAAGAAAGTTGTAAACTTTCCTCTTCCATTAACATGAGGAGAGAAGGGAGGAAGTGCATGAACATAACTATTTACCAGATTTATGTCCATTGTTTTAAGTTTCATTTGTTCATACCAGAAAAGGACCTATGCCTAATTTCTAATCTCCATCTCTAGATGGCCTGTATGGCTCCTTCCAACGCTATGATTCTACCCTGTGAATGTGGTTCTGTGAATCCTCCCAATCAAGGGGTTGGATCTTGCCTAAAATTTCCACACATGCAATGGGTAGAACAATTTTCACTAATGCAGATCTCTGACCGCCCATTCCCCCAGCTATTTCTGGCTGTCATCCATTCCACAGGAACAGTATTTCAGTGGGCATTTTGGGCTGCATTGACAAAAGATATCGTGCTTCTCTGGATGGGAGTCATTCAATGTGCATCAATTTTAGGGTTTCTTTCCCTCCCAAGCCAATGAAAATATTATTTGTGCAATTGTTTCCAAAATAGTCCAGTGAATAAATCTTGCTTCCAAGTAATGGACCCTGTTGCATTGATACAACTAGAATGATGTCACTTGCATCACCAATATAGTAGTCAAAAGGCACTGTGATTTCTGTGATTCGTTGGCTAATAGCAAAGACATGGGGCATGCTTTTCAATAACTACATGGCTTGCCTGCATTTCTTGTTTTGCCCTCCCTGCTGAGTTTACGAAAGCACCTTCCTCCACACAACTCGACAACTATTTTTGTTTCTGCAGCGAACTACAATTCTGATCAACTCTAATTGCAGCATGTTTCCCCCAGCCATGCCACGATGTTCCTGTGAATTTTACAAATGAGTTAAGAGCAGAAAAATTTCATGTGCTTCATTCAAAACCAAAAGTATGCATGCACATAGCGTACATACGGTGGTTTCACTAAAGCCTTAAGTCTGACATTTGGAACAAGGAAAACATAGGCTATTTATAATTATAGTCTGCCTGTTCACAGCAGATCTTTTGACTTCCTTAAGGTACTGAATGATGAAGCCCAACAATAATTCTCACCATTAATAGCTATTTTCATGACTTGGGAGCCAGTTCATTCCTCTAGACCACTGTGAGGAAAAACAGTACTTCGTAGGCATGTCATTTGGTAGAATAACACATAAACTCTTCTCTTTAAAAATACTCTTTTGTTCATGTTATTTCTGTTGGAATAGGCAATGTCTGGTGTACCAAGAAGAAGAGAAGACAACCCTTCAGGGGACAGCTGGAAAACTATTAGAGAGGATAGTGAGATTAGGACCTTCTTTCCTGTTAAGTGTCATTCCTTGTCTGTCCCTAGATTGCTACTCTTGGGGGCAATTTCCTGCTTCTTCTTGGAAGCCACAGTTTGGTCTCTCTCTCTCTCTCTCTCTCTCTCTCTCTCAGCTAGACATGTAGTTAGCAACTATCTCTGTCTCTCCTTTGCACTATCAAATATATTAATTCCTAAATAAACTTTTATCTACTCTTTAGGAGTGGTTAGGAGTGCGGACTTCTAATCTGGCATGCCGGGTTCGATTCTGCACTCCCCCACATGCAGCCAGCTGGGTGACCTTGGGCTCGCCACGGCACTGATAAAACTGTTCTGACCGGGCAGTGATATCAGGGCACTCTCAGCCTCACCCATCCCACAGGGTTTCTGTTGTGGGGAGAGGAATGGGAAGGCGACTGTAAGCCGCTTTGAGCCTCATTCAGGTAGGGAAAAGCGACATATAAGAACCAACTCTTCTTCTTCTTCTTTAATCAGGTTGTGCAACCTCACTGTGTTATTTACTCTGCTAACAATTTCATTATTTTGTTTTCAGAACCACTTTTGCATATTATTCTTGTACCCCATGAAATTTAAATCTAACCAATGCAAGTATGTATACATTAAAAGTATACTCATTGGGGAACTGATGCTGAATGCAGCTTCTTATTGACGGTACTGAGATCTCCTTCTCTAAAATGACCCTCTTATCACCTGTTTCCTTAGCATGTAAGATTTTTTTTCAAGTAGTCCTTTCAGTTGGGAGAATGCTGTGACCCTGGATTAAACTACTGCTTATAATTTATCTAATTTTCGCTGTGGCTCCATCTGTGGATACTTAAATCTGGATATTGGAACCATAAACGGACAAATCTTTCTACAAACCTCAGGAGGGAAAAACAACCTTTTCAAAAAGAAATCTGAAATCTTAAAAAAAAGCAGCAAACTGGAGAAGATAAAAGATTCCAGAGACTTATTCATGATACTGCAAGGCTAGCCAAAAACAAAAGAAATGTTCCAAAAGAGATAATACCACTCTTCCAAATACAAGTTGAGCTCTGCATACAGAATGAAGAGAAAGGGCAGTGATACCAGAAGCTCTTTGGAAAGAAATCATGCCCAGAGTGCAATTATCTGGGAACTGAAGGATGCCTATAATGGAGCAGGGAAGCTATTGATTGGCCAGGAATGAATGAGAAATTGAAGACATTCATGGAGAATATGATGTGTATAGATCTTGAGAAGCCTGCTGACCCAAAAAAACATCCGAACAGCCTGCTATTTCAAGGACATCTTGGGCAACATCAGGAGTAGATTTGTTTAACTTGACAGATAAGGAATATATGATCATGAGGGGTTGGACTAGATGGCCTGTATGGCCCCTTCCAACTCTATGATTTTGCGATTCTGCGATTATTGTAGATTACTTTTCCAATATGTGAGAAATACACTATTTATCAGATATTTCAGCCCAAAAGGCCATATGCAAGATAAAAAGCACACTATGGGATTCACAGTCCGCTCCAGTAATGCAATCTAATTTGTTGGGAAAGAATTCCAGATATTCAGCAAGGAGTGGGATTTTGATCACATTAGGTCATTACCCAGATATTCTCAATGTATCGGGAAAGCAGAATCAGGAATAAAAACAGCAAATAAACTTTTAAGAAAAGCAAAAGCTACCTCGGCAGATCACTAGAACCCTCATCTGAAAGCCTAAATCCATATCCAGCACAACAGTTAATGAGCAGAACCAAGAAGACCCTTTGACCTACAAGTGGGAGATTACTACAGCCAGTGTTCATTGCAGAGGGTCATAAATATTGGTCTCAAACCAGGGGCATATATTTCAGAAGCCAGCAGCCTTACAAGCTGCAACAAGAGGTATTTAATATTCTTGTACTCATTAAAACAAATTATAAGACTGCCTTTCTCCTCTAATCAGAATTAAATCAAGTGTTCTATGTGAATGTTCATAGTGTTCTATGGAATGTTCAAAAATGTTTTATGTAAACCGCCCAGAGCCGTAGGGAAGGGCGGTATAAAAATATAAATATAAATAAATAAATAAATAAATTGGACCACTCATTTGAGAGCCCATATACAGGCTAAAGAGCAGCAGAAAGGACTAACACACTTATATTTGTTTATGTACAATGATTTATGTGCCCCCTTTCACCACAAGAACATCCAAAGTATAGTATAAATGAAACCAGCAGAAGCCACAATTAAAAGTTAAGTTTGGCAAAATCATCCTTATCTGTAAGAGGCAGAAGCTGGCAGGCCAACCAGAATTAGTAAAAGGCATTCCACAGGGGATGCCACTTGTATACTCATCAGCAATGTGGAGTATCCAACAGCGCCTGTAAAACAGAAACCCCGTTCTTTAAACTTGCTTGAAATGAAAAACTGCTCTGTTTCTGCGACACACTGGCAAACCATAACCCAATTCTTCCTCAGTTATGCTGGCTGCCCTTTTCTTTTCCAGTCCACCCTCCTGCTTCTTCTTCCATATGCGAGTCTACCAAGAAGATGTCAAATTCCTTGTTCTGTGATCTCCTAATTAGCAAGAGGATAGGAATAGCAGCTTTACTCCAAAAGAACATTTTACATGCTTTTTATAATATAACATAAAGGGAGGGGGGGGGGGAAGTTGCCTTAAATAAAAGCATATGCTGGAAGGTCATCCAAAAAAAATATCAGTCTAGATACAGTTAGCATTTTGCTTTCACCACTGTGCTGAACACTGGAAATATGTAAAGCACCTACATTTGCATCTTGTTTTACCTCTTAATTATTTGCCCCACAAAAATACTTATTCAATTAAAACGATAAATAATATAGCAGGTGGGTCAATTAAGAAAAAAACAACAACAACTAGGGTTGCAATAGAGTTCACATTTTATTGTTACTTAAATCTAGAGCTCCCTTTCTTCCTCCCCATGAATAAGAGAAAAAATTGGAAGGCACTTGCTGCCAAGCAACAATTTGGCCACTGATACTCTGGGTGAAAGTGAACAGACTCCAACTGAAAATGGACACTTAGAAACTCCCCTTTGGAGACAAACCACCTTTGGCACTCAGAGGATGCATTAAGCCAAGATGTTCACTTGTCCCTGACCCAAGAACAAATGGGAGATTTACTAGGGAAGGTGGACCCACTGGGCTGACTGCCTTCTCTTCTATAGCCTCCCAGGGCAATTATGGTAAGGGCTCGGTTGGCATGGTCTAATAGCCACTGCCTATCGGGATAATGCTGAAATACTCTTTGTTAACTGGTGACTTAAAATACAGGGAGAACTAACCACTATTTATATTTAAGGTTGTCTTGCTATTTTCCATTTTTTTTGTAGAATAGCTGTGTGGCATCAATTTATTCAACAATTCGGTGCTACAAAAATTCAGCCCATTACCTTGATTCGGGGGTCCAGTAAAAGTGTTTTCACAGATGAAGCTTAGCTGCCCCTTTTAACTTTGTGTGTGCTACTGGCGAATGTTACTCAAGCAGGATAGAACAACATAAGAAGACAGAAGCTAAAATGCACACCCATGTAAAAGCAGGCTGGTTGGGAGTGGCGGTATACAACAATAAGATGAATAAAAATAAATAAAAATAAAATCCATGCTCCCAGCTGACTCAAGTCAAAGTCAAGTCAAAGTCACCATGCCTTTTTAAGACAAGAAAATGACTGAATAAGCTTTCCTAAGGACGCAGCTAAGACACACCTAAGGGCACTGTCAAGGTTTCATATTCAAATATTTCATATTTGGTCTCCAAGTTGGCTTTGGTTATATACAGTTAATTTGGAGGAGAATTTGGAGGCACCCCTACACTTAGGGGTGCCTCCAAATTCTCCTCCAAATTAACTGTATATAACCAAAGCCAACTTGGAGACCAAATCACATGTAAAATATGCAACAGAAGATCTTACAGAGGTCAGAAGAACTGATCGTTTTCAACCTTCCCCTTACCTAAGTAGCTTGCTATTTGATCCCAGAAATCCTCTATGAGGTTCAGGACAGCCTCACAAACAACATGTACTACAGTGTAGGATACTGCAGGAATGAAAGGGAATTCTCTTTTGCTGTATGGCCTGCATCACTGAGTTAAATGAGCATCAGCACAGAGTCCAAAGTACCATCAGGGAAATTGTGTGCGCTGGTATCTCTTTATTATTTTATAGGTCCTCCAATTGATGGCATACCCTCCCAACAGCCCTTTGAGAAATCTGGAGATCTTCCAAGGATGGTTTGAAAACAGCATAACCTGTGCTCAGAAAACTGGGAAAGGTCTGGTGAGAATAAGAAGCCTTTAGGACATGGGCGTGTAGTTCCTTGTGTCTTTAGCTCATATGTAAACTGTCTAAAATTACTTTGGATTTTTCATATGTCAACTGATACACAAACAGAGAAAGAAGAAATGGAACACAGGAAGAAAAGCATAGAACCAAAGAAGAAAGAAAGGAGAAAGATATTAGAAATAACCGAGGAAAGGAATCAAAAGGAGATGCAGAATCATTGGACCAGGGAGCCTCATTCTCCTGCTGTGTACTTCAGGGGAGCTACCCAGCCTACTCATCAGTATAGACCCTTCCCCATTCTTCATATGGAATAGTGTTCAGTGAAGAAGGAGAGAAATTGTAATTCGTAGTGCAATTGCATTACAGCATAGTTGTTTCCTCGTGTTAGCTACAGGAAAAAAAATCAGGACATCTGCCAAACTGCAAACCCTTTCCTCTTCTCTACACATGACAGTTGTCCTGTTTCCTCCACTGACTTCTATGGAGAATGAAAATGTGCTTATAATCAAGAAGAATATTGATAAAAGGCTAAATTGCTTCTGAATTCAAAGCACTGTAAATAGTTTGAGATGGGGGCTCCCCAACCATCAATGCCTCTTTTGTTCTTCAGTGCTTACTTACATGGAGGGGAGTAGTTCTACAATCCAGGGAACCACTGATGGGGACAACACCTGTGTAAAGACATATCTATACAACTATAGGGCAGTTCAATGACCATTAGTCTAAATCAGTAACCACCGTATTTTTAGCCTGGTATGCTGAACAAAATGCCTTTGGTACCTTATTCAAAACACATTCCATCACCAGAAACATTCATAAGCCTGGTATTACATAAACTTTATCCCTCCAAAAAGCAATCAGCGGCGCAGTTCTGATCCAGAAAACACGCGGCCAAAGACCTTTTCCCATACTGTCATCTGAGGTATATTTCTCAATTTTATTTTTGTGCAGATAGATTTTGAAAGACAAAGAAGATGCGCTGGCTTTTTGTACCCCGCACTTCTCTACCCAAAGGCGTCTCAAAGGAGCTTGTGATCGCCTACAAAGAAAGCACTTAAGTTGACAAAGATCTTTGTAATAATATAAACGGAGACAGAGACACACAGAAACCCTATTTCAGTTCACTGGAAACTCATTTGACTAAGATTAAAAGAGAAGCCAGGTCGCTGACCATATGCAATAGGCATCAGGGAGAGAGGATTTTGCCAGGCCTGTTGCTTTTGTCCTCACAAGGAACATTCGCTCAAGCACCGCCCAAGGGACTTCTTTCCCACACCAGCCTCCTTTACTCGTCTTTTATCAGCCTTACAGCCTCTTTTCCATTTTATTCGTCAACTGTTTAAGATTTTTTTTATTTGCGAGTCTCTTGCCTTGCATAGATTAATGTAGGGAAGATATGGCTAATTTGGAGCACAGTTACTAAACAGGTATCTTCTTTTCCAAGCTCTTACTCTCTACTAGCATTTTATTGCCCTGAATGCTTTTCCAGTGCATAGTGAAAGAGCGATCTAAAGACAGCATAAAATGCAAAGCCCAGATCTGAAACGCTTGAGGACTGCTTGCCAAGGTGCCGCAAAAAAAAAACAAACAAAAAAAACCCCTTTCCTTTCAAATGGGCTGAAATAAAAAAATAGAAGAACTGCACGTAAGATATTGACTATACTGCTGGCACATATAACTTAATATGACAACTTATTGCTGATACCAGCGAAGATAGAAGTCAGTGGGACTGGATCTTGCTTGGGAAAGTGGACACAAACTTATAAAGTTTAGATCATGTAGAGAGCCTACACTGAGAGTGCCAAGAGAAGCCTGTATTGTGGGAATGGGGATTTTCCTATGGTGCCAATGGAAACACAGAAGACCCCTCCTCCCCTTCCTAGGAGGACCATCCGGCAACTTCTGCTGCCTTTTACGAGGTTGGTAGGCTCCAGTTTTTCCACCAAGTACTTTTGATGTGGCTTACGCTGCTGTTCTTTTTATTTTACTGGTTATGGTTTCATCGGCAGCAACAATAATTGTGCTATTGCCTGATTTTTATTTGTTTTTACAAAATTTATGCCCCACCTTTGTGCCCTGATAAGTGGCTAAAAATTAAAACATACGTTATTAAACCACATTTTAAGAACCATTAAAACCAACAAGAAACACATCTCTAAAAAAAATAAAACTACAGCTAAAATATATCCCAAAATAAAAATAACGGTTGGTTGGTTGATTATATTTATAGACCAACCGCCCTTGCAGCTCAGGGTGGTTTACATAGAAGGTGGGAATAAGTACAGTGTAACACTGTGGTTAAACCAGTGGGCAGGAAGAAAGGATCACGGTGGGAACAAGCGAAAAATGTCTTCACCCACTAACAGAAGATAGCACCAGAAGGGGACAGAGTTTTCCTAGAGAGAGAGTTCCAGATTGGTGCCATGACCAAGAAGTCTTGCTGCCCATCTAATCTCAGAAGGAGGGGCACTCAAAGCAGAGCTCCCAAAGATGAATGAAATTGCAGGTATGCTCATAAGGGATTAGGTGGTCCTTTGGGTATGTTGGTCCCAAACTGTATAGGGCTTTAAAGTTCAGCCTCAGAATTCTTGAATTCTGCCCAGAAACAGATTGGGAACCAGTACTGATGGGCCAAATATGGAGTGATATGGTCCCCAAGACCCACTTTAGTCAATAGCTTGGCTGCAGCATTCTGCACCAATTAAGGTTTCTACATTGCATTTGTATTACTAACCTGGACTACCTAGATAATTATCAATATATACATGTAAATGCCTGAAACTTTGGAATGAAAATCAGCCCAATTCTGAGTGGTTAACAAAACAGAAAAAAAATTATTTGAGAGAGAATGGTAAGAACTGAGCTGAGAAAAGTGTTGAATCCACATATTCTGTACATTTATGCAAAGTGAAATATTCAAAAACATTATTTTGATTTTGGCCTCCCCTTTTCAGCCCTGTGCACTCCTCAGTTGTCCCACCAGCTGTAACAAAACGTTTTAAAATGCACTGCACGATTTAAAGGCATAACTGAAGACTGCAGACAGGCGTATAATCTTCAGCCCTAACTTGGTATCTGCTAAGCAGCTGGCTGACAAAGAAGAAGCAAAGAAGGATATCTGTTCAGTCCCTTCATTATCTATGAAATGTACCTGAGAATGAGGAAATAACTTTTTACTTGTAAGCCGCTTCAAACAGCAGTCTGAAGAGGCAGCATAGTAATCGTCTAACTTTTCTGTAAACATACGCTCCCCTTCTTCACCATATGGCCAACATACTTTATGTACATACAAATGAATAGGCACACACAAATCCCTTGGGTAAGCTATTCTAAAATGGGACATGCTGAGATGGTAAGATCCAGACACTCTATGAAGACGCATCAATGAAATGATAAAACTGAAAAAAAAATTGGGTATTGTTTTTTTTTTTTTAGAAAAAGGTTCCCCTAGATGTATGTTAATGCTTCAATACGATGGAAAGGTCAGAGTTCAACAGAGACATAATAATTCAACAGAAATCAACAGATATAAGTTATCTGATTAGTAAAATTAGACTTGCTGGTTTCATGGAGAAACATATATTTTCACTGAACGCCAAAACAACGTTGAGAAGTCTGAAATACCATTTTTATTGTCATTTCGTATCTTCAGCTTCTATGAATAGGTTATTAGATAAGGAAACTCAGCCGAATTTTGCTCAGCTGAAGGCTAAAAATGAAAAATTTACTGTTACAGGAATCGTTATTAATATTATTGTATGGTTATTAATATAGTTTGTTTCATGTATTGTTCCCATGTTCTCTGTAAACCGCCCTGAGCCTCCGGGGAGGGCGGTATATAAACAAACAAACAAACAAACAAACAAATAAATAAATAGGCAGCCTGGCACTTTGCCTCTAGTATCTACCACTCTGCCTTTGTTTTCTGTGTCTAATATCTACCACACTTTATTAACTATATCTTTATTTTTTTTAATTACGAGTAACACGGTTTACAAATAAGTTTTCTTTTTCAAAATGTCTGGGTCAAATTAAAAGAACCTTGCCCAAGAAGCATTCCTCTCAAAGTTCACACTGGGGGGGGGGGGGGTTGGCCCAGTTTCCAGTGTAGTGTCAGTAAAAGTTTCCAATCAGGTTTTTGACACATGGAGGCTTTTTCTATCACTCTAGACTGACAATGGAACAATTTACTGAAGCTGGAAAGGAAACACGGTGCCTGGGTGAAGCCCCTCTTCATATCCCATAAAGGGCCAAAGGAGGATCAAAGGATTCTGTGCAATCACAAGCAATGAGAGACACACACAGTGGGAAAGTCAGTAACTCTCTGAGCATGGATGGCTGTGTTTTCTACTTGCACAAGGACAGCTGTGCTTTCTCTTTGGATCTGATCCCAGCCTTACTTTTTATGAAGCCTCCTAAACTGAAATTTGTCTTTAAACAATTGTAAGAAGCTGCTCGGTATATTTCTGTGGTTTATTAAAAACATGCCAAGTCGGAAGGAAAGGACATTCCCTGCATTCTCTAAAGCAAGATAAATACAGAAGAGAAACCTAGATGAAAGATGGAGCTGTTATCTATGGCTTGTGCCAGATTCTTGGGCTTTTTGGCAAATTCCATTCACGTTGGAAGAGTCATCTAGCAGCAACCTTTTCCCATTAAAACAAGCAATATATATTTGGATTTAGTGTACCTTGTTTATACATTTTGAACTTTCAAAACTGTCTATTTAAAAATGTTTTAATGATTCCTTCTGCACAAATTGGCTGCAGCTCCATTTATTTGAAATGGCTCATTTATCACTGAAAGAGCTGCAGGGCACAGCTTCTGTTGAACTGCTTCAGCAAACCTCCAGCTTAGCAGGACAAGCTTTCTTTTTATAAAGGAGATTCAGAACACGCCAAGATGAGGGGGATTTGCCAGGGTCCAAATTGGTTATCCAAATGGTCCTAAATTAGAAACTTTCCAAGGTGAAGCATTAAGTCAACAAGCCCGTCACTTATTGCTGGTACAACCTCTCACCTGGGCTGGGAACTACATAGGACTGGTTCACATGTGCAATATGGACTGTACTCTGGTCGGTGCTCACTTGATGAGTGGTAGATAGCAGTGTGGATATTCTACCAAAAAGGGAAAGTGTGCCGACATAAAAGCTTTTTCTGTGGTGATGGGAAGGTGACAGCACAGTCACATATACAAACATGATGGTTTGCCACTGTCTGCCTCCATATAACACCCCTGATATTCCTTAGAGTAGCGATCCCCAACCTGTGGGCCACGGACCACATGTGGTCCTTCGACCAATTCGAGGTGGGCCCTGAAGGACACCTTTTCCCCCGCCCCCGGCCCTTTACTTCACCCCCCCGGCCCTTTACAACACACTTCGGGTGTCATTGAGTTAAAATTTCCATGAAAATAAAATGTTCCTTATGTTCATTGTTGTGGCGTGTCTGTATCTTATTTTGAAGGGATGTTTAAACATTACCATAGCAATCAGAGAGCGTTAGAGCAGTGGTTGAGAGTAGAGGAGTAAACTACCCCCCCCCCACCGGGCCCCAGTAAAAGGCGTTGAGTGGTCCCCGGTGAGTGGTCCCCGGCGTTGAGTGGTCCCCGGTGATAAAATGGTTGGGGACCACTGCCTTAGAGGTTTCCTACACTAGCCAGAGCTGACCCTGCTTCACTTCTGAGATCTGACAAAATCAGGTTCACTAATATGTTAAGTCATAGTTTCACCTTATGTCTCTGTTTGGTTGCTGCTTTCAACTACAGCCACATGACCTCTATAACTACCTCTTTCCATTCTTGTTTCCATTCAGACTGGGTAGACAGGTTCAGAGGGAGTGCCATCTCACTTTCCCATCACGCCCCCTTGATAAGCTTAGGACAGTTCTGGGATGTACCCGCCACGCAGATCTTACCATTGGTCTGGTCAGACCCCCGGTTCACGAAAACTCTTTTTACTCACCTTTACCACTCCATTTTCATGCATGGTGATGCAATTGTTGGGATCCTCCGAGAGCTGATAGAGGGCTTGTGCAGTAGCTCGGTGAACTGCTGGGTCACTTGATTTCAGGTAACGTACTAAAGGGGCAACAGCTTTGGTGACTCCAAAGGCAACTCTGTTATTTCCCCACATGCAACAGCGAGAAATGGCATCTGCCAAATGACATCTCAGTTTGTCATTATTCTGAGCAAAGGGGGAGAAAAAGGTCCGTTACATTCCTCCCGTTCTAAATTAGCTTGGAAAGACACTTAAACAGAAGACATTTAAATACATGCTGCAGTAAAAGGAAATAAGAGGGGAAACCCAGCAGGTCTTTCCAACTGGGATTCTTAGCATCAGAGAAACCACTTCTATGTTTATTTCTCGTATGGCATGTGTCTAGTGCAGCCAGGAGATCGCACGATTGTAGGATTGTCTGGCAGCCAGGCAAGGGACATTCAGAGGGGGCTTGTCATTGCCTGTCTCCACATCATGACCCTAGTTTTTCTTGGAGGGCTCCCAGACAAATGATCACCAAGGTTGGCTCTGCTTAGCTTCTGAGATCTGACATGCCTGGGCTATCTACTTCTATAGACTCAATTCCAAACAGGGTTATTGCCTGTCCGCAGGAACCCTTTGGGATCATAGTCACAAGTGTGGCTCAAGATGCAGTGGCTCCCCAAACATCTTCCTCCAATGCAACCCTGCTGGGATTAAGCCAGATTGCAGAAGGTTCATTAAGACAGGAGTGGATTGCATCTGAGACAGGTGGCAGAGGGACAGTGTAGGGGGCACTGACCCCTCTGCCGGTCCTGCAGATTTGACACCACAAGCAGTCACTTGCTTTGCTTGGGTGTCAAATTGGCCATAGGCCAATTTAGGCCTTCTCTAGCAATGTAGAGAAGATTCACTCTGTTACTGACTCTCCTGACAAAGGGGTTGTGAGGATAAAATTAGGAGGAGAGAATCTGAGCCACTTTGATCTCAAAGGAAGCGTGGGATGACAAATGTGACAGGTACCAAATTGATTAAAGCCAGAAAGCACAATGCTGAATGTTGTAAGAAATGCCAGTTCATGCACAGAAAGAAAAGGTGTATTTCTCTTCGTACCCAACAATCCTGTGCTGATTATAGTCTAAAGAGTACAGTCTAACCTCCTGTCACCTGTTGCATAGTAAAATCTCTAAAACAAAGGCTTTCCCCCCTTCACTTATTATCGTCTTTTTAAGGTTCCCCTTGAGTCTCTCAGCAACTAAGTTTTACTGGCAGCAATAAACTCCGATAAGGCCTACAGGGATTCCTGTAAACTGGTAGTTCTGAATGCATATTTTAAAAATGACTTAACTTACTGTGTTTGCTAGTTTGGACAACAAAGGAACGACGCCATGATCAGTTATGACGGCCAGGTTTTCTTCATCTTTTGCTATGTTGGTGATAGCAGCGCATACGCTGGCCAGAACTTCTTTATTGTCTGATTTTAACAAATTGACAATCAACTCCAAACCACCGACAAAGGAGCGGACCATTTCACCAGCATCCTAAACAAAAGCAAAACCGAGCCACTAAGTTTTTAAGAAGCAATTCTATGCCATGTGAAGAAACCATTTCAAAGTTGCAGTGTGCACAATGTGTATCTTGTTTGAATTGGGCAGCTAATGACTCCTCTCAGTCTTCAATAAATACTAGAGTCCGATTCACTGAGAAGCTTTGGGCTGCATATGATTTGTGATCATCTGAATCAGTATCCTTCCTACGACATAAATAACTGAATGACAAGTTTGGGACCTCTTTTGCTTCTCAAAGCTACGTTCTCTTCTTGATCTGAAGTACTGCAAAGTGAAGTCTGTTAAGAAAAGACGTCATGTGTATTAATAATCCCATCCTTATAGATAAAAAGCCTCCCAATAAAAATTAGTAGCATTTTCCATGTAGAATATCTTAGAAAGTTTAAAATGTCAAAGTCAATTTATCAACTCTGGTTGTCTTTGCCCAAAAATGTGATGGTGCTGCTGTGCAAATAAACTTGAGTTACTCTGTGGGCTACATTTCCTTCAGCAAAACTGTCCTTTTCCAGTTCCTGATCTGCCATTTTAAATCACACCTTGATAAACAAAATCCATTTTTAGGAAGGCAGGAAGGAGCAGAACGTTCAATTTGCCTCTCTACTCATTTCATAAAGCATAATCATATGAGAAAGGAAAACTAATAGCATGATGCCTTACATGAGCCAACTTGGTAACTGGCTACATAATCTGTACCAGGGATGGCCAACTTGTTGACCACACTGTTCTGCAGACAGTTGTGTGCTATGTGTGTGTGTGTTAAAAACATGATTTGCCACATAAAGTGGTCCAGCTGTTATAATCAGTCAGCACAGCTGTGTAACGTATGAACCGATGCAAACGAAGACATGAAAGTGGTGGAAAGTGCCTTCAAGACTCCGCTGACCCGTGGCAACCCCATAGGGTTTTCAAGGCAACAAGGATTTAGAGATGGTTTGCCACTGCCTGCCTCCGTGTCATGACCTTAGAGGTCTCCCATCCAAATACCAACCAGGGGCAACCCTGCTTAGCTTCTGAGATTCAAAGAGATCAGGCTAGCCTGGGTGACCCATACATATACATATCAACCATAAAGCTATCTAGTTCTCAACATGGGCAGATCCGTGAATACTTGAATCCAGAGCTTAGAGACATGAATAGACAAGGGAAAAAACCCCAGGTTTGTAGAAACGACTGAAATCCAAAAACCTAAATTAAGAAGAAACACAGTGTGTATGTGGTTCACCTCCATATAAGAGCAGCAGCAACTGTAGCTTTAATAAACAAATGCTCTCTGTAGCCACTGCTAGACAACCACAACAGGACTGCCAGTTGAACTTTTGGTTTATGGCAGGGAAAAGCAGAGTGAGGACGCTCCCCAGGAGGAAGTAGTGTGGCAAAGGGGATCCAGGGGGAACAAAGCGATCCCTGCAGGTCCTTATGGGTTACCCTGTTGCATTTATTCATGAAAAAATATCACATGTAAAACCCAAAGAAGAAAAGAAATATTACAGTGAAATTGCAGTCCAGTCTAGTTTCCCAGTCCAGATAAGACTGTTCCAGAAGGATGATCTGACCACCAATTGGCCATCCTTTCCCTCTAAAAATGTAACTGTTGGGTAATGCCTAAGATGACTCGCTCAGCTTGTTTACCTTATGACATTTATTTCGTTAAATATTGACTGCCTGTACCTCCCTACAGCAAGGATATTCACTGCCTGTCCAAACTCTGCAGCAAGAGTTGCTGATACAACAGCCCCTATTCCCCTCACTTCTTCTCTAATACTGTGTCATACCGGATCAATGTGTCATAAAACTGCTCACATAAAGAGGGCCAGAAGGCATCTAGAAAGATGCTGGTGGAAATGCTTACAGAATATGACAGTGAGCTGTAGAATCCACTGGAAGATCGATGATGTGACAGTGATCGTGGCAAAGAAATATTATTTCTCTGAGACAATTGCAGCAGCTTGCTCAATTGTTTAAGGTACGTCATTTCAACATCTCGATTCCTAAATCTGAGCCTTTATTGTCTTAGGAACAGACAACCAGCTGCGATAACTTTACAAAGTATTTTGCTGGTAATATAACATGAATGGATGCCACCTATAATGTAGATCAGGCAGAAGAAAAGTCTATTAACTGGGCTGCTTCTGAACCACTTTGACCCAGTGACCCAGTTTTAGATGCTGACAGTACCATGAGATCTGTAGAGGTCACGACTTGTGCACTGGATCCTGGCCCATCACGACTGCTAAAACAATGTAAGAATCATATTAACGAGCCCTTGATGTCCATCATAAATCACTCGCTAACGGCACAACATCTTCCCTCAGCCACTCATCCAGTACTACAAAAATAAAAACCCAACCAACCCTACAAACAAATGGTGTAGCCAGTTATCACACTAATCTGTCCTTCCTGGCAAAAGAGACTGAAAGAACAGCAGTGGACAAGCTCCAGGTCTTTTTGGATAACTCATGCACTTTGGACCCTTTTCAGTCAGGCCTGGCTATGGTTAGCTTTAATTGATAACCTCTGCCTGGATGAAGACAAAGACTATACTTCTTTGTTGCTTATATTGGATTCATCTGCAGCGTCTGAGACAGTAGATCATGTTATCCTGTTGAGGTGAGGCAGAAGCAGATATCAGGGGATATGCCTTGAACTGGTTTAGATCATCCCTCACAGATTCACCTTGAAGAGTTGCCATGCTGAAGACTAGTGAGGAAGCTGTTTTTTGATGGTCCACAGGGTGCAATGTTATCCTCTCTATGTTACTCAATCTTTTTGTAAAGCCTTTAGCAGAAATTATTCATAGCTTTGGAATTGGATGTTATCAATATGCTCATAACATCCCAATCTATCCAAATTCTCTGTAATGCAGTCGAGATCTTGAGCCAGTGCCTGACTGCTGTAGTTATATGGCTTAATGTGGACAAACTGCAATCAGGTAAGATGGAAGTAATGCTGGTTGAAAAGTTGGAGATCTTGAAATAACCTTGGAGACTTTAGCTGGTGTAGAATGCTACAGCTACAACCAGCTTGGTTAAGAGCGGTGGCTTCTAATCTGGCAAGCCGGGTTTGATTCCCTGCTCCTCCACATGCAACCAGCTGGGTGACCTTGAGCTCGCTACAGCACTGATAGAGCTGTTCTGACCAAGCAGTGATATCAGGGCTCTCTCAGTATCACCTGCCTCACACAATGTCTGTTGTGGGAGAGGAAAGGGAAGGCAATTGTAAGATGCTTTGAGACTGTAAAAACAAAACTTATGCTTCATTTCAGCCCAATGTTCAGGTTTTCTGCAATGGCAGAAACAGGACCAGGGTAGGCCTAAGCCAGCGGTCCCCAACCTTTTTGCGGTTGAGGACCACCTCCAGGGGTGGGGGAGAGCCGGCGTCCTGGCACGGCGCACGCGCGGCAACTGAGTTGCAGCACATGTGCGTTTGCGCCAGCAGGGGGCACTAAAGCACATGCGGAGTTGCCACACATGCACGTTTGTGCCAGCAGGGGGCACAAACGCACATGTGCAGCACCTCCACACATGTGTGTTTGCGTCCGCAGGCATGCCGGCGGACGCACCTGCCTCTTCCCCCCCTTCTCGCAGCGAGTAGCTAAGCCAAACCGCTTCAACCCTTCTGGGGCTGCCATGAAACCCTAGTTGAGAAAGCCTGCCTTAAATAGTTCCAGAGGGCTGTTCAACCAGGCTTATGGTTGAAGCCAAGAATAACATCATGAAAATGCTGGACTCCCTGTTCACGAACCTACCGAACGGCCCATAGACGAACATCACCCAATCTCCTTGGAAGATCTGTATAGGTGGTTTTAGTATAATTGTAATGATCTTAATGATTTTAAAACCTAATTTGTTTAATAGTTAAAGAGTTATAATTTGTTGTAATTGTATTGATTTTTTATTGATGTTACTCGTCCTGAGTCAACCGAGAAGAGTAGGATACAAAAATGGTTTATTAATAATAATATAACATTTTAAAAAGCTGGAATGGATTTTGCGTGTTATCTTCGGCATAAAAGCTTAGTCATACATGTTGCTAAAAGAGCAACTTGTCCACTATATATGCTCTTGGACCACATTACATTCTATGACCATTCATTCCCACTTATATATAAAGCAGTGGATACGTGCACTGAAAGGACAAGAAGCAAAGGGAACATTGAATAAAGTATCTTAAAAATAATTTTTCATCCTTCTTCCCCCCCCAGCAAGTACTCAAAAACTGTATTAAGAGAAAATTATCTTTAATCAATTTGTTCCCAAACCATCATCACCCTTAAATATGTATATAATTATACTGTATTGCACTATTTCATGATAATGTGAAGAAAGATTTTTGACTCTTTAGGTTAGGACATTTAAAAAGATTCTTACCTCACTCATACGATTTGCCCAATTATAAGTGTCCAAATAATTTTTGATCCTATCTGTCTTTGTTTGGGATCAACATGGCAAGTGTGCTTGAAACAAGGAAGACTTTGTAATTTCTGAATATTTTTATGTTTACATTATTCAGCATGGGGAATAAAGTTGTATCATGACTACAACATGACTTTCCAATATCAACAGAGCTCAGAACACTTTTCATTGCAATTCTTCATAATTATTTGCTTTGATTGGCTAATATGCTTCCACTCTGTCACTGCAATTACTTCTACCGTTATGGTTGGTAGCTTTTGAATTAGCCAGCTAATTAATCTAAATCTACTTCTGTTAAAGTGATTCTGTTGCCTACAGGGCTGGTCTTTCTTTAAAAATATATATATCAGAATATATGCATTTGGATTGTGTATATATTTACCAAAGCAAAATATCATTCCCACCAAGCAAGACTAACACTGGGTCTGCTGCCCTAATCCAATCCTCTTCCCCTCTACATGCCCAAGTACCCTCTAAGTACACCTGTATTAGGTTATCTGCAGTGGGGCAGAAGAGGGGGAAATTTTATTATTATTATTATTTAGATTTTTATTCCCCACCATTCTTGGAATCGGCTCATGGCAGGTTACAACAGTCCATAATAAAAACCCCAATAAACCCCCATTAAAATTAAGACAGGACATTTAAAAAAAATAGAAAATATGAGTAAGAAACACAGCCGTATAAGTCAACTATCCAACCCCACATAAAAACATCCAATAGGGGGAGTGGAGAGGGGGAGCCATAGCCCGATTGCCAGTAGGTGACCCTGGCATATTGCTGCCTTTGACAACAAGGGGGGTGGGTCCTACCAGATCTTCTACCAGAATCCTACTAGATTTTGTGTAAATAGAAGAAATTACTTTTGTGGATCATGCCCAATGTATTGATGCATGCGACAACTAAGTAAATGACCCTGCATGTTATTTTTATCATTCATCAACTCTGCATTCCACTTTGTTTCATCCATTAAGGATTATCCATTAGATAGCGTTCTGCAAAATGTTAAACAGTCTACCAGAGGTTCATTGTTCTTGCACATTATTTGCCATTATACTTAAATACTGGGGGGGGAAACTCTCTTGCTTTGGCACTGTTTCCCCTGCTTCCAGTACATCATCCTCATTAAATTGTTCTGTTTATCAAACTCTAATGCACCAGGATAAGAATCTTTTAGCTGTCTCATTTATTGCACCTAAGAATATCATTAGTAATTCTATAAAAAACACTTTAGACAACAGGGAATTTAGCCTCTCTCTGTGTGTATACACATACACACATTTAGAAGGGGTTTTTTCTTACCTGTATGGCATTGTATTTTTGAAAATATAAAATTAATAAAAAGATATCAAAGACAAAAGAAAACACAGTGGCTATTTGCTGTTAACACAACCAATACAAGATATGGTTGATAATTACTTTAAATGGTATAACTGAAGAATCTTGCTGCTTCTATACTGGATGTGTCCTCTAAACACAGATGCTCATTTCCAGCCTAGCTATTGCACTGTGTCTTCTATGATTCATCTGTCAAATTAAGCTTCTGTCCACAAAAAGTGTTACTCTTGAAAGTGCTTCTGATAGTCTGTCTGTCTTCTTCTCTTTAACTGGTTTTTCTATATAGGCAAGCAAAGACTAGGAGGGAAGGTGGCGTGGTATAGTCTAATCACATTAGATCTCAGAAGTTAAGAAGTGTTGGATGGGAGACCGTCAACAAAGGTGGTGGCAAACTAGCTTCTCACTTTCCTAGAAAGCCCCTTGCTACTAGGTCACCATGTCAGTTGCAATTGACGGCTCTTATGTCTATAAGTAAGGGATTGTTGGACAGCTTGGTGAAGTGGTTAGGAGCGTGGACTTTTAATCTGGCAAGCCGGGTTTGATTCCCTGCTCCCCAACATGCAGCCAGCTGGGTGACCTTGGGCTCGTTACAGCACTGATAAAGCTGTTCTGACCGAGCAGTAATGTCGGGGCTCTCTTATCCTCACCTACCTCACTGGGTGTCCATTGTGAGGAGAGGGAAACCACTTTGAGACTCTTTCGGGTAGAGAAAAGTGACATATAAGGACCAAGTCTTCTTCTTTTAACAGAAAGGTAGTGGTATGGGACTATGATCCTTCATCTAAGATTCCCCTTCTCCCTAAAAACTACATAAGGAAATCATACTCTTTTCCTGAGAATCATCAGTGTCTTTATAATAACACCATCAGCTATTATACCAATCTTCATTGGCATCTCAGACTTACTTGTATGCCCAGCAACAATTTAATTATAGAAAAGGGGTGAATATTGCAGTGGCCATTAAAGTGCAAATGATGGGGTATATAAATATGCAATGAACAAACCATGTGACTACTTCATACATATTTCAACTATTTGCTAGGAATTATACAAGATGCATTCAATTTAGGAAATATCTTCATACCTTTGCATTTTCAATACAAGGACAGAGAGCCCAGGCTGCACTTGCTTGAACATCTGCGTGAGGATTTTTCAACAAAGACCACAACAAGCGAACACCATCCAAACGGTCAATTATGCTATCAAAGGAACACATTGAGTGGATCAGTGAAAAACATGCAAAATATATATTCCGTGCATTAGCTAACAACGTTACAGGACTTCTTTGTGATTTTTTAAAATCAGTTCATCAACAGTGCTATGTTAGATTATAGTAATTTTTTATCAGCAGAAAATGCCAAAATTCTCCATAAATGGATTACTGTACAAACATGATTGAGAACAAGATATACTTTCTCAGTGAGTCTTATGAGACTTGTACAATTTTCCCCCCACAGCATTTTGCCTAAAAAAAAAAAATCTTTTCGTTAAATTTTGTTTTAAACTGTCATTATATAGTTGGAGCTCTTGTAAACTTAAAAAACAAGCCATGTGACTTTTTAACGAGCTGCATGCAAAGTCAAACTAAAATTCAAACATACTGGTTTCTTTCATATAGCAACAAATACTTTCCAAAACAAATATTTATGCCAAAAAAACTATGTACTTAACTCTATATTGAGTCTATGTTTAATTTATTTACCTTGCTGTATGACATATTTTACATTTCTATGTTGCTAACCTAACATTCGGAATTAAAATGGGTCACACCACAGTGTACCCTTTGTTAGGTACGCATAACGTGCAGCTTGTTTCTTATGCGCTCCCTACTGACAAGGTTAACACTGAATACCGTGTTATAATTGCTTAAACATACTGTAATCAAAGTATCTTCATGTCAAGCTGAAAAATGAATTATCATCAGAGTCATCTTTAAACCATCTGTCTTATGTTTATATATCAATCAGTCTAGGGGATCATAACTTCATATTAAAGTCCACTGAGTACTTTAAAATGGAGAGGAAGACCAAACAAAACTTAATATCCTTTACAAACATGGCTTTGTTGGGGAAGATATGCAAAATTCAAAGCAGATGAAACAAAGATAAAGAAAATCAGACATACTTTGATTTTATAACCTCAAATGTTTAATTCTACAGTTTGTCCACATCTTTAATTGTGAATCCCTTAATTTGGAAATGAAATAAAACACAGATTTTACTCGAGTAAAAAAAAAAATCAAGCCAGAACATCTAATTCCTGCTCATTATGTAAAATGAGTTTGCCAGGAATGAAAAGTAAGTAGAAAATCAGCCCTGTACGTAATCATACAATTATTTTGATGCAGACAGAATGATTTAGGACACAAACTCTTTGTTTAAAATAACTACAGCTTTATATAAATTGATGCAACCTGGTTATATAATTTTGCTTTCCAACATGCAGGTATTGTAAAGAAGAGTGAGGAGCGTCTGAAACATTAAACAAGGCAGGCAGATTTACACTGCCAATATAAATAATGCCGACACACAAAAAAAATTGTATGACAGAAATTGGGAAATCAGATTTCATACCTAGAAGCTGTAATAAAACAGGACAGGACATGCAGCTAGATATAAAAGTAGTATGTAAGTCATGATTCTGCATGAGGGGAGAAAAAGAGTATAAAACTGTTTAAGAATCTAATGCACCACTATGACTATTTATGCACTGGAGGTTTCATGCTGGGCTGCAGGCTGGGGTTTTAGTTGTGGCAGGTTGCCCCACCTCTTCCTGCATCCACACGGGGGAGCATTTGGCCCAGTGCACCTAATCTGCCCCCTATTTGTGTTCCTGCATGAGAGCTGGGTCAGTGAAGTGCCCAGTGCATAAACGGTCTTTACTATATTCTATAGTGAAAATGCTCAAAAGCACTATAATGGTATTTCGTGGTATTTCCATTTTTATTCTTTATGCGCCACTGCTAAAAGTATGCATGGTGACTGAACATCTCACTGCTTTTCTCACTGGTTTTGAGAGATAGACCATTCATATTCTCAAGCTCTCAAAAAACCAAACTTTGCTGCAAACAAGCAATTTGATGAAAGCCATCTAGTGAGTCATAACTGATTTGAAATTCAACACCTGCTTTTCAGACCAAAAATCAACACTATTCCATATGAGCTCACACAAAAAGATAACGTTTGACATTCTGGACTGACAGTGAAATCCTAAACATATGAATATCTTCCAGCCTACTGCAATTTTCTATAAAATATACATTTTAAAAACACTTTTATGAATGTTGCAACATTACAAGATCTTGATTTTGTTTTCCAGTCTTCCTTTCCCCATCACTGGTCTCACTTCTTCTGCACCTGCTGACTATACACCTCTGTACTGAGTTTGACCAGTGAAAAATACTAAATTCTTCCACAGGCATTGCATCTCAAGACGGTTTCATGTAAGGAAGTAAGCTTTCATTCACCATAGTTTACACTGAAACAAAATCTTGTTGGTTTTTGAGATACACACACACACACACACACACTTGATACCATCCTCAGTTACGGCTCAGGGTAGTTCACATAAAACATTGCAGGGGTAATACATAGAACAATCTAAGATTATAACACAGTCATAAAATAACATACCAACAATGGTTCTAAATTAACAGAATTGCAATGGCTTTTGTTAACAATAATACAATAAGAACAACAACTTAGAAGTCAGGCTGGTTCACTTCATGGAGGGGGTGTCTCAGGGGGGACCAGTGGATGTTGTTGGTCGGTCGGACTCAAGCAAATGACTGGTGGAGGAGCATTGCTGTTCCATTCTTGCTGGAAAAGACTTAACAGCGCCACTCTAAATAGAGTTAGGATGATGCAGTACCACATTTACCTCTCTGGAATTCAAATCTTCAGATGAATTCATTCCTTGGCATTGTCCCAATCTCACCTTTCTTCCTGCAGTTTCCTCTCATCTGTCTATGGAAAGCTACTTCTGTCCTAACTCAGAATGGTCCAAGCATCAAGAGATAAATTATTCCCTTGCTGTAGAGCTTGGAACTTTGTCTCTGGGCTTATTCTCTTCATATGAGATGGCCATAAACATTGTAGCTGGGCCTAAGAGCTTACAGAGCTGCAAAATGACTAGGATTTAGCCCTTTCCAAGGAGGATAGTATGCCTTAAAAACAGGATTTAAATAACTATCATCAGGTAAGGATTTCCTTTTTCCTATTAAGAAGCAGAGCAGGGAATAAAACCCCCAGGGATCATCAAGCCTAAAATTCTCTTGTTTGAGCAATATCCTAGCTAGAATAATGAGATTTTTTAAAGGCCTTTTCCAAGAAAACTGTAAGTGCAAGTGCAATTGAATGGTGGAAAAGAGGAAGGCTATAGATATCCAAATAATCAAATGAGTTAAATGTTCTCTGGAAATTCAAAAGAAGATGTATGTAAGGACAATACATTTCCTTAAACAAAAGGAAAAACTGGATGTCAAAAACCTTTTTTCCTCAAGTAAAGCAAGGTGGGAAATGAAGCAGCATAAAGGTTTCATGAAATCTTAGTAGAATTAGTGCCATTTCACATGGGCCTTGGATCACATGTTCCATTCTGATCTCCTTTACCTGCTTGTACTGCTCTTTTCCCTAGAAAGCTGGATGTGTTTCCAGCAAATTGTTTTTTTTCGACTGCCTGATTCTGCACTGCTTACCTTGAGTTCCTGAGATGACATTCTACAAAGGCTTCAAGTTTGCCTAGAGATATATTCTTGCAACTAGCTCTGGCTAAGTCCCACCTGACATGTATGGCCCCAAAGCCACTTTAACAGCTTCCTAAACAATGCACAGAAGCCAGTCTTGGTCACACTACCCAACTGATTACTTGCATATTATTGGGATATATTTGCATAGATCTTGGTTATTTTTTTAAAGCAGCTGCCTATATAACCAAGAAACCATTAATATGTCAATTTTTAAAGATTTCCTGGATTTCCACGGCTGCATTTGTTTTACTGCCAAGATAAAAGTTCTAAATGAAGTCTCTCTTTCGGCATGTAACAAACCTTAACGTAGAGCAAACCGCTTTTGTGCACTAATAATTTGATATTGAATATTTCCAGGGTAAACAAGCACCAGACTTACTCAGCGGCACATGCATACACTCTCAACATCTGTTTCTTATATTTATCATCCTTTTTGTTACGCCACGATATGCCAGGGCTCTTGAGAAGTCTGACTGCCTCTCCTGCCAACTGAGACCACATACACAAATGTAAACAGTGTTATACTGACTATATAGATTGTACTCCCTGGTAAGATTACAGGTTTCCAGTCTTGCAGAGCACCATCTCATCTTTTGGAAAACCACAATTCAGCTCTTGCAAATTTAAAAAAAATTGTTACAAACTCCTTTGATAAATACTATTATAAATCAGAGACTCAAGCTCCATCTGGTTTGCTTTTTTAATTTTAAATCCTGCCTGTTTCAGTGCATTAATCTTTATACTGAAAAGCTACATTTGAAGTTCAACACACACAAAAGGGGATAAAACCAAGTTGCGCTGATCTGTAACTTTTGTTCATTGAGTATCTTCTGTGCAGACACACATGGGGATTGCACATGAGCAGGCCTGCCGTTGGATAGGTCTTTACAGATAAAAGCCTCCTGTGGATGCTGCATGCTGGAGTCAGAAAACTGTCCCTGCCCAGGGACTTATGTCTTCCTGCACAAAAAGCCCTCAATGAACAATAGTTACAGGTAAGTGAACTTTTGTTTTCATACACGATCTTCTGTGCAATCTCACATGGGGATTCTAAGAAGCAACTCACCAGGCAGTGGGGCATGCTCTCCTCACTTGGACAGTGAATGAAGAACTGTCTTGCCCATCTGAGCCTCACATCTCACTTGTAGATCCAGTGACATACAAACATGCCTGCCAACTAGGTGGCAGCTTTAAAGAGCTCCATCAATGGCACTACATCCAGGAAAGCTGGGGATGAATATTCAACAAGAATGCCAACCCTTTTAAATTGTCCTTTAAATAAACACTGTCAAAACATTCCCGTTTATCCATGTGGTCTGATACTGCATTGGTTTGTTTTGCCGAGGTCATGCATTTGGTAAAGTTCCAACGGTAACACTGGGAGGGGATACTTCCTCCATTGTGCTGCAATGTCATCTGTCCGCCACTCTGGCACATGCTGCCGGAAGGGCCCCATGGGAATTGTAGTTCATGGACATGAACCATCGTACCATCCCACCCCCTGTGAAGTTTTTAAAAATCACCGGCGAGCCCAAAACGGGAGCCTCCGCCCATAGCCTGAAGCAGCTCTGCTTCCTCATTCTCCTGCAAGACGGAACTGGCATTTCAGACAGCTGATGAGCCAATGCAAGGCAGCACAGGGAAGACCCCCGTTTTGTCAGCCTGATAAACTGTCAAACAACATTCCCTCCTTACCACCATGGTCACTGATGAGAGGTAGACTGCTACTGCAAGTAATTACTTATGTGATATAGTTCTACAGAGAAGCTAGTTTTTTCATCTAAGGAGTGTTCAAGGAAGGCTGTTGTAAATACCAAGCATACTAGCAGAAGTACTCCTTGGGCTATTATGCAATAAAACAATAAAGTTATCTGGGTTGCCAGGGAGACTGACTGCTGACACTGAGAAGGCAGAAAATCAGCAGCAGGCACCTCATGCTCCCATTGGTGGATGAGGGACTGTGAACAGAAAAGGGGAGGAAACTAACATTTCTGCATTAAAAAAGGGCGTCCTCAGTACCGTCACACAAGAAAAGTCATTGCAAAGCTAGTTTTAGATACTGCGCTAAAAAAATGCAGTCGACGCTATGAGGAATGGCTGCCATGCATAATCAAAAGTAACATGATGGGTTTCACACAGCAAAAAACGATCCCATGTGCAGAAATAAAAACATCTTTTGGGGCAGACTTTTTGCAAGGTTTCCTGCCATCCATAATAAACCGTGCAGTGCTCTCTGAAGGCTTTTATCTGTAAAGACCTATCTGATGGCAGACCTGTTTATGTACAATCCCATGTGTGTCTGCATAGAAGATTGTTGATGAAAAACCCTGCAAAATACAGAATGAATGCCAGTTGGGAAGAATCAGTAAATTATACACAACTACAGTTGGGAAAGGCCATCCAAGAGCATGTTCTAAAACAAACTACTTACTGCTGTGTAACAGAAGTTTTCCCTTGGATAGGAAACATGTTTGTGATCCTGTAAAAAGAAGACGTTTTCCCTACAGAAATGCCTAATAACATGATTTATTGCTAATCTGAGGCCTCTGTGGTTGCAAGCGCTTGACCCTTGTTGTCAGCACTGAAAACCTTGAATGTCAGGTGGAGTCAGGCTATTACTAAGCTGAAACAGATATAATTGACGGGGGGGGGGAATGACCTGCTCCCATTTGTTTCCGCATTTTGAAAAGTGGAGATATCTTGACAGAAGAGTTGTAGTGTGAAATCACATATGCATTTATAAAGAACAGGAAGGTTCTGTAAGTTGTAAAATCAATTTTTCTGCAAGGCCATCTACCGATTCAGAAACCTGATATGAGCACCTTTAAGATCACCTCTCTCTCTTTCACACATGCATACTAAAGGATAAAATACACTTCAGTGATGTGTGAATTGTGCCTGACCGCTACCCAAATCAGCAACAACAAAAGTACAAATACAACAAAACTCCTGAATGCTCTTCACCTGATGCTGAAATTTTAAGAGATTGCTACTGGCAGAGATATGAATGGAGAGCAATCCCTAATTGGGAAGTTGCAACAGGAACTGTCACCTTGTTTTTTGCTCATATCACTTCAGAGGAAAATATTAATTGGTGGGAAAGTATGTATGGAAGCAGATGGATCTTTGGGTATCTCTCATCCCAAGTTGTTATGGCTCAAAAGTAATGACCAGTTCTTTGAACCGGCCTTGGAAATGAAGCTAGTGCAGTAGTCTTAAGGCTGGCACAACATGATCCCTGGAATTTATACCAGTCAACAATCTGTCTGCTGTATTTTGCACTAACTGAAGCTTCATTATCAAAGACAGCCCCATGCAGAATGCATTACAGTAATCTAACTTGCAAAGCAGCAAAACTAATCCAGGTGTTCTTGGATAAAAATGATTACCTAGCCCCTTTTCTACCTTGATTCAGACATGGATACAGTATAGAAACCTAGCTGGTTGCCCTAGCAGATCATCTACTGTCAGCTGACAGGGAATGTATACACAAGTGGACTGGGAGGCCAACACAGCCCTGGAAAGGCCCCAAACATACACACATATAGAAGGAGGAACGAAGAACCAACCATAAGAGAGCTAGTACTGTGGCATCATCCTTACCTGCCAAGGTGGTGCCTTGGCTGCTTGCAACTTAACTGGATTGTACTTTCCTTGCCACTGGACTGACCTGACCTGGTAGTCTGAGGAGAGGCGGCTCCACCGGGAAAAGTCCCAGCAACCATAATGGCCATTTTGTCCCTGAATGTACCCCTGCTGATCCTCTTAAACCTCAGCATTCCCTGAAGTGGAGCAGTTGCCTGAGCCCATGGCTTTTGGTAGGACCAATTGCTTAAGACACACTGCCTCTACCACCTGTCTGCATGGCCTTTCCCATTTGCTTTAATTATTCCACTACCAGTGCTCCCCATCAATGGAGAACTGCATGTAGGTGGTACGCATGTGACAGCATGCCTGGTGCACTGCATACGCTGACCAGTGCCAGTGATCTTCAAATGTTTGACTAAAGGCAAGCTGTGACAGCCGTTTTGTGCCTTCTTTGGCAGCAATTTTGTGGCAACCATTTTGCGATTGCATCCACCATATCCACCACACTACACCATATCCAAAGGAGCCCACAGACTCAAAAGGGTTGGGACCCCTCCTGTAGGGTTTTCAAGGCAAGAGATGATCAGAGATGGGCTGCCATTGCCTGCCTCTGCATCACAACCCTGGTATTCCTTGGTGATCTCCCTTCCAAATACTAACCAGAGCATCCAAGATCTTACAGAGCCAGGCATCAATATACTATATGCCTTTTAGAAAACAATATCATAACAAGTCTCACTTTTCTAGGAAAGGTTGCCATTGGCATACTCATCAAACCTGGTAGATGATGCTACATACATCAAGGAAATCTGCACTTCTATTTACAGACCTGGCTTTGGAGCATCCCCAAACTGTGAATGTACTCCTTTAGATAGAATGCAACCCCATTCAGAAAAATCTGACAGTTCAGTCCTTGATCGCTTCTCGGCCTTTTGGCTAAGATCAAGTGTAGTATCTGTTCTTATCAGTTCAAACTTCAGTTTATTGGCCCTTATCCACCTTCCAAGCACCCGTTTAAAACTTCCACTAATCTACTCAGCTCAAACGAAAATGAGAAGCAGAGCTGGGTGTCCTCTGCATGTTAATAAGACCACTTTCCAAAATGTTTTTTTTCTCCCAAAATTATCAGCATCTTTTCTCCCTCTAAAACAAGGTGAGCTTTGTGAGGCCATCATTTTGGCAATTATCTGTTTTGATTCTGGTGCTCACATGGGCCAGTTTTTACTTATGAAATAGTCCTATTGGGCCAATAGGATCCAAGTACAACTATCCATTTGCATTTGTAGGTGGTTTACTTTGCTGATAGATTTCTACAAAATTAACCTACAGTTCCGCGTGAAGCATACTGTAGAGGTGGTCCCATCTATGCATAGCTTTCCAGCACTTGACTTAACTGTGTTCACATAAGCCATGTTTACACTTCTGCACTGTCTTGCCACTGGGTGACAGCCAAGCCATGAGAACAAATGCCCCTTTCAGGAAATGGGAATCACTGCACACACTCTGAATATCAACTGACTGAGACAAAATAGACCGGGGAGGAGGAGAAGATCGCTATCTCCCTCTTTTTTTGACCTTGTTGGGATATAAGTAGAGAACTGTGCCACAGCCTTGTGGCCCATATTAAATACAGTGAAAGCAAACGCCTGTCCAAATATCTGATTGGAACATATCTCATTAAATTTAAAGGTTGGGAATCACAAGCTACACAGGCTTTACATTATACAAGTCAAACACCAGAAACTCTGTTAATAAAATATCGGTCCTCTTTGCTGCACACTCTTCCTGTGTAATTGCAAAAAAGAAAAAAAAATTAATTTCAGATTTGTTTAGTTTCCACATGGAACTACTGAAACATTAAGTTTAAATAGTACCTCAGGAAAGCATTTTAACGGTGCCAGGTATGCAAATTTACCTTTTAAAAGCCTAAATGTGCAGAAAATTTCGAAAGCATGCTTCACTCAAAAAAAATCTTAAAACAGACAAGTAAGGTATCCTTATTTATTAAAACATTTATATCCCATCTTTCCTGGTGGTTTCCAGAGGTTTACAATAATAGTTAAAAGCATTTTCAGTTCAAAAGCAAAAGCAAAAACAAAACACCAAATTTCCTCTTCCCCCCCCCCCCCCCCACAAATAGGATTAATTCTTTCTTAGCAGCTCCTATCTCCATTTTCTTTGTATTTGTTGGTCTATGACTGTCCCACCCTGACACATTATGACACACTTGGATTGGATGCTGGCCTAGCCCAGGAGCGTGAGGGAAGAGACAAAACTACCTGCTTATATACTACTTCTGAAATGGCACACAAGAGGCTTTTGAAAGTTCATAACAAACAAAATATTTTATTTAACTGGGAGGGGAAAGGGTCAGGTGGAATCAGGGGTAGGATGTATGTAATAAAAGCAGAGGTAACTTTGTAATCACACTAAATCCAGCTAAATGTCTGCTGCTAGAGGGCGGCTGGAGCAGTCATGAAATCAGACTGCTCCCGCAACTAAACAGGCCCAGCCCAAACACAGCCACCAAAAAACACCCAAATTGATCATACAAAAAAAAAAGAAAAGGAGAACAAAAAGAATCCCACCAAATTAATCACAGAAACCTCTAAGGAACGCAACAGAACGCAACAGAACAAGATTTCAGAAATCCCACAAAATAGAAAAAAGAGAAAATAACAACCAAGAAGAACGACAAAGAGACAACGAAGAAAGACGGAAACGGTAAGAAAATCAACTAGAACAAAAACAGAGGGAAACCAACAGCGGCTGTTGGGCAAAAACCAGTGACTGTCTGCTAGGTTGGGCTACCACGGCTGAAGGAGCTCGGCCGGAGGAACTCTGAGCTCGCGGAAGCAGCTAAAAGGAGCTGATCTCTAAAGCAACCTGTCAGCACCAAAGACAAAGCTGCCCGCTACAAAGGGACCGTCCGCAGCCCCTCAAACAAAATCGGACCCTCGTCCGCCGCCATTACATCGCGCCCACTGCCGGGACCTGCAGCCACCGCCGGAGCAGAGCCGGATCAACGCCGCTCCACCGTCACCGAGCAGAGCCGGACCCCGACAACTTCCACCGCTGCTGACCCACACCCACCACCTGCAGCCGCCGCCTGAGCAGAGTCTAACTGCTGAAGCTGCCCCACCATCACCACGCCAAGCCCACCTTTTCGCGCTCTCGAGCACCACGTTCCCGACCGCCGCCCACACGCGCTCCATCGACCCGCGCTTCCTGACCACCGCTGAACAAGACTGGCCCTGGTCACAGCCGACCTACCATCCCCAGACTCTGCTGCAGCTGCCCACATCTCAACGCCGTGGGTCCCTGCCGCAGCTGCCGGGGAACAAGGAAAGGAGAGGAAAAGAAGGAAAGGAACACTAACATAATCTAATAAGGAAGAAAGAGAAGTACCAAACCCTGGGGGGGGGGGGGGCCCTATAAGGAGGAGGAGGAAGACACAAACAATCGGACATTAATTTAATTAACCAATTCCAGAAAAAGGGGGGGGATTGTCACGGGGCTTCTACAGACTCTGCGAGGGGGGGGGGGGAGAAGAATACAAACGGGCATAACTTGTACCCAGAAGGGGGAAGGGCATCAAACAACTAATAGAAATTAAGCGGGAAAAATTGAGCGGGACATTTGAGCGGGAAGAAAATCAAACGGAGAGGGAAAAGATCACAAACGGAGATAACTCCGTTCCAAGAAGGGGGAAGGGACGCCAAACAAACTACCAGAAACTGGGCGGGAACAAATCGGGCGGGAAGAAAAACCAAGCGGGGAAACTGTAAACAGAAAACGGAGGGGGGGAGGGTAAGGGGGAAGAGAGCGGGGGAGAAAGAAAGACAAGACACCAACCAAACTACCAACAACTGGGAAAAAATCAGGAAGCAACATTGTGATGTGCACAGAAAAGAGGGGAAGGGGAAAGAAGGGAAAAAGGGGAGGGGGGAGGGGAGAAGGGGAGGGCGGAAAGAAGGAAAAAAAACAGGAAGGGAAGGAGAAAGTGAGAGGAGAAAGGACTGAAATAAAGAAAAGGGGAGGGGGGGAAGGGGAGGGGGGAAAGAAGGAAAAAAAACAGGAAGGGAAGGAGAAAGTGAGAGGAGAAAGGACTGAAATAAAGAAAAGGGGAGGGGGGAAGGGGAGGGGGGAGGGGAAGGGGAGGGGAGGGGGAAAGAAGAGAAAAACGGGAAGGGAAAGAGAAAGTGAGAGGAGAAAGGACTGAAATAAAGAAAAGGAGAGGGGAGAGGGAGAAAGGAAATACTCCAAAATCAAAAAAGAGGAGGAATCAAGAGGGAGTCAAAGATAGCCCAACCTTCACTAGCTACCAACCCACACCTGACTTATCCCCACCCCCCTACCCAGCCATACCAAATTAAATCAACATATCCACCCACCAATCAGCCAAAACAATAAACCCAACACAATTAAACACCATCAACTGACCTACCCCAAACCCACCCAAAACAATTAATTCTACCAATTAAATAACTAACCCCCACCCCAAACAACTGATTCTACCCCAAAACCACCCAAATAATCAATCCTACCAATTAAACAATCAATCACCATCAATTGAACACCCAACCCAGCCTGAGGAAATTAGCTCAATCAACCAATTAGCCCAACTTACCAACCAACCCAATAACTTGCCCCCCACTTACCAAACAACCCTACCATCCAACTGAACCACACCCAATTCATAAACCTCAGTCCCAACCCAACATGAAATAACACACAGATCACTCATACACCACACACCCCTGGATTGGGCAACCCTGAGGTGCCACAATAGGCGATCGGGACTACCCCTCCAGGCTCCCACAACGACACACATCCTACACCCAACACATAACTACACAAGTGGAACTGGGAAGCCCTGAGAGGCTGTAATTAGCGATCAGGGCCAACCTCCCACAGATACACAAACTCACACACACAAAGACAGAACCGGGGTTTAACAATCAACCCCAGCCAAACCACTGAACCAAGAATTGAACCAACAGTGTCCATACAGCTCACAATGCCTAACAAATCTGAAGAAGGAGGAAAAGCAGGGGCCTTGATAGGGTCAGGGATCCCAATAATAAGGGGCAAAGGCAGGGACAGCGGATGGCGGAGGTACATCAAACCAAGGGGGCCGAAAACCAAACATACTCAGGCCCCCTCCAGACTCCGCCCCATCCCTCGTGACACTAGGGTGGAGGCAAAGGTAAACAACCCGCCTCTGACACTGGTGCTGTGCAACGCCAGGTCAATAAACAACAAAACCTCTACGCTGCAAAACTACTTTGTAGAGCAAAGAGCGGACCTGGCGTGCTTGACAGAAACCTGGACCAGGGAAGGGGAGACAGTTGCCCTCAAAGACCTAGCCCCTGCTGGGTTCTCTGTCCTCCACCAGTCCCGGACAGCGGGGCGGGGAGGAGGGGTGGCAATCCTAACCCGAGAGGCTTTCTCCTTTAGAGCCCTCCCTGCGCCGTCAATACCAGGCATTGAATGTGTTGGCCTCGGATGGGGATCAACCGAGAGCGTGGCCATCTGGTTAGTATACCGCGCGCCCACTGCACCACCAGATGCCCTGCCTGCCCTGCTAGAGGCGGTGGCGGCCTGGACGCTACAGTTCTCCAGTCTACTAGTCCTGGGGGACTTTAACGTCCATGCTGAGCTACTGTCCTCTAGAACTGGACAGGACCTAGTGTCAACCATGGCAACACTGGGGCTCTCGCAATTTGTTGTTGGCCCCACCCATCAAGCAGGCCACACCCTGGACCTTATTTTCGGCGTAGGTTTGGATGTGGATCTGGTCACAACAACAGCCGTGCCATGGTCAGACCACTATGCTCTAAAGGCTCGGCTAAGGCTTCCACCACCTCCTCAGTTGGGCGCCGAGCAAATTTTAGCTCGCCCGCGGAGACTTATGGATCCAATAGGATTCCTGAACGCTCTGCGGGAACCAATGCCTCCCGGCACTTCTCTCAATGGCCTGGTCAGTGACTGGCATGACAGACTGCTGACTGCCATTGATGAGATAGCTCCCCGACGCCCTCTCCGGCTCCGTCTCAAGCGAGCTCCCTGGTACACCGAGGAGCTTCGCGACAAGAAACGGGAACTGAGACGGCTAGAGCGAGTTTGGAGGAAGACTCGTGACGAAGCCTCGAGAACATCTTATAGAATGCAGATGAAAGCCTATGAGATGGCGGTGAAGTCAGTAAAACGCAATTTTTACTCGGCTACCATCGCATCTGCAGACTCACGCCCAGCTCAATTGTTTAAGGTAGTTCGATCCCTCACTGCCCTGATTGAAGGGCAACAAAACAGTAGCCAATTGGACATCAGCTGTGAGGCATTTGCGAGCCATTTTGCAGACAAAATCTCGACACTCCGCCACGACCTCCCTCCAACCTTAGATACAAAAAGTGAACTAGAGGCCCCTTGGCCGTCTTTGGAGAAAACTATGAGTAACTTCAGACGACTCACGCTGGCCGAAGTGGACAGGATACTAGCGACAACAAGACCAACTACATGCCCACTAGACCCTTGCCCATCCTGGCTCTTAAAAACAGCCGGCATAAGAATAAAGGGCCCCCTCCGGGAGATAATCAACCTATCTCTCACAACAGGAGAATTCCCGGAGGGTTTGAAAGAGGCCGTGGTACGTCCACTGTTGAAAAAAACATCTCTAAATCCACAAGAGCCTAACAACTACAGGCCCGTCTCGCACCTAGCATTTCTGGGCAAGACGATAGAAAGGGCAGTCGCAAACCAACTGACGGAGTACCTGGAAGAAGCTTCGGTCCTAGACCCATCCCAGTCTGGCTTCCGGCCTGGCCATGGGGTAGAGACAACGCTAGTCGCCCTGACGGACGACCTCCGTCGCCAGTTGGACCGAGGCGGGTCGGCACTGCTGATATTATTAGACCTCTCAGCGGCGTTCGACACAGTCGATCACGAGCTTCTAGCTCGCCGCCTCATCGATGCTGGAATACAAGGGACAGCCCTTCAATGGCTGATCTCCTTCCTTCAGGATCGTGGACAGAGGGTTGCAATAGGAGAGAAAACATCAGACCGCCGGCAACTTACTTGTGGAGTCCCACAAGGAGCGGTCCTCTCTCCTATCCTATTTAACATCTTCATGCGCCCTCTCGCACAACTGGTACGGAAGTTTGGGCTGGGTTGCCACCAATATGCAGATGACACCCAGCTCTTCCTCCTGATGGATGGCCGCCCTGACTCTCCCCCAGAAGCATTAGCCAGCTGCCTGGAAGCAGTGACGAGATGGCTCAAGCAGAGTCGTCTGAAGCTCAATCCTTCAAAGACGGAGGTCCTGTGGCTGGGTAGGAAGGGGCCATGTGAGGAAGCGCGCCTGCCTACCCTGGATGGCGTGCAGCTCTCTACGGCTTACTCCGCCAGGAACCTAGGCGTGATTCTGGACGCCTCCCTCACAATGGAGGCCCAGATCACAAAGGTAGCGCGGCTGGCATTTTACCATCTCCGCCAAGCCAAACTACTAGCGCCCTACCTGGCCCCGGAACATCTAGCCACAGTGATCCATGCGACGGTCACCTCTAGACTGGACTTTTGTAACTCGCTCTACGCAGGCCTGCCCTCAGCCCTGACCCGGAAACTACAACTGGTTCAAAATGCAGCAGCCAGGATCCTCACAGCAACACCGTGGAGGTCTCATATCCGGCCTATTCTCCACCAGCTGCAATGGTTACCAGTTGAATTCCGGATCAGACTAAAGGTTCTGGTTATTACCTTCAAGGCCATACGCGGTCAGGGCCCAGTGTACCTGAGGGACCGCCTCCCCGCCTATGCCCCCAAAAGAGCTCTGCGCTCTACTACCACCAACCAGCTAAGGATCCCTGGCCCTAAAGAAGTCCGTCTGGTCTCGACCAGGGCCAGAGCATTCTCTGTTCTGGCCCCTACCTGGTGGAACGAGCTCCCAGAAGAGATCAGGGCCCTGACGGAGCTTAAACAGTTCCGCAGGGCCTGCAAAAAGGAGCTCCTCCACCAGGCATTTGGCTGAGACCAGACATAATCAACAGCGACCAAGGGCCCCTGCTCCCCCCCCCACCCCCCCCTCAGAATTCAATAAATAAACCACCCCCCTCAGAATCCCATCAATAAGCCCTGGACCTGTTTGTAGTACTATATTGTTATACCGTTATATTGTGCTGTTATTTTGGTTACAATTATTAGTTATCAGTTATACATGTTACAGACTGTTTTATGTATTGTTCTCTGTTATGATGTAAACCGCCCTGAGCCTCCGGGGAGGGCGGTATATAAGTATGATAAATAAATAAATAAATAAATAAATAAATAATATTTTGCTTTTCAACGAGATCTTTGAAACTTTGAGGAGAGAGGCTTTCTTTTCAGTTTCTATTTTAACTTGCATAGGTTTCTGAGTTTCATTGACACTTCACATTTAGAAAGTAGGAACGTACAACAAATTTCTCTTTACACAGACCAGAGATCACTCTTATTTCAATTGTTATCTCCCTTTTCACTGGGCAAGAACTACTTCTCTTCATCACTAAAAATAATGTACCTTTCGGGCTTGAATGGGGATTCTCGTGGATCCACTCACTCCTTCTGCCACTTTCTCAGTCCACAGATGGTGCTAAATTGTTTCTTCTTCAATTCCCAACTGTCATTTCTTAACTGATGCTGTCCACAGCATTCCATTTGACCAGCCTGCCACTCAATGGTGCTCAGAGTTTGTGAGGCATCAACACTTGAGGGTCCGTCACTTAAAAGATCCCTGCCAAGTCAACTCTCTCAATTGTCAAAGCAAACAGGCAGGTCTTGGAGCGCCTCCTGAAGATCTCCAAGGAGGGAGTCCCTCTCACATCTTCAAGGAACCCATTCTACAGAGCTGGAGTCAAGGTGGAGAGGGCCTGGGCTCTGGTTGATGCCTGATGAGCCACCCTAAGTTGTGGGATAGCCAGCTGATGCCTGCCTCAATAAATGGTGCACAGGGACATACAGTTAACAGTCCCAGCTCATGAGATATTTTAAAATCAGCACCCCAAATTGAACCTAGGAGCAGACTGGAGACAATGCAGCTGTCTCAAAACAGGAAACATGTTCCTGGAGGCTAGCCCATGACTATAGTGAGGCTGCCGCATTCTGGACTAGTTGTAGTTTCCAGGTTGTCTTCGAAGGCAGCCTGATGTAGAGCATATTGCAGTAATCCAGCCGTGAGGTAATAGAAGCATGGATCAGTGCCAGAGTGAATGAAATAACTGGTGAATTAGATACAGCGAACCTACTTTCTAACTAGCAAGGCATGGTCCATAAGCACTCTAGCTCTTAAAAGTGCTCAGAAAAAGCCAACATCATTCCATCTAGACCAGAACATCTAAGTCTGAAAAGTTACTGATTTGCATGTCATTGGCTTTTGACCCATGACTTATTACACCCTATTTATTGATGAAATTTACAAGCCCTTCTTTCTCCCAGCAACTGGAATTCTCATATAAGCATGTACATGAGCTATGAGGACACACATCCACAAAACTTATCCTGTAGACTCATTGGGAGGGAAGGGGGGTTGCTATAACAGATTGACACTGTGCTGCCTTGCTGATCCCACAAAGCAGGCAAAGATGATAGCCAACACATCTGTTCCACATAATATATTTCTCGTAAGGCCTTGGAGGAGGAGTGTGTCTCATGGCTTAATTGCCACTCACTGCTTAACACCCACTCAGGGCGGTTGCCCCGCCTCTGAATGCCTCCTCCTCCAGCCGGTTTGCCTGTCTGTCCAGCAGCCAGCAAACCTTCCGTCCCCCCACCCCCTCTTCCTTCCACTTCCCTCAGAGACTGCAGATCCCTGCTGCTTGAGAGCCACCCCTGCCGGTGAGTTCCCTGTCCGGGAGCCTCCAGCCTGTAGCCTTTCCAGGTCCTGGGGGGAGGGACAGCCCATCCACAGAGTTCTTCTACCCCAACCCCCAAATCTAGTGCCTGTTGTATTCTTGAATGCAACGGGCTTGGCCCCTAGTCTTCCCAATTAAAAGAAACTTCTCTACTGATCCTCTTACACTTGCAGTTCTGGATGTAGAAGATATTCAGAGAGCCATACGACTGTCTCAGCGATCTGAAGTTATACTGCTCAGACTACAAGCCCTCATGCCACATGGCAAATCGCTTTTGAAACTCAGGGAGTTTACTGAACAGTTTGTGATTTGGCATGAGGAAATCCTGTTCAGACAACAACAGTAACAAAACCCCATTTGGACACGGCTGAAGTAACTTATTTGGATTCTGGCCACATAGCCCAAAGTAAAGAAGAAAAGAACTGATGTACGTTTCACACCCACTCACAACAAAGCCATCAGCGGCAGGAGAAAAAACATTAAAACATAGTGAAACATCTGGAGCCTCTTTCACTGGATATCCAGCTTTGTAAAACATGCCTTTGGGATGCGCAAACAGGATTTGCTAGCATGTAAAAGACGTTTGTTTAAAAAAAAAATAGTAAAACTTACACCATATTTTCAGGTTCTGTTGCACAGGCTCCCACTGCTTTGGTAACATTGACAAGAAGAGCCTGGTTGGTTCCAGTGAGTAAAGCAACCAGAGATGGAATACCACCACACCTCCGGATAATGCTCCGATTGGCTTGTTCTTGACAACACTCCCCTAATGCTCCAACAACGTTCACGAGGACTTCTTCTGGTTGGTCTGTCAGCAAGCCAACCAAGGTTTCTATAGCCCTGTACTCCCTGAATCTGAAAGAAAACAGCGGAACGTCAACATTAATTGCTCAAGAACAATAATCTACAAAGCTTTTCTCTTTAAAAAGCAGCAGTACGCCAGGGCCATCTATGGCGCTGTGTTATGGCTCCCTCTTGCCACTTCTTCTACTGTGGTTATGAGAGGGATGGGTAGTTGTTATGGGGGGAGGATGAGTAGTGATGTACACCGCCATGTGTCTTGCTCCTTTGTTGTAATTTTATGTCCTGTTTTTGATATTGTAACCTGCCATGAGTCGGTTCCGGGAGTGGTGGGAATAAAAATCTAAATAATAATAATAATAATAATAATAATAATAATAATAATAATAATAATAATAATGATAATGCACGTATGAAAGAGAAATGTAAAACATTACTCATACTTGGTCACATTTTCTTTGCTAATAGCACACTTCCATATTGCTCCCGTCACAGCTGCCAGAAGTTCTTTGTTTTCAGAATTAGCAAGTAAAGCAGCGAGGGGTTTCAGGCCGCCATGCTGCCTAACGAGGTCGCGAGTTTCCTGATCTTCAGCACACTGCAGCACAGTAAACATGTGACATAACAGTAAATTAAACTGTAAGTATACAGATGTAGTCATGAGTCATACCATCCTAAAAGCACATGTTCATTGCGATTTCCAACAAATTAAACTCTAGTTTCTCTAGCCACAGTGGGTGCTATCCTGTAAGTGCAATACTGTGGTGAGCCCAAGGTCACCCAGCTGGCTGCATGTGGGGGAGCGGGGAATCAAATCTGGCTGGCCAGATTAGAAGTCCATGCTCCTAACCACTACATTACATCATTTGTATTATATGTTGCATACATGGGTCTGCTGAGACCTGTGCTTGAGGTCCAAGACAGGATCCAAGTAGGCATGTAACTTACCAATATGCAGCAAGGATCCAGTCTGCCTGATCCTATCAGTTTAAATCAATCAATGCTAATCTAGCCAATTGTGCACATGGGTGGGGAGATCTCTTGTCTGCTTTGTGTATATAAAATGGGGTTTTATGTGGGGTCCCTCAGTGCAGTCTTCGTTCTACCTGGATCATGTTCTGGCACCAATAAAGATTCCAGTGTCCGTGTTCTTCCTGAACCCATGGATTTAACAGGTGACTTCCACATAAGCTTTTTACTCCGGTTCAGTTGCTCAATGGCAACAGATTATTTCCAAGGTTTCACAGAACTGAAGCCCTCCCCCCATTACCTTTCCATAATTTCCCTGTGCTTCCTCAAAGAAATTAAACCATGTTTACCTTAAAGATGGCACTAGCACAATGCATCTGAAGCTCCTCGTTATCGCTGTTCAGGTTTTTCACAAGGCTTTCAATCATCTTCTCGTTTTTTATTGCCAGTCTGTAGCTTGGCTACAAGTGCAAGTTAAATGCTGTCAGTTCCATGGCTAATACATCCGATTGCTATCATTCACTACCACAGATCTTTGAGTGACCCAAACAATTTTACACATATCTCTGATATGGCCTGCTCCCTTGCATATGGTTAACATGCATATATAACAAAAGTTACTTTCCTGCGATGGAAAGTGTCTGCTGAGGGGAAGGAAAAATCAAGCAGATCAGAGATTCTTGCACAGGATCCAGCCCATTAATCTTCCATGGCGAGCAAGTTAACACCAACAAAAAATGCTTAGTGCTGAAATTATGCTTCTTAGAACCATGAGACAGCTGTACATCACAGGCACCAGCCATCCTCTCAGTCAAACATTTGGTCCTGCAAGGTCACTATGGCTATTTCGACTGGCAACAACTCCCCAGAAGCTAAGAACGGTCTTTCACATCACCTCTTGCACGCAATCTCCGCACATCACCTCTACACACAACAGAGACTTTTATGGCGACCGTTCTTTTGCCAGGTTTTCATTTTTGCTACTTTTTGCACCCACCGTGAAGTTTAACTACAGCTGCTGAAGAAAATGCTAGTCAAAATGCTTTCAGCGGTTTTAGTGAAAACGTATTTGACATATTAATATCCAAATGGCTTTGTGATATATCTGCCCATAAATCAAAGTTGTGAAATCAGACTTTTTTCAAGAACTGGCACGCGTTTCGGTTGGGTTGCAGCAGAGGTGACCTTTTGGCTTTCTGTAAATGTGGCGCTCGCTTACCTCAGAGGCACACTCCTGTAGGGTCCCCACCACAGGGATGAGCATATTGGAATGTGGAGACTTCAGCAATTGAGCCAACAGTGGGATCCCCCCAGCCTTGCGGATGGCGTCTTTATTCCTGGCACTTTTGCTACAGCTCCAGAGCGCCAAAGCCCCACAGCGTGCGACCTCGATATCTTTTCCCTGAAGGGGGGTGGCATGTGCTGATCCCGTTGTCCTACGACCCAACAAGCCAACCTGATGCAAAACACAGACAAGAGTACTGCAGGAAAAAACAGCTATCAGGAATAATACAGCGATATTCCAGGAGCACCTTGAAGACCAACAAGATTGTCGGGCTGTCAGCTTTTGAGTCAAAGCCTCCTTCGTCAGATACAAGGAATGAAACAATTATTTATACATTTTATAGGTTCACGACTCTGGATCATTTCCAAAGTGATGGTTATTACCTTTAAGAAATGCCAAAGAATCTGGGGAAATGCATCCCTGTCCATAAAAAGATCTGTTCACATTTGGGGGGGGGGGGCAATTCTGTTCTATGCTGGAGATTCTTCCTGAACCATGGTCTGACCACTTGCATGACAGGACTCTGGTTAAAATTGTCTACCTATGGAGGCTCATGAATCATTTATAACTGGAGAGTTGCATTACTAGGTTCTCTTCCAGTTTTTAGAAAGCTATTTAGAAGGCCCATGAGGTTACTCTAAAGGGAGAAACATGGTCGATGGGACCAACTACATTTTAATGGGAATGAAGATCACACGACTGTTTATCAAGGCAGCAATTTTTAAAAGATGAAATCAACTACCCCAAAATGCTATTTAGTTACAATAGATATGCTTACTAGTTTCTTGATCCCACCATGCTGCCTGACTGTTCTTCGTGCTCGCTTGAATCTGGCCACATTTGCTATCGTTTCAGCTGCCAGACATTTCAGATCTTTATCTAGGGAATCAAGTATCTTCACCATGATTTGTAAGCCTCCGAGATCAGCAATGGTCCGTCTGATCTGTGCATTTTGGCTGATTTCCTTCAGGATTTTCAATGAACCAATCTAATCAAAGGAAGAGATTCCGTTTGTAACATTTCTCAAAAATGCATATCAAACCCATTCAGTTGAACTTAAGATGCTACAAGGCCATTCACTCCGCCATGATAAAGCAAACGCCATGATGGGGAAAGGTGCAGTAAGAAGAGCAAAGAAAATAAACTCTTGGAGGACAGCTGGACTTCTTTCTTTTCTTTCAGTCTGATTTGGGAGGGGGGGATTCGCCGGCTGCTCTACACCTGCCTAACTACACATTACACTTCCCCCAGCACCCAGGACCCTGATTCAAATGCAGGGACAGAGAGCTTAATGTCAGCTTTATATTATTTTTCTTTTCTTCAAATAGTACTTCTGTAATATGCAATATGTAGCATGTCTCTCTTTACTGAATAAAATTTCTATTAAAAAACAAACAAACCTTAACCTCCATGCCATTGTCCTGACCTGAAACAGGCCCTGGGAGCCAATACGTGCCCCTTGTGCTGACAGGCTGCACATTGACTGCACCCGAGTTTCCCTAACAGGGATATAAACTAACTCACCTTACATTTGATTTCTTCAGTATCAAGTAAATTGATCAGCACTTCGAGCCCTCCAACATCTCGGATTGCCAACTGACACGTCTCTTGACACAAATTGAAATCTCTCATGGAACACAACGCTATTACAGTTGCTGTTTGGTTACCTGCCTGAAAAAGCGAGAAATTAATGTAATGTTGGTATAAATGCAACACTTTATTATACAAGCTTACCGAGTATTACAAAAACAGCATAACAACAATTCCTATGTATTCTATAGACTGTTCTCCCCCTGATTACATATTTTCTTTTGCTTTCAATAAAATATGTCTCCTAGTTTCCACTTTTATTTTTTCCTTCCTTTCAGATGGCAAAAACTACAATGCACATTCTAAGATAGCAAAAAGAACTGCAATCTGCAGTTCCCTCTCAAGTAATGAGTATATTTGGGGTTATGCTTGCAGAAAATGAGACCATAGACAATTTAAAATTCTGTAAACATGCCACATAGTATGACTTTCAATACTAAGAGTGGCATCCTAAGCAGAGTTACACCTATACAGTCATAGCTTTCAGTGGACTTAGAAGATGTATCTCTGCTTAGGATACAACTGTCAGCCCAAAAGGAATACAAGTTCTACTGCATCAATTAGCCCCCTGCATATACTCACCACCGGAGGGGGGGGCACTTAGCTTGTCGTTAGCCTTCCTTCTAAAAAGGAAAACTATAGTACTTTATAAGCCATGAGCATCTTGGCTTCTGTCTATTTGGATCACTCCTCCTTTATTATTCTCTCTGGAGTTGCTAGTATTTGTTGCCACTATGTCCCGGGGCAGTAGAATTGAACAGTGTCCCTAGTCAAAGGGTTGAGAAGATTCTCAGACATCTCCAGGTACAGCCAGCTACTGAGGATCTTGTTGCCCTGTTACTGCTTTAGGCCACCATTAGGGATGAAGGTGGGGTATAAATGAAATATAAAATAAAGAAACGTTGCATGCGAAGAGAATGGCTTGAAATGGTAGTCACCCCAGCAGAACTCTGCACTGAACTCACTACAGTGGCTAACTTAGGCTAGCCATTGTGCATTGTGGGAAACGGCTCTTTGTCCACAGCTGAAGCTAGCACAGAAAAATTATAAAGAATACCTAAAAGAGAACGATCAACTTCATTGCTTGCTATGTACATGTGGTTACATTTTTGCCTTTTACATTTTGGAACCCTGAGCTTAAGTTACAAGCAAGTAGACAGTTCACCAGCAAGTATTCTTGTCTGTAACCATTTACGCTTCTTGTGTTTGAGTTGACAGCTATTTATCCAGGACTACTCCATCCCATGGCATCCTGTAAAGTAGGGGTAGTCAACCTGTGGTCCTCCAGATGTTCGTGGACTACAATTCCCATGGAATGGTGGAAGAGGTGGAGTACCATAGAGCAGCATAAAGCATAAGCTATGAGCCCTGCTAAGAGCCAACTGACAGTCTAGTGCCTCCAGTGCTCTAAGGATAGTCTAGTAACCCAAAGGCCAATAGAAAGGAGGACCTCTGCAGGGATACAAGAGTATGGTACCCTAAGAGGGCCAAGGAGATTGGAGACCAAGGTCCAGAAACTCCTAGTATCATTGTTATGTGCTGTTCATATAAGCAGGCACCACTGATTGGCATAGCGCTTGGATTTCTTAAAGAAAAGAAAAGAAGGGCCTTATAGACCCTTTTCACGAATAGCAGTCTCTTCAGTGCTGCCCCTGAATTAGCCCACTGTGAACAGCATGTGGCAGTCTGTACCTCTCTCCTTGCTTGCCTATACCCAGTGTCAAACCAGCCCCTATCCAACCTAGAGGAAGCAGAAGAGAGGGGTCTTCAGTCCCTGACATGACCGAGTTACAACTGCTTACACAGTATAATCTATATTTTTAAAGCAAAACCACAATAAAATATTTTTCATATGCTCTGACACATTATCTCTAAGCATAAGCATTACTACTGGTTGCCACAACAATTATTTTTTTCTGTCCTAGTAGTTATTACAGAAAGGTTTCAAGGACAGATTAGACCCAACATGGAAACAGTTAGCGCTCTATTAAATGTACACAAAAGCTGCATCATGTTTAGTGCCTTTGAAATTAGATACAGTGTGTTGGATGCAAAATGAATTCTACTGGCATTTCAACAATCAAATTTTTTAAAACGCTTTAAATTGAAGGCAGATTTTGTTTTCTAAAAGCCTACTCCCTCTTACAGGATGGTTCAGTATAAATAGTCACAAATTTAAATAGCAAATTAATTCTCAAAAGAATGTGTGCAATCCTTGGCAAGAAAACTTTTCATACCACTGTCAGAATAGTATTTGAAGGAAAATGACAATTAATTGATTTTTTTAAAATCACCCCCTAAAATAAGATATATCAGAGTATCATTAAAAAAAAAATTAGCCGCCTTTCTTCCCTATGGAACTCAAGAGGGCTTATGATACAAAAGCTCTTGTACTTGATTCATCAATACTTTGACAGGATCAAGAACAAGGATAAAGTGCACAGTGCAGAAAAATTAAAGCAAGGTACATTGGTACAGTTTATTAATATGCTTAGCGACCAGCCAGGTGTATTTCAACATGCATGCTATAGTTAGTACAAAGCAAATATAAACAACATCTGTACAATGGTTTCTCTTGTGAGCAGGGAGAATGGAAAAGATTCCTCTGCTGCTTCTTACAGTGTTATTTCCATTTGTTTGCCCAATACGAGCTCAGAAATTCTACAGACTCCTTAGATCAGGGGTAGTCAACCTGTGGTCCTCCAGATGTTCATGGACTACAATTCCCATGAGCCCCTGCCAGAATACCCCTGCCTTAGAGTCCACAGGGCTCCTGAAAGAACAGGACTCTATGCATTCCTTCCCACATGGATCCCATCCAAAAGAACATATCCTTCAGCCTACTACTCCCTGATGCCACAGCAGCTTTCTCTATGACACCCTGCATTGAGGAGACCATTAAATAGAGGCCCCAGTCACTCAATAAAGGAATGTATGCTTCTACATATTGCATTATATCCTATATAGACCATGCCTACCACACACACCAAAAAGCTCCAGTGCTCTACGGCAGGGGTAGTCAACCTGTGGTCCTCCAGATGTTCATGGACTACAATTCCCATCAGCCCCTGCCAGCGGTTGTTGGCAGGGGCTCGTGGGAATTGTAGTCCATGAACATCTGGAGGACCACTGGTTGCCTACCCCTGCTCTACGGTGCTTGACCTATTATGAAAGTGAAATATAAAAAATTCCATGTAGGACCTATTCTGATGTACATATTGCATGTGTCTTTAAGTGAGCACTCATGAACTTGTATGTATGAGAGAGAGAGAATAAAAAGCATATTGTTGAAGCTGCCAGTCTCTTGCTTGCTATCTGGGTAGGTAACATTAATCCTATGCACCAGGGGATACTGCGCATATGATAGTTACATTCAGTCAGAATAAAATAAGAGTCCTAGCACCTTTAAGACCAGCAAAGCTTTATTCAAGGCGTGAGCTTTTGAGGGCATTCACCAATTATCTTACTTTAATAATATAGTAAGGTTTGGCGGTACATTTCAATTTAATTCTTAATTTCAAACTCGGTTTACAACAACTTTTCATAACTAGCAGTTTAGATTTAGCACATCTTGAAAGGCATTGGAGATGCATCCTAATGAGCTCCGTTTGGATTGCACAGCCCAGATTCTGAGGGGGCTGCTGGATTATTACATCAAAGCAAAGATCTCTGCTAGACAAATTATGTTGCAAGATGCAGGGTTGTTTGGTGGCAGGCTTTGATCTAAGCAGGTGTGTACCATAGCACTTACATGTTCGAAAAGCACAAGCAGCTCTCTAGGCACAAGATGATCCTTCTGTACTTGCGCCTTGTTATTTTAAACCAGAGTGCTCCTAAACGACCATTTTCTCTTCCAACTTTTTCGTTCTGTTCGACAGAACACAGGTCAAGCTGCAACTTGTTAGAGATGAGTTATGAATGAGTATAACTGAGTTATGGAATAATTCCTTGCCCCATTTCCTGAATCTTCTGGAGTTCTTGGGCTACAGCCTGGCAGTGAATAAAAACATCCAGATTCAAGGAACCAGGGCCAGTGGAAAATCACAACCAAGATAAAAATCACAGATTCCATAATGTTCACATTACATGTCTGTAGCGCATGGAAAATGGCTATTGTTGAAAAGCTAATTAAGCTCTGACACCGTCAGGTCTGGCCTGTCTCAATAACAAGGGAAAGCGTGCAGTAAAATTCAGTTTAAACCCGTTACCAGGATTTTCTGAGACGAAAAGTAAAAAAAAAGAACCAGACGACACACAAAAGAGCAATTATTTCTCATACTGGATTTAGAAACCAGCAGCACTGGGTTGTTGCTTGCATTTTGTTCTTCAACTGGATGGCACAGACTGCTTCTTTTGCTACCTGATCTCTACATTTTGCACAGTCTGCAAAGTTACAGCCTGGGTTGCGGTCCCCTTTGCTTCCACGGGGCATTTATTTCTACATCGATGAGTTTGTATGCCTCAACGTATTTTCTGCTGGAGGCCAAGATGTGGACTTGGCAAGCGACTGAATAGCTAAAGCAAGATGGAAAGAGCAATGAATGTACTTGGAGATTGGCAGGAGCTATTTCCATAGGCTTGACTGAAGAAATTGTCCACGATCCATTTTATACATTTTCAGTGAAAGCTTTAGAAGCAGCAAGTTTCTTCTGAGGGCCCTAAAGGAAAGAACCTTCTTTGCTCAGCTTGCTCTAAGCATGGCAAGGAATGTCTACTATCTCTTCTTGAGTCCTGGGAGTTACCATCAGATATATTTGGGAACTACAGCATATCTAGTTTCTGTGTAATCTGTAATCCTATAAATCTGTGTCATCTAGAGCCCAGACTACATACATGTGTCTTTAATGGGAGCCCAACAGCCCCTGTTAAGAAAATCCAACTGGGATAGTTGGGATAGCTGTCTCTCTAAAACATATTTTACTCTTCCTCACTCAACATTTATCTTGTGTGATTCCTTCAGCAAAACTGCAATGGCCTAATAACGCACCCTCGTTATGAAGAACACGAGGTCTTTCAGAACACCTTCCTTCGCTTTATTCACTCACCTCCATTAGAAGCACTAAAATATTACTGAATACAAATCAAAAACTGTGCGTGAAAGATTAATTCAATTCATCCGCCAAAATAAGATTGAACATTTTCATTGGTTTGCCATTGAAATATCATTCTGCACAGTCTTTAAGGAGGCAAGGCCAGTGCATTGCACATCCCCACATCACAGGAAGTTAGAGACATGTTGTGGGGGACTTGCTGGGGGACCAGGGCAGGGAAACTGGTCATGTGGGGATGCTGTTGCCATTATGTTGGATTGGCAACCAGGAAAAAAAATAAAATATACATGGCTGCCCCCAAGGAGAAAACTCCTAAGTGTGCATTTCCAATTTTCAATCCACATCTGTTTTTCCAGGGGACTGGCCTCTACCTAGTTTACAGTGGCTTGGATGCAGCAGGCAATAGGATGCAGCAGACAATACCCATCACCTACCACACCACTGGGGGTCATTAGTGAGATTAGCTCCTGTGATGTGTTGTTATGCTCTGCAGTTGCTTGGGTACAGTTATGAGTCTGGATGAACTCCAAGCATAGGTCCAATCATACATTGGTCAAGACCAGGCAAAGGGTCAGAAGATTGAGTGAGCAGTCCCAGGGACAAGGGCAGGAGGCAAGGAGCAAGGTCAAGGTCAAGTTGAGAGTCACAAGTCCAAGCGCAGTCCCAAAAGCAAAGACCAGAGACGAGAATCAGGACTGAGTTCAGGCTGAGAGGCAAAAAGTACAAACAAGTAGTCCAAAGGCCAAAAAATAATAATAAATCTAGACAGGCAGGATCAAGTTTAAGAAACTCAAAGTAAATGTACTAAGCCCTCCTCACAGTAGATGAGATAAAGTGCAGGAAGTTAACAGATGTGGAGAAAAATAATATTGAACCAGTTTTCCCAGATACTTATCAGGATTTGCCTACTTTAACCTATTCTTCACCTGGAAAACCAAGGCACTGGAGAAAGCGATGGGTCATGAGAATGGTCACTTCTTTATTTTCGAAAACTATTTAAGGGGCAGCTTACAAATACAGGACAACAGATACTGTGGCACAAGAGAGGGAACTTTCCAATCATTTACAGCAGTGGTCCCCAACCCCCGGTCCGGGGACCGGCGCCGGTCTGTGGATCAGTCGGTACCGGGCCGCAGCTCCTCCTTGTCCTCCCTGGCTGCTGCCTCAGGGGCTGCCCTGCCACTCTGCTGCTGGCTCACCTTTGGTGCTCCCCAGTGGCTGCCATGGCTGGGGCTCCCCCTTGGCACAGCACTGCACAGCTACTGCTGGCAGCTCCCCCCAGCGGGCAACGGGAAGTCAGGGGCGCCAGCGGGAAAGCAAGTGGATCAGGGGCTCAGGCACCGGCAACGACGTCCCTCAGCAAAAGACTACCCCCCCCCCACCGGGCCTCAGTAAAATTGTCAAGTGATAAAAAGGTTGGGGACCACTGATTTACAGCATAATTCTGTACACACCTCTCATATAAACCTTACTCAAGTCACTGAACTTGATATGGAGTAACTCTGCATAGAGGACTACACTGTCCATCTCTTCACTGCACAACTGTGGTCAGCTCCTCCAAGGCCAAGCAGAGTGCAGGGCTAACATATTGCTCCCTGGCCTGCTGGTGGTTCTGGCTGATATCAAACGTCAGAGAAAAGGTCTGCACTCTCCCCAAAGTCGGGCTACTATGGGAGAGGAATCTGGGGAAACTCTGCTCTCAACCTTTGGCAGGAGGTGCAGCTGCCAAAGTGGGTGTGAGGTCATGGCTGGGCCTGTAAGCAGTGTCTGTGAAAAGCGTTTAATGAGACTAATCTGGGAAGACCCAGTGCTTCTACAGACTGTCAAGAGAACAGCAAGCAGCTGAGTCTGAATAAGGAGAGTTGGGCAATCGAGTTGCAATGCAGCCAAAGGATTTTCCGAGGAAAAACTAAACCATATGAAGAGATTATTAAAACATAAAGAGAACGGTGCTTTCTGGAAACAAACAATGGAGCAAGTGAACTCCTTAAATGCAGAGGACAGCCGCTGAGGTCTAAGCCATGACCCCCCCCCAAAAAAACCCCCAGCTCTTTGATTATGATATGTGATCCAGAAGTACGTAGTCCTACATGCCAGGCCTGATGATGGAACACCATCTCTGAAATATTACCTGATTGATGCAAAACAAGTGACACAGAAGCTATAGAAAAGATTTCTAAAATGACAAAAAAAGCCCTGACTCCTAAATACATTAGCAGATCTGAACAAGGTGTTTTTTTTTTTTTGCCAAATGGACACCCATTAGAGCATCTGAGGCAGCCCAGAATCCTTCTCGTAGCAGCAGTTCATGCTTGGCACATGAACCAAAATAGAGGAACATTCAGCAAATAAAACTGAGCAAAAACACATGACTAGGGATTATTGCCAGTCAGGACTGATATGACAGTCCTTGTCCACATCCCTCCCTGGGAGGCAAGATTTTTCTTCTGTTTTTTCTTTCCCTTCTGTGACTTAGTTGCCCTAGTTATCTGTTTTCTCCTTTCCTGAAGAATTCTGGCTGTCCTGCCCTGTCCCTGTATAATATTTTGGCTGTTCACTCAGCCCAGGAACCCGAGGGAAGGAATGGGAGCCCCCTTCGAGTTATACGACTTAAATGGCACTCAAGAACTTTTTAGATTCCAAATTAACAAAATATTTTATTCAACATAGAGGGAAAGGTCAGGTGAAATCATGGGTAAAATTCCTGGTATAACTTACTACAGCTAACTCTTAAGGTAAAATCACTATCTGAAGTGACTTTAGTTTTTATAGTTTCTTAAGCTATTAACAGTTACTTAAAATCTTTATGATCAAAGGCTTCTGTTCAGCTTTTTCCAAACACTCCAGCACAATTGCTTTGAGTATCCTCTGACTCTGGTACAATCTTTCCAGTACCCAGACCCCTTCTCTTGAAACACCAGTACTCATCTTGGGTTTTTAACTGATTCTTAAGATTTCTACAGGCAGTTTCTAACCACACCATACCAGGGATCTCTGCAATCTTCAGAGCAGAAGATTGGATAGGGAAATCCTCCTCTCACTATAAGACTGACCCCTTTCTTTGGCCTGAATGTGTGCCTTTGCTTATTTCCCAAACTTCCTTGCCAACTTTCCCACAGTTCTCCAGTCTATGTTAAATTGCTCTCAGTGAGGGGTGAATTCTGAAACTGTCAGTACTTGATTCTTCTCAGCTAGGGCTGAAATCAGACTGAATTCTCCTCAGCATCCAGCTTGGAAGTCTTTTTTTTTCTGCTCAGCTGATGCTAATCAATCAGATCCCTTGGAACAGCCTGTCACTCAAGGTCTTCTGGCTCTGTGAAGAATTAACCCTTCAGAGACACCTTGTCCCCTTCTTGAAATATGGGCTCAAATCAGAAAGACAATTACCATTCAAAATTGAAGTGAATGCTAGTTTCCAATATCTGTGGAAAATGCTGCAATTAAGAACAGAAGAAAAAAGGAAATCACAAGGCACAATGATGTAGTAGTCTTCTCTATGTTTATAAGTGAAAGAATCAACCATAAAGAGTTTATGTTTGATCATTTGTTTGACCATTTAGACTTTTATGTTATAACCCAGGGGTAGTCAAACTGTGGCCCTCCAGATGTCCATGGACTACAATTCCCAGGAGCCCCCTGCCAGCATTCGCTGGCAGGGGGCTCCTGGGAATTGTAGTCCATGGACATCTGGAGGGCCGCAGTTTGACTACCCCTGTTATAACCTTTTCACTTATAAACATAGAGAAGACTACTTACATCATTGTGCCTCGTGATTTCCTTTTTTACTTCTGAGTCCACATTGAGGAATCCACGGTTCTATACTTGGCAATTAAGAACAGAACTGAAAAAAACAGCTTTTTAAAAAAGGTGTGACAGTTTTGGAATTTTAGATTCACTAATCTTCCTACTTCAGGAATGGAATCCTACTACCAGGTTATTAATTCTGTTTTCTTGATTTATATTACTTCAGATTTTCTAAAATACAGTTTATTATCATGGGGTGATATCTTTAATTCATGAATTACTATAGTGATCAATTGTCAGAGCCAGTTTGATGTAGTGGTTAAGAGTGCGGACTTCTAATCTGGCGAGCTGGGTTTGATTCCACACTCCCCCACATGCAGCCAGCTGGGTGACCTTGGGCTCGCCACAGTACTGATAAAGCTGTTCTGACTGAGCAGGAATAACAGGGCTCTCTCAGCCCCACCTCCCTCACAGTGTGTCTGTTGTGGGGAAAGGAAAGGGAAGGGGATTGTAAGTTGCTTTGAGACTCCTCCAGGTAGAGAAAAGTGGCATATAAGAACCAACTATTCTTCTTCTTTGTCCTTTTTCAACCAACATTAAGAGTTTTAAACAGCCATCTATGTAATTTAGAGGGTTTTTTCCACTATGGGACTTTTTGTTATGGAGAGTTCTCTTTCCCTTCTGAGTTCTGTTTGCATGAACAATTTTTGCCATCTACATTTAACAGAATACGAAGGAAATCTTTCTAGGATAACTAGTCCATAAGTCATTTTCCAGCTGTTATCTGTATAGCTAATTTGATCCAGCAACATCATACATGGTGAAAAAAATATCTTTCCAAACCAAAAACAATGAAACAAATTAAAGAGGCTTTTATAACTTTTGACATTTATGTGAAGGTCTAGAGAAAACCAGACTCCGATTGTTTTTAAGCAATTCAGCTTTCCACTCCATGTTTGTAAGCACCTAAATTGAGCAGATAATAAATGGCAAATTAACATTTATTTTGGAAAGCAACAGTGATGGATATATTGCCTAATTAAACACATAATAAGAATCTGAAGACAACGCAATTCACTACTAATCATCGTCTGGGGATGTGGGGAGGGGGGTGCAGCTGCCCTTCTCTTTTCTTTAGCAGCTATCTGTTCCCCGCTATCCACAGAAAATGTCACTTTTAAAGATCTGTTGAAAACTGAAATGGAACTGGCACTTTATATACAGTTGTATGTTGCTTTCCACAGCTTTTCAGATAAAGATATTAAGTGTTACTACTTTGTATTACTTCTGAAACTGATCACATGCCAGTCACAATAGTAACTCTATGCAGTTACTCCACATCAAGTTCAGTGACTTTAATAATGTGTATATGAGAATAGGTGTGCATAGAATTATGCTGTAAATCATTTAAAACAGGGGTAGTCAACCTGTGGTCCTCCAGATGTTCATGGACTACAATTCCCATGAGCCCCTACCAGCGTTTGCTGGCAGGGGCTCATGGGAATTGTAGTCCATGAACATCTGGAGGGCCACAGGTTGACTACCCCTGATTGAAAAGCTCCCTCTCTTGTGCCACAGTATCTGTTGTCCTGTGCTTGCAGGCTGCCCCTTAAACAGTTTTCTAAAATAAAGGGATGAGCCTGTGTGGCATGACCGGTGGGGGGACAGGAAAAGGGAAGAGGCAATTGTGACTATGGCTAATTTTCTAACCCTACTGTACAAAGGGACACCGCCAAGTTTTTGAGACTTGATCCTAGCCTAACACCTATCCTTAGTGAGCTGAGAGGGTGATCTGGAGATTCTGGTTCTCTGGGAAGGTTCCAGAAAGTCTAGATCAGGGCTCGGCATCCTGTGATCCTAAGGTTCACAACTGTTTTACAGTTTCACACAAGCAGGCTTCCCAGTGCCAAGGAGGGTGCATTAGAAGTAGTCACATATATAAGATTGCTTACTTACGGGAACATTTCAATGAGTTCTGTAATGAACAAAAAACAATTTGGGAAGCATGCATATGGCACAAAAGCAGCACTCTATATGCTCTATATCAGGGGTAGTCAAACTGCGGCCCTCCAGATGTCCATGGACTACAATTCCCAGGAGCCCCCTGCCAGCAAATGCTGGCAGGGGGCTCCTGGGAATTGTAGTCCATGGACATCTGGAGGGCCGCAGTTTGACTACCCCTGCTCTATATGTAGTTTAAACACACTACAGAAATGTTCAATCATAATCGGTTTTATCTTTCTTTATACCTCTTTCACATCCAAGCAGAGACGTTCTGGATTTAATTAGAAGTTTTACTGTACAGACCAGATCTACTGTGCTTCCCAGTATTTCAGACAGCAACAGAAGATAAAGGGCTATACAATTTAATTTTAATAGAAATTCCACTATGGCATTTTCATATGTTAAGTCACAGATAATGCAGTAAAATGAAAATAAATTGGGGATACTCCATTTCAAAATAACGCACAGTAAATTCTTTTGTTTTTCCACCATCTCAACAAAATTGATACTGTATGTAACTTATTTATTTTTATGTGAGATATTTTTTTTTGTTCTTGTTTAGAATACAAATTTCACATGACTTATGCTGTATTTCCAGATTTTCTTTTGTTTCCAGAGCTACAAATAAATGCAGTTCCATAATACACAGTATTTCATGTTGTCAGAATCTGAATATCAAGCTTGTGGAATAACTATATATCAGAGACATGACTATAAATTTCCTTCTGCCAGTATAGGATTGCTTACGAAAAGTTGGACGTGCAATTAAAATTTCCAGTTTTCCTTTTGAAAGATTTTAACTATTGCTGCAAACAACCCATCAAGGCATATACACGGACACCCTCATCCAGCTGTGCATCTGGAAAATGGGCATCCAAACCATAATGTTCATTTGGCCCTATGGAACAGCTGGATGTGCCTTCTGATATAGATGGGGAAGTACAAAGGTTACGATTTGTGGCACAGCACCAGAGTCGGATCAGGCCACAGATATTAACCCACAAACTCACGCCATAGCTTTCTTTCACTCTGGAAATGGAAAAAAAATGCTGAATGCCACTATTCTATTCTTGTTGGAAAATCTTTAGCCATTCAACCATTACTTTCTTTTGTCTCAGCATATAAAATAATTCTAAACCCAATTAATCATGCTATAAAGCATATTTTAAATGTTATTGACATTTGTTTATTGTTTGTATTGTGGAATGTCCAAAGTGCAATTAAATTTGAAATGGGATACAATTGTCATTGTATTGCCAAAACATATTCTTAAACTGCTTGCCACAGTACTCTGGAAAGCATATTTACCGACTCGGATTTATATCACACCATATAGATTTAAAAATACACATCCAATGACATATAAAAGGAGAGCAACAATGGACACATGACACAAAGTTGTCATATATTACAAGTAAACTCAAATCTAGTCAAGCTTTCCATAAAACCCATCCGATTTTTCAAAAGCATAAATCTTTTCCAAAAAAATTAGGGAACTAAACTGGGATTGTGCCTGCCAAACTAAGAGTGGGTGGGTTCAGTAGCACACACACAAAAAGCTCTTGGCTGGACTGCAGCAAGAACTTCATTGGAACCACCATCCAGGAAGTTCAGCACCATCTCAATTTTCTGTGTTCCATGGGGCAAACTGTGGTGCAATTTGTCAGCTACATTTCTGGCAAATGAAGGGATTTGACTCTGGGTCAAATAAAAAGAGGCAACTAATATGGATGACAAGAGGCAGCAGTCAACCTGTTAACTTCAAAGGCAGAATGCTACTGCCTTCTAACAATAGTTAACGCTTACCTAGCCTGCAGCTTCAAAGTACAGCATCAGAAATCCAAACTAGCTTCAAACAGGTTAAAGTCTTACTGAGAACCACATATACAATTCTAGTTTCTATTCCTATGCATTGTCCTCCCACTAGATTACTGTATTTAGATACCCCACATTTCCTCCCTAGCAGCTTGGATAGGCTGCGAGAGTGACTGGCCAAAGGTCATCCAGTAAGCTTCCATGGTAGAATGGGGCTTTGACCAGCGGTCTTCCAGAGTCCAGCATGAAATTCTACCCAACAGATTAGGACATTCAAAACTGGGGTGAGGGGTGGGGCATCCACCAGAGTGTTATGTTGCACTGAAGGATCACTTTTGTTCCTCTCATATATAAGCTATTTAGTCAAGTATAACTGCTGGTATGATAATGGTCATTAGTTTGGAATATTGCAACTCAGAACTTAAAAAGAAACCTATATTATCACTGAAAATAAACACGCTAAAGTTCCAGCATAAGTGAGAAGGAAGTCACGTCATATAATAAGAACAGGAAAAACATTATTTGCAATTTTCTAAGGAAAGGGGGCTCTTTATGATGTTTTAATTGTTTTATGGATATTTTTAATCTGCTCCTGTAGACCACCCCTAGCCCGCTTGCGGGGATAAGTTGAATAATAAAATAAGCACATAAACAAATAAAATAACAAACTTTTTACCTTTATATATTTCACTAATTTCTGAATTTGCCAGTATTCTGATGGCAAATCTGTGTTTATTTCCTGGTGACGTTCAGGTTCCTCTTCATCCTCCTCACTCTCTGAAGAACTTTCACTAATATCTTCAACTTTTACTGAAACTTTACTAAACAAATACACACAGCAATTCACTTTTAGAAGTTATGGTCAGATAAGCATCAGTCAATAGAACAACCTACCAGGGAGAACTACTGAACAGATTCAGTTTACAGGAGACATCACTGAAACAGAAATAGCAGTATACTCCTAATGTATATTAGCATGATTTCATGCACAGACACACAAACAGCATACCAACTATATTCTAAATGCACAGTTGGGGTTAAAATGCCAAATTAGAATCCAAGAGTTCTAGATTAGGATCCTGCCTAGTAGAATGAGCTCCCAGGAGAGCTATGGGCCCTGCCAGAACTAATGCAATTCTGCAGGGCCTGCAAGATGGAGCTCTTTTGCCAGGCTTTGTTTGAGGCCAGGCCAAGGGGACATCTGGGCCCCTCCTCTAATGTCCCCTAATGCTCCCCAAATATCTCCATACAGACGTCATTCCCTTCTTATTGGGGGTTGGCAGACAGGGAGGGGGGTTGGGGGATATTTTATACTTGTTTTAATGTATTATGTATTGGCCAATTTTATTTGTAGTCTGGTTTTGTGATGTTAACCACTGTAAGGTAGCTGGCCAGGAGTGCCAGTAGAAAGAAAGAAAGAAAGAAAGAAAGAAAGAAAGAAAGAAAGAAAGAAAGAAAGAAAGAAAGAAAGAAAGAAAGAAAGAAAGAAAGAAAGAAAGAAAGAAAGAAAGAAAGAAAGAAAGAAAGAAAGAAAGAAAGAAAGAAAGAAAGAAAGAAAGAAAGAAAGAAAGAAAGAAAGAAAGAAAGAAAGAAAGAAAGAAAGAACCTATCTTTCGTAAAGGATATTTAAATCCCAAGGTCAAAGCCTTTTTAAAAGTGAGATCTGCCCTATACCCTGGTTAAGAAATGCAAGTTAAGGAAATGTCTGTCAAGAGCCAAGTTACGGGTACAATAAAGCCAAGCAATCATCTTCTCTTTACCATGATTGGAAAAATGGTAGCAGATGCAAGTATGAGACAATCCTGCCAGAACCAACAGGTTTATATTTTCAGCTTGGGAGTTCCCTCTTCGATCATGCACAGAAGCAGAAACAACTGGGGAATGTTCTGCTTTAAAAACAACTGCATAAGTTCTTCGGTAGATAATAGTCGAGTTGTTGCACTATTGATGTCATTTGGAAAGCATCCATCGTTAGTGCTTGTGTTGAAAGCTGACGTATTTGTAATTTATAAGAAAGAGACACGTAGTAGGCAGCCACATACCCTTTGGAAGAAGGAGAAGATGCTGTGCTGGCTTTCTTCTTTCCTTCGGAAGGGGCAGCTTTGCTTTCCTTTTCTTCCTTCTCTCTCTTTGCCGCTTTGCCTCTGCAAACATTTTTTTGTTTGTTAACAAGCCATAGTGCTTTTGTGAATATATTGTAAATTTGTGCATGCATTTGTCTGGAAAATCAATTTAGTCAAGGAGGTATATTTCAACTGATTAATGCCAGAATATATGAAGGTTGAAAGAGAATCTCTTCTTATGGATGTTTTAAAAGTTGCCATTACAAATTAACAACACAGCCGATTGAATGTAGAATTTTAAAACATTGGCTGTCGTCCAATAGACAGTTAAGTGTGCTAAAGTCTAATGATTTCAGAGGACTTAAGCACACTTAATTCTCCACTGGATTGTGGCCATGGTTTTCTAATACTAAAAACAGTTCAGGTTTTTGCTTCATATTCATAGCATGAAAGTTGCTGGCATAACAAATAAATCACCTCCATAGAAATTTGATTAAAAGTTACAAAACAACTCAGCGTATGAACCATGTAAGAGCTAAAATGGAGGCAATAATATTTAAGCATGCCTTACAGGGTTAGATACAATCCAGAGAACCTGCTAAGTTGACAATGACTGATGCTACCACAACATCTCCCAGCCACGTTTACGGTACCCTGTTCTACCCATGACTAGGATGTGGCTGGGCAAAGAACTGATCCAGCCATTGGTGCTCACAGCCTGAGCCACTGGACCATTTGGCAAGGAGGATGTCATTTCAGCACAATAGATCCTACATTGTGTACCTGAATAATTCAATTTAGTCATCTGATCTGAAAAAGCTGTCAACAAGCATGAAGACCATTCAATCACACATAATGTGCTCCTTTAAGCACAGTAGTAACAAATTCACAAATTACAGAAAGCCCTTGTGTCCGTCACCAGGACTCTCTGTCAGGCATGTGCCTGGAGTTTCCTACTTGGAACTAACTGCCCAAGCGCATGCAGGCCCTGAGATAGATTTCTTGCTACATTCACTGGGCAGATCCTGCAAGAGTATGAACTGGTACAGGAAGTGGTACCCTGAATGTGTGGACTGGGTCTCCTGTTAAATGTTGTGCTTGGAGGTATTAGTGGTCTAGTTGTTGCACGATGTCTTTGATCTATTTCTAGGCTTCAAGCCAAAGACTTGAATCCTGTCTTTTGCTTCTCTGTGCTTCTACTTTTGATGTCATCCAGCCTATCTGGCTTTAAAAGGGGATTCATCCTCCCCTTTTAAACAGATACCTACTGATAGACCTATCGGTCAAGATGGCTAAAATGGAAACTATGCTTTCCTAATAAGGACTACTGACTTCTGGATTTGGCTATGGGCTTCCACTCAACAGAGTTCTTCAAACACAATGGATTCATTTATTTGTGAATGTCAGGTTTTTAAAATCACAAATACTATTTGTTAAATCATGAATGTGAGTTGACAATGCGTATCATAAAACACAGGGAATTACATACACTTGGGAGCCAGACGTGGACTTCCACTTTAGAGATGGTTCTAATTTCTTGCTGTCAGTATGTTTGCTTTTTACAAGAGGACTCTTAGGCTTCTCAAATGCATTCTTTTCTGAATAGTCATAAAACTTTTGGGGTTGGCCATATTCATCAGTCTCAACCGCTTCCATATGCTGATAATGTTTTTCATGCTTCGGTTCATCGAAAAAAGTATATTCCTAATAAGAGACAAAAATGTTTGGGAAAACTCTTATTTCCACATGAATAAAACATGCTGAGAAATTAGTAACTTTAGGGGCATCTAGCGAGAATTATTTTACTTTTTTCTGTTGCATAAAGATATCCCATAGTTCTCGAAGTAAAAGGCAATCCCCATATTGCTCAGAATGAAGCTGTGATTTATTTTAAAATGATGAGTAATTAAAACAACAGTCTGCTGACACATCTACCTACTAAAGGTGACATAAGGAGAGCCCTGGGGGATTTACAATAGTCCATCTAGTCCAGCATCCTGCCTTACACAGCCAACAACAGGGCACAGAGGCCGAGGCCTTCCCCTGACGTTGCTGCTTGGCTCTGGGATTCAGAGGCCGATTGCCTATCAGTGACCTTAACAGTTAGGGCTGCATTATGACTTTCATGGGCCCCAGGCACTTTTGCCTTCATGGGCTCCTCCCACCATAATAATATCAATATTAAAAATCAATCACTATTCATTATTATGGTCCGAGTCCAGCAAATAAGGATAAATTCCAGAATAAATATTCCCCAGTAACACAAGACTTATTATAACTGTTAAAATATTAATAGTGGCCTACATAAGATATAGATGCAATATATAAAAAGAGAATATAAAACACACTATAAAGTAGCAAAATCATTCCTTCCCTCAATTAGACACAGTGGCTTCTGAGCATAGAAGCCAACCATCCACACCTGGCCACTTTAGAAGTGGATTCTTTATTCCTATCTGATAACATATTAGAGAGATGGTGCGTTCTCTGTCTTCCAGGAGAGCCTTTAATTATAGGAATGATGAGAACATCACGGATCTGATTATAAATTTTACAAAGATAATTTGTTCTAAAGTCTCGACATTCCCATCAGAGCAGAGGCACAAGTGTTCTTCAAATGGGATCTTTATATATCTGCCTTCAAGAACAGCAGAAGGGAAATTTTTAAACAGAGGCTGGATGGCCATCTGACAGAGAGGCTGATTCTGTGAAGGTTCAAGGGGGTGGCAGGTTACAGTGGATGAGTTATTTAAATAATGCAAACAGTCACTTGTATGTTAAGTGAGGAGTGTTTACCAAAGAGAAAAGCCTAGCTCTATCTGTCTTGATTAGCAGTGAGATCATGCTTTTAAGAAATAAATCCCTTGAAGCTGCCAAAGAGTTCCCTTTGGTTCAAGTGGTTTGCATTTTTGAGGATGCTTGGTGGAAATTTCGTTTTAGATCTTGGCCTGAATTATGAAGCCCTCGGATACACAAAGGAGGTGAAGAAAAATCTCCACTGACATTTGAAAACAGTCATTTAAGGCAACATCAACCAAAGACCGAATAGGGATAAAGCGATCGATCATTGTGAGGAGGAGGAGGAGGAGGAGGAGGAGGAGGAGGAGGAGGAGGAGGAGGAGAAGAAAAAGAAGAAGAGTTGGTTCTTATATGCCGCTTTTCTCTACCAGAAGGAGGCTCAAAGCGGCTTACAGTCGCCTTCCCATTCCTCTCCCCACAACAGACACCCTGTGGGGTGGGTGAGGCTGAGAGAGCGCTGATATCACTGCTTGGTCAGAACAGTTTTATCAGTGCCGTGGCGAGCCCAAGGTCACCCAGCTGGGGGAGCGCAGAATCGAACCTGACATGCCAGATTAGATGTCCGCACTCCTAACCACTACACCAAACTGGCTCTAAGGCAGGTGTGCAGAGACTTCCACCTGGTTGTTGAATTTGAAAATCTTGTACAACTGTGTAGAGGGTACAAGTAGGGCACAGAGTTTGGTTCTCAAAGGTCCAAACAGTCATGGATACTGTGCAACTGCTCAATGTCAGTGACCCCAGGAAGTGTAAAAGCAGGATGTGACTTCTCTGTAGGCAGATCGCCCACACTGGATCAAGACAATAGACTCAAAAGTCTGATGGCTGTAACTAAGTGAGCAGCTGCAGTCTCTAAAATCAGGTTCAATAAGTCATGAAACAAGAGTCTTCCCAACGCTTGGGATAATAATAGATATCATCCAGGGCATGGAAATGTTGAGACTGAGAGAATTTGTAATCTACAGCACAGAAGAGATTTTTTTAAAGACACCAGAAGATCTCTCTTCTTCCTGTTCTCTTAAAGAGTCTGAACATGTGCAAACTGTTTGGAAATGGTTTCCTTACCATATGTTATAAAGCAAAGCTATTCCAGACCTCACAGACTGAAGTGTCTCTCCATATTCTAGTCTTACCATATATAACACTCCAACGACTTAATGTGCTAAGGCTTTAACAACTTCCCCTCTTTGCAAGATTATCTTCTTCAAAATTAAAAAAAAAAGATTCTTCTGTATATTTAATATGCATTTAAAGTAGACTCAACAAAAACATTAGCTATTCTGTTTTTTCCACCAGTGAATCAAATTCTATTAAAGTTAAACCCATGACATCCCTGGAAGTATAAAGGCCAATCTACCTAAGCTTGTCTGCAACATAAACACTGATACCATTTTAGCTGGCAAGGCACCTTGGGAATTGCAGTTTGACATGTGTGATCTTCCACAGCAGGGGTAGTCAACCTGTCATCCTCCAGATGTCCATGGACTACAATACCCATGAGCCCCTGCCAGCATTTGCTGGCAGGGGTTCATGGGAATTGTAGTCCATGAACATCTGGAGGACCACAGGTTGATTACCCCTGATCCACAGCATCTCCTAATCTTCTGCCAGAGGGTGAAGACTTATTTTTTTTCAATGCCCCCAATAAATGTTATTGGCCCTCTTCCCTGGATCGTGTGTTGGTTGTTTTCATTTCTATTAAACTATTTTATACGTACTTCATTTTAAATCCTGTTTTAATACTGAAATGTTTTAATGTTTGCCACCTTATATCAGTGGAAAGGCAGAAGAGAAATGTTTTAAATAAACAAATAAAACAAATTGTAGCTTCTCAGAGCACAGTGTATGATTCTTACACTAGCACAACTCTGTGTCCCCTGTGCTCAAATTTCAAGGGTTTATTCCAATAAAATTACAAATTTCTTATAATATGTAAGAAAATATTGTCTGACAAAGTGTAGGGTTGTTTGAAAACTAAGGAAGACAAAAATGACCTGAATGACAAACAAATAGGAGCGAGCAACTCCAGTGTTTCAGAAATATCCTGAGATGCACTTGGATCCTCTATTACAAGAAGGTATACTGGGTCTATCTACCTGCCTATCAACTGACCCATCTCATTTTATCCTTCCCTACCTCCAAAAAGCATGGGGCAACATATCTGCAACAAAGGAGATTTCAGATACTAAATTAATAATGATTGTGTAAAAGACCAGTATTTTCAAGAACTAGGCTGTTACAAATTAAATAATCACAAATTATTTTAAGAAAGAATATTATTCCACCATATAGTATTGGGCATACTAATTCCAAAAACAGTAATATATATTATGGAAGAAGTTTGCCCATCCCCTTCCTGATAACAGCTGGGATCTAAAGAACCCCTGCAATAACCCCTGAAAGGATTCTGTGCAGGGCTGGGAAGAAGAAGAAGAAGAGTTGGTTCTTATGTGCTGCTTTTCTCAGGAGTCTCAACGTGGTTTACAATTGCCTTTCCTCTCCCCACAACAGACACCATGTGTGGTAGATGAGGCTGAGAGAGCCTTGATATCACTGCTCAGACTTTATCAGTGCTGTGGTGAGCCCAAGGTCACCCAGCTGGCTGCCTGTGGAGGAGGAGTGGGGAAGCAAACCCAACTCGCCAAATTGGAAGTCCGCACTCCTAAGCACTACACCAAGCTGGCTGATGAGCTTCCCTCCTAGCTGCAGCTTCTGCACCTGACAGAGTATTGCTCTGGAAGGTAAAGGGCAGGGATAAGAAAAAGAGACAGTGAGCCCCTTTGCAGGGGCAGAATACCTTGATTGGACCTTGGCCAATATTTAGCATAATGAATTTTCCTCCAGATCTGCAAATAATGAAAACCTGAAGACTAACGCTAAGAACAACATGGTAACTTTAATTGCGACTACTGTCTGTGCGAATTTTATTCTGAGGAGGTACAATATGTTTCTCATCCCGAAAAGCCAATAACACTTAAATTTTAGAGCTCTGGTAGCATGGAGGTAAGATACACTCTGAGCTGGAAGACCCACTTGTGTCTGACATTTAAATCAAAGAGAATTCTTGTAAAATGAAGAATATTCCTTTTTTATTCAAGTCATAAGGGTGAAGTTAAAGAGAGGAATGGTTTTGATTATATAAAGTATTGTCAAAGAAAGTTGACCTTTTTCATTAAAATATGATATTTTCCTGCTTTAAAAGTTATACTACTGCTCAAAGGAAAACCATCTGCAGACGGCTGAAGGTTGAGAAGAAGTTATTTGCCAACTGCTGCGATTCTAAGCTCACTTGCTTGGAAGTTAGTTTTATCAAAATCGATGCAGGTAGAACTCCAAACATACCATTTCTGCTATTGATACAAGTATTTTAACTGAACTACAAACCTCAATTGAGGAAACAACACCTATTAACCATTGATGATTACACTCAACATGCACATGTGAAATGCTGGTCCTCTAGGGGGGAAAGAAGTATATGAAGTTATCAAATGTTTTCCATTGCAGAAAACTCTTGCTGGTGTTTTTACAAAAAGGCTTCCCACAGTGCAGCTGGAAACAAAGTGCTTGTAATTAGGTACTGCACAAGCAACGATGACGACTGCCTGCTCAATATGTACTTTACTAAGCACTGCTTGATCTTATCTACATGGGAATGCAAATGACAAAAATGTATTTAAAATGCTACTTTTTAATAGCCATTAGAAGGGCCTAACAGAAGCTCTTTGGACACAATTTCTATTAGGGAAGCAGCATGAGGGGGAACCTTTCTGTGTCCCACTACCACTTTTTAAATGTTAAACAAAATGTCAGAAGGTGTGATCACAGAACCCCTAAAATCCCAGGGCCATAGATGACAAAGGGTAGAGGAATTCTTAAGACTATTTTATTTCAAACTGCAAGCTGCTGTTCTGCCTCTGCCTTTTCTAGCTAATAAAACTGATCTTATTACTTAGAAATCTCTCCCTCTAGCTTTCATTTTCTGAGTATTGCTCCAACTATACCCTTGAGTAGCAACGCTACTATTGACCAGTGTATATTCACTTTATGTACCCCCTCTCTAGTAGGTGGCCCATTTTGAAACTGTTGGTTTTAAATTGTTAAGTTTAATTAACTAAATCGCATTTCAGATGTTATTTTATGATGTAATGTTATATTACAATGTTGTGAGCTGCCCTGAGCCCCCAAAGGAAGGGCAGCATATAAATAGATAAATAATGAATAAGGGTTGGACAGATGCATGGAAAAATATGTACCGCTGTGTTTTCCAGATAGCTGTTTGGTCCTAATTAAACAATATTTCAGTATGGAACTAACCTTGTTAGATGAGGCGATATAGATGGAATGTATACCATCCAAATGGATATCACATATACAGAATAAACAATAACAAAAACACCAGTTTGTACAGCTGATCCACTAGCAGAGTTTCTTCCAATGGAAAGAGTTTCCCCCTGATCATAGAATAATGCTTGGAAGATACCTCATGGTTCATCTAGTCCAACCTCCTGCACTATGCAGGACACCCACAACCCTATCACTCACCCATGATGCTAGTGGAATGCATTAGTGCGATCCAACCCAACACATACCTGTTTAGCCATATTTTCTACAAACGCCGCTGATCTTTCCCTTAAAAACGTGACAAGGTCTTTAGATATGTCACTCTTTCTCTCATAGTTGAGTTCATCTCTTTCTTTTTCTCTTCCCTGCAAAAGCAGCACATGTTATTTTTCTTCCACAGCCTTGCATATTCTTGAAATACACACATCTCACTCGCTTTCCAGGAACACAGACCAAGTCTTGAAATGATTTAGTGTGGTTCACTCTGATCTCAGCATTCAAAGTGGGCACAGCTGCCCATTCAATATGAGGCTCACAACACTGAGCCTTCCCCACCACCACCACCACCACTTCAAGTTTGGCAACCATGTATTTCTTTTGCTTCTTTCAGCAGTGTTTTTTTTTAATAGCATCATCATTCAAGAGATGTTCTATCATTTTGCCAATGAATAATGTTGATACACTATAATCGTTGTGATAATCAAGGAAAGAGATGTGTTTTCTAATTAGTATGCTGAACTACAAACAACATAGCTCAACAGTATAGCATAAAGAACAGTTAATATAAGAGTATAAAATAAGTTAAATGAGCATAAGAACCTCTGTGTGCTATAACTATTGATTGTCTATTGCCTGCCTGAAGAAAAGGTGGAAATGACAGCATGGTCCCTTGCACAGGGGAGAAAGTTGGTACGATGGCACAAGTTCTGTACTGTTTGCCTAATCACTATGACTAAAGCAGGGAGTCACAGAACAGTCTCCTTAGTGACTAAAGAAAGTGTTCCATTACTTGCTTCTTTAGTCATATTGCAGACCAAATGTTATAGCATGTCTGCCATTACAGTTCTCATTTCCCCTTGGCACTTGGCTCAAAGGTTCAATCAGGAGTACAATGATGCTCAATAGCTGGATTGGGAACTGATGTAAAACAGCGTTCAGTTGTTTACCATTTGGCCCAAAACATAAGGACTGTTAAGGCTATGATCTGCCTTTGGATGTCTTTATTACTTACGCCATTTAAAAATACTCCTGCTGTGCTGCAAGTGACGTACATAGGGTCTGAGTCACATGGTTTAATGATCAAATAGCAAATTTCCCCATGGACTTGTCTCCAAGGTGGGGCACGACATCCATTCGAGAATTCATAGTCTGTAATTAAAACAGCAGCTTTGTTTCGGCCCACGTTTCTCAACTACATGGCTAGTAACGAAGCATCAAAAGAATTTGGATGATAATCTGAAGATTCTTATTCAGTCACTAGGGGGAGGGATATATGCAGCACAAAGAGTTTGTGGACACAGACCGTACATAGATCCCAAATCACAAGCTAGCTCGTGAAGCGAGTTTAAGGATAGCCTACAAAAACAGATGGCAATAAATGTACTCATCTTTGGGGTGTCACAGAATCCATGTTGAATTATGGGAGTTTCTAGTAAGATGGACCCTCCCGGGGCACTGTCATTTAACTGTAATTACATTGACATCTATCGTGAACGTGCAATAACAATTATGGGACCAAAAGATATTTAAAAAGAGTTTGCACCTGATGTATATTCCAGCGATTCAAGGACGGCATTTTCCCTTGCCCCAGAGAAACGCTTAAGCAGATCTACTTCATTTTTCACGGCAGCAGGAGTTAATCTCACTTCTCTGTAATTAAGATATAATAGTTATGTTACTTATACTAACAGGGTCTTATACATTCTAATATCTAAGAGGACAGTTACACAATTCAGTGACTGGGGGGGTGGGGGTGGAAACGTGACAGAAGAAAAAGTTTTCTTAAACAAATCAAACTTATATCCTGCATACAGAAAAGACCGGAAGTACATTACTTTTTACTGAGACTTGCACATACTTAAAAAAAATATATTGAATGATAACACTTCATTGGCTGCACTCCAGAGATCCCTTAACATCCTCAGATTGGTAATAAATAGGACTGTAAGCATTAACAGGGTTAATGGAAAAGTTACATTTCTGAACATTCAGCAGCGCAGTCCTAAACTGAGTTACACCCTTCTAAAACTATTGTCTTTTGCAGACTTAGAGTGGCATGAGTCCTTTTAGGACTGCATTTTAAGTTAATTAACTTATAGGAAATGTTTTTATGCATTGGGAATGACATTGTAGGAGCCATTCTGGTCGCACTGTGTTACCGCAACAGGTAATGAAAGAGGAAATCTGAAAGATGCTGGTCTTTTTGCGTAGTTCTTATAACTCTGTTATAAAGAGCCTCTTGTGGCGCAGAGTGGTAAGGCAGCCGTCTGAAAGCTTTGCCCATAAGGCTGGGCGTTCAATCCCAGCAGCCGGCTCAAGGTTGACTCAGCCTTCCATCCTTCCGAGGTCGGTAAAATGAGTACCCAGCTTGCTGGGGGGTAAACGGTCATGACTGGGGAAGGCACTGGCAAACCACCCCGTATTGAGTCTGCCATGAAAACGCTAGAGAGCGTCACCCCAAGGGTCAGACATGACTCGGTGCTTGCACAGGGGATACCTTTACCTTTACCTTATAACTCTGTAATCCTTGAATCTGACTAAGAAAGGTAGATGATATATGCAGGGAATAAATAATAACATTTTCTTAAAATAGCAAATGGTAGCCTTTGTTTATTAAGCTGTAAATTATTGTACACTTCTCCCAATATCCTCCAAAAGGATATCTGCTGACATATTGGTAATATGCAAATTTGTTCATCCAAATTTGTTCCTTGATCATTTCACTTCTAAATGTAAACAATCTAGTGGAGTCCCTGCTCCCACAACCACAGGAAGCATTTGTTTTTTTGTTGTTTATATTTCAACTTTTATTCTGCCCTTTCTCAAAAAGACTTGGGGTAGATTCTCCTGTATATATAATAATATTTTATGATTTATTTCACATACCCCCAACTTTCTCCTTACTGGGGATCCAAAGTGGTTTACAGTTTATCTTTGTAATAACCCTGTGAGGTAGGCTATACGCATGTCTGTAATGCAAATGTATAGAAAATTGCCAATTGCTTGCCCCAGTTTTGAGAAGCCATTTAATACCTTTTGTTTTTACAAAACTGTCAAAATCGCTCTGGTGTCATTCTGGGTTCTAAACAAAGAACTGCTTTCGATTAACAGAACAAGAATAAAACCTCATTTGCTAAAAAGCTAAGAGTTCCCTTTGAAATATACTCACTGTGAAATCTGTTTCAAAGAACTGTTGAGCAGTTGCATATCCAGTTGCTGGAGAAGAAGGGAAATTTTCATTTTCATTTCGATATCATCAGCATCGTCTTTTTTCACTTTGTCTAATAAACGAAGCATGGACATATCCTCTCCTTCAATGGTCCCATATCCAGGGCCAAGAATCTTCACAATGGGATCTCTATTGACTGTAAGTTATTCATATTGGTGCAAAAATTCAAAAGTTAGGACACATCACGGTGGTCAAGACTCAGCTTGTCAAGAAGTAACTATTTATGAAATGGAATGAAAGACATTTTAATTAAGCATTTTCTGATGGCAGCAGACTGTGCCTTGCTCTGAACCAAGATGAACTGTCTTTCTTGTGGGATGCTCCTAGCAGTTACGTTCTTGTAGGGCCAAGAACAGGGTACAGCAGTGCCAAGCCTTTGACTCGGGGCCAAATAATTGGGCAGGAAGACAAAATAAGTTGTGGGAGAATCCCTGTGTAGTGCAGAAGAACTGGAATTTATAAGCAGAAAGTCCGGAAGAGCGAAGGCTGATTCCCAGCTCCTGCAGAAGTCACATTTAGTGCATGTATACCAGTGTCTGCTTGTGGTCAAGATTCAACTAAAACAGCAACAGTATAAAATATTACCTTGAAGGCATGCTTGTGCTTCTTTTAGCCTTTTTTCCGCAGCCAAATGCAGCAAACGAGACAGGTGTGCAAAGCTGCGGACTTTGACGGTTGATCCAGAGAGCAAGAGCAGCGGCTGTCCATCTTTGTCTGTTTCTTGGGACTGAACTTTTTTTTCACTAGAAGAATAAACACAAACAGACAGTAAAACTTCTGAATGGGCAGCAGCTACGAAAATTTGTGATTAAAGCACGTGCCAGGATTTGGCCATATATGGATTTCTCTAAAGATACCGAGTGATGAAGATGCAATCTGAATAATAGAGAAATGGACACAAAGAGTTTTAAATGTACAACCACCTTCATACCAAGGCATGGAGAGTGAATAGAATCAGATACCCAGTTCCTTCTCCTTCCTCTCTCCTAGAGACACAGATCTGTGAGAATATACATTTATTGGCAGGGACTGGCTTCATTTTGTCCCTGTCAATTTCTGAGATGCTACAGATAGTATGTTTAACTAGAGATCAAGCCCGTTGCATTCCGTAATGCAACAAGCATTAGATTGGGGGGGAGGGAGAACTCTGCAGACAGCCTCCCCCTCCCCCCAGGACCTGGAAAGGCTGCAGGCAGCTGTTAGAAAACTCACCAGCAGGGGCAGCTCTCACACAGCAGGGATCTGCAGCCTCCAAACCTCAGAGGGAAGTGGAAGGAGGAGGGGGTGGTCAGGGGTAGGGGATGGAAGGCGATTGGCTGGCTGCTGGCAAGCCGATTGGAGTAGGAGGCACTCAAGGGCGGGACAGCTAGCACTTAAGCTATGAAACACGCTCCTCCTCTAAGCTCTCACCACAAATATATTATGTGGAACAGATACTTGAAAAATAGGCACAATGTATCTTTAGTATAGTTTTGTCCCATCCTTTCAAGGAGCTCATTGTGAAATAGGTGAGGCTGAGAAAAAGTGCCCACAGTCCCCCAGTGAGATTTCACAGCTGAGTGGACATTTTTACCCAAAGTATGTCTAGTCTGCCATTCTAACTGCTATGGTGCACTACCTTCATCTGAACACCTCGCTATCGTCCGCTTAAGGACCTAGATGATGAATATTAAGAGTGCATCTTGTGCTCTCCATGATATAAAATTGTTCCTGACAAGACTCTTTTCTTTCTCTTATAATAGTAAATGGCTGCTCTTCATATATACAGAAAAAGATAAAGTGATGCACATGGGAATCCTCTTAGGGAGGAAACTCAACTTCCACCCTAGTCCTCAAAATGTCAGCTTTGAAGCAAACAAACCTTTCCCTCTCTCTCAGCAGTCTTGTTAACAGAACTCCATTTATTTGACTCCACAAAGTGTAATGCAAAGTACCTACACAATTGCCATACTAAGGTCTTATCAGTTATATTTTCATCCCACCCTTTCTTACCTGACCTCATAGCCTGATTCAAATGCAGAAGGCTGGAGCTGAGTCTGCCATTCAAGGGGCTCCTTGAAGATGAAAGCAGCTTCTTGAGGGTGTTTGCTGCTAAAGCTTTCGGTAAACTTAATTATTTCATTGAGGAGAGATTCATTCAGTGGGGTGATTTCTAGTGTGCCAGTCCCAGAACCAGCTGTCGTCCACTGAGCTGCTCTTGTCAGTGCCACGCCCATGGCAAAGGCTCAGCTCACACACCTTGGCAGAAAGGCAAGAGTATTAGATATTAAACAGGTTTGAGAAAGAGGCTGAGTGAGTGATAACATTTACGCACGGGTATGTACTATTCCCACAAGGCAATTACTGTAGCTGTACAGAGACAACCTAAAAAGGATTTCTCAGGGTGAGGGGGGGGAGAGAGGATCCTTTGGTGGATGCTGAGCATTCCCCACCCTGCCTCTCCCTTCCCTCTGTGAAGGGGTAGTCAAACTGCGGCCTTCCAGATGTCCATGGACTACAATCCCCATGAGCCCCTGCCAGCATTCGCTGGCAGGGGCTCAAGGGAATTGTAGTCCATGGACATCTGGAGGGCCTCAGTTTCACTACCCCTGGAAGATGCCTGGCCAGGCGCCTCTTCCCGGCCTCAACACAAGGGCCGGCTGTGTAGGGCTGACCCATTTGCTCCCTGCATAAGGCTGCGCTGCCACGGCAAGAGGGAGCCCTCAGCTGCACCTGCTGCAGTCCTAAGGGCTCATTCCACACATGCTGGATAACACGCTTTCAAGGAACTTCAGAAACACGTGTTCCTTTTCAGCCCAGCAGGAACACCCAGCTGCAAAAGCCCATTGATGGACATTATTGAGCCCTACATGCACACCCGCTTCGGAGCAACCTCAGCTGAAGGAAGTGCGGCAAGCACCGGCCGGGGGCGGGGGCGGACTTCGAGGAACCTCGCCCGGTCGACACCAAGCCCCCACGACCCGGAAATGCGGGGGGACTCCACAGCCGCGCGCCCTTCTCGGAGCAACCGACCCCCACCCCCACCCCGCGCGGGCTCGGCACCTTCCTGAAGAGCGCCGGTCCTTGGAAATGCAGGCGGGAACCGTTAACGCTCCGGAGCAACGGCGCGTCGTGGTTACCATGGCGACAGTCGGGACGCGGCGTTGGGTTGCTAGGAGCCGGCCGTAAACAATGCGCGCGTGAGGCGCGCTCTTCGGGTCCGTCCCTCCTCTGGCCATTGGCTGTTGGGAGGGCTCTCCCGCCGCTCACCGCCTTCGGGGGAAGCCCATTCAGCCAATCCCCGCCCACCCTGGAGTGTCTCTTCTTGTCAATCATTCCATGACTGTTGTAAATCATTCGGTACTCATCTCCCTCCCCTTCCTGCCATATTTGGATCGCCTTTCCGAACCAGGTAGGTAGGTAGATTTGAGCCCAGTTAAAAAAGAAAAAAAAAGTTGGGATTTTTCAGACTTCTCAGTATTTTCCGAGGGAAAGAGAGTCATGAAATTACTCTTCCTATATTTCTATGCTGGCTTTATTGTTGCTCAAAGGAAACAAAGCTAGGAAGAAACCTGACCCATTAAAACAGCAGCACAATTAAACACTGCTCAACACTAAGTAATGGGAAAGCACCCCACCTAAGTAATACAGACCCTGCCCTTAAACTGGATGGCAGGTCTCCTTTGCTTTCAATAAACTGCAGCAGTTCCATATAAAGGTGCCCAAATTGTACTTGGCAGCTGCAGAACGTTTTCTCAGGTTTTAACTACAGGTAGTAACAGTAAAGTTAATTGAATTTATTTGCGTTCTAAGCTGCCATTCTGAGTTTTTGTATATAATTTTAACATTTCCAAAAGCTATTGGAATTAATTTGGGGCAAAGGGGAATATCATAGGCCTTGACGTTTTTTTATCTGCTCTCCTACTGTTTGTCCAGATTCTTCAAAATTTTGCAATTGCAGGATTTGTGCAGATCTTATTGCAGATCTTATTGCCAAGTGTTGGGACTTTAGGCCTCTGTTTTCAATGATCTTTCTATATTAATGAAGAAGAGCATCTTGCCTTCAGAGATGCCAGGGAATAATGTGGCATAGAGTTGGACATTTGTGGATCCGGGGTCTGTTGAGCCACACTGAAGCTTCAAAGGGAGGACACAATGGAATTAGTCTCCTGCTGAGCACCCTCCCCTTTATGGAGCTTTTGTCCTTGTGTTTTCCACACAGACCAAGCTACTGACATCTGTTGCTTGTTATACATTTCTCCAAATTCCTCCAGTGTTGTCAAGATTATTGGTCACCGGTCAAAAATATATTGCAATTGTGTTGCATAAGAATACAAACTCCTAATTGGTTTAACAATTCCTTTTGTTTCTAGATCCCCCTAATGCTGGCTTATTTTTTTTTATTCTACATAGATGAGAATTCGACTCCTGAAATAAGAGAGAATTTCATGATCCTTTGTACAGTAACCAGCCTGTCCAATCTTTTCTCCTGATTGTCATACAGTCATCTTTCTGTATCAGCATCTAGCAGTCATGGGCGGTCACCACTTACCACAACAAAGGAGTCAGTGTCAAAGATGCCACGACACTTTTTGGATATGCAAAAGTGAAATCTGTGACACTCACTGCTCTAGGAAGATTATGTGGTTACTCCAGTTCATTTACTAGTGTATGGAACATGGCTGAATTCATAGGAATGTTTAGGGTTGTTTTTTTTTTAAGTGAACAGAAAGCAACCCCTTTACCCATGCCAGGTAAAAATATCAATTAGTAGCCTGCGGTTTAAGTAAACAGCTTCTTGTTGGCCTGTAATCTGTTTATGAGTAAAGTTGGGTTTGGAGGCTCTTTAACTCAGAGCCAGAGGTTAGTTTGTATATTTTACTTTGAGGCATCCAGGCCGTTGTACACAAGTCATAACCTGTTCTCGAAACAGCTTGTACAGAGACATGGACCTCAGATGGTATGGGTGAGCCAGTGTGGTCCCGTAGTTGAGACTCTGCAGCTTGTTACAGCCGGGAAGGCACCAGCAGCCTAGAAAAAAATGGTGCTCTTTTTAGCCTACATTTCCCACCTGTAAAGCAGAAATCAAATTGGTGTTTTTTTAAACGAATAAAGCATTTTGATTATCAAACTCCTATATTAAAGATATTTCATATTATATTCTATTTTATAGCACTTTGTATTTATGATTTTGCTCTTTATTGTGCTAAGAATCTTTCAGTCCTTTTCTGCAATTGTCTGTATTCTCTGGTTTCCTTTTATTGATCTCTGACATCAAATTTGCACCATTTACAAAAATCACAGCATCTTGATAAATGCTAGACAAGAGCAGATACATGTCTACCTCCCATACAAATGATAGCTCCATATCAAGACTTCTGTGAAGGCTTAAGGGGGTGGCAGGTTACAGTGGATGAGCGATAGGGTTGTGAGTGTCCTACATAGTGCAGGGGGTTGGACTAGATGACCCATGAGGTCCCTTTCAACTCAGTTATTCTATGATTCTACGCCAGCCAGATGGGAGGCATGCCAGAAGCTCCATACTCACCTGGAAGCATGGAGGCTGCCTGTTATATGAACCATCTCTTAATGAAGCCTATTTATAAATCAACAACAGCATCTGGGCTCTAGTCTATGGCCATTGGGCCGCTCTGCCTAGAAAGCAGTGCAAAAACATTACCATCTTCAAATACAGCATCGCAAAGGTATACAGAACACGGAACCAGTTTGAAGTGTTTCTTATTAGAACGGCTGAAATCCAGGATATAACACCGAGTACAAAGCTCAACAGAGATTCTCTTGTTTAACATCATTAATTTATAATGTTATACTTTATAGATTTCCAGCAAGAGAATACATATGCACATCTTTGGTGAAGTAACCGTGATATCCCAAGTCCATTGACTTTCATGGACTTAGAAGGGTATAGGATTTCTTTGCAACTGGACCAACCTTACAGCTCATCTTTTCCACATATTGCACAAATTGTGATCATTTAGAAAGACTGATTACCGACCCAAACAAGGACCTCCCACCTGACATCCAAATTCACAAAAGTGCTTTGCTGAAGCCAAACTGTTACATTGCATTGACCAGTGCTAAACTGAGGGCCTTCCAGAGCACCAGAATAATCTCTCTCCACCACATATACTATCTTTCCTGTCTGACTGTTGTGTCTATTGGTAGAACAGCTTATAACATATTATAAAGGGTTCGTCTTAAAGAACCCACCAGTTAAAGAAGTTATTTTGATATTCTGGAGTGGCTGTCAAAACCAACTTTGATCATTGACAAGTCAATGGCTGTGCAGAGACCAATAAGGTATGAAATGTGTGCATATAAGCTATGCCAAAAGATAGTTGCTTGCCAAATCAGGTAAACTTGACAAAAGGGGGAAATAATGAGGTAAGTGCAGTTAGAGTTCTGAGAAACCTCTATAGTTTTTGGCTTCTAGTTTCAGTTAATTGTAGACTCTTTCTCTCTCCCCTTCACTCACACACACATACACATGCTGACTGAACTGTTGTATGTCCAGAAATAGTTTGGGGGCATTCCAACCACTCAGAAGCTAGTTGCTTTTTTAAAAAAGAAAAAGATTCAGGTGGGTTGATATGTTGGTCTGTATCAACAGAATGGTAATGACTGGGGAAGGCACTGGCAAACCACCCCGTATTGAGTCTGCCATGAAAACGCTAGAGGGCGTCACCCCAAGGGTCAGACATGACTTGGTGCTTGCACAGGGGATACCTTTAACCTTTACCTTATCAACAGAATGAAGTTGGAGTCCAGTGGCACCTTTAAGACCAATAAATGCAGGGTTTATACTTTCACTAGTAATCAAGCCCTCTGTACTAACAATACAGCGGGCGCTAGATAATGATCTTTTAATAGTGATGGAGCATAGTGTCAAAAATCACAAAACTCCAGCTCACTTACTTTGGCTATATCATGTAATCCTACTCAATGGAGAAAGCAATTTTGCTAGGATTGGTCAGTGGGAAAAGGAAACCAGGCTGACAAAGGGCATGTTGATTGGACACAATCAAAATGGACACCAGTTAGAACATTGCATGGCTGAGGGAGTTGGTGAGGGATCGGGGATCATGGCAACAGCTGTGCCATGGGATTGCCAAGAGTCGGACATGACTGTACCTCTGACATCAACAACAACAACTTAAGAAGCATACAATAAATTGTTCTTTATCTTCTTTTTGTGCCAGTGTGTTCAGCACCATCTCTTCGTGAAGAGAATGCAAGATTCGTGAAGTTCATAGGCATGCATAAAGTTGAAATTCAAGGGCACAAGGGTGTAGCAACTGCAAGGAAGCAATGCAATCATAAGAATGACTCCATGCATGTTTGTTCAGATGCGTTCCAACGGGCAAGTGAATGCTCAGTTCCTTCTTTGCAACCAGCAAGCAGGACACAAATTGAAAGAGTGGTTGGTCAAGCATCCCGATTGTACCCTCAAAAAGCCCATGATGTATTTAATTTATCGCTTTATGTTTTCTGTAGCACCACTTCATCAAAATGATGGCTTTAAAAAGAATATAGTAGTGGAGTCACCCATCACTGTGCATGAACCTGGTGGTCAAAGCCAATGTGGCGTAGTGGTTAAGACCACTGGTTTCTAATCTAATCAGTCCTCTCAGAGCTCTCTCAGCCTCAATGACTTCACAGGGTGTCTGTTGTGGGGAGAGAGAGGGAAAGCGATTTTAAGCTGCTTTGAGACTCCTTTAGTAAAAAGCCGAGTATAAAAACAAATTCTTCTTCTTCTTCTTCTTCTTCTTCTTCTTCTTCTTCTTCTTCTTCTTCTTCTTCTTCTTCTTCTTCTTCTTCTTCTTCTTCTTCTTCTTCTTCTTCTTCTTCTTCTTCTTCTTCTTCTTCTTCTTCTTCTTCTTCTTCTTCTTCTTCTTCTTCTTCTTCTTCTTCTTCTTCTTCTTCTTCTTCTTCTTCTTCACCACCTTCACCACCTTCACCACAATGGTGGGCATCTTAATTTGGCAAATTAATTGATGTGCTTGCATAAAGAGGCCAGGATGCTGCTGTAACTTTAGCAAACAGCTTCTGAAACAAGCAAACAACTGTAGGACATCCCTCACCATCACCACCACCACCACAAAAAGCAATGCAGCTGACTATTGGTACAAGACTGGGAGAAGATGCATTTAGAGGTTCAGCTGACATTTTTTCTGTTTGAGACAGTATTTGGTGTTCCTTGAAAATTGACTTCAATCCAGTTTTTGACTCTGTGAGTTATTTATTAGGAGCAGTCATGACTGTTTCCAAAACCAGCATCTTCCAGAACCATCCAAGTCAACCTCAGCAACCACATCCCTGACAATTAGGCCATTTTTAAACTCCCTGCTTAGCTGCTTTACTTAGATGGACACATGTTTGAGGGCCAGCTGATCTGGAGACCAAACAGCTAAAGGCTCAGTTGAGTGTTAATAGGAGGGAGGGAAAGTGAATCCTTTGGGATGAGATTCAACGTGAAGGAGAAAAATATGATTCTGAGAAGAGGTTGTCTGGCCAAGAGATGATGCCTTTAGCAACCTTCAAGCCGAGTAAAAGCTGCCTAAAAGCGAGACAAGATATTTGGGGATAATAAATTGACGATTAATAATACCCAGGCAGTTGCTTTTCCTCACAATGACAGGGAAGGAGATTTTGCAGGACACTTACAGAAATGGCTTCCAGATGGGAATGCATGATATAATATCCAAAACTTAATGTGATTTAGGGAGAGCTTAACCAATAAAAGGGAGGGGCAATGCTTTGCAAAATCAGAATCATGCCCTGCGCTTGTTTCTGCTTTCCTAGTTCTGTGGCTCTCTTTGCTTTGGCATCATGCGTACTGTTACTTCAGGACAGAGCCTAAAGGAGCAGAAGGAGGGGAAAAATGGCTAGCAAATATTAGCGACCCCCCCCCCTCTTAACAGAGTTATTAGCAGAATCCTACCCTTTTAACACAGGTTGAAATTCTATGTGATCTCCTCTGCATAAACAATCAACAAATCTATAGTTTCATTTAGTCTGGTTTGTGGTTGTGCTTAAGAATCGCATTGCTTCTCTTGGAATAGGATGAAATGAAAGAGATGAAACCAGTAGAAAAACCAAAAGCTCATGGAGATTTTAACTAAGTGGTGGAACTAAACAGGCAAACATGGCCATGCAGAATATGTTTCCCGTATGTTTTCTTGGGGGGGGGGGTGTCAATACCTTTGATAATACATAAAATATTAAAACCATAATAAAGCTCAAGGCTCTTCTATTCTGCTCCATCCTCATTACTCGGGAAGTAGGAAAACTATCTGTGACTTAATTTGTATTCATAAACATGTTTTGACAAGTGTTTGCAGGAAAGACTCCAATAGCCATCAAGTGGTCCCCCCACATGTATAGTTCCCGCCCTGTCTTGCTCTCCATCTTTTGATAAAGAGGTTGCCATAGTTTATTTATTTATTTGTTATATTTCTATACCGCCCTCCCCGAAGGCTCAGGGAGGTTCACATAAAACAGAAACAATACAGGTAACTTATGTTTACAATAATAAAGTGATAGCAACAAACAACATAGAAGAGGAGAAAAATATGAAGAACATTAAATTAACGCATACTAATAGCCCAGTGGGTTGGGTGGAGTTGTTGTGGGTGCCATAGGAGGGAGGTTCAGGGGGAAGGCCCATGGGAAGTGGTGGTTCAGATCGACCTCAACCAAATGCCTAGTGGAGGAGCTCCATTTTACAGGCCCTGTGGAATTGTTCAAGTTTCGTCAAGGCCCTGATCTCCTCTGGGAGCTCGTTCCACCAGGTGGGGGCCAGGATGGAGAAAGATCTGGCCCTGGTTGAGGTCAACTGGGGCCAGGGATCACTAGAAAGTTGGAAATGCTGAAGCGTAAGGCTCTTTGGGGGGTGTAAGCAGAGAGGGGATCCCTCAGGTACATTGGGCCCAGACCGCATATGGCCTTGAAGGGGATAACCAGAACCTTTTCAACCAGAAGCCAGCCAGTTTATTGATCTGAAGAAAGTGGGATTCACATATTGTCACCATACACAGATGTAGCTGGCTTGATTAAGTATGAACATTATTTACCTCCATTCACTCTGCGCCACAAGAGGCCCATAACATAACTGCTAAATCCCTACAAATTAAGTATTAGGGCACAGATTGTGCAATTGACACATTCATTTGAACCTATTAAGCTGTGACTGTTCTAACAAGCTTTCCTAACAAGACTGGAAAACAGGAAGGCATAAGGCAGATGCCAGCATTTTCCTCTCATTTGTCCGTTGTAATCTCATGGGCAGAATTCAGACTGCGAATGACAGGGAAAGTGTTACATTTTACAGTTATTGACATGATCCGTCTTTACATGAATGCACCTGGGGAATACACCTGGGATGGGGGATTGTCAGGTTTGTGCATTGCCTCCTGGGTTGGAAATTAGTATGCCAATAAAGGTTTTCTGAGTTGAATTGAAACTGAATTGGAAATTAATATTTTCTTTTTCTGACATACCGCCAAACCACAAACTAGAGGTTTTTAAAAATGTTTTCTCCAAATTAGGAAAGAGAACAAATCTTAGTTTGTGGTTAAGGTACAGCAAAAAAACTATTGCAGGGATGATCAAACTGTGGCTTTCCAGGTGTCTGTGGAATACAATTCCCATGAGCCCCTGCCAGCAGCTGGCAGGGTCTCATGGGAATTGTAGTCCATGGATACTTGGAGAGCTACCGTTTGGTCATCCCTGAACTGTTGCTTGCTGACACTGTGAAAATGCTTAACTGAAACATGCTCAAGCCTTTGCAGGACCTTTCCTTTTAACAGAATCCTTCTGAAACAATCTCTCACAAGTGTTATCAAACCTGTTTTTGACTGTCTTAAGTAATGACGGCTATAGCGCTTCATGGCGTTTAGCCAGCCAGGAGTGAGAAATGGACCATACAGACTACTGTTCTGATTTCTATTGTTATATATGCTGCCATTTTCTATGACGGCATATATATGACGGCATTTTCTATAATCTGTTTACAGTATTGATTACTAGTAAAAGCAGCAAAAAACCCAAAAATGCAAATAAAGAGGGGAAAATACGGCCTGGTCCTAGACCAAACTCAGGATTATGAAGAATAACTCCCAGTGGTAATAAACATATCTGGATTTCTTTTGGGGGGCTTTGAAATTTGACCCTCCAAATTGCCTTGTTGTTTTGCTTTCCAGCTACTATTCCTCATTTGAGTCACTGCAGGGGGTGGACAAAACGTTTTAATACATTAATAGATCAGGGGATGGAGGAATGCTCACCCTTTCCCCGCCAGCAACCTTTAAAACAGAACACCTTGGAAGAAAATTACAGACCCAGGGTGTCGCAAGCCCATGTTTTTGAATGCCAGTAGAACTATACCAGAGGCTACAACTGTGTGAGCTCATCACCAACAAAAAAAACCCCAACAACAACCTTTGCTTCAAGTAAGAAAACAGGTTCTACAGCAAGCCAAGCAAGAGGCTGATTGGCAAAATGCGAGTCCAGCTACTGAGAGGCAGGAAAATCTATTGCAGTTATATCTGGTTTCTGTCACCATACTGATCATATTATGTCAGCAGTCCAGCAAAACATAAAGTAGTAGTCCCTTCAAGCCAAGGAATCTACCCCCCCCACTCCCCTCCACCAGTGAAATTAACTCTTTATATAGATGACAAATTGATGTTGTCGAAGGAGGTTAAAAATGGAGTTTTCAGGTCTCATTTGACATTCATCTCAATTAGGTGTCCAAATTATACAACAAAGGACACCCTTTTATCACCATTTTTTTTTTGCTGTTGTTTAATCAGAGCAGAACTGTGTGTTACAATACGTGTCTTCCTGCATAGTGTACATTCTGATACTGTTCATTCGGCCAATTTTCTGGTATTTTTCTCAAACTCTCTGCCATGGATATTCCAATTGTCCATATGGGTACATTTACTCTTCATTTTTTTTCCATTTCCTTTTCTGGTAATAACTTTTCTAAACCAAGCTTTTTGGAGTTGAAAAAACTGGAGCCATTCTAGTCATGCTAAAAGAGCCGACGCCTTCCAGGTTTGGCAATTACATATTTTATTGTTGGAAGAACCAAATCTAATGGTTTCCTTTTTCTTCAATTAGGAGTTTATATACCACTGGAGATTTGCTCTGAGACTCTTTCATTGGATGCTCAGTAATGCATTGAAGACTCCGAGAAGCATTTCTTTTCAAGTTCTTTATTTCTGAATGCCAGCATTCCAAAAAATCATGTGATCAATTCCAGAAAGTTATTTACTGTGATTTGTTTAAAATGGTGGTATTGGAGGCTGAATAGTAAAACTGGCTCACATATGTCTTGCCAGATGGTAACAAGACCCTTTTTTATATGGGTAACTAACATCAGGTTTGACTCTCATTGTTGGTACTTTATAGAAGGCAGCCCACAAAGTCTAAGTATCGTGTGAAAGTGTTGCGCAATGTGTCACTACAGGCCAGTTCCCCACAAGAGTGTGTATTTAGGGAAGAAAACAGAGTGAATTTTACCATCACAGGCTATAGAAGATGACTTATGCATGGTTATCATTTGGTCAGTGCATTATCACTTGTATAATGTATTGTCAGCCGCCAGGCAGGACTTTCATGTTACCCAACATCTTCTCAAACACCATCTTTTCCATGGAAGTAGAAGAAGAAGAAGAAGAAGAAGAAGAGTTGGTTCTTATATGCCGCTTTTCTCTACCCAAAGGAGGCTCAAAGCGGCTTACAGTCGCCTTCCTATTCCTCTCCCCACAACAGACACCCTGTGGGGTGGGTGAGGCTGAGAGAGTGCTGATATCGCTGCTCAGTCAGAACAGTTTTATCAGTGCCGTGGCGAGCCCAAGGTCACCCAGCTGGCTGCATGTGGGGGAGCGCAGAATCGAACCTGGCATACCAGATTAGAAGTCCGCACTCCTAACCACTACACCAAACTGGCTCTCCATCCATTCTGCTGCCAGCCAGATACCACAAACAAGACACCGCTCTCCTTACGGTTGTCCCTCACCAGCAATTTGTTTTCAGAGGTGGGATTAAACAGTCTCTACCTGTTCCCCCTTTTAATGGGGTGAGGAATGGATAAGGCTGGTTAATGGACCGGGATGACAAGATTGGGCTACTCCTCCCCACTACTTGCTGCTCTCCTCCTGCTCTTGATAATGTTTGATATCCTCTGGCATTCTATAAGATTGATGTCGGCAGCGCTGTTATGCAGCACTCTTATGAGATCTAGGCTCAGTGGACGTCATCAGATAGCATTGCATCGCCAACTTGGAAATTTAAGTGATTGTTTGATCATTAGATTAGAATTTTATTATTAAAATGTCTTATTTGGTTTTATATGTATGGGGTTTTTATCTTGTATGTAAACCACCATGAGCCAGTACCCCTGGGAGTGGTGGTATATAAATATGATTATAAATAAAAATAAAGAAATAAAAGACCAGGTAAGCAGACTTCAGAAACAATTCACCTCCCAACCTCATTCTACCATCTGCAAAGTGTGGTGGGGGGGATCATTCTCCTCTATGTTTGTAACTACCACTTAAAGGAGAAACTTTAGATAAGCCAGCCTCCAAGTAGATATTTTGGTTCCAATTATTTTCAGTGGGGGATCTGTGCAGCAACAGTCTACCTACACGGGAGGTCCTTTATGTAGGTGAACTGTTGCCATGCAGATCCCCCACTGAAAATAACTGGAACCTAAAGTCCGCTGCATACTCTTTAGTTGGAAACTTGTAGTGACTGATTAAGAACATATAAAATCTTTGGTGTTTAAGAAATATGAGCCACTGAGGAAGAGAGTTCTCCCTGAAAATGAGTTAAATACCAGATCTTGTTTTGACTTCCATTTCTAATAACAAAGAAGATCATGTGTTTGTATATAGCTGTTTTGTCAGCTTTCTTCTTATCTGTGATCTTCATCAGCTGGCGGGTCTTCATTTTGTCTACTTTTAAAAATTAGCCTCCAAGCAGGACCTGGGGAGAGCCTCTTGTGGCGCAGAGTGGTAGGGCAGCAGAGATGCAGTCTGAAAACTCTGTCTGTGAGGCTGGGAGTTCAATCCCAGCAGCCGGCTCAAGGCTGACTCAGCCTTCCATCCTTCCGAGGTTGGTAAAATGAGTACCCAGCTTTCTGGGGGGTAAACGGTAATGACTGGGGAAGGCACTGGCAAACCACCCCGTATTGAGTTTGCCATGAAAACGCTAGAGGGCGTCACCCCAAGGGTCAGACATGACCCGGTGCTTGCACAGGGGATACCTTTACCTTTACCTGGGGATCCCCCAGAATTTCAGACCATCTCCAGATGACAGAGGTCAGTTCCCCTTGAGAAAATGACTCCTTTGAAGGGAGGACTGTGTGACATTGTACCCCACTGAGGTCTCTGTGCTCCTCAGAGTCCTTCTCCAAATCTCCAGCAGTTTCCTGTTCAGATTTCTGTCAATTGCACACTCTCATCCCTTACTGGTGGCCAGGGGGAAATCTGGCCATACTAAAGAAAATATATTGTCATTAAATTGTCTTGTTAAGGTACTTTTGTGTAGGGAGTCTCTCTTCCAAACAAGCTCCAAAGGCTCTCAATTTGCAATTTACGACAGTTTATGTTCAGTGTAATAACTCCACAGTGCCTAATAGCAAGAGAGTTCTGAACTTTATTGGAACACAGGCAAGGCCTGATCTGGGACCTGCTAGGCCATAATCGGCCACAGTCAGCAACCAACGTAACAAGTGAAAAGTATAACTGAAGCCAAGTTTTTCTCTCAAGGGATCGTGTTAAAATAACTGTACAATACAATAAGGGAATGCCACCAAATTCACGCAGCTCCCTACAATATATTAACGTTGAGCATAAGACCAATTTATGGGCTTAGTTGGAAATCGAACCTCAAGGAAGACCTCTTTACACCTCTTGCTTATGGCCCTTGTGGGTGACCATGGAGAGTGAATCTTGGAAGGCACAGAAAGTCCTCAATAACACATATTTCATTTAATATGTACAAATAATTCGAAAAAGGGGGGAAATATTACAAATAGATGCCGATTTGCAGCAACTGAAGGAGGAGCCCTTTCCCCCAGCCTGTATAAACCATTTTGGACACCAATCGGAGATTTTTGGGTGACATCTCCAACACAACCATTTTGACTGTGGTTTGTTAAGAGATTTTTTAAAAGCCTTTTTCATACAAAGCCGCTTGTGTTCCATCTACAAACCATGGTAGAAATGTCTATGGCATTTCTGAAAGTTTGGTGTTTTTTTCCACGTTCTACAGCTGGGAAGAAGAGGATGCCGTCACCAACCTCCACTGGCCCTGTACAGGTGAGGAAGGGAACGAGGGATGTCTGGGTGGCCAGTGTGCACCACCAATGGCAGCAACCCCACCTCATCCCTCACCCTTGACCGTAGCCCATGCTCATCCCAGGTGCCCAGGATGAATCGTGCCCTTTCCAAACGTGCTGCTGCAGCGCATCTGAGCATACAATCAATACCCCTGGCATGAGTGCCTGCAGGTGCTCAAAATCTGCAGAACAATGAGTGATGTATGGAAATAAACCTTCAGGTGGTGGTGGAGAGATGGCAATAATTAGGCCCACAGCATGCCCTTGTCCCAAGCTACGTGGTCCTTCAAACCATGTCGCTCATTCCCAGTTGTAGGGTAAAGCCTCCTGCTGTGAGGATGGGCCCAAGAGGATGCTGTGATCAATAGTAAACTGGCTGGCCTCATGGATGAAACAGGAACAGTGGATTAATCCCACAGGCAAGGGCGGGTGGTGGGGTGTGTGTTTCCTGTAGTTCCTCAGGGAACTCTCTTAAGTTCGCACAAAAATAACCTTTGTAAGAGAAAGAAAAAGGAGGGGAGCCCTCAAAACCCAGGCCAATCACTTCATTTGTAGCCTGTGAGAGTTAAAGTGGATCACACAGTGCCAGATAATGTAATCAAACTGATGAGAGGCTGAGAGAATTGTGTATGTGTAGCTTGGAGAAGAAGAGGGCTAGAGGTGATATGATGATTTAACTACATAAAAGGTAGACCTGTTGAAGAGGGGGACAACTTGTTTACTGCAGCCTCAGAGACAAGGACTAGGAGTAGTGGGTTTCAAATTATGGGAAAGGTTCCAATTAAATATTAGGAAGCATTTTCTGACAGGGACGGAGATTCGTAGATAGAATATGTTGCCTCGGAAGGTGGTGGAGTCTCCTTCATTGGTAATGTTTAGGAGGAGATTGGATGAGTCCCTGTCAGGAGTGTGTGTGTTTTTAAAGTCCTCAAGAATGGGTGTGTGTGTGTCTGGTCTGGATTTGTGGTCTCTTCCAGCTGTGCGCAATTCTGATTCAAACTGCATGAGACATCCCACGGTGAATGCAATAGGCCGATGTGTGACCGTCGTGCCAGTCTGTAGTATCTTCGACATTCTGGTTTTGAGACAAAATCACTACAGGGAAACATGATAAAATTCTACCAAGTGATGTGCTGTGCAGAGGAAGCAGATCGAATTAAGTTGGAGCTCCTTATGAGGTGCCTGGCTATAGATTCGGGGCAGACAAATACACCTTTACCCAATTCATAACTGCTGTTGTTTGTTATGGTATGAAAAATGCTTGTAGCAGGGGCAGTCTTTGCACACACACTTTAGAGTAAAACAGCAATTTCCAGTTTCGTGGAAGACCTTTGCAGCCATTTTACATGGTTACGTGATCGTAATGACAGCATTAGGTCTTGAGGATTTTCCAAGGGGGTTATGCAGAAGGCCACGCTGAGAATCAATGCATTTTCCTCCTTCTCACATTTTACTGGGAGTGAAAGTTAGACATTTAAAAGCTGCAAATTGCTCGGATTAATCTTTTGATCCTGTAGTGGCTGTCATGAAATGTACACTCCAGTAAGCCTTGCACTAATTCCACAGAACGTTAAAATCTGGGCCAATCAAAATGAGTCACCAAATGAATCCTCACCTATGGCAAATAGGTCTAGGGAATCTGGCAGGTGGCTCATGTTCGGTCCAGGATTTTTCAAATAATAAGCCCTTCAGCCATAAGATCCCTTAGGTGGTTTTGTGAAATCCACACTTTGTACAATAAATGTGCATGAGTTTCTCTTTTATAGGCCTTCAGTGCTTCTCGTGCCTGGAAAGGTTTGTTTCATCCGAGAGCAACATGTTCGGCTGTCGTGATTTCTCGGCGCGTTCTAATTATACAAAAACACCGACTGAGCATCCCTGGTGCTGTTTAGCCGTACGGTTGGGGGGGAATATAAAATTTACATCGATATAGGAGTATGATTCGAGGGCTATACTTTCCCCAGTGTACAAGTCAAGCCAAGGGCAGAAGAGCTGAACCTCATAGCGCTTGATCGTTTTATGTATCTTTTCTAGCATTTAAAATATTTGGATCCTGCATGCTGCTCTTATCCTGGGCTGCTGGATCAACGTGGTCTTTTTGTTTTGAAAGACACAGGTGGGAGAGCCGGGCTGCTGCTGCATACTGATCTCTCATTTTGCTGCAAATGAAAAGGGAGCATTCCATGAGACTTGCAGGTGGGGCACCCTTGAGAGTCTGTGGGCCAAGACTGTGATGCATGCAAGCAAGCCCAAGGCTATGCTTTCCTCCACCCAGGAATCACTTCCTTACGCTTCATATCAGTTTCACTAGAGTTGACTGGGAAAGGCAAACCTGAATCTGTGCATAGCTGGCTTTCTCAACCGAGGTCCTTTTAAACCTTTCTTGATGGCCCTGGAAGGGTCTCCCGAATGGGTGGGAGTTAATTCGTTTTTAATATCTATTTTAAATTTGTTAAACATTTATTGGGTGATATGACCATCTCTGGTCATGTTGACCTGCCTCCCCCTTCCCCAAAATGGCCAATGATGTGACTGGAAGGGTTGGGAGGGGGAGGGGTCGCAGGTGGTCTCGTACACAGCTATGCTTCCCCCAATCATATTCTGTACCATGGTGCCACTTCTGGGGTTCCTCAAAGCCTGAAGAATGTTTCGAACCTTTGAACGTTTCAAAAGTTGAGAAAGGCTGGCACATAGAGAAGAAAGACAGGTGATTCAGATAGGCCTGCTTAAACAAGTTCCTTCTCCCGTGTTTGTATGACGACTGTGGGGCTAGAAAGCCTTTAAAGTCAGGGGTAGTCAACCTGTGGTCCTCCAGCTGTCCATGGACTACAGTTCCCACGAGCCTCTGCCAGCGATTGCTGGCAGGGGCTCAGGGGAATTGTAGTCCATGGACATCTGGAGGACCACAGGTTGACTACCCCTGTTTTAAGTGATATACAGGGATACGGTCTGAGAAGTTCTTTGGATCCTCTTTGTTTATTCCGAACCCAGCTCCCCTGGGACACAGTGGCACGTAAACGTCCTCAGAAGCGCATCGCCACTTGTACAAATCAAATCCATTTGTTGAATTCATCAGCGTCCCCCGTAAAGCCCTGGGCAAACCTAACCTGCAAATGACATCTGCATTCAGCAATGCCTCTGATTGCACAAATACTGGGAAAGGATCATCCATCCTCAAAGGATTGTCAACGTTCTCATTTCCAAAGCACTTCAGTTCTCCGCAAGCCAAGCACTTGGTGTGCATTTGTTAAGGGAGGCACAGGAAGTTCATTGCTTAGTCCTGCCATTTCTTCGAAGAACAATAAAGTCAACGTATGATAAACGTCGTAAAACTGTTAACATTTTCCATCTTCAAATTGATGACTCACATTGGAAACATCACTCCCCTGCCAGATCCTATGGGTTATCTTCGGAACTCAACATTACCTGCAGGATTCATGTGTTATTCTTGTAGCTGCAAAGAAGCATTCCAGATATGATTATTGCACAATGGAGTGCAAGAACCCGACTTGCTGGGTGGGAGTGTTGTGGCCCGAGCTGGGGGGAATCCAGGAAGAGTTGGTTGGCTGTTGGGAGTCACATGGCGTGGGCAGGCTGGCTGGTAATTGTCTTGGCATTGGGAAAGTGTTTGGGGCCGGCCACCTCCTAATGAATTTACCTCCAGGGGGATTGGGCTTCCATTGGGAGGAGATGTGATGTTGGTGATTTTGGCAGGCTCCCCTGGGGCATTTAAGCTGCTGCAGCAGAACATTTCACCCTGTTTGCTGGAGTGTTGGATCTCCCTCCCACCATCCCTCTTTTTAGTCTCACAATGTTTTGTTTTTTGGTATTGAGTGTAACCCCCATAGCTTCAGCAGTTTGGACATCAGGGCAGATCCATTTGGTGGAGGGAGGGTGGGGGCCTGTGCACCCACCCTCCAGTTGGATGACTCCCTTAAGGAGTCTTGTGGGTGGAGTCACTAGTGTCAAACTCAGGGATTATCACCCAGCTGTCGCCACTAAGTAGCATGTGGTCCTCACAACCATTGTCATTCCTTGGGTTCCTCCCCCCAGCAGGTGGGCTGGGGGGGATGGGTTTAATCTATTAACAGTTGGGTTGTCCAATCAATGGATAGGTCCCTCCCCATGCTGTGCCAATGCCCCTTGGTTTTCAATAAAGCTACGGCCAAGTTCTTTCACAAAATGATTAGCGTGGGGTATTCTGCTTCCACACATTCTCTCCACAATTTGGCCACGGCTAACATATAAAAAATTACTATATGCTCATTTATAACCTCTACAGCAGTAATAATGTCAGGAAGTGACAAAACCGAGGCATAGTTAAGGAACTGTGGGTCCGTGTAGGGGAGTGGTCTTGAGACCTGTCCCCAAGCAATCCTTCACCAGTTTTTTCATCCTTTTGTTGGCAATTCTCGACTCCCTACTTGGAACGCCCCCCTCCCAAATTAAACATTGAGTCTGAAACCCAGCAGACCTGGTTTGCCCTGGTGAAGAGTACACTGTGTGTAAGTTATGTGGTTATGGGTTACATGGTTCCCCTAAAAACAGCTGCCTGGGAACTTTTTAATAATATGGGTGCTTTTAAGATGTAACCTGTCAGGTGTGCAAGACAGCCAGTGTGGAGGCATGGTTAGAGGTGTCAAACTAAGGCCTGGGAAATCCAGGTTCGAATCTCTTCTCGGCCATAGAAGCTTGCTGGGTGACTTTGGGCCAGGCATAAATTCTCAGTGTCATCTATCTTCCAGAGTCGTTGTGCAGATAAGATGGAGGAGAGAAGGGCTAGGCAAGCTGCTGAGTGCCCTCAGTGGGAGAAGGGTGGGATAAGGGATGCCAGTGCCCAGGTGGGACCTGGGGATCCTCTGGAATTATAGCTCATTTCCAGACTTGTGGTGAGCCATGCTCCTCCCCCACAAGCATCCAGCTGGGTGACCTTGGGCTCACCACACACTGATAAAGCTGTCCTGACCGAGCAGGAATATCAGGGTTCTCTCAGCCTCACCCACCCCACAGGGTGTCTGTTGTGGGGAGAGGAAAGGGAAGGCGATTGTAAGCCACTCTGAGGCTCCTTCTGGTAGAGAAAAGCAGCATATAAGAACCAACTATTCTTCTCCTTCAGTAATCTTAGGGCTCTCCCAGCTTCCCTGAACTCACAGGGTGTCTGTTGTGGGGAGAGGAAAGGGAAGGCAATTGTAGGCCACTTTGAGACTCCTTCGAGTAGAAAAAAGCGGCATTTAAGAACCAACTTATTTTCTTCAATGCTAAAAAAGTTGAGATAGGCTGGTTAGACCAGCACTCTGACCATTGCCCCACAAGTGCCCCTCCTCATAAGGTCGAAAGGCTGAGGGAACATTCCTTTGGAAACAACATCCCGTTAACTTCAAGACAAACACATTTCCACAAACACAGGAAAGCCATCTATTGGTCCAAAACGAGTCTGGCCATTTGCGATCCCGATCTGTACAAAGTAGACCTTCCTGTTCGGACAACGTATTGTCCATCATCCACAAAGTAGCTTTCGGGATTTATAGCCGGATGCCCCATGCCAGACACTGCTTCTAAGAACTCTGCGAGCCATCCCAAGTTCATTGGATTCTTCTGTCAGCTTTGCAAGCTCAAAGTGTTCTTTCAGGTGACAATCAATCATGACTCAACCTGGCTACCGCCACCACCACATTTACGACAAAGAGGGCTATTTTTAAATGGTTACATCGATGCTGCGAGAAGCCAACATTATGTCAGCCCCGCTCTGTTATATGCAGAGTGCAGACTGTTATTTTGGGAGAGTTGTCAGCTGGCCTTGTTGCATTACATTAGGTTGATTAAGAAGTGAGAAGGTTGTTTTGGGTCTTTTTTTTTGGGGGGGGGGAGTTCGCTTTTTTTGCGCAAAAGAAAAACATTGCCGAGCTGCCGGAGCAGAGCTGCCATCTTGCATTACAAATTGGGCTCCGGATGAGGTACGGGAATGACTACTGTCCTTTCACTCCATCAAAAGGAACGACAGGAATTTCGTGGTATTTTTAGCTGGTTTATGTACACAGCGAGGAATTCCTTCTTAGGACCAAAACAGGCAGCACTTTTTCCCTTTGGAAGCTGGAAAAGCGGTTTCTGGAGCCTCCGTCGAGATCAGAAAAGCAGCCGGGAATAGGAGCCCTGAGCCTTTCCTGTCGTTTTTCCTGCTTTGGGTTGCCCATGGCTTTTTCGCTGGCTGGATTCCAGGCCCAGAGAAAACTCTTGGGAGGGCGCTGAGAGGTGGAGGAGAAAATGAAATAGAAGAAGAAGAGTTGGTTCTTATATGCCGCTTTCCCCTACCCGAAGGAGGCTCAAAGGGGCTTCCAGTCGCCTTCCCATTCCTCTCCCCACAACAGACACCCTGTGGGGTGGGTGAGGCTGAGAGAGCCCTGATATCACTGCTTGGTCAGAACAGTTTTATCAGTGCCGTGGCGAGCCCAAGGTCACCCAGCTGGCTGCATGTGAGGGAGTGCAGAATCGAACCTGGCATGCCAGATTAGAAGTCTGCATTCTTAACCACTACACCAAACTGGCTCTCCCCTGCTCTCTGCTCCTTCTCTCCTCCTGGGATGGGTTGGATGCTACCATTACGTTCAAACAAGTACAGAGCCTTCTGTCAGTAAAAGAGGATCCTCCTCTGGATGAAGGGTCTACGCATAGTTGAATAAAGGATACAATCTAGTGGCATGGGGGAAGGCTTAAGACAATCCTCTCCCCCCCCCCCAAAAAAATCTTCTCTCATCCCCATCATCTTTCTACAAACAATTTTTTTCCTGGTTAGAAATGTGGTATCTTAGGGGATAGTGGCAGAATTTTTTATTGGGGGGTGGGAGGAGGAGGAGGAATTGGTTTTTATATCCCACTTTCCTACTTCAAAGAGCCTCTTGTGGCACAGGGTGGTAAGGCAGCAGAAATGCTGTCTGAAACTGTCTGCCCATGAGGCTGGGAGTTCGATCCCAGCAGCCGGCTCAAGGTTGACTCAGCCTTCCATCCTTCCGAGGTCGGTAAAATGAGTACCCAGCTTGCTGGGGGGTAAACGGTAATGACTGGGGAAGGCACTGGCAAACCACCCCGTATTGAGTTTGCCATGAAAACGCTAGAGGGCGTCACCCCAGGGGTCAGACATGACCCGGTGCTTGCACAGGGGATACCTTTACCTTCCCACTTCAAAGGAGTCTCAGTGACTTAAATTCACCTTCTTTCCCTTCCCCCCATAACAGACACCCTGTGAGGTAAGGGAGGCTGAGGGAGCCCTGATATTACTGAAGAAGAAGAGTTGGGTTTTATATGCCGCTTTTCTCTGCTTTCCCTTCCTCTCCCCACAACAGACACCCTATGAGGAAGGTGAGGCTGAGGGAGCCCTGAGATTACTGCTCGACAGAAGAGCTTCTAACAGGGTTGTGATGAGCCCAAGGTCACCCAGCTGGTTGCATGTGGGGGAGGAGTGGGGAATCAAACCTAGCTCGCCAGATTAGAAGCAGCTGCTCTTAAAGCACACCACACCCGAGGGGGTTCCAGGTTTAAAAGTCTACTAGTTGTTGAGGTGAAAAGACTCTGAAGAGCGGCTGCCAGTCAAACAATACTGCCAGGTCCTTAAAGGGGAAGCTCTGGGTAGAGAGTTTTTGCTGCGTTAGCTTGTTGCACAACGTCCCGAAGAGCAGCTTGTGCCACCTGGAAGAGACATTTTCTTCCCAGAGGGGCTGTAAGATCAAGGTATTCAGGAAGGCATTTGGGGGCATGCTGAGCATTGCTTTGAGGATACTGGCACATAGGGTGTACAAGTTGTCCCAAGATGACAACATTCCAGCTATCATTTGCTATTTTATTTGAAGTAGGCGTAGGCAAACGGTGGCCCTCCAGATGTCCATGGACTACAATTCCCATGAGCCCCTGCCAGCAAATGCTGGTAGGGCTCATGGGAATTGTAGTCCATGGACATCTGGAAGGCCACAGTTTGCCCACCTCTGATTTGAAGGCTTGCAATTGTAATATTGTCCTGTAATTCTTGAGGTCGTCAGGCCCCAGCTATGTTAGGGGAAAAACAGGTTTAAACAACAACAAAAATAGTTTTGCAACATACCAGATTGTCCTTGAAAGTTTACACCACTATCAACGTTAGCCGTTAAAGCTACAACCTTCAAGATGTTTGCTTCTGGGAAAGCCCGATTTCTGGTATAGGACAGTCTTTTCTCCAAACATTTGCTGACCCGAATTAGGCAATTCTTCCTTTTAAAAGTCCAATATACTTTTTGGGTCTGAAATAACTTCTAAACACCTGATTGTATTCTCATCTGCCACTCTCTGAATCTATCGCACCACACTCAAGTATCAAAGATTTATGGTGCCACCTTGGCACCACTTCTCTTTCGTTTACTTCCACACGTCTGCTACACTTTACCCTCCTCCAATATTACGAGCTCACAGGTGTAAGCACACACCACTGGGAGCGCTGATATCACCCTTGCAAAACAGGGGCCTCACATTTGAAACAACAGCCAATTGACTCATATTGGCACTCGCACCCGACAAAAAATGGCAGGCCGAATTTAAAAGAGAGACACACGAAAACACTTCCCAGCTGCGCCCGTGTTTTGAAAAACGCTCATGTCCTAAGAGTCTGTCTTATGCATCAGACAAGCATATAAAAGAGCTTAGGGATAGCTTATCCAAGGAGGCAAGAAAATGAATATCCAGGTGGCTTTTAAACAAGAATATAATAAAGGGCAGGGTTTAGAGGAGCCAAGCAAGTTGAAAGGTACAGCAGAGGGACCTAATCTTAAAAACACAAAGAATAGGGGAGAAAATCCAATATTTCATTTGAAAACAGAGGTGAGAAGTCCATGAGATCAGTGAACCCACCCTCCCCCCCCCCAGCACACCACGAATAAAGTCGCTACGTGCAACTTGGAAATGCAGTCTTATTTAATAAAAATTAGAATGTGGCTTGGAGCCTGTGGACATTTTCCATTCATGGAAAGGGCTGTGCTTGCTGACTCCCCACCCCTTCATGTCATTTCTGGGGGGCTCCCTGGTCCCCAGAAGCACCATTCTAGGCAGAGATAGATTTATGCACATGTGAAGCAGGCTACCACTTAAGTGCTCAAACTGCAGCTACCATTTACGTGGCTCTTCCTCTGCCTTTGTCTCGTCCAGCCCTTAGCTGGGATATCTCCAGGTACCATGTGACATCGAAGACAGATGAAAATGTTAGACCTGCATACAGAATACTCCACCAGGGTCACAATGGTTTTCTTGGACTTTCCTTCGCAACATTCAGCTGGCACAAACTCCCAGAACTGGATGCCAGAATTCAGAACTATTCCTTAGACATGGCTGTTTAGTGCCTCTACGGGAAGAGCTCTCTGATGCCTTTCTTTAAATATGTAGTATTGCCCATCACTCCTACAAGCTCTTCTCATTCCTGACAGATTTGCATCCGTCCATCTGATCAGTAAAAAATCTCATTCAGTGGACAGACTTTTCCCACTTGGAACGTATAAAATTATCCCTGCAAAACTACAGGTCATGCCAAATTTTGAAATGCAAAGTTCTGCAGGTTGGGCTTCCTCAGGTTCTCTTCAATAATATAGGGAAAGTCTCTGTGTTTAGGAATATTAAATTCAAGTTTCCCCCAAGATGTGTGAATGATCTACTTTGTGTAGTTTATGTATCTTCACCGGCCTGCTGTGCTGGATAGAAAAATGCTATGCTTCTTCCATTAGGCAAGAAAGGAACTCTTGTAGGCATGCTTCTTTCAAGGAAACAAAAACACAAGCGTTCATGCAGTGGGACAACTTTGTGTGTGTGTGCACATGCATGCATTAAATGGACAGTAAACGGTATTTTGTTGGGGCAACATGCACATTAATCACAGTCAGCACCGCACAGTAACAAGTTGTTTCCGGAGATAGAGAGAGAGATAAACAAACTATTTGGGGAATCAGATAACTGTGTGACCCAATGAAACCACATTCAGAAGCCAATATGAGGACTTGACAGTGGATAGGCAAATGTAACCAGAATTCTCTGTTAAAGTAACCAACAACAATTTTCCTTTTTCCAATACCGTGATGATGAGCTAAAGCAGCTGTAGACAGCACTGTCCTATCCAGCAATGAACATCCTGATTTTGATAGAGCAAGACTACTTTTTGGTTATGATCAGTGTGCACAACTGGATTTGCCTGTCTTGAATTGATCTTTCACTTACAAAACAGGAGGCGGTGTGTCCCCATGGGAACTGGCTGGAACCGCTGTAGTTCAACCCCTGTACTATGAGCTAGGAAAGCTCCCATTCAAAGCTCGGTTTAGTCACAAATTCTTCAGGGAGCTTTTCGGTCTCAGTCCTCCAATTGTGAAATAAGAATGATGGCCCACGTTCCCAGACTGTTGCAAAGTTAATCGAGATACGGACTGCAGACAAATATCAAAATTGTCTTTTCTTCATCTAACATCACGTCTCCAAGAATTCAGGTGAGTAGCTGTGTTGGACTGAAGCAAAAGAAGAACATTTTAGTCCAGTGGCACCGTTAAGGCCAACCCCGCCCCCCACTTTGCAAACTCACTCAGAGATTTCTCCTTAACCCAATAAAAGTTTCTTTGCAGCAGACTTGCAGCAGACATTAACAATGTCATTGTTAGCAATAATTAGTTCACACTTTGTTTTTGGGACCAACCACCCAATCCTGGCCTCAGGGTACCTTTCTGGCTACTTAAGCCAATGCTCCTAACACAGTCCGTGTGTGTTGTTTAGACCTGAGATTCACCCAACACTGTGTGAAGGCTTGTTCTTTGCTGCTTGTCTATAGGCCCCTATACTGGACTTCTGCATGTCATGGACAGTAGCTATCGAAACCTTTGCTGATTAAAAAACTTAATTCTCTATTCTAACCATCTCAGGTCTTTGCTTTCTTCTGTGAGCTTGTTTAGTTTAAACATTGTAATTGTGCGTTAGCGACTTTTATTCTTGTTTTTCAATAAAAAGTCCTTCTTGATTAATTTCTGAAATATGCCTCTGGCTGAGATTTCTGCCAGGATTAGAGGATGTGTATGCACTTTTAAAGAGCCTCTTGTGGCGCAGGGTGGTAAGGCAGCCAACATGCTGTCTGAGGCTGGGAATTCGATCCCAGCAGCCGGCTCAAGGTTGACTCAGCCTTCCATCCTTCCGAGGTTGGTAAAATGAGTACCCAGCTTGCTGGGGGGTAAACGGTAATGACTGGGGAAGGCACTGGCAAACCACCCCGTATTGAGTCTGCCATGAAAACACTAGAGGGCGTCACCCCAAGGGTCAGACATGACCCGGTGCTTGCACAGGGGATACCTTTACCTTTATGCACTTTTAAACTATTTGCTTATCTCATGGTCTGCAATAATGGACCCTCAGTGCTGTTACTATCGCTAGATTTGTTTTACAACGCTAAAAACATAAATGCCTACCTCCAGTGGCGCTTGTATATGTATATTTTCAGATACATGGAACTCTTTTACAGATGCTTATCTGTAAATTGCCACCATTATTTATATATATATATATATTATTTCTTGTCATTTTGGTTAATTATTTTTAAAAGGCAAATTTCATGAACACTCCAATAGTATGTTTTGGTTTCCTGCCATCATCTGCTAATGGTTTCTCCTAAACAACAATAGTGTAACTTCACTAATAAATCCAGGACCTTGTTACCTCTCAGTTAGGACCACTTGCTTTTGTGCTGAGTTACCTTCGCTGTGCTTCTGAATGTGGGTGATTAAAGTGACAAAGAAAAAGTTGGAAGCTGGTCATCAAAAATGTACATTAATATATAGTTCTGAAACTCTCAATACTGCTATAATTTAAAAAAAAAATATTGCCCAGCTGTGTTGACTGGTATGCTTCAACCAAAGCATTTTGCTAATGTGAAACTGGTTGTACATTTACTTATCTGAAAGCAATCGTGGTGCACTTAACACATTTTATTAAGATGATGACCAGTTTGAATTCCACTGTACAACTGCGTGCTTTTTACAAAAGCGACCTTTTCCTGAGATACATTATGACAATAATTTATTATGATAAAGCTGTAGTTCTGGCACTATTTACATGTAAGTGAAGACAACTTCAAGTATTGCTGTAAATTCAGAAAAAATATAAAAGTCCAACATTTGTTTTACAGTGACAAAACAGCAAAAATACAAGAAGGATATCTGCACACAGACATAAGAACAGAATTCCTGGAAACATGCAATACAATGTGGAGTTCAAAATTTTAAGTTTCACCTTTAGCCAGGAATAGATATCAAGTTTTTGCTTTTAATATTTACCAGTCCTATGTACATAAATCCAAAGCTCAGCACAGTTCCAGTGTGCACATGGAGCATTCCATAACACCAAAGAGCTCCAATTTGTGCAAAGCTATGTGCACGTCAGAGGTAAGCCATTTTTATTTTTTTAAAAAGATGTTAAAAATTCACCCGAAGCTTGGGAAATTATGCCGAAGCTATCACGGGCCTGCAAGTGCTCTCAGCCCAAAGGCAGTGGCAAATCTTACATTGACTAATTATTTAGATTATTGCAAGTAAGAACACAGTACTTGATGTTATAGCCCAGGCGTCAGTCACAGATAAAGGTGTCGGTTACTCTTGCAGAGAGAAGGCTGTTGTAATTTATGATATGTAAAATCCTAAAGCAGGGGTACTCAAACTGCAGCCCTCCAGATGTCCATGGACTACCATTCCCATGAGCCCCTGCCCGCAAACTCTGGCAGGGGCTCATGGGAATTGTAGCCCATGGACATCTGAAGGGCTGCAGTTTGAGTACCCCTGTCCTAAAGTATGCCCATTTTCAAACAAACATGGAGGGAGTTACATACTATATATACTTCAATCCTCAGGTGGATCACAGAAACACACCTGCTGGATCACGAGTCCTTATACAGCTGCATGCTTCTGCTCCTTTTTGAAGGGCCTGCTTGTTGTATGCATATTTAGAGCTCAAGTGCATCATGTTTCAATTTTGCTCTGTATGCACGACATTAGCAGCAGCATGATGATGAGCCAATGTTGCTTAGCAGAGAGAATTCCTCCGTGACTCTGAGCCTTGGTTGGTTCCACACTGTGATCCACGTAGTGGTGTTCACCTTGAGTTTCCTTTTCCCAGCTTCCTTTGTCAGCTACCCATTGCCCTGGTCTTGATACCAAAGAGGTCATAACTTTGGCTCCTCCTTTTCCTGTCACATCACTCTGGTATTGTGTGCTCGTAGCTCAGTGCACCTGGGAGTTAAAGGAGAGTCCCAGGACTGGAAAAGTTTACTGCAACAGCCCCCATTTTACTGGGTCATTTTTAACTGCCCTCTTCTGTATGCCCAAACCAGACCTTGAGAGTTACCGGGTAATCCTCGCACTGGTTCTCACTCTATGAACTGAAGTCAAATATAGATGGTATCTAATTAAAGAACCAAAGTGAACTTTACAATGAGATGCTTGAAAAATGACTACGTTCTAGTAGGGAAAAAAAATTGCAGCTCGGTATTTTCACACATCAAATTGGTGCAGCTGAAGCACAGTCACACTTAATGCATTCAAAACAGTTAAGACCTGAGATACACTCAAGATTATATTGCAAATGCTCAGTGCCAGGATGCGTCAAACCAGCTCAAATGTTTCCAAAAGGCTACATTTGGTTGTTGGCACTTCCCTTGTATTACACAATTTAAAAACAGGTGCAATGAACCAAAAAATAAAACAAAATAAAAATCCAACAATCTATTTAGACTACATTTGCAAAGGCCTGGTCGTTTACCTGCGTCTGAAGTAAAATATTTATATGGAATGTTAAGTTTATAAAGCCACGGTTTAAAATCACAGACACCTAGCGGTCTGTGTAACAAATGATCACATTGACAACTCATTCAAAAAAAATTAATATCCCTTCTCATCGCTTTTCATAAATATATAGAGTCTCGCTAAATTCTTTTGCCTTTAAATAAGTCAGCTAAATCTTGTACATGTTAACATAAAATAACTGGGCTTCCTGTTTGCGTGCCAAAGTTGTGATGTGTCACCGTCACACACTATTGGTAAAACAGATGCACTTACACATAACATGCATCCACAGCTATTAATATACTTTGTCTCAACAGGAACACAAGACAAAAAACCTTTCCTCATTTTAGAGAAAACAACTTGAGTTTCTAATTTCAAAATGAATGGAAAATGGGAATGATACCCAAGTTTTAATTAAGAAGTATTCAAATTAAAAATATAACTTCTGGAGTCGCACAAAGGCTACTTTAGACACTTTTCAAACAATGATATAAACCAATTCCATTTACGCTGCTGCCTATATTGCAAAATTTTGACCCCAAATCTTGGGTTGCATAAAAGCTACTCTAACTAACCCAGTTATCTGATGTTTAGTTTTAAAGCTTTCCATTGCTTTGAATACCATAGTTTAACTTTACAATTTTAAATGTAAAACATTTTATTGCTTATTGTTCACTTAAAATATTCAAGTTACCTCCAAGCATGCAATGCATTCCAGCATATGCCCCCTTCAAAGCACAGCTACAGGAGTAGGAGACTGTAGCTTCAAAGACCACATTAAAACATAGTATATTAAATTTGCTCTCTTGAGAAAGACACCAGAGTAGGGTGATCAGCTGCCTTGCGCAAGACACTTACCTAGAAAAAGAGCAAGCTCCAATTGATGTTGCAGCAACATATCTATGTCACTTCCAATGTGACTTGGAAATGATGTCATCACGTTGGCAACATCAGGGCAATGCTCTCGTATTTGGGCAAAAACTATGGGAGAAGCCAAATTTACTATAGAGTTTTTGCCCAAATACCAGACTGTTGCTCTGATGCTGCTGCCTGATGACATCACTTCCAAGTCACATTGGGAGTGATGTCAACACCTTGCTGCAGTGTCAGCTGGGTGTCCCTCTCAGTCCTGCTAAACCTCTGCCCATCCCCTGTCAGTTGCCAGGAGGGACCTGGCAACCCTACACTGGAGTCAGGTTAAACACAGAAAACAGTTTACACACACACACACACACAACTATGTTTATCGTAATCCAATTTCAATGTTTAGACCAGAGAAAAAAATGGCTACCCCCTTTTATCTCCTCCAGTTTTTACATTCTTTGAGCATTAGCAATCCTCCTTGCTTGGCAACCAGCAACATTCAAGGCCACTTAAACATGGATCGCACACCTTCTGATCACTGTGGCTTCATGGAAGTCCCATGCTGGTACAAGTCATTTATAAATGATGGTGTCGCAATAATTGGGGCTCTTTTTTTAAAAAGTGGTTATTTGAATCAAGTTAAATAAGGCTTCATTACTGCCTTCTGCTTCCTACATCTTATTTCCAAAAAGGAAAGCTCGCACACAGAAAAGAGCAACATTCCACTGCACAAAGTTTGTATAATCATCGATGTGCCAAAGCAAGAAAAGCTTTCCACCAACAGAATGGCGTTTTAGGTCCACCGAAATACCCTTGTAAAGTTCCATGGAGACTTTTGTTTAAAGGGTTAAGAATGCACCCAACTGACTGGAACCCAAAAAGTGTCTCTTTCCAATTTGTCAAAGGTTGTTTTCAGCTCATTGTACGCTGCAGTTAGATCATCATTTACTATCACTTTGTCAAAAAGGTGACTGTACTGGATTTCCATTATTTGTGCTGATTTAATCATTTCTTGAAAGTCTTCTTCCTATAATACAAAAGAGGAACACCCAGTCAAGATAAATGCAAATCAGTTTAGAGCTGCCATCCTCAGGCTGCAATCGTAGGGATACTTTCCTGGGAGTAAGACCAACTGAATATGAGATTTATTTCCAAGTAGACAGGTTGACATTCCTAGTCACCATATTTTTGCATCTGTAGCACCCCCAACCCCCAGCACATACAATATTCTCGGTTCCACAACCACCTGGAATCCCATTTCTGGGCCACAAAGAGCTGATGATGAAGGAGGAAGAGAATCAGCAACTCCCCTCTCCCACGCATGTGAAACTGCTTTCTGCTTGCACAAAATCTCTGAACCAAAGGCCAAAAGTAGCAGTGAAAGAAATGCAAGTCGTATTAGACTGTTTACACAGAGCATAGCTTCAAATTATTGCAAAAATTGCTTTGAATGCATCCTGACAGCTGCTCAATCGGCTTCTTCCCTGTATCAGTATCAGTATCCAGTCACTGATAATCAAAGGAATATATGTGTGCTAGAAACAGCACTGGAAAACTGTTTATAAGCTGTTTGCATTAGTGATGTATTACCAACGGCATTACCTAAGACTCAGCCTGCTATTAGCAAGGGATTTACTTGAACACAGTCTGTATTTTTGAAAGTTTGGTATAAATCCAAAGAATCACTCCTTCTGGATTCCTGGGTCTTATTAGAGCTCATTCAGTAGGTTTATGTTCAGGAGTTTGAAATACAGACTGCAACTGTATAAAATTAAGACAGAACATCTTAAGAGGAGCAACCACTGAGTAGAGCATTACACATTCCCAAACTGTTTTTTTGCATTTAACCATTTGGAGAACTCTAGTTGACTTGAATAAAATATTCCAAACTTATGGAGCTTTGGAAATCATATCTTACAGGAAGCATTGTCAGAAGCAGATGCATATTAGGTAAGTTCTATGTAATTCTGGGAGTTCTTGAAGTGGCTGCTTATCTTTTTAGGATATACCCCAATGCCCTGCATTCATAGTTCCCCCTTTTCATGCAACATGGTAAGATCCAAGTCACGGAAGCTAGCATATCACTAGCTTTGTATTTCCTTGTTATCTACTGTACTTCCTAGTGCTAGCATATTCAGCATTTGTCTCTGTGGGGAAAAGCTGAATCCCCCTAAGAAATGCTAAACACCCTTGTGATCCAAACAAGGATAACAACGCCACTGACAGTAGTGGCAGCATCAGCAACTAGAAGGAATGCTGATGTGACATGCAGCACTTTAAAATCCAGGCTCCAAATGCTGAAATAACAGGAAGTGAAGGGTTAATTCTTCACTGAAGCAAAGAGCTTAAGTGACAGGCAGCTCCAAGTGCTCCGATTGGCCAGCTATGAGATGTGTGTTGGAAGACAGTTATTCTGATTCAGAGTTGCCAGAACTTGCATCTAGAGAAGATCTGTCTTTGCCTTAGCTGAACAATAACTACTCTGAAGAGAATTTTAGTCACAGAAAGTGTTCTTGACTAATAGAAGAAGAAGAAGAAGAGTTGGTTCTTATATGCCGCTTTTCCCTACCTGAAGGAGGCTCAAAGCGGCTTGCAGTCGCCTTCCCTTTCCTCTCCCCACAACAGACACCCTGTGGGGTGGGTGAGGCTGAGAGAGCCCTGATATCACTGCCCGGTCAGAACAGTTTTATCAGTGCCGTGGCGAGCCCAAGGTCACCCAGCTGGTTGCATGTGGGGGAGCGCAGAATCAAACCTGGCATGCCAGACTAGAAGTCCACACTCCTAACCACTACACCAAACTGGCTCTCTGAATTCAACATTTTTACACAGTCAGGAGGACAATGAATGATATTTGGCAGTGTTTTTGGGTAGTATTGTGATATTCCCAACTCAAGCCAAAGGAAGGGGGGGGGGAGAAATCTTCTAGGGAGAGAAGGAGGATCCCTTCCCACAAAAAAAGGGGAAATTGGTATATATTTTTCTTGGACTGGTGTGGAAAGAAACCTGATTCAGACACCCAGAAGTTAAAGGGAAGTTGGTGATTCTATGAAGGTAGAGTGGGGTACTAGCAGAGGGGACCTGCCTTTTAGAAAACCAGAGTTCAGAGGAACTGAGAAAGACAAAAGAAAATTCAGATGCGTTTTCATAAACACAGAAACAAAAGCTTCTGTGAGAAAACTCAGAAACCTCTCCAAAGCCTGTAAATCAGATTCTACAAACTGCACAACTGCTTATTATATCAAAGCTTGGTCTTCCCAGTCCATGTAATCCTGCCATGTGTGATAAATAATTGGTTTGTCTTGGTTGAACTTTAACAGTGTCTCAGTGCCATTCTGCAAAGATTTAAGAAAAGAGAGCTCTTATAACTTTCTATAACGTTCCAGGGCTGGGTTAAAGCTAAATCTACTGTCAGTGACTGGGTGGGATAGTCACCGTTATTGTTTATAACAAAGAAACGATGCCAAAAGAGCAGCTCAGTCAGTGAAGGAACACTATTTCGTTTTTTGGGTTGAACTGGGGAAGTGTGAAGGGGCTCCATCATAGCTGACAAGAGAAGGGAGTAGAAATAATTGCTCCCCCTTTCATGTTAAATACTTCTACCACATAAAGTGAGCAGGAGACGAACAGGTCTCACTACCTCCCCTCCTGCAAGACCAGCTTTGTCTTGTCTCTGTCCCCACTCCTTGGATTCTGCAGCAATGCTGTTTTGCAGCCAACCCTGAAGAAAGTTCGCCTCCTTTCCCCTCCCACCTTGATAATTTCAACTCAGTTCTGCTGCTGAAGAAATTATTAGGCCAAAGCAGGGAAGAGCTAGAGTAGGAAGCAAAAATGGTATGGCCTAGCATGCCCATCCATACTTATTTAGCTGCTGAGTTTTTAAAATTATATTGAAGACTATCATATGTGCATTTTGAACAGCGTTTTTCCAAAAACATTTGATCAGCTTCACTGCTAGATACAAATAATCTAATTTAGAAAATAAATACAAATCATCTGGCAACTTTTCACACTTGTAGAAAGGCAAAAAGTACTTACTGAGAAGGGTTTGGCAGAACCCTTTTCATCTTTGCTTGAAATTATCTTGGCATTTTTTCTGGTCTCTCGCAAACGCTCGACTGATGGAGGCTTTATAAATATGACATATGGTTTAAATTCTGATGTCCTTAAATGCTTCACTGTCTGGAAAAGAAAATGCCAAGTTATAAGCAGCTTGTTTTAAAAATGTATTTACTTTTGAAGATGACAAATCATTTGGCACTGTAGTTTCTAGCTCTCTCCTTCCCTCATCTTCCAAAGCTACCACTATTATGCATAATTTATATATACATAGCACTTGAGTTGTGGAAAATGATTTACAGTCCTTTATTCGGAACCATCCATAGCGTTTCCTTGTATAACTCTCATTTTAGCTAGGTTTTTAAAAATTCTATTGACACAGGAATGAGAATCAATGAAGGTCCAGTTCTGAGCAAGCAGCGAAGAGTACTAGCATCAAATTCAGCAAAAATAAATTTTGTGTGCACAGTTAGCATGTGAAACACCTAATCTTCTAGTACTCAGGTCTCTGCACTCTCTGTACAAACTGTTCAATCCCAGTGGTAGCTAGTGAGACACAGAGACACTTCCCTTCAGCACTAACAACAGGCCATCCACCTTCTTTCCCCACATACTACTTTATTTGAAGTAATCCACACAATTGGGCACCCTAGCATTCTACTTTGGCACATGCAAGGGGCTATAATCCTTTGCTATACTGCTGCAGGAGTCTGGGTCTCAGACATACATTACTATGATGGACAATTTCCTGAAGTTCTAATGCGTCTGACTTCAGTATGAATCAACAGCCTTGTACACATAAAGGTATCTGTTCAACTGTTATGCATGAAACAGAAATATCCTAAATGCCATTGTTAGATGGCACTCGACCGCTCATTTAGATTTCCAAACACAGGAAAAAAAATGTGAATGATTTAGTTTAGATTACTCTTGAATGATTTATTGATGATTCTTCCTAGTCAGTAAGTTCAAAAGGCTATCTGGAAACCAACTGAAAACCAAGTAAATGAGGCATGGTATTCCCCCCCCCCCAACACAATGCAAATCAAATCAATTCAAAATAATGTTGCCAACAGAAAAGGCAAAAGCTTTACGATATACTTACATGAGGCTGAACGTCCAACAAACAGACTTTATTTTTAGCCAGAACAGATCGAACCGAGTCTATGCTGGTACCATAGTAATTGTTCTTATATTCCCCATATTCAATAAATCTGTAGAAAAGAATTTTTTTAAGTCTGTTGGAAAGATATGACTCCCCTTTCAATTGAGCAGCTCTAAACCTCAAAATGAATATATACACGGCTGGCAAGGATTAATTCGTGAACGGAGACATTTATTTAATGTATCAATTTTTGGTTTTATGCCCCGCCGTTTCACAGAGGCTCAGGGGAGCTTACAGAAAAGTTCAAGACACAGAGTAAAATTAAATATTAATTTAAGTTCCAAATTTTTTTTTAAACTCAAAAATTAAATCAATTGGTTCAAAACCTATGGCCACCTCCTTTTTACAAGGAATTTGGTTACTGAGCTGGGAGGGGGCATATAGAGTGCTTAAGAATTTGTCTAAAGGGTAGACTTTCTAGCAGGGAGGCCAGTATATTCTTTGTACCATTTCTAGGTCTCAACCATAGGCTAGGATGAACAGCTCTGTCTTACAGACCCTGCCAAGTTAAGATCCCACAGGGCCCTAATCTCACTGGGCAGAGCATTCCACCAGGTTGGGATGAAGGCTGAAAAGACCCTGGAGCTTGTTGAGGCCAATTTAACCTCTTTGGGACCAGGGACCCTGAGCAAATTTTGCTCACCACATCTTAGTGCTCTCTGCGGGGCACAGTGGAAGAGATGGTCCTACAGATATGAGGGGCCCAATCCATTTAGGGCTTTAAAGGTTAACTCCAGAACCCTGAAACAAATCTGGAATTAGTATCAACAAAAAAGGGCTGATAACTTATTGGTGTTTTCCATCATCCTCGTGTCAATCAGTGTAAGAGAGTTGATAAACGAAACAGTAGTAATAACTAGGGATAGAAACAAACCAGCTCGCAAGCCGAAATTCATCACAAATTTAGCCCCGTATGTGGCCACTAAATTAATGTTCAGGGAAGGTGCCTTTCCCAAACATTTCCCAGACTTTGGTCCAGTTCAATTTGGGAGTACAGGCCATTTAAACCTAACAACTGAGCAGGTTGGTCCACTCATTAGATATTAGGGTTAAATGGATGATAGCCGTTGAGACTGTGTAACTGTTTTGCAACCCCTCTTCCCAGTTGCGGGGGGGGGGAATGGACCACTGAAACGGCAGTCAGTCATTTCATCAATCAGTTTCACTTTCTCCCACTTCAAAGTAAGAGGGAGCTATTTAATCCTTAATGGATGTGTCCACCCTTTCTTTCAACTATGGCCAAGAGAAAAGGGGGTGCTGAACCTGAGCTGCTGATTGGCCCTCAGATGGGGACTGTCATCATCCTATGGGGGATGTCTCCCACTGAGGGCCAATCAGAAGCTTGGCATGTTGTTGGAGGATTTTAATGTGGTATGATAGAAACATATGTACCATTTGTAAAGCACACAACTGTATAATTCTCTGAATAACATTATCTTCAGTATTAGTACTTCGGCTTGATATTGGACCAGACAGTGTAAAATTAATAGTTCTGATCCAGCAAGGCCCTACGTTGAAGCAGGTGCATGTGAACACTTACCACTAATCATCCAGCCTGGAATGACCAGCATTTGTTCACTCAATTTTAATGGAACTCTTGAAGCTGCCAATAAACTGCTGCATTTCAGTGTTTCCTTTGGTGTTTACCACTTTTTCCAGATTTGTTTTATGTGTATGAGTGAGGCTCTTAAAAAAGTGGCATTCCTGAACTCTTGTTAATTATCAGTTCTTGTTTTATGGTGGGGAGATTATTGTATTTTGCTTTGCAGCCAAAGCTACCTTGTTTAAGGTGCTAAACAACACAAGGGGATTATGAGTAGCTCCAAAATGACCTTTCCCATTAGGGGGATTGAAGAACCAATTGGCATATTTGTATCAAGTGATGGACGCCAGGTCAATAAAAAAACAAGTTTCAGCTATAGCCCTATGAGGTCTGAAATAGTGGCCACAGCCCAGCAAAAAGACGATTAAATGCTGTGGCAGACAGTCTGCTGAAAACTCAGTGTGCAGCATGGATTTTTTAAAAAGCAAACTCCAACTAGGGATCACCAGGAAACAGACTGAGAGCAGAACTGCCAGTATAGTAATAATATCTACAAATACTGTGTATAGTTTTGATCAAAAATAATGCTGAAGATCTAGGAAAATGGCAGAAAAAGGCAACAGATTTTGGGTCGAAGCACCTGCTCTATGAAGCAGAGCAAATACACTCAGGCATTTAGTTTAGAAATAGGCAACTGTGAGGTAACAAGAAGTCTACAAAATTATATGGAGCAAAGAGAATCTTTTCTCCTTCTAATTCAACAATTCAAGGTCACCCTCTTAAAGCAATTCACAACAGATTCAAGACAAACAAAAACGGAGTTGGCTTTTAGCTTAGATGGACTTAAACAGGGATTGGACCAGCTTTATGGAAAATAGACCCATGGTTGGCTATCAGCCATGAGAGTGGAACAAGCTCTGGATTCACAATCCTCTGAATATCAAATGTCACGGAGCAATTAGCAGGTGAGGACTGCTGCTAGCAGGCACCTTCTTGCAGCATTAGGCAGGTTGGAAATGAGATGCTAGACAGCCCATGAGTCTGACCCAGCATAGCTACTCCTATGTAATTGTTACAGTGGACTTGCAGTCATTTTAAAAAGCAGTTGCTTTGGCTATAAAATAAAACACAGCTCCTGACCTCACTTCTCTCAAATCAATCAAGAATCAATAATTAGCAATGAGATTTTTGAATCTGTTCAGCCTTCCAGAGAATAGGAAATACTTAGGACTGTAAAACAGAAAGGAAAGGAAAGGCAGGAAGAAGCAAAACCTACACTGGATGAAAATTACTTCTGAGGATAGGATTTACAGGGTTTTTAAGGGGAATATGGCTATATTAAATGTTACAGGGAGTCCCAGCTTCAGCCCTTGCAGTCGATGGAAACAGACGAATGTCTGAACAGTACCAAAGGGTCATAGTATGGCAGTGACCACACACAGAAACTAAAGACCTACTTTGTGCTATAAACAATCATTTCCTATAAAAGCTTCTTTTAATACCATCCCCATTTCAACATCAGCGCTGGACACCTGCTTTTTATACCCCATTACTGGCGTTCTTATATTATCTATATGGATTGGCAATATTGATGCTGAGCATAACAATGATTAATTATGGGCAACTGCCAGCAGTCCAAGTTGAGGCCGGGGAACTCACATAAGCACACCAATCACAGGCAGGGTGCTGGGAAGGGTGTAGGCAGAAATTTAAGTACAACTGCACTCAGCTTGCTGGCCTCCCAGAAACCAAATGAAGTTAGCTCTAATTTCTTTAAGCATTCAGATGTGGAACATTCCTCCAATTACCAGACTGATGTCTAGCCACAAAAACGACAAAATGTTGTTATTGTAGTTCTTGCTTAGTTGTTTCCCACATACTTGTTATTCTGCACGTCAGTCTCAAACAAGTGCTTGGAAATAAAAGTGTACTCAACGCCGTCACTTTCTTGGCTTCGTCGTGCTCTTGTGGTGTCTGGTTTTGATAGAGAATTAAAAACTAGTTTACAGAAGGAAAAAACAAACAAGGAGGTCCTGTACCGTTTGTGCTGATCACCACCACAGAGTCAAAATGCAAGTGGATGCTATTCAGCCTTCAAGACATTCACATGCATGCACACCACCAGGAACACACTGAAGTCAGAAGTAGATTTTAGGCTAAGGTGACCAGACTTTAACATTGGTAAAGCGGGGCACCATTGATGGGGGGGGGGGGGTCTTGATTTAAAATTTGGTCTATATGGAGCAACAAAAAGTTTCATAGAATGCATAGAACACAAAAACAGTATTGTAATATATATATTTAAAATTTCGACGTAAGTACAATTTGCCAGGTGCCCCCAGATGTCCCTCCAAAAGTGGGACAATCTGGCCACCTTATTTTAGGCTTGTCTACTTCCTTTACCTATTTATACATGTCTCTCACAGCTCAAATAAACGGTCTTATGGTTATCTAAATGAGAATTCTGCACCTAACATTACAATTCTTTTTTCTAGCACACGGGCCTCCAACAGATAGCTTGTGAGTTATTAGTAGCTCACTGGTTGCTGCAAAGTAGTTCATGCAGTTGCCAGAAGGCTCAGAAGGAGATTCTGGGAAATTATGATCTAGGCTTAAAAAAAAAAAAGTTTATAGGATTTTTCTTGGTGCTACTTAGCTGATGGCCTCATTTCTGGGCCTCTTCTTAGTTCATGCTCTGTTTCTAGGACTGAAGAAAACCCAATAACATGCTTGGGTGGGGAGGTGGCAAAAGAACGTTTAATTACTCAGAAAAGCTCTTATTAACTAAACGTTTGGTGACTCCTGATCTAGTGACTTCAAATATACAAGTGGGAGTTAGAAGAGTATATAAAGCCACACAATGAAAACAGATTTCTCTTAAAATGGAAGATTTATAGCCTATGACTGCTCCTGTTTGCACATTTAGAGCAATTAAATTATGCTTCATTATAGAATGTACAGTCAAGATTTCATGTTCCTTAGAACATATTACTGATACATTCCCCAAAACAGTTTATTCAGGACATTTTGTGTGACATGATAGAAACCATTTCAAACTTCAAAAAATTTCTTGAAGTTCAGCGCACTAATTCCACTTTCCCCCATTCCTGAAATACTGTTATTTTAGTAACGCAGAAATCTATCACTCTGCCCAGCAAAGTCTGAAAGCTTCCTTGCACTTAAGGAGCTTTCCTCCAACTTGTGTCAAAAGGAAGACTTCAAATACTGCTGAGCAGAGCACTGGGAGACATGCCACTGTTTTTATTTAGAAACAAAATGTTAAATCATATGTTGCAGCACACTGCTGTCTTTTTTGTTTAAAAAACAATTGTAAACTGCATAAATGCTCGCTACTTGTCAAACACCTAAAAAATGCTATTTACGGTAAATTCTCATCAGTTTCTGAACATATACTAGGAATAAGGTGCTTGCTTTGTGAGTTACGGCACTGTACTAGATTTGTAAGTTATAGCACTGTACCAGGTACGTGAGTTACAGCACTGTACTCTAGTTTTGTGAGTCATAGCACTGTACTGCCTTTGTGAGTTATAGCACTGTACTGGGTCACCAAGATTTAACTTTAGTATGCAACAAAATTGAGAAAGGAGTTCGGCAAGGCTGTATACTGTCGCCTTGCCTATTTAACTTGTATGCAGAGCACATCATGAGAAATGCGGGATTAGAGGAGTCACAAATTGGGATCAAGATTGCAGGGAGAAATATCAACAACCTCAGATATGCAGATGATACCACTCTAATGGCAGAAAGTGAAGAGGAACTAAAGAGCCTGTTGATGCGGGTGAAGGAGGAGAGTGCAAACGTTGGCTTGAAACTCAACATCAAGAAAACAAAGATCATGGCATCCAGCCCTCTCAATTCCTGGCAAATAGAAGGGGAAGAAATGGAGATAGTGACAGATTTTATTTTCCTGGGCTCCAAGATCACTGCAGATGGGGACTGCAGCAAAGAAATTAAAAGACGCTTGCTCCTGGGGAGGAAAGCTATGGCAAATCTAGACAGCATCCTAAAAAGCAGAGACATTACCCTGCCAACAAAAGTGCGTTTAGTCAAGGCTATGGTCTTCCCAGTTGCAATGTATGGCTGCGAAAGTTGGACCATAAGGAAGGGCGAGCGTCAAAGAATTGAGGCTTTTGAACTCTGGTGCTGGAGAAGACTCTTGCGAGTCCCTTGGACTGCAAGGCGAACAAACCGGTCAGTCCTCGAGGAGATCAGCCCTGACTGCTCTTTAGAAGGCCAGATCCTGAAGATGAAACTCAAATATTTTGGCCACCTCATGAGAAGGAAGGACTCCCTGGAGAAGAGCCTAATGCTGGGAGAGATCGAGGGCAAAAGAAGAAGGGGACGACAGAGAATGAGGTGGATGGATGGAGTCACTGAAGCAGTAGGTGCAAACTTAAATGGACTCCGGGGAATGGTAGAGGACAGGAAGGCCTGGAGGATCATTGTCCATGGGGTCGCGATGGGTTGGACACGACTTCGCACATAACAACATGCAACAAAAATGAGATGAAACCCACAAACCCATTCTGTGCTTTGAAATGTTTTTTCTTTTGTGAACTAACAGGAAGCTGTGCAGCACTAGAAAGGTAACTGAGTGCATGCCTAGTTTGTGACAAGCCCATAGACTCTGCTGTTCCCACTCAAGGAGTACAAACTTTCGCTTTAGGATGCTTGGGGCTTTAGGATGCTTGGGGCTGATCCTGCGTTGAGCAGGGGGTTGGACTAGATGGCCTGTACGGTCCCTTCCAACTTTATGATTCTATGATTCTATGGCACTTGGGGGACGTTGAATAGCTGTGCTCTACCATGCTGGTAGAGTACATTTCTTCGTTTCCCATCTCCCATGTAGATTTTAAATGAGAACTGAGTGTTCTAAAATATTTGGTGATTTACAGCAACAGTATCAACCTTATGCTAAGAAAAATACTCCAAAGAAAAACACAGCCAATTTAAATTTTTAATCAAGGAGGAGAGTACTCTTTTAAAAAGTAATTTAATATGGATGTGCATATCCAAGCTTAAATGTACTGACCTTATGCCAACTTAAGCAAAATTCAACCGACACATTAAGGACTTACAAAACAGTTTTTCACTTACGTGGCACTGTTACACCATAATGCTGAGTATCACTGATCAACAATTTCCGTTTTAGTTCATTCAGTCCTACACCCACAGGACCTGAAAGTTTAAACACATTTTAATCAAATATCCTTCTTTGATTACCAACACTACCACATATTATGTTCAGATGAAAAATCTGAGAGGCTATTCTAGAGACATAACACCAAAAAAACATTTGTAATGGAACAACTCCAACATCAGCAGTATTCACTATGCAGATGTAAGAGACTGCCAAAGGCCTGAATTCACATGACTTGCGGGATTCACCGACTCTACATCTGTGCTATCTGTGAAATGAAAATCCTGTTGCCTTTTTTGTTCCCCCCCAAATGTGACATATATATTGAGCTACTCAAGGTAAAAGAGGAAATACGGACAGAACAAGAGGATTAAACAGGGTTCTCTAAAGAATCAGGAATATCTCCTAGTACATTTAGTATGCCTAAGTCTTTGCATTGTTTCATGAGATGGGAGAGCAGCAGCTGTGTCTTCTGTGCCTCACCCACCACAGCATTGGGCTCAAAGAAGCAAGAAAGCAAGCAAAGGATGAAAGAATGAAAAGAAAGCAAAGGTGGCAAGAGGAAAGAAGAGGAGTAACCTAGTAGAGTTTGAGGGGCTTTAACTGGTAAGTAAGAGCCTCTTGTGGTGCAGGGTGGTTAGGCAGCTGACATGCTGTCTGAAGCTCTGACCATGAGGCTGGGAGTTCGATCCCAGCAGCCGGCTCAAGGTTGACTCAGCCTTCCATCCTTCCGATGTTGGTAAAATGAGTACCCAGCTTGCTGCTGGGGGGTAAACGGTAATGACTGGGGAAGGCACTGGCAAGGCCACCCTGGATTGAGCCTGCCATGAAAACGCTAGAGGGCGTCACCCCAAGGGTCAGACATGACTCGGTGCTTGCACAGGGGATACCTTTACCTTTACCTTTACCTGGTAAGTAAGCTGCCCCTCCCTGGACATCTGCAACGTCCAGCTAAAGGTAACGAACCCCTGAAAGTGCTTATTTCAGCTTTAAGTGAGAAGCTATATCAAAATATTTTACCCATTAAATATCTTATCCATTTTAAAATAAAAAACGTACACATTTATTAAGTGTAACAATTAATCTTCGTACCATTTTTGGATCAGTGTGATATGCTTCTAGTAAGTACTAAGACCAAGCATAGAATTCAGGCCCTAGACAGTAATAAATAGTATTTGTGGGCATATAAGACGACTGGGCGTATAAGACGACTCCCCAACATTTCCACTCAATGTTGTTACATTACATTACAGTACTATGGGCCACTATGGGCAGCTATGTCTTTCCCAACTGAAGTGCACCCGGCGTATAGGACGACCCCCCCCCACTTGGAGGCATGTTTTTCAGGGGGGAAAAGTAGTCTTATACGCCAGCAAATACTGTAGTACTGACTGGTAACACCCCCCTTGTGTGCCATAAGGCATACTAATAAGGGCTCTTTGCTTTTCACTATCCCCAAATTGGAGTTTCTCTAGCAAAGGTAAACTGTAGCTGAATTTAAACTTTGCTTATAGAAAAAAAAATGCCATGTCAAATTAAACTACATGCTACTCTGATATTAACTTATTGCTGTGGATTAACGTCTGGAATGTAAAAGCAGTATCCATCAACACAGACACGTTATAAAAATAATACACTGCTCAACCATCACCATCAGATGTTTCCATTGGAAATTGTTTGTAACACATGTTTAAATATAGTTAGGAGTATTTCTTCGCTTACGTTCATCCGCACTTACTAGGTGGCAGAAATTTAAACTTGAGTGCCTTTCTCTCCAGAATATCTAATAGCTGTTGGCGCGAATTTAACTATATAATGAAACACGAATTTTCAGCAGCAACAGCAGGAAGTAAACCTGCTACCGAAGAACTACTACAGCTCTGCACAGCCCTTCAAAATTCAGCATATCTGCCCATCCTGCTCATGATTCTGAGGTACGCAGATCGTGAGTTGGATCTAGACTAAACAGTTAATTCCCTCTGATTCCTTCTTCTTGCTGTAGTCCCCCCCCCCCCAAACATTTCACAAGGTCCCAAATCTTCCAGGAATGGCATTTGCAGATCAGTAGGCTGTAGTGGGAGAGGTGAGGCAGAAATGGCCAACCCTGCTACTGGAAAATTTACTCTGGACCCATCCTCACATCTGAGAGAGGGTTTGACTGATTGAAATGTGGCATTCTGTCTTGAAATCTGAACCATTTGTTTGGCAAAGTTCCTATAAACTGTAACTGATCTCGCACTGCTTTCTTGAAGCACCTGGATGACCAGCCAGGTCATCTGTACAGTTTCTACCAAGGGAAGGAACCAATCAACTGGTAGCTCTCTAAGTGATGTTCTATCAATTTAGAACATCCTGTCCACCCCCCCCCCTTTTCTTCATATCTGCTTAGAGTGCATTAGTTAGAGTTAGTAGAGTTCTAAGTTCTCCATCCACCAACTAGGATGCACTTTCTTTGTGTGCTTGTATGAGCATTAGGGGAAATGTTCTACTATAACTCATTCCTGCTTGCTCTCAGATTAAATTCTAGTACTTCAGATCCCTCAGCATTCTCACACCATTGTCACACCTCAAAAAAGCATGTCAAGTTGCTAATGGCCACATCTTCTTGTGGCTTCCTCAGGAGCTCATCCCATGGACATGACTGATCCAGCCCTCTTATTTAAGAGGAACGGCTACTTAGATTTAGGAACTAGAATAAAGATAAACACTCATGCACTGTCCATATTATCCACACCACAACACTACCGGAGATCTGTGTTTCATTCCCTGCAGAGCAACCTTCTGCAAACGGGTATTCTAGCGCTTGAACCCTGGAAGAGGGAGATGTGGGAAACACATTTGTCTTTGGAAGTTTGACTTAGCAAAACCTTCACCTTGAATTTTATTTTTTTTTTCTTATCTTTTGGCAGGAGGGAGGAGTCAATTGCTTATCGGGACCTATTAAACTTTTAGACGTGTAAATAGCCAGCCTGGTAGCCATAATAAGGTGGTGAAGTCCTTAGTGTAGTGATTAAGAGTGGCAGCTTCTAATCTGGTAAGCAAAGTTTGATTTCTTGCTCCCCCCACGTGCAGCCAGCTTCCTTACTCCTCCACATGCAGCCAGCTAGTTGATCTTGGGCTTGTCACAGCTTTGATACTACTGCTCTCACAGTGCTGCCTGTTGTGGGGAGAGGAAGGGAAGGCGATTGTAGACCACTTTGAGCCTCCTTCTGGTAAAGAAAAGCAGGGTATAAACAACAACTATTCTTCTTCTGCGTGTGTGTGTCTGCCGTTGTGCCGGCGCACACACCTCTCCTCTCCCCCCCGCCATGCGGTACTGGCTGCTTCGGGCGTGAATGGCCACTTTGGACACCGAAGTGCCCAACCCTACTGCCAGCTAGGCAGGTGATACCTAGCAAGAAACAGAGATTAGGAAGACTAACAGAGCTAGAAATTTTCCTGAACAACTCAAGGAAAGCTTCTTTGACCTGGCCTGACCTTAGGGTCACCAGATTTTGGCTTGGAAATAACTGGTGATTTGACAGTGAAGCCTGGTAGAGTAGATATTAGGAAGAGGACATTTAGGCTCTATTGTCATTTATGTTGTCTGGAGATCAGTTTAATTCTGGGAGATCTCCGAATCTCACCTGGAATTTGGCAATATTTCCTGATCTGGTCATTGGAAGGAAAAAGAGAGATAATAAAACTTCTGAGAGCAAGAAAAAAAACTATTGTTTTGTGCTGGTACTACCAAGACATACAGAACTCTTACCTGAGGTCTGTTTGAGACAGCCATTGCCCTGGGCAGAGGCTTCAAGGTAATGAGAGTCCTATTGAAACTACAACCTTTCAAGCTATAGAGCCTGCCTTATACTAACATCCACTGGGGCACTTACAGAGAGAGGGAGGGAGGGAGGGAGGGAGGGAGGGAGGGAGAAATTGTGTTTTAATGTTTGTTTTGGATCCCTCGCTCAATCTGTGGTCATGATTAAAGTGTTCATGTAGGCATTTTCTTTCTAATAAATACTTGGTAACTTTTAATGCTGGCAATGGTTCTCTATATCACATTAGACCTCAAGCATGCTGAGCACGCCATTTTAAACAGGAACACCGGGAAGGCGGGTAGTCAATTGCTGAGTGGCTACTCCATCAGTGGCACACAAGGAAATGAGCTGTTCCTGTGGTACCCTTGGATAGTGGGAGATGCAGAGGCAAGGCCTCAGAACACAGAGAAGAAGCTAGGAGCACTGGCCCTACAAAGATCCGGTGGTACCAGCGCTTGAACTGAGAAAAGGAGAAAAAAAAGCTCCTCCAGGTGTTGAGAAAACCAGGGGGGTGGCTCATGACAGGCAGAGACCTTGGGCAACAACTGAAACCCATATGCTTTGGAGGGCAAGGTGGAATGGGGCCTGCAAGACAGAGCACGACTCTTCCACCAAACCTGAGTGGCAGAAAGTGATGGGATTAGAACTGATCCTGCGTAGAGCAGGGGGTTGGACTAGATGGCCTGTATGGACCCTTCCAACTCTATGATTCTATGATTCTTTGATTCTATGACCAGGCAGAAGGTCATGTGAAAGATCTCTACGACCATTTATGCACTGGAGGTTTCATGCCGGGCTGCAGGCTGGAGTTTTAGTCGTGGCAGGTTGCCCCACCTCTTCCTTCATCCCCATGGGGGAGCATTTGGCCTGGTGCACCTCATCCACCCCTTATCTGTGCTCCTGATAGGGGTGGGTGGGGCAGTGAAGTTCCCAGTGCATAAATGGTCTATGTGAGACCCTAGAGAGCTGCTGCTGACGATGCACCAATGGTCTGATTCACTAGTAGGCAGCTTCATGTGAAAGCAGTCTATGATACAATTGACAGGTGAATGATTCCAAAAGTAATTTCAATAAGTGTGTCAAGGATCAGCATAGCACTTATTTCAGACCATGTGTACAAGTAAGGAACGTGCTTTCTGAAGACTGCTTGATAACCTGACTAATCAAGCTCTTTTAAAAATCAGCTTATTGTTACTACCAATTTAAAAAGTATAAACCAAAGTTGAGACCGTTACAAAGAATTTATGTTCTATAAATTAGAATAAAGTGATTTAAAATAAAGTTCAAAGAAATATCTTTTTTGGCAGACAGTTCTTTCAAGTACACTCCAACACTAAATTGTTGTTTTCAGTGAGTATCGCTGAACTTTTTTGCCATGACCAATTATGTGAAAATTTAATTATTTGTCCTTGGGTTTCCTGGCACTAACAGTGAAACTGTACTTCACACGTCATACTGGATACTGCTACTAGCTTCCAGAAAGCTTTTAAATCTGATCATTTCTACTGTCCTTATAACAGTGCCAGTTTCCCCCCCCCTTTTTACCCAAGACATTTTTATGATATTGGCCAGACTTCAGCTGCCCTTAATGCTAAAAGAAAAACAGCAGAATTACTGAACTCTGCAATACATTTGTGGACTGCTTTTGTTCCTGTAAAAGCATACTTTCTTCATTTGATTTATTACCACCAAAATAAAATGAAATTTCTAGATATTCCTCAGAGCCAGCATATGTGACTTGTTATAAAAAGCCTACTTATCACACTTTTCACAGAACTCTGTTGATATAGGTGTAAAATCAACTCAATCGTGTTATTACTTGCTGTGTACAACCCACAATCTCTGGCTCACAGTAGTAGGTGCCTGAACTTGCACGTTAAAGAATGACAAAGCTGTTTATTAAAAACTGATTTTAAGCGTTCCCTTGGATATGAGCTCTATAAAAACAGCAGTTCTACAGTTCATAACAGTCCCTGATAGAGGGTCATATTTCTTCTGGTCTGCATCTTTTTTTAATGGAAGAAATTCTGCTAATGAAGCGTTAGCCTATATACTACTGCAAAAGAAACAAGAATGTGGTGCAACAAGTACTAGAAAAAAGGCTAACCGTTGTACTTTAACATGGATTTAGGAAAATATTCCTGAAAAGGCAACATACTTTATGAGTTGGAAAACCTAGAAAAAGGCATTAGACTCTGAGATCATTGACTAGACACAAGAACCCCCAAGGTGATTTCCCAAGGCATGATGGTAGAATTCCTAAAGATCCATCTTGTTAAAAACTCACTTTTTCTGTATTCTAAAGGATTGGTTCTAAGGATGCACCAGTGAAATTCTCAAACTTCAAACAGAACCTCTGAAGCAGAAACAGGGTGTATGAAAGAACATACTTCCTTTCCTCCCACTTCGTTCAACCAGAAACTTTTTTGTTTTTTCACTCACTTTTAATATTATTGCTCATTCCCTCCCCCACTCCCGGTAATCCTCTTGAGACTTCCAATTCATGCTCCTGCACTTCCATGCAAACTAATATACACAGTGATCTCCTAGTATCTTTGAAATGAAATTTGACTACAGCTTTCAACAGTTAAATTCTTGGTCAATGTCATGTTCAAACTCTAGGAGAGAACTATGTATTATTTCAGAAAAGTATGAAAAGTTTGTCTCACTACCAGAAGTATGCAATCCCCCCGCCGCCCCCCAAGATTTTTCAGTCCAGGTCTACTGGAAAAACCCAGATCCCAATGCCAGTAGTCAGATATGGGATTTTTCAGGAATTCCAATTTTTTGGGGGGGATCCAATAGGCCTGAACTGAGAAACACTGGAAAAGAAGAGCAGAGAGGTGACTGGGGCTCTTTTGGGTGGTCCCATTAAACCAGACTGCCCAAAAGAGCTGGCTGAGCAACCGATCCTGGAGAACTCCCCCTGCAGGCCCAGCTGGGGCTCTGCTAGGCAGACTACCTAACAGACCCTGCCGAGGAGAACTCCCTGCATTGGCTCAGCTGGTATACTGCTGGGCAGCCCAATTTAAACCAGACTGCCCATCAAAGCCCATTCAGGAGCCAATTCTGCAAGAACAGTTTTCCTTGCAGGTTCTGCTGGGCAGCCTGACTTATACCCCACTGTCCCACAGAGCATACCCAGGAGTAAGTCCTGTGGTCAGATTTCTCCTCCCAGGCTCTCTTGGGGCTCTGCTTGGCAGACCGGTTTTGCTGGCAATTGCTGAATTTATATAGGATTTTTTTCAGGAATCTTTTCCCAATTCTCCCCAAAAATACAAGATATATCTGGCAAACAGAAATATACCTGAAAAAATATCAATAAGGTGTTTTCTGGGTATATTTTCTGGGTAAACCCAAATGCATACCCCTATTCACTGGAACACCCACGATCAGGACATGAGCCAATGAGCAGCCTGCAAGCCAGGAAGTGGCAGTGGAGCCTAGTTTTAAGATGAAGCACAGTTACCATCTGATTTTGAAATCATCCTTATGCTTATGAACTGTGTCCATTTCTGAGACAGTGACGGGTTTAGGCCACCCACGGCTCCCCCCCCCATCTAAGGGACTGCTTGTCTCCTTATGCCCCCCACAGGGCCATTTGCTCTGCAGGTGCTAATCTGCTGGAAATCCCTGGCCTAAGGGAAGTGTGTCTGGCCTCAACCAGGGCCAGGACCTTTTCGGTCCTGACCTCGACCTGGTGGAATGAGCTCCCAGGGCCCTGACAGAGTTGTCTGAGTTCTACAGGTCCTGTAAAATGGAGCTCTTCCACTAGGTCTTTGGTTGAGGCCAGAGCTGTGAAAGATCAGGAGCCCCTCCTTGGACTGCACTAGAACATCAGGTGAACCCCATACCCCAAAGGCAGAGGGGTTGTCTGGACAGGCTGGGTGGGCCATGTGGGAATACTGCTGCCGATCATGTGTTGTGTGGGGTTTTAATAGGGATTTTATGAAACTGTTGTCACCCGCCTTGAGTTGTTCCTGAGAGGGGCGGGATAAAAATCCAACTATCAATCAATCAATCAAATATAATTTCTACTGGAGCAATAAATGGTTCATTTTACTATTTCAAGCAGCGACTAGCTTGCTAGACCTCTTATAACTATTTCTTAATTATAATGGAATGATTCTGAACAATTTGAAGACCAATATAACTTGTATATAAAACACAGCACATTAGTAAATAATAGCTTGAGTATTATTTGCCATGAAATTGTATTCCTATGCTTCAGTACCGATATAGCACAAGATATGGCCTGTTGGCTAAGTATACCCTTGAGTCATAGAAACAGTATGAAAGCAACATTCTAATAATTTAAAGGAAGTGCAGCAGATGAAGTCTGACTCCTATGCCAAAAGACCTTAATAAGGCGGCCTGTATTAAGATTGCAGTCCTGTTTGGGAATTACTGGCTCCATAGTGGGTTGACATTTTTTTTACAGAGAATGGGAAAGGGGCAGGATGAGAGCTTCATAACCTTTTTAAGTTGCCTGCTTTTGCAAGGCCATACAAACACAGCATGAACAGAGCTGGGCACTCTAAGCAAGCTTCAAACTCCGGAGGAAATTTTGCAAGCATTAACCAGGAATTTAACAATAAAGGTATAGGTAAAGGTATCCCCTGTGCAAGCACCAAGTCATGTCTGACCCTTGGGGTGACGCCCTCTAGCGTTTTCATGGCAGACTCAATACGGGGTGGTTTGCCAGTGCCTTCCCCAGTCATTTCCGTTTACCCCCCAGCAAGCTGGGTACTCATTTTACCGACCTCGGAAGGATGGAAGGCTGAGTCAACCTTGAGCCTGCTGCTGGGATTGAACTCCCAGCCTCATGGGCAGAGCTTTCAGACTGCATGTCTGCTGCCTTACCACTCTGTGCCACAAGAGGCTCTAATTTAACAATATCATTTGGCTAAGGGGAGAAAAAAACAAGAGACACAGTTCAAGCTCTGTTGTTTTACTCGACCTAGCTTCCCAGTTTGGGACCTAAAACTTACCAACCAGGACGACAAGTCTGTATTTCTCATTAGGCTGTCGTCTATATTTTGCTACTTCCTCATACGTTGGGACATCTGCTGTGTCATATTGATCGCTCTTTTTGCATTCATACATAGTCTTGTTTGTTTTTCGGTCTTTTCTGCTCAGACGAAAGCTTCTCCTAAAACCAGCTGTAGTCAACAAGATTTTAAAAGAAAGATTCAAGTGTTAACTGTAAATCAACTAAGCAACCATCCCATTTGTAACGCACACACCCTTGCGCATGCTGCTTGCAGCTTCTCCTCTATGTCAAAATGCAACCTGCTGCAAACGCACTGCAAATAGCTCTTCCGCCAAAGTGTTGATCTCAGGGAGTATATGTTGCAGAAGAAAACGAAAAATGTTTCAGAGGAGTTTGTAAAAATCTCACTGATATAGCAGGGGATAGAAATCTGTTAACACAGTAACAACATGAAAATGTCCGCATATTCTAATTTATCGGTGTTGCCATGAAAATTAGGGAATTTTGCATTCCACGAGAGAAACAGAGAATCATGATATCAACGATTATTTTCCAGCTTAACAGAAGAGTACCACAGGCTACAAACTGCGAATTCATCTCTACGCGTTCCCAGTTACAGCTAATATCATATATTTAATGCTCACATTGGTTCAAAGAAAGTTTAATGATGAATGTTTCTTTAAAGTAATACTAATGTTGCATCCTTGCATGATGTTAATCAAATGTTGACAACTGTAATAAAATAATATTAACTGCAATAACCAATAAATCATTGGCATTACATTAAATATGGCATAAAACAGACCACAACTAACAAAGCTGTATTCAGCACTACGTTTTTAAAAGTCAGTACATTAGTAGTTTTCATAGCCAGTAAGAAGAATTTCCATTCCTTTAGGTGTTCCAGAGCCCTGTTCTCTGAGCACTGAGAAGTGAGAGCAGTGATTCAGCGTCAACCACAGTGGAATAGATCAAGGCATTATGCTGCCCTACATGACCTCCTTCCATGCTGCCTATCTCTGGCTCCAAAGTCAGATCCTTGAGGCAGTGGGTCTGCAACCTGTCTTGAATCTGGGCTGGGCAACTGTGGCATGCACCTCCTCCTGTGACACCCCACCACCTATTTGGGTATCCCAGGTAGCTACTTGCATGGTGAACTGACCCTGCAACCACCATGTCAGAGTCACTGAAGCGGCATTCGGATATCAGGATCAGCCCTAATTTATCTGTTCCTTGCTTCCTCTATCTCCACTGTTGTCTCCAATATATTTGCAAACTATAGTGTTGTTCACAAAATCAAGGTATGAAATCCTGATTTGGTGTCAATCAACAATCCTTGACTTATTGGACAGTCAGCATTCAGACATTTCAACTGATTGGGTTCTGATTAATTATAACTCACAATTTATCATGATGTCAAGATGCAATTCCAGAGAAAACAAATTGTCCATGGCTGCCCGTCAAGTCTCAAACTGAAGCTCCCACACCTAAATTTACTAATACGCAACATTTTTTACACAAATTACCAAAAGGAGGTTTATATATCTTTATTATTTAAATACACTAAATGCTATCCTTTTCTCTCCTTCTCCTAGCATCAAAGCTAGGAATTGTGTATATCCTAGATTCAATTGTGCATTTGCTAGATTCTATCTATTCTAGAGCCAGTATGCCAGATTTACATGTGTAGAGGATGATTTTCATGTTACCCATTTGGGTAACGATAAACTCAAATGTCAGTCATATAAACCAAGCCAGGAGGTGGCATTAAATCTGAACACGCTCTACAGAGTTGTTTATAGGCAAAACAAACGTTCCCTGGAAGTTTAGAAATGATATGCAGATACTAAACCTCTGAAATAATGTGCTTCTGATAGGAAATATGGCTCATGATACAACACATGTAGTTCATAATAAAGTTCAAGGTTCAATTCCTGGCACCTCTAGTTAACAGGATCTCAAGTGTTGGGAGAGACTTCTCTTCAAAAGACCCTAGAGCAGGGGTAGTCAAACTGCGGCCCTCCAGATGTCTATGGACTACAATTCCCAAATGCTGGCAGGGGCTCATGGGAATTGTAGTCCATGGACATCTGGAGGGCCGCAGTTTGACTACCCCTGCCCTAGAGAACCTCTCCTGGTCATAGTGAACAATACTGCACTTGTTAAACCAGTGATCTCACTCAACTTCTAGCTGTTCTGGCTGATGGAGGCCAGATCACCTAGGTTCAGGAGATGCATTCAGTTTTATGCTTTCTGCGATATTACTGCAAATGAAACATTTGCATACTGAAGTAAATGACAGCAGTCACTGATCTATATAGGGAAAAGAATAGGGCCACTTCTGCAGCCTTGCAGTGGAACCTAAATCTGTTGATCCTAGTTAATGGGACAGAAAAGATGTCTGATTCTCAATTGTATTCCGAACTTACTCAGACAAGGAACAACAAAAATGCCCACAGCTTTGTCACATATCACAAAAAAATGTAACTATTTTTAATGGCAGGTGTTTGGAAATAATCTATAATTTTTTAATTTAGTTTTGTTTCTAACTGTTTATAATTAAGACTTATATGATTTAAAATCTTTCAGTCCCCTATGCATTGCTATTTTTTCATTTCTACATAAGTAGTACTATCTTCCAACTATGCAAGAAACTTTACTTTCTGTTCCATGGAAAAACAATCCTTTGTCCAGTTCCTAGCAGCTCTTGACAGACACAAAAATCATATTATGGAAATTATGCTTATTAATCAAGAATCCATAACAAATTAGACATTTTATGAAGACAGAAATAAATGAAGCCTTGCCTGCAGGCGCACAATACAAAACTAAAGATTCAATTTACACAACCTGAATGAAGTTTCATCCTAATCATGGACAAGTACAGTATCATGTATCATTTTCCAAAATAATCAGTATTTCAGGTATGCAACCTCCTTGAAGCCCAGAGAAGTCAACGTTTAGGAGGCTGCAGCTCTGCTTAGGGTTGCATTGTAAGTACATGTAATTTCCCACATAGGAATAAGACTTCTAAAAGGCAAAAATAATCTTGTCCTCTAAATGTTACAGTTTCTCATTAAGAATTTGAAACACATGAATCCTTCGATTTCAGCCTAGTACTGCTAAAATGCTACTAATGTTACAACCCTGGCTGGTGAGCCATAGACCTTGGCTGTTCCCCCTTCCTACACCATCTGGCATGAATTCCAGCCTTAACTATGATTTAGCATTAGACCTGTACCAGTGCTTTTCAGGTTGCCGAAATCGGCTTTTAAACCCCGATTAAGAGCAATGGCTCAGGGTAGCTTGATCTTGTCAGATCTCGGAAGCTAATGAAGGTTGGCCCGGGTTCGTAGTTGGCTGGGAGACCACCAAGGAAGCCCAAGGTTGCTATGTAGAGGCAGGCAATGGTATAGGTTTAGGCAGATTTTGGAAGCTATAAGCATTTGGATGGGAGATCACCAAGGAATCCCAGGATTTGCTCAGGCAGGCATGTCAAACCACCCATGAACCTCTTTTGACTTGAAAACTCTGATGTGTCACCAGAAGTCAGCTGTGACTTGACAGCATTTTTCACCAAGTGTGTCCTGACTCAATACATTTCATGATGACTGTACATTAGAACCTTAGACCTCTTTATTCCAGCTGAACACTCTGGTAACGATGCACTAACTAAAGTTACAACAAAATAAACCTTATGGTATTTAGAAACCTCACTAATAAAAGACATTGAAATATTGCTTAGAGGCCAGGTTTATAGCATCTCACCCACTTGTTTCCGTAGCTGCCAAAGCAGTTCAGAAATTCACTTGCTAAAGATGGTTGCTGTGCTGAAGTTTTCTTGTTAGAGCTCTTTTGTGCACCTATTTTGATGGTTTTCTCTTTCATCAATGGGAAATTGTCCCCCAGACTGTTTTGGAAAATCTTAGGCAATACATTTCATATCTGGTTGTGTGAATACACGGAAATAACTAGGCGTGTTACAGATACAGGAGTTCAGCTTCAAGGGGCTCTGTTGGAGCCATTCCATTACCGTCTCCAAGCATCTGGCCAATGGGTCGGGGGGGGGCATTTGGCCTTCCCTCCACATGCAAGTAGAGCTGGGTGTCATCAGCATATCGGTGACTAGGGTTGGGTGCCCGAAGAAGCCAGCACCACGGCAGGGAGGGGAGGGGCCACTGGCGGTGCGCAACCTGACACCTGCACACAGGCGCAGAACTCTGTGCCTGTGTTTGTGCGTCGACTGGCGCACCGGCACCAATGCCTCCCCCTCTCCCCCTAATAAAGTGGTTCCACTATGCACAATGGCATCCTTCGTTTGTAGGATTGTAGGTAGGATTCTCAAATTGTAACTTTAATTCAGTTGCTGAGGTTGGTTGCACTTGCGCCCAAAGAATAGGTAGACCAAAGGCTGTCAGTGGTAAAAAACAATGTTATTGTCCAGAGTGTCAGAGGGAGTATTCTAACTGCCATGGCTGAAGCCAGGCAGGCCTCTAGTGGAGGCAACAGAGACTTGACAGAAAGGTTGGGAATCAAACATGCCCCCTCCATTCTTATATACCATATTCTTCTTTCTAGAATGTTAATATCATTAATAGTCATATGGAAGAGGTGATGCTGAAAGATGCAGTTTTCTGGAACAATTTAGAAAAGCAAAACTAACAGCTTTTCTTCCTTCCACTTAAAATTGTAATTAGAGTACTTTTTTGGCATTTAATCACTCTTACTTTCTCTGTGTTTTAATTCCCCAAAGGTTTCTCTTTTTTAAAGTTTTGACCAAACAAAACAAAATGGTGGTGGCATTACTGGTAATGACTCTCTTATTGGTTCTAACCCGACTACCGAAGACAAATATCTTGGAACAGCGGTCTCCAACCTTTTTGCGGTTGAGGACCGCCTCCGGGGGTGGGGGAGAGCCGACGGCCTGGGTGCCGCGCACGCGTGGGAGCTGTGTGCAAATGCGCATTTATCGCATTTGTGCCAGCAGGGGGCGCAAACGCGCATGAGCGGCAGCTCCGCGCATGCACATTTGCATCCGCCGGCATGCCAGCAGCTGCGCCTGCCTCCCCCCCATCACAGCAAGAAGCTAGCCGGGCCGCAAGCAAAGCGGCTGCTTCACTCGCGGCCTGGCGAGATTCTCGCTGCGGGGAGGGGAGAGGCAGTCCAGTGGCTGCGGACCGGGGGTTGACGACCCCCGCCTTAGAAGCCATCTTGCACCAGTATAGGCTGAATACAGTCAGCCTAGCATTTTTGATTAGTAACCAGTGGGTTACCAAGTGCTTTAGAAAGAATATTTCTCACTCCTGATCAAGGTCGTGTTTTGACATTTTCTCTACTGCAATGTTAGCATCATATATTACACAGATCGTAAGCAAATCCTTTGTGTCAAATCCAGTGAGCCATTTTAAAAAAAAAGATTAACAGCCCCACAACATGCGAACATGCCCATTCATTACCCGCAAACTCTGCAGCCCATCCAGGAAAAAGCTGCGAAAGAAAGTATGCTGTAAGCAACCGCTCACCTAGAAGGACTCCACTGTTGTGACCAGCACATTCGGCTTCTTCTGGATGAAGGGTAAAAGCATACAGAACAAAAGCCAAGAAATAAAGCAGAATAGTTAGAAGCCCAGCCATAAATGCAAAAAGAAGAATTACTTAAAATGTCGATTGTACAGTAAAAAAGCATAGCATAAAAAGCCTTCAATATGCCATTGCCTAGAAATAAATCAATGTATTGTTCTACAGTTCAGCAAGAGAGCCTAGAACACAGCAGCATGCAGAATTAACTTTTCACCTTTTTGATGCCTTCCGCGTGACAGCAAATAAAAAATATTTTAAAAGAAAAAGTCTAGTTTATATTACAAGGTAAATAGGATGGCTGAAACAGATAGGCAGAGAACCATATTTACAAAGAATATTAAGAGTTTTCGCATTGGCTCAATGGATGAGACAGAAAGGGCTCTTTTAGGACGGCTATCCTTTTGTTTAATATAATATAGTAACAGTCCTCATTTTTCTAACGTGCCAGAAGTCCTTTAAAAAACAAGGTACAGCTTTCTGGATTAAAAATGATAAATAGTAAAACAAGTTACAAGTGGGTGAATCAAAATCTTCAGTTGGTTTGTTCACGAGTATGCTTTATTTAAAGGGACTACTCTTAAGAAAGGAGTATTAGCATTGCAGCTCACTTCTGACAACAGGAGAATGTTCATTCTCTGCTAAGTGTACTGGAACTATTTCTTTGTGAGCACAGTATATTGTCCAGAGACTTCTGCTACCATGATTCTTGGGATCAGAACTAAATAACAGCAATGGAATATTACTTCTTAATGTACTTCATTATCTGTAGTTATAATTCCTCTAGATTAATTCTATGCTTCTAGAGCACAGATGGTGTAGCTCATGTATTTGACAATCCATCTCTGAAATCCAACTACATCTGGATGCTTGCTGAATAAAGTTACTGGTCTCTGCAGGGAAGCTTGTACATGTACCTTCAATTTCCTCTGAGAAGCACGAAAGGGAAAAATAGGAGGCAGGGTGATTACATGGACTGAAGACACTGTGGAACAATTAAAAGTTTAAACTTAGGAGGAAAAAAAACACCTACCACACGCAACCGCTTCCTCAGCTTAGAACAGCCAAAAAACAAGCAAACATGATTTACATTTTAAAACATTATTTTAAACACTTAATAAAATGGGGGGGGGGACATAGTTCGAAAGCAGCATAAAGATCATATCGATCATCCTATGCAGTAGTTCAAGTTGCAACGTGCAAGAATGTACAAGAGGGGCATTCACTGAAAACAGTATTTAGCCAACTTGGTTTACAGAGACGAAGAGAACCTGCCCTTTTAAAAACCAGAAGATTTAAAGTTTCCAAAAGGCAGTGCAGAATCTGTGCTTCCTGCTTTTTAATTATAGGAAAGGTCAGAAGCCAAAGAATCCTTTCCCCCCAAGTTTGGCATGATTCCTTCTTTTTCTTTTCACTGTGATATTCATGCTGACCTCAATCATCGTTAAGGCAAACCAAAGTGTGTTTGAAATCTAGAATTGTAACAAACTTCAAACTCTGGTTTCAACCTCTTCTAGTTAGTATCAACCACAGCTAATGCTGTCAAGACATAAATTAGAAGCCAAAGAAAGCAGGAGGAAAGGGAGTCATGCAATCTGACAAATTCCTAGGCACTGGTTAGGGAACAGTCTTATCTGTACTGGATTTAGTTTATCCACAGGAAAAATAACTGTAAATATGCAAACTGTATTTACCACTCAGAAGGGATACGTTCAAATGTATTTTTACACTAACATAACTTTTTAATGAGTTGGTGCCTTCCTCAAAGCTCTTGCCTGGCCCTTTCCTTTGTTCACAACCTGTGAGGCAATGATACACACTTTCTTTGAACTGTTTGTCCCACAACCTTCCTACAAGTGTTGCTAACTTTATTTCAGATGACGTATCCCCTTGGACCATATAGCAATTATCACAGCTCATTTCTGATGCAGAGCTTATGCTGTGTTACAGACAGTTGGCGTACAAAATACATGCATATGCCTTATCTATTACACCTCTCAGTCACTCACACAAACACAAAGTGAGAAAATATTTTTCTCTTATTTGGAAATTATGCAGCATTTGGGATGGGATAGCAGGGGGGAAAAATGAAGAGGCCAAGATCCAATGAGAACCCACATATCTGAGGGACGGTCTGTCGCCCTATGCTCCCCATAGAGCCTTATGCTCTGCGGGTACTGATTTGTTGGTTGTTCCTGGCCCCAGAGAAGGTTGCCTGGCCTCGACCAGGGCCAGGGCCTTTTTGGTCCTGGCCCTCACCTGGTGGAATTAGCTCCCGGGAGAGCTGCGGGCCCTGTGGGAGCTTTCAACATTCTGTAGGGCCTGCAAGACGAAGCTCTTCCACCAGGTTTGTGGTTGAGGCCATGGTTTGAGAGGAAGATCTGGTGGCCCCCCTCTAGCATTAAAGGCAGCAGTATGCTAGGGTCATCTATTTGCGACGGGTCATGGCTCCCTCTTGCCACTTCCCCCTTTTGGGATGTTTGTGGGGGAGATGGATAGTTGATTACACCGCCTTATGTTGTATTTTTATATCCTATTTGTAATTTTAACAGCGTATTATTGGTTTTTTAATGGACTGTTGTAACCAGCTCCGGGAGTGGCAGGGAATAAAAATCTAAATATTAATACTAATACTAATAATAATAAAAAAAACACTTCAGAATCAATTTTTTAATTCTAGAAATGTCAGAGATTGGATTTGAGACGTTTGGCATGCCAAGCAGACGTTCAAGCAATGCAGCTCAGTCCTTCCCAAAATGAAAAGTAGTGATGTATTTAAAATAGGGTGCAATATCCTAAATTTCAACAGTATACTTCTAATGAAACTGCAAAACTAAGAGACTGAACTTCAGAAGAATGCTATGCCTACAGGAACAAATGTCCCCAAGACATGCTACCTAGATGCTATAAGAAAGTGTTCCTAAGACAAAAATCCAAGTCTGGCGTATTTTTAAGAATGGTGATTGAGAAGTAGACCAAGACACTCTCAAAGTCAAAATACAACGCCAGCTCTGAAATAATGGAAAGTTTGCATCTGGCTGAGTGACAAAGAGAAATCTACATAAAAAATGTCCTCGTGCCTTACTTTTATTATACCAGAAGAATGAACAGCTTGTAGATCTTGAAATCTTACATATTTTACTTTCAGTATTTGCCTGACATATAAAATTGGTATTATGTGCATTTCTCAAAACTTTTCCTCCCCAAAAGTCTTATAATATACATACTCTGAATATTTCATGAAATGTGTTATAACCTTGAATGGCCAATGCTCTCACTGGGAAGATATGACTATGAAAGTGCATAAATTATATCTGGCTATAGTTAAATATTTCTTCTCTCTTATAGTGAAAATAAAATATGATTTTTTTTACTGCATTATCGAGACAGTTTTACTGAGAAAGATGGTATATAAATCCGCAAATAAATATAAACAAATAAAAATGCAATTTAATATTGTTTATTTTTATTTTCTTTCTTAGATAAAGGTAAAGGTATCCCCTGTGCAAGCACCGAGTCATGTCTGACCCTTGGGGTGACGCCCTCTAGCGTTTTCATGGCAGACTCAATACGGGGTGGTTTGCCAGTGCCTTCCCCACTCTTTCTTAGATAGAAACTTATTAAATCTCTTGCTAATTATGCTCCCTCTCAGTCATATGAATGAGACATTTCTTCATTTTATTTGCCACAATGTAAAGAAAAAAGCATCTAACATTATGCAAAATGAATGGTGGGAAGTTTCCAGTTGAAAGAGGCATCAAATGGCTTTTTAAAATTCTACTCCATTCTCTGCTCAGACAACCCAATCTAGCTTGATCTCTTCAGCTAAACAGGGTTGTCACTGGTTAGTATTCGGATGGGAGACCAGAGGGAGTCAATGGCAAACCACCTCTGATCATCTCTTGCCTTGAAAACTCTACAGGATTGTAAGAAATTCGGTGCAACTTAATGGCAATTTCCATCTCCACAACATCTCTATCTGTGATCTCCTCTCTATGAAGACCTCTAGTAATCAAAAAGACTACCAGAAAGACTACTAGCACTGGCTTACAAGGGTGGAGAAAGGCTTTATGTACTTTTACAAGGCTTTATGTACTTTTTAGATTTGTATATAAATTTCTTCTAAATGTAAAAGCATTCTGGATAATTCACTTCTGACATTAACAGAATTCTGGTAAAACAATGTTCTGCAAAATTATGGAATGCACATCCTGTGAAATGCACATGAAAAATTATGCACTACAAAAACAGTTCACCATTCAGCTAAACAATTACAAGAACTACAGTCTGTCTCAGAAAGGAATATCCAGTTGCTATGCCCAACAGAGACGTCAAAGAACAGCATGCATCAACATAGCTACACCACATGATGCCATAAGAGGCAGATGAAAAAGGTCAGTCACTAAGAGGCTTGGTGATGGGGCTCAGAAGGGACTCAGAAACAGCACCTCAACCTGTTTCTCTATCATGAAAATTTGGTACAACAACCATGCACTTACCCAACATCAACTTACCCAACTAAACTACTAATATACTGGCATGACTCTATAAAAACGTGCTTTTAGTATATCTTATATATTTGCATTCCCACTTGTAAACCAGCACGGAATACTTTTAATATATTGGGCATATTAATTTTATTTTTTTGAATGGGAAGGAAAAGAGAATGACCGATAGGGGGAGACTCTTTTGGTGAGTAATATATTGGGCTTATATCTAATTGATCTATTACATTCCCAACTCTCTTAACAAAGCAGCTTTCTGAGATCCATCCCAACAATCTCTTTCAAGTAGATTTAATAATCCAGAAACAGCTGAATATGGACGCCAGGGTTTGATCCAATAATTTTCTGTTGTAACAAATGGAAGGAATGGTCCCCTTTACCCAACAAGAAGTCTGTCTTAGCAGTATCATGGGACATGCATAGGCAAAAGCCATCTAGGATGTGAGCTATTATGGTAAAAAGGGGAATTCTGTGTGATTAAGTAAAAGAGCTGGCTGGGTCCAACCCATAGGCCAAAGGCCTCCAAGCAGCTAATAAATAATATATAGCACATTTTTATGTATCCTTCCCTTTCCATTTTCTGCCACTGTTTTTCCAGTATTTCATTCTATTTATCACATTTTTAAAGATAGTATTTCCTACTCCTCAGGTCACTATGTAGGATATTCAAGCAGATAACCAATACTTGTTTTTCCAGAACCCAAAGAAAAAGTGCCACTCAACTATTCTGCCCAAGTTCAACTCTGCTATTACAATAATTTTATTTAAGATAACACTACTACACCTAGTCCTCAGATTGACAGGCATCTTTATAGTATGATGAAGGTCATACTAATTCTTGGTGCATAGCTATGCAATAGACAGGAGAAATCCTCCTGTCAAAGAATTTGCTTTGATGTAATGTCAGTTAATTCAGATACATGGTAGAACATTATAGCTGAATGCTCCTGATGCATAAGGCACGATATTTCTTGATAAGTTCAAAACATACTCAAAAGCCTGATGGTGGTAGTGATGATGATGATGATACAGAATGAGAATTTGAAAAAGTAATAAATACCAGACTGCTTAAGAGGACACACATTTGAACATATGCTACTTGAGGAAATATTTAGTTTGACTTAACAAAGGAGGTAAAGGCATATGGAAGAACATATCTTTGTATGCATTTTGACACAACATTGTAGGCAGACAGATCATTTACATTCACTTTAATGATCTGTGAAACTAGAATTCACAGGAGAATAAACTGTTATCAGAGATGTGGCAAAGGGACATTATTTCATATGTAGTGAGGATGTGTTATGGTGGGGAAATTCCAGCATATAATGTACACACTGCAGAAATGGTAAATCAAAAATGTGAATGTTCTCCAATAATGTACATATTAGTTGATTTTTCAGAAAGAACCAAAAAGAAATACAGAAATTTCATCACAAGAATGATGATCATACACATATGGAGAAACCAAGCTATACCATGAAGAAAGGCATGGCTACAAAGAATATGTCAAATTATGTTAATGGATAAAATTACAATTTATGGGGGAAAGGAAGACAATGTTGCAAATTTTAGCAAAGAAATCCGGTCACCAGTTATTCAATACTGGAATAAGTAATATTCACTGGATGCAGAAAAGAAGCTGTAATTGAGTGTATCCAAATAACTGAGCATACTGGGAAGGAAGGTATGTAAATATTGGGGTGGCTTACAGTTTGTAATAACGTTTAAAAATTATATCACTTGAAATGAAAAAACTGTTTTGAATATGACACCCAGTGAAGTAATTAGGTATTTCTTTCATTTGAATGAGGCTCTGTTCTAGCAGACAAAACAACCACTTTCTTTTAATGAAGTTAGAGTGCTTGTCCTAAAGTAGTACTGACTTGGGCCTATCAACAAGGACAAAAGCGAAAACTCAAAATCATGCTGATTCAAGGCATTTTAAGTGAGACCAAGAGAGCATTTTCTTCCATGGGGTAACAGACTTACATGATTTTCGATTGGAAATTTTCAGTGGCTGAACCTGAACATCAGATCTTCTCAATGCAAGTCTCCTATAAAATAGTTCAGACGAAGACAAGTTTCATTGCTATTTTGGGATTAATAAAAATCCAGTATCAGTCTTTTTCATAGCAGCCTTAAAAAAAAAAAGCACTTCTAAAACAATACAATCTATTCAAGCTCTACGCAATACTGGAATATAAAGAAAAAAGCCTGTAAGTGCTCCAGAAACAGCTGCAGTCCTTTTTCCTACACAGGATAGTACAGTACATCAATGCAGATACAAATGATGATGTATTATTTCCCATCTGTTTTCCCCACCAGATCAGCGCTCTTCTGTCAGGTTTTGTCATTATTAATCTAACCAGACAAGTAAGGAAATCCAAACTATTTGGGCAATGACTTACCAAAGCCCAGACAATTTACCACAAGGCAAAGTTTGAAAGTTTACTGACCTTGTAAGCTGCAAAGGTAAGCATACTAATTATACTCAGCATATTCTGATAACATATTTCAGGATCGGGGGGGGGGGGAAGCTTTCATTCCACTTTAGATGCTCACCTTTCCTGGAAATGTTTTGAAGGAATTAGGCCTGCTCTGGGATTGGCATCACCTTCAAGCTTGGCTTGCCACCAGGTTGCATCATCCTGGCTCATGATCTGAAGAATATCACCTTTTCTGAATGGAAGTCCAGCTTCTCTACAGGGAATTGCTTTATCCTCACTGGGTTCATAATCAAACAGAGCTTTCATAAAAATCTGGAAGAAGAGTGTTCTAGAATTAATATTTTAATTTAACCCCCAGCCCCGCTCCTTATTGCCAATTGGCAGCCATGCAAACTATATGCTGAAAGACAATTATAACATTTTTTACATATGGAACAGAAACGCCTTCTGTAGAACAAAGAAGTTTTTACCTTGCCTTCCTTAGATGGGGTTTCTTCTTTGATACTAGGTACAATCTTAAATGTAATGGCTCCTTTAGACTGAGACTGAAAAATATAAAAATATATTTTAACTGCTTATATTTATTTAAAGATCAAGCAAAAGAAGAAGAAGAAGAAGAAGAAGAGGGGAGACATCTTGCTGCATGGCCAATAGCACCAGAATCATCAGAGGTGTACATGATATGAGCCAGCTCATATTTTGGGCATGAAAAACAAAGGTGTTTACACACATTCTTTTCTTTCAGCACAACAGTAAATTATAACTGGTAAACTACTAATGGATCACATACCTCTACTGAGGTCTGGATCTCTCTCACATGACCCAGAAGTCCAACAGATTTATAGCACAGTTAGACCAAATCTTCAAATAAAATGCAAGACACATTAAGAAAATGAGGATATTGAAGCCATTGGTTTTATTTCTTCCAAAGGCCCAAGCTAAAACCAGGTTCAATTTTGTAAAACACAACAGCAGGAGTTGGGCTTTTATTCAACTGCCTGGCTGTGAACCAAAGAACTACTTAGGCTCACACAAAGAAACAAACCTGCAAAGTGTCTCTTTCAGTGTTAAGCCCTTGTTTGTCTGTCTAGGATGCTGGGAAGTGTCGTAACTTTTCCACACAATGGAATTTGTGCAATTCAAAATGCACTATAGGTGCCATTGGCGGCAGCGTTTAAGCATCAGGAAACTGTGTTTCACTTTCACTCACTTACAGAAACTATCTGTAGTACCTCTTTGTGTATAAATAAGCAATATAAATGCTAGACAAGAACTGGAAAAGTACCTAATTACAGAATATGAATATGGTTCTCCACGAGCCATGAATGTAAAACATTCACTTTTCTGTTAAAAATACTATTATGTCTGTAACTTACCAGAATTTGTATAATTTCTTCTGGTTTTTTATCACCCACAGGAATTCCATTGACTTCTTTCAGAACATCACCAACATGAATGAGGCCTACAGAACATTATTTAATATAAATTGTTTTTACGTTTAACACAATATGGTCCATTCCAAAATACTTTCTAATCACATTCTTTCCAATATGGACTAGGCAAAAAGTCCCCAATATCTGTATTTCTCCTGATATTCTTCAACTATAAGATAGCAAAGGCATATCTAAGTTTTTGGTAAATATCCTTCAACTCATCTGTGATGAAGAAAACAGTTAAATCTGGATCCCATCCTGCTCTTTTGTTACTAACTTTAGCAGTACTGGTCCTGCAGCCTGAATGACAGTATGAAATACCAATGCAGATAATCTGAAGGGAGAAAGTACTTTTTTTTAAAGACAAACTTCCTGCCTTCAGGGTTCGGTGTTCAAGTACATTAAGGTACCAAAGCAAGTTAGAAGAAAACTCCCCCCCCCTTCTTTTTTCAAGTCTAGATTCTGAAATCATCTTATTCTCTATAAGGCCCATTATGCACGGCCGCCGAAACCACGATTTCAGGTCACATGGAAAACGCAGAGGGGGAAGAAGCGAAGCCAACCGCTTATGCACGGGATGGGACGTAACGGCGGCAAAACCCAGAATAACCTATTATGCACGCGGCGACCCCAGCGCCGCTTCTGGTTGCGCCCCGGTCACCCGGAAGCTGCACTTTCTTCCGCGTTTCGCTAACGCGGCTTTTTCGGCGGCATGCACTGAATCTGCGGCCGGTTGCAGCCGGCGCCGTGCGCTATCGGTGATTTTAGTCGCCGCCATTCCACCCCGAATGCGCGCTATCCCCTCTGTGCATAATGGGCCTTAGAGAAATCCCTTGCCTCCTTTCTGATCCCAAAAGCAACATAATGGGGCCAGTTATTAAGGGACAAAGGCTAATGAAAATTTGGGGTAAGTTCAAGTATGTGAAGAGGTTTCAGAGCAGCCAACCTCAACTTTACTTTCACTCCTTATAAAGACACCCCAACCACTTCTAACAAGAATAGCATATTGTTCTACAATGCCCCTGTTCTGCTAACTGAACTATTCCTGTTAGGGCTTGGAAATACACTGCAACATGTTGTACATCCTTTTTCTCCTCGCATATAGCAAATATCATAGCTGAGTGCAAGACAAGAGTGTGGGAGCTCCCAAGGTATGCAGAATCATAGATTTGTAAGGGACTTCCAGGGTAATCTAGTCCAATCCCCTGCAGAATGCAGGAAATTCACAAAGAATGAGGACTGGGTGTTCTATTTGTCCTTGGGAACATACAAGACAGTGGAGTACTCAAATCAAAAGGCAATGAAGAAACTGGTCTGCTTAGGTACCTTAATGCAGCAGCACAGGGAAGGAAAAAAATATTGCATTTGCTGCACTGTAACACTAGATGCTAAACAAGGAATCTTCTTTAGTCACCTACTCAAAGATGACAGCTATAGGGCAATTGTGGTACATATTTTGACTGCTGATATTAATAACCAGGTGAGCAATTCATTATTAAACTATTCCCAGGGATCTGTCTAACATTTTGGGGGGGGGGTATGACCACATATTTGAGCCCCGTCTTTCACTAATGATAGAATGCACAGCTATGCCGAATCAGTATTTTTCTGGGTTTTCTCGGGAAAACCAGGAAAAAATCCAGATAAAATCCTGGATATATTCAGAAATTACTGGTAGATCACTTCTGCCTCTCTACTGTTTGTTGGACTTCTACTGCAGTCCCTGAGGATCAGCTGTGATGTGGGAGCAAACTATTTCTGTGGGTTCAGCTTGGGGCTGGTGTCTCATATAGCTTAAACTGGGCTGTAAGAGAAGCCAGTCCTTAAAACTGCTTTGCCCCCAAGAACAATCTGCTAGCTGTGGCAGAGCCTGTTGCCAGCTGGGAGAAGTCATCTCAACTAGGATATGGGTGTGGCAGGGAGAAACCTCCCAGCAGTATAAGCGTATGCCATGCTGCAAGAGAAGCCATCCCAGCCACGTCTGCATGCAGTAGGGAGAGATCTCTTTGCTGCAAGCAGATCCTGGGATCAGCCCCAAGATCGAGTATCTTTTGTCCTGGCTGGTATTTTTCTTCTCATGTCTATTGGGCTTGAAAAAATTCAGAATTTCTGAAAAATCCTGGATTCCAATACCATAACAGCTTTTTGAAAATACCAACAAAATTGAGTGTAGTAGTCCTGAACTGAAAAATACCAGTTGCCATTACCAAAATACTAAAAAAAATTGTGTAATCGACATGTCAGAAACTGGGGGTGTTAACAACAACTATGGCTTTGCTGGAGTCTGTACAGCAAGAAGAAAACACTTGTTTTCATTTATTTTATTTATTTATTCACATTTATATACCGCCCTCCTCGAAGGCTCAATTAAGATTTATTTGGCGTGCCAGCTGGTCATCACATTTATAGAATCACACAATTAAAAAGCTCTTACCGCTTCTATCTGCAGCTCCTCCGTGCATTATCCGAGCCACAACAACCGCTCCAGTATGCTCATCTCTTTTAATAGTAGCCCCCTTTAGAAATAACAGGGTTAAAATTTCATTTTCAACTGCTCAGATTTTTTTTTTTAAGATACACACACAATATGTTTTCCACATCTCTTATATTATCTGTCTTTAAAAGAAGAGCATCCCACTTAACAAAATAATTCCTGCTCAGCCAAGGAATCTTAGAGAGTTTGCCAAAGGAAAAAAGTGACCTTGAAAATCATTCCACATCGCACCACTTTCTTTGGAGCACATATGGGGAAGAGTTCAGTGCTACAAAAAGTGGTCCCTCTTACATTACCGTAACTGTTTTTATAATTATGTAACAGGTACAAGACAAGTGCGGCAGGAATCAAGACATATGTAGGAGCTGATGGTGGGGAATGAGTCACTTATTACAAGCAGGAGCCATGCCCCTGTCCAGCATGCACATTTACCAATGTCAATCACTTACCACCCTCCCCAGTGCAGGTAAGTTTTCTCTACAAGGTCTTTACTCTTCACTTTTCCCTTCTCTTGCAAGCTAGTTTTTCCAGTGGATAGCTGTGTTGGTCTGAAGTAAAGGTAAAAGGTAAAAGTATCCCCTGTGCAAGCACCGAGTCATGTCTGACCCTTGGGGTGACGCCCTCTAGCGTTTTCATGGCAGACTCAATACGGGGTGGTTTGCCAGTGCCTTCCCCAGTCATTACTGTTTACCCCCCAGCAAGCTGGGTACTCATTTTACCGACCTCGGAAGGATGGAAGGCTGAGTCTACCTTGAGCCGGCTGCTGGGATCGAACTCCCAGCCTCATGGGCAAAGCTTTCAGACAGCTGCCTTACCACTCTGCGCCACAAGAGGCTCTTGTTGGTCTGAGGTAGCATGACAATATTTGAGTCCAATGGCACCTTCATGAACAACCAAGATTTATTCAAGGTGTGAGCTTTCATGTGCAGGCACACTTCCTCAGACAATGGAACAGGAATCATAAGATTACAGATATAAGGAGAAAGTAAATTAGTAGTAGACACTTCCCCAGTTGTGGAAAGAACTCTTTTAATTACTGCTTTCTACAACTGGGAAAGTCTCTAATATTAATCACTAATCTTAATATTTTTATATCCCCCCCATGTTTTTGTGAACAACAACTGAACCCAAAGGACAGGTTTTGTTTTTTAGCATGGAACCAGCCAATCTTCGTCATCATGCTGCATATTTGTTGTGACGCTGTTTATCAATTTACTAATTTATTCTCTCATATCTGTACTCTTAGGATTTTTGTTCCATTATCTGAGGAAGAGTGCCTGCACACAAAAGCTCATGCTTTGAATAAATCTTGGTCTTAAAGGTGTCCTTGGACTCAGATTTTGTTAAACTATTCTTGCATCTCTTCCCTATATCTTCCCCAGCCCCAGTTTTCAGTCCCCTTTCCAGGCACAAAGTTCCTTCCCACCCAACAATTTTTCACATTCAAGTCATCACCAAGAAGGTGAACTTCACCAAAAAGCATATTTCTGTACAAGATTTTTATTGTAGCTTCTCTTGCCAATTCCATTTGACATCTCAATCAACTAAATCAGGGGTAGTCAAACTGCGGCCCTCCAGATGTCCATGGACTACAATTCCCAGGAGCCCCTGCCAGCGAAGGGGCTCCTGGGAATTGTAGTCCATGGACATCTGGAGGGCCGCAGTTTGACTACCCCTGCACTAAATGGAGAGTGACCAAAAGCAAATAAAAATGCACTGTTGAGTCTGGGATTCCAGTATGCAGACACACAGTATATACGAGTGTAGCTGAACTTGCTTTTTGGAAATGGGTTCAGCAAGGACCAGCTCATGTTTAGATTATTTGCCCCCAAATTCAGACTTGCTAATGAATTCAGACTTGCTAACAAATTTCCTTGTAGTGTCCCAGTTTGGCTCATCAGCTGCAGACCTTAGACTTGCCAGCACAATTAAAATAAGGCCTAACTTACATACTACAAATAACAGTAGGGGGGAAAAATCATGTAATTCTGAACTGAGCCACAGAGTTTGAACCAAAAACGTTACCATAATGGGACCACAGACATAAGCAGGGAGATTTTCTCTGGTGCAGAAAGCCTCAGTATTGCAGACAAATATAAAAAGTAAAAGAAAGAAAGAAAAGAAAAATACACTGTGTGGTTGACTCCGCATCGTAGATGACGGTTTGCTTAAGGAAAAGAAGTGTGCCACTGATATCCAAATGCAACCAGCATAAACATTTACTTTCCATGTCCTACATAAATCCTTGTCTATGCAGTAACTATCCATCCTTACATCTGTTTACTTCCTTAATTTAAATCCTCATTATTCAATGTCAGAATTTTTCCAAGAATCATCAGTTGACATAGAAGAGTAGTTTTTTATACCCCGCTTTTCACTACCCAAAGGAGTCTCAAAGAAATTTACAGACGCCTTCCTTTCCCCACAGCAAGACACCCTGTGATGTAGGTGAGGCTGAAAGAGACTGCTCTGTGACAGCAGCTCTAACAGGACTGTGACTAGCCCACGGTCACCCAGCTGGCTGCATGCGGAAGAGCAGGACATCTAACCTGGCTTGCCAGATTAGATGCTGTTGCTCTTAACCAGTACGTCAAGCTGGCTCCCTACACCAAGCTCAGGCCAGCCCCCACTTTACCTAACACAGTTTCTCCCAAAGAACAATTAGTAGGCTCTATTAATGAAAAACAAGCCTGCATTTTCAGCTGCAACATCCCCAAAATATGAACATTAATGACTGAATTACATGGAAATTAATTAAACCCATAGCAAAAGGGAATTTCTTTTACCCTTCTTCCTTCCTTTTATTTTTATAATTTATTCTGTGCAGCTTAAACCTTGCATTGATGGTTTTAAATGAACACCTATCCTTGCAACAACTAATATTATGGGCTCTGGGGATTGTAAACTCCTGCTTATGGAATTTATAAGAAAGAGGGATACTGTAGGAATTACAGAAGTATTATGTAGTATTCTGCATCTTTTCAATCCAGTTTGTACAAAATCATCAGCGACTTCTAGGACTGTGCAAAGCAAAACCTGGTTTGATGATGAGTGTAGAGAATATATTGGAAGGATTAGAGCCAAACTTCATTGCTTTAAACACGGTAGCCTACATGCTCATTTTTCAGATCTCATCTGACTGAAACATGCTTTAGAAAAATGGCTTCTTTTATGTAAAGGATAGAAGATTCTTATCTCTGCTATCAATAAGAATGAGGCATGGACTTTTTGGAACACAATTAATAATAGTTAATAATAGCATTTCCATACTGTCCAGTACTCCATCATGTATTGCTCCTTGGACCGGGGAAGGATGGGTTCTGGTCAAGTCCCGAGAGACTGACTTATAGTTCCCAGTTCTCCTGGAGACCATAGTTTTTCTAATTAAGCAAATACAATCAAAGCAAGGTGCCTGGGCCTGAATTAATACCAGTCAATCTTTTGAAAGCCAATTTGTTATTGTAGAACAACCTGCTGTCCACTCTTTTTAAGCAAATTAATGTCTCAGGAATCATTCCCACAGCTTGAAACAAGCAATAATAGTTCCCATATATGAAAAAGAGGCCAAGAATATACAAATTATTGCCTTATAGGCAAGATATATGTCACCTTTCTCCTTTCTCTGAATCAGGTAGAGTCAGAATCTATATTGCATCCTGAGCAAGCAGAATGTAAGAGGGATGCTTCAGTCCTTGATCATAATATCATAACTGTAGCATTTAGCTGACGACTATCCTTGTCTCCCAAGAGGCCATTTCTATGTAGCCCTTATGGATGTTAGAGGTGCTTTTTATTCTGTCCCAAGATGTTTCTAACTAAACTGGCTAAAACATTAATAGCAAAAGGCTGCTATGGCTAATTTCTTAAATTATATGAGACTCTAATGGCACAAATTTGCTGGGTACCAGAAGGGCAGCTGACTGGTCCTATTTCCCTTTCACAAGGTGTTAAATAAGGCTGTTTTCTAGCCCCTCTACTTTTTAATCTTTATGCAAATGACATGATTCCTTACCTTCAAAAGTTGTCTGGCCATAAAACCCCAATTTTGCTTTATGCAGATGACATGCTGCTACAATCTAGATCAGAAGTTGGTTTTCACAAGGCACTATTTTATTATTTCATTTGTATTTGTATTTAATTGTATTAAATGTGCTTATTGGGTTATTGTATTCAGCAGAGGCTATTGGTAAATTATGGTAAATTTTAAATAATGATTTTTTTCAAAAAGACCTTGTTCTAGACAGAAAACCTGGACTGTCAAAAGAGGAGAAATACAGCACATGGCTTATTTTAAATATCTGGAAGTTATGTTCAGCCATAGTTTCACCTGGAAAGCCCATGTTCACTCAGCTACTGAAACTGCTAAGAGCCAATACAAACACAAGGGGTTTTTTTTAATTAAAAAGGAGGTCAGTATGTACCATTAATGCTAAAATAATTTTTCAGGTCTTTTTTTGGGCAGGCATTTGGATAAATGGATTATACACTTCTTCAGTTCTTGACCTGGATGGTAGGTGCACCAAACTGTGTCAAAGGAACTGCACTTAGAGATTGTACATCACTCATATTCATGTCCAGAACTGGGATTACTGCCTTAAATCTGAGGCTGAAGGTCCTTTTTTGATTATCCATGGGGGGTGGGGGGCTTTTAAACCTTTAGAAGAAAGATATACAGATAAATAAATAGGCTTGAGCCTTTTCACCTTTCCCTCTTAATGCTCAGGAATATGGATTACCAGGAAGCATCAAAGCTTGATCAGGACAAGTGTGATTGTAGCCCACTTTTTGTTATTTTGTTATCTGTCCCCAGATATATTTATTCTGTCCAGATATAAGGTTCTTGTTGAATCCTTGGTTGTGTATCTATTGTTAGCATATTTTGATCCAGTAATAACTTGATCTGAGAGATCGAACCTGCTGAGGGAGTGTCAAAGTTATTGTTGAAGTGCTGTTCTAGTTGTTCTAGTTGGTGTGTTGTTATTGTTATACTGTTATATTGATTTTGATAGTGTTCTACGTTAATGTTCCAAAATGTTTTATGTAAACCGCCCAGAGCCGTAGGGAAGGGTGGTATAAAAATCTAAATAAATAAATAAATTTGATGCAAAATATTTTACAATAATGATCTCCTTAAAATGCTGCTAAAATGAGTCTACTGTTATATTTTATCCAATGCTTTTTAGTATTTTATGAGACTGGTGTATTTTATTGTTCTGAGTTTTGCCTTTTGCTAGTTATGTCGTGTTTTGCAATGGCGCTTTTGTTTCTTTGCCTTGTTGTGAGACATTGGTTTAATGCTCAAGACATTTGGTCTAATGAGCTTGATAATAAAGGAAAGGAAATGATCAGCGTTTATCAATCATCATCAACATTTTAACATTCCTTACTCCCAAAAGGTACTCAAGGCAGATTACAATGCTAATTAAAAACAATAGCACAGTACACTTTGCCTTACAGCAACAAAGATCAGTTCAGAGAAACCTAGACAAGTATCTACTTACTTAGGAGAAAGCCCATTGGAACAATTCTGTCTTGTAAAGTCTCCAAACCACTAACAAAGTGAAGACCTTCCTGACAAATTCAGGAACACCATTCTACAAAGCAGGAGCTTCTACAGAAAATCCTCCAGAGCAGGCAGCAACTGTCTTTACCTGACTGCAGATTCAGATAACCTTTATTGACATAAATTACCTGCCTGCAAGATGGTACCTTGCAAAAGACCTTGATATGCTATAAACATAGGCAGTCCTGCAGACCAGGGCTAGTCAACCCGTGGTCCTCCAGATGTCCATGGACTACAATTCCCTGGCAGGGGCTCATGGGAATTGTAGTCCATGAACATCTGGAGGACCACAGGTTGACTACCCTTGCTGTAGACCAGGGGTAGTCAACCTGCATTTGCTGGCATGGGGCTCATGGGAATTGTAATCCATGAACATCTGGAGGACCACAGGTTGACTACCCTGCTGTAGACCACAACTGATCTGCAGGTGACTAAGCATACAATTAAATACACCTTGAACACACTAAAACATTTGCCCAATGTGTTTTAAATGTGGAGATCAAAAGTAGTAAAGATATGCACGTATCTATGCTATGCCTCCAGCTCATTTATGAGTGTCACAGAAATAATTCCATTACCTTGTAACTCACATATCTCAGTAACTTACCAGTGGTTCTCTGTTTTTGACAAGCCGGATTATTTTTACAGAGTCTTCTTCTTCATCAATGTCATCAGGCATGGGAGGCAATACTGGATCATAGCTTTTTTGAGCCACAGTGTCATGCACAGAAAGCAAAGCCTGAAAATAATAAATTAACAAATACATCATCAGCTACAAAGTATAACTCGGGGGGGGGGAGGAAATAAGTAAAAATAGTTCATATTGGCAGTTTACAGAAGAGGACAGTAATGCTGAATTCCGGTTCCACTGCTGTATGGGTTGGGCCTAACAGTAGTAATCTATTCTTATATCAGAGAACAGAGAAATTAAGTACTTTGTTGTTGAAGTGAGTGCTAGGAACAATCTATTATGGTTTGAAAGGGTGAATATGCTCTAAATCTGCTCTTGCAAAATATTAGAATAATGCAAGAGAAAATTCTGCTAGTCAAACTATATGTTAATAGGACAACTATGTTAAGAGCTTTCAAATTATATCACATGTACATATTCCTCAGGCATCAGAAGAAAGCCTCTCACCCAAGGTTTCTCTCCCTGTTCATGAAACTAAACTGAAAGGACTAGAGGGTATGCCTTACATCACAGGCTGCTATTGGAAAGTGGCCTAGGTTTTCAGAATCACAATCTACATATAAGATTGTATTCATTATAGGCAGCTTTAGAAAAATTGTTTTAGCTACAGTTCTGTATATATGATTCCCTAATGTAAACATGGTCCATATTTAGAACTTTAAAGGGTGGTATGAGTCAAATTCCTATACAACCTAAATATAAATATTGATGTTCAGCCACATTCTTAGACATGATCTAGCTCAAAATGCATATACTTAGAAAATCCCCTGCTATGTCTGGTGCATTTTTTTCCAGATTAAAGCATTTATCTGCCTTCATTTCTCTATGTTGTAGGGTAAAAACTAAGAGCAAAGGAAACATGAACATTTGCATTTACATTCCAGTTTGGAATTTTGACTTTAACAATGTAAACTGCTATGGAAACCCAATGGAAAAAAGCAGGGTATAAATGAAATAAATAATACATCCATTTTCAGAGGGTAGGATCATCACTGCCACATCAGTCAAGCAACATAGCACTCTTGGTTTTGTCAAAGGAATACTTTATATTTGCTATCACAAGAAATGAAATGGACAGTTACATCTTTTCCACAGCAGACACTTACTATTGTAATTCAATTGTACTCCAGTATTTACATCCATATGATACCATGTGTTTATCATCAAACTATGACTGCTATACTCAGTAAAACGATATGGAATCAATTTTTTTTTATCCCTTGCAAAGTTATTGTAGCATGCGACTTCCTGCCACAAAATAAGCAATTTCCTGTTCTGAAAATACATTTTAAAATGTTTTATACCCACTAGTCAGAACTGATGGATTTACCTGCACGGAACCATCTAGAAAAAGCAAGAGACTTTTGTCTCTTCAGACTCCTACTTGCTTTAGCTCGCAGTTTATAACCTCAGCAGACACCTTTGACTATCTAGACCAGGGGTAGTCAAACTGTGGCCCTCCAGATGTCCATGGACTACAATTCTCATGAGCCCCTGCCAGCAAATGCATGGGAATTGTAGTCCATGGACATCTGGAGGGCCGCAGTTTGACTACCCCTGATCTAGACTATTCAAGTTCATATAAATATGCAGCCAGTTTATGTAATCTGGTAAAAGTGTTAAGCATCTCCCCGCCACACACACACACACTTTGTTTTGGTTTTGACTCCTTTTGGCAGGATACAAGATGACAATTTTAAAAAATTCACATTATAAATGTATTTAAATTATGACTTAACTTTCTTTTAAAAATCTAGATGATAGTACTACTATTGAACTGTTTTGCATGCACTGTGCATGCTTATTGTACATCTTGAAGCCCTGGGGGCTTACGACACCCCTGGAAGGGTTTTGCTAATTGGATGGGAGAAAGTTTTGTATATATTTTTAATTTTTATTACAAAAATATATTTGGGTGATATGACCAAACATGGTCATGTCGACTCCCTGAATGATTGGTGTGGAGGGGTGGGACAGAGAGGGATTCCAGCCACACAAATCCTTGCTGGCTGAGGCTTGTCATGCATGGCTAGAGTCCACTTAATTGTGTAACTAGTGTAACTAGAGTCCACTTAATTGTGTAACTAGAGTAACTAGAGTCCACTTGATTGTGTGTGTGGGGTGGGGGGAGATGGAGCAGCATAGGCCTGCTCCAGCCCTGTTTCTGGTGTTGGGGTGGGTGTGGAGGTGATGGAGTGGCATGGGTTTGCCCCCATTCTGTTTCTGCAGGCTCCCACTGAGGACTCCCTTTAGTGAAGTTGAGCAAACTGGTAAACAGCCCAGAGTGCAGGTACGGTTCTGTTCACAAATCTGAAAATATTTCGGTGGTATCACTTCCTGTACTATGTGAGTGGCCTTATGATCTCACACCTGGTGGGAGTATCTGGGTGATGTCAGTTCTGGGGGCATGGCAGAAAGGTGTGGCCCGCTGACATCACTTCCGGGGTTTCTTGAAGCCTAAAGAATGTTTCATGAGTTTCTCAAAGTAAAAAGGTTGAGAAAGGCTGTAGACTCTTCAAGCTAGAAAAAATAAGAACTGTCAAAGCAATCAATGTTCCAGAGTCTGCAAAATGGCACTCTTCCAACAGGCTTATGGATGATGCCATGGTTAGTGAGGCTTCCCTCCCATTCCCCTTGGCTTAAAATTCTCTAAACCCAGTTAAGTTTGTTTAATATTCTCTAAATCCAGTTAACTTGACAAAGGGGAACTAAGAGGCTGTGGGAGATATAGGTTTTATTTGTATTATTATTTATTGTAAATCATCCCGAGTCCACTTGTGAGTATAGAAATCTAATAAGTAAATAAATAAACTATCATCCTGTATAGAGTCATTCATTCATTTTTAAGTTTGTGGAAATAAATTAATGTCATCACCATTCATGTCCAGGGGATAAAAGTCAATGCTAAATTTACATTAGAAATGAAAGAGATTTAAACCAGAATCTGCATGTAAGAGAGTCTAATCACTTTCACCAAACCATTAAACTTGCACTGGATACTGAACTATGGGGCTTCTCCACCCCACTTCCCACCTGCAGCTAGGCTCCTCGCCAATTAAATCTGCTAGAGCTACAAACTCCAACATCAGTGTAAATGTGAAGGCACCAATAGGGAGAAATGGTTCTTGCTGTTCCATAGAAATACTGGGACGTATTCATACTCAATGAACCATAGAAAGGAGCATAACTCAGAAAACAAGACCTTCCTGCACCCCCCTTCCCCCCGAAGTTCACCAAGATTCCAAAGTCTGTTCCTGACAGTCAGGACACTTTCATGAACAAAATGAAATAGTTGGGGGTGGGGGCTGTACAGAGCCTGCCTTTTTCCTCCTTGGCAGCTTTATTTTTAAAGAAAGACTAGACATTTTGTTATTTTGAAACAAGGTATTCAAGCTGTTGTTGTTCAGCATTAAGTAGGCTGAAAAAAGACAAGCCTGCTGCTCGATTTGCATGCACAGATGTTCAAACTCACCATGAGTGCCCAAAGAGCCTTATGCCCCCATCAAGCAGAAAAGGCAATTCCCAAGCAAAACAGAGTCAGAAGAATATTGCTACAGCATATCTCATGTAATGCTGCTTTTCAATAATGGAGTTATGCTTATCAAAATAGGCATGAACTTAAATTATTGAACTGTACTTGTAAACTGTAAACTGCACTTCTCACATCTAGTTAAACATTCCAATGCTTCACAAGAGGTTGGAGTGTTTCATTTGACATGTCTATTGTCACAACAGGATAAAACGATATTCAAAATATTTTTCTGTATATGTAACTTGACGTTCACTACTGTATCACATGCTTTCACAACTTGCATGCTGGGCCTATGCCTGTTTATTTGGGAGCAGTGTATAATCATTGCAGCACAATGACAAATAGTGTTTAGAATCTTATAAATTAAAGTAGGTCAAAATCACTACCACCTCATAACCTTAGTAATGTGGAATAAATACCCCGGGCATCTCTAAGAAGGGCACAATGTTCTATGAAGTTAACCATCTGTTTCAATATTTATAAGATCTGTATACAACCTTAATAAATCATGGTTATAAATGAATTTTGTATCGTTTTCCAGTCTTTCTCTGAATTTAATTCTTCTTGACAAAGATGACCTTCCCAGTACTCTACTGCTCTGGCATTTGAGCCACTTTCCAAGGACCATGTGCTTAATGAAGAGAGGCTAATCCTTCTCTTCCTACCCTCATTCACAGGTAAAATCCAAGACTATGAATTGGCTTCTGGTCAGGCCAGCTAAGTGGGCACACATGAATTCTTGCAGTAGGGAGGTTATCTATTTTGCTCACAGAATGTCTGATATGCGATTTCCTCAATTGGTCAGCTGGATGGCAGCTACCAGCATGATGTGTTCCTACATGCAGGTGAAGCTCTGGACACCTTGCCTGATAACCTTGGGCCTACATTACTATTTGCCTGTTTGCAAATCTTTCTTTGCTAGAGGAACATGGTTTAAATTCCAGCCCAACAGCTGCAGCAGTCCCAGCTTCCGAGTAGCAAGCAACCCCTTGCTCTATGCATCTGCGCAGAGCTGCCCATGGCTTCTGGACAAATACCATCTCTTTGTCCTAACTGGATCTGTGCTAAATCTCCCAACATTTAGGATATCTTTCTTTTTGCAATGATTAGCAACTTTTTATATCTTTTGGCTTTCCTGCTTTGAATGCAATCTTATTAAAAGGTTTTAGAACACTGCTGGGGTTGGATGTCTGTTACATCACAGTCTGGTTATAGATACCAATCAGGTTAACATGTCCATGAGCGCTAATGCACCGGCTGGTCTGAATCAGGGCCAGAGGTATTTTGAGCATTAACACAGTTAAGAGTGTATTTTCACTTAAATAATGTTTCTATTTTAGGTGCTTCCTATGAGAGGGTAATACCAAGTTATACCTGTATTTCAAATAAAGTGTAATTTTTTAAAATACCACGGAACATTCAGCTTTGCCCGGTAATTAATGCTTATAATAAACTTCTGCCATAGGTTTATTATGAACTAATTGAAGCCAAAAAGAAACTGCTGAAAGAAACACAAGCCAGCAGTGTAATACTATTTTCCTGGCTCAGAGCAATAACTTGTAATTGACCGTTTAGCTCATCCAGAAAAAAAAATGGCAAATGTGTTGAGGGTAAAATACTGTTCTGTCAATGTCGATTTGTTAGGAATTTTAATCCCATTCTGTACTGAATGCCCAGTGTGGGTTACAGCAAAAAGAAATTAAATCTAAAGTTTTCCCTTCTATCCTACTTCCACAGCAAGTGCTTAACCAGGGTGATTTTATGATTCTCAAGGAACGTGCATGTAGGCAAGATTCCAAGAGAGATGAGTTGCAGGAGGATCAACTGCCTTTGGAAATAAATTTGATTTGTGACTGTGAATGTACTTTTAGGATCAACAACATGTACACAGATGCCTAACCAACAATCACCAAGCCTATTACTCCCATCATAATAAATGATAGTAAAAATTGTTACTCTTTAAAGTGCCAAAGGACTTCTGTTTTGCTTTGCTACCAAAAGCCAGCCAAAGATGCCTGCCTAGCATCACACTGCATCTTGACCCTTAAGAGTTCCACAACTATGGTTTAGCTGCCAAATATGACTCTATGTGCTCATATACTGAATGTGTGCAACATCTGGAGAGGGGTGTCAAGTTATCTTCTGCTTGGTTCCTATATACAGCGACAGGTTTTCTCCACGTATTCTCTTCCATATACAGAATCGTATGGAAAAAATTCTCCCTGATCCAAGGTCTACATGAGTATGGCCTGCAGTATCCATTTTTTAAAATGGCAAAACAATTGTGATTGCAAAAATGGAGCTGAAGACTATATTGGTATGCAGCCTTTGGAACTGTTTTTGAAATTGTATCTGCAAAGGTGGATTTGGTGACTTATCAAAAGGGGAGTTATACATATTTTAAAGCCAAATTAAACTACTGGCCCAATTTATGCCAGGAGTATCTGTAACTAGTGGGAATTAAGCGGTTGTTCCCCATTTCATGCATTCCTTACAACATAATATTTAAGAGATTGCTATACAGTAACATCTGTTCCACTTAATATTTCTGGTAAGGCCTAGGAGGAGGATCTGGTCTCATGACTTAAGTGCCATTCAGCGCTTAGCACCCACTCAGGGCAGCTGTCCTGCCCCTGAGTGCCTCCTCCAACTGGCTTGCCTGTCTGCCCAGAAGCCAGCCAATCGCCTTCTGTCCCCCACCACTGACCACCCCTTCCTCTTCCCTCCGAGGCTCAGAGGCTGCAGATCCCTGCTGCATTTGAGCTGCCCCTGACGGTGAGTTCCCTGCCTGGGAGCCTCCGGCCTTTCCAGGTCTTGGGAAGAAAGAGAGGCCATCTGCCGAGTTCTTCCACCCCTCTGCCCATTTCTCAAGTTTAAGAAATCTGTTTTGTTTGCCTGTGTTCCCAATCCCTGGATTTAAGTATCCTTTGATGTGGCTATGTTAAGATCTTATATATATATTTATAAATCATTTAGATTATCGCTACCAAGCAGTGGTATCAGAAGGAAATTTTTGCTCATTATATCATCTATGTTGATTTATCTTGTAATAAATGTTAAGTACTTCAACTTAGTTTATGCCAAACAGCCTACTCAGAAGGAAGATTTTTTAAAAGAAATTCAACCTTCATTTCTTTTGCCCTCTACACACCAGGGCCCTATATGAATTAGGACAATGTTCCTGTATTCTTTCTTCTATAATATCCAATTTGAAAGAGCACTGGCACTGGAAGACTTTTGCAAATCATAGCAAGCTACCACAAACATAGTGATAATGTCTCAAATGACTTAAGCAGAGTTTCCTTTGCAGTTTTGTATAGCCACAAAGTCTCGGGGAATGTTCAAACTATTTGCAAATGTTGAAAACTGAGAACGGGCAAATGAGTGCATTTTAACAGGTGCAAGCAACAGATCCTCACCTTCAGATTGGGTTTTGACAACAGTTTCAGCAATTCTCTGATCTCACTGGTTAGTGGTTTGCTCTGCAGCTCCTCAGTCAGCTGTAAAGAGGATTGAGGTGACACAAAAGAACATCAGCAAGACCATTGTTATACTCAGTATTTTGGTGACAACCTCAAATCAATCTTGTTCAAGGTTATTACTTTCCAGTGTGTTCAGCATGAAGAAAAACAGAGTATCAATCATTACTCTTCATTTTCTGGCCTTCATGCTAGTTTCTGGCCAGGTCTTTTAACTGAGTTTAACTAAAGTAATCATATCTGGCAACAGTACATCCAGATCACATTCTGATTTATTGCAATGATGGCAAATCCCAGCACTTCATCTAAGTGAATGGTCCTTTGCGTGCAGACAAAGGGCTGCTTGTAAAAACGAATGGATCAAACTTTGACACTGTCTATAAAAAACAGCTTCTGAATGAAGTGGTGAAATCTACACTGCTTCCAAAAATCCACAGTAGCTATGCTGTTTAGAGCTGGGAGAAGGAAACATAGTGCCCCTACAGTGCTAATACTCTGAACTTTATTATGTTTACATACACAGAGCAAGTAAGCTTGTTAAATGTTAGACAGGTTAATCAGAGTAATAAGACTGGTTTTAGATTACAATATTCAAGCTAAAAGACAGCTTTTAATAACTCTCAATTATTTACATTTGGTCATACCACAAATAATCAACCTGAATACAACCAAAGAGGTAGCAAAGTATCCAACTTGAATACAATAATTTGATAAGACCAAATTCTTCATTGAAAAGCTGTTAACATGGTATGTTGCATTGTTTCAGCATTTCAGTTACTTCAGATTGAATCCCACTCCCACCCCAAGAGAGGGAAAAGAAAAATTTCCTAGTACAATATTATGAGATTAAGTGGATTTAGGAGAGTTATACCACAGAGCCTGTAAAACAAAACTATTCCACCAAGCATATAGTTGTATTTGTGAGTACCTGCATTGTGCAGTAGTTGTGAGTTCCTGCATTGCGCAGGGGGTTGGACTAGATGACCCTTGGTGACTCTTCCAACTCTATGATTCATATGATTGGGGCCCAAAATAACAACCACTAATAAATGCTAGCCTTGGAAGAGATGGAAAGACCAGCTCCTAATGCCAAAATCCTATCTGGGAATTTTAGTTGGGGGCATTTAATTTAATAATGTTTTAACCTATTTGTATGATGTTTTATAATATGTTGTCACCCACCCTGAGCAACACGGGAAGGGTGAACTAAAAATATTTTATTTTATACCCTACTAAGACTTCAATGAGCTTAGGAGGATACAATCGTGTTTACAATTGCACTTAAATGTAACATACGTTCAGGCTAAAGACTGCCTAAAGGTAAAGGTAAAGGTATCCCCTGTGCAAGCACCAAGTCATGTCTGACCCTTGGGGTGATGCCCTCTAGCGTTTTCATGGCAGACTCAATACGGGGTGGTTTCCCAGTGCCTTCCCCAGTCATTGCTGTTTTACCTCCCAGCAAGCTGGGTACTCATTTTACCGACCTCGGAAGGATGGAAGGCTGAGTCAACCTTGAGCCAGCTGCTGGGATTGAACTCCCAGCCTCATGGGCAGAGCTTTCAGACTGCATGTCTGCTGCCTTACCACTCTGCGCCACAAGAGGCTCAAAAAGACTGCCTAGTTAGGTTAAAAAAAAACTCCAGCTATGGAGAACTATGTGTGGTGCTGAAGCAAACTGGTCGCATTCAGCATGCTCACACTGAACAAAACGTTGAAAAGCCCCAACCTGTAAGGTTAAATATTAACAGTGAAAAATGGCATAACCCAACCCCCTCTCATCATTATGGTTATACTCTAAGCAGCTTCAGTTGTGCATAAACCAACTATTCATTGAATATGAGACAGTAATAGATCTGATTCAGTGCTCGTGGTCTCAGGTTTGAGCCTTTTCAAAATCATGTAGTAAAATAGCACAAAGCAAAGAGAAAGTGAATGCTTATAATTGCAGAGGCCATAACAGGACAACTGAACTGGTGATTCAGAATGGTCCTGAAAAGTGATTCAGAATGGTCCTGAAAAATGGTCCTGGTGATTCAGAATGGTCCTGAAAAGTGCGGAGAAATCAGTGCAGCCCAGCCATTGTTCATACGTTCCTTAAACAAGGAAAGGACTGACTTTATCATCATACATATATATTTGTTGCTCATTGATACTGAAACACTTAACTTCTAGCCAGCTCACAGACAATATGTGGAATATGGACAGGTTGCATGCATTAATAATAGCAGAAACTCGCACCTGCTTTTTATCATTCTAAAAAAGAAAAACAGCTATTTTTGAATTCTGTTGTTCTTCAGATTTTCTTTAAAACTTCACACTGGAAGGAGATCCAAATTTTATTAATATGAATGTTCAAAACTGGTTAATTTCCTTCTGCTTCCCAAGAGTACAACTGTATGATTTTAGTGTGCCATAATGTTTAAGAAACTAATTAGAACCAAGCGTTTCATCAGTTACCTACAAATGGTTAAAAAAAAAAAGTATCTTACCAAAAATTGCCCTTCAGTGTATACCACTGTGCCAAGCATGCCTAAAGTTTCACTTAAATCAGTTTAACTTTACTCTGCCCACCTTAAGTTTTGTCACAGTTTATACAGGTGTGCGTACAATTCATCAGGGTTGTAGAACTCACCATATAATGCAGAAAAAGCAGGCTTGATTTTTTATTAATAGAAATTACAGTAACAGGAAATTAAATACTCTATCAATGCCAGCCATTCTAGATTTTATTTTTTAGTTATGAAAGTAATTTGAAAAGCTTTAATATCCATAAATCTCTGCTGCTTAAAAAAGGGGATTTTCTGACAGCCCCTTCCTATATCTTTCACAAGACTCGTTTCTTCACTATCATCTGTCATTTTTCTTATTCTGTCAGCAGTTTAGCTATATTATTTGTCTTTATTTTTGGAAAACATTTCTCTGGTCTATGACCCATCAGTAGCTGACAGCTTCAGTTTCACTAAAGATTTCTAATATATAACTTCTCGTATGGAATACTAACGTAGAACAAAAGTCTACCTAGCTGTCATAGCAGTAAAAAGTTTAATAACATCAAAACAAAATCAGTAGCCCCATGATGACATACTCTTTGGAAACTTTTGACATCTACTTTATACAATCCCCTTGTTTTACACTCTGCTCAGAGACAGGTTTGGGAAATATGGTGCCCCCAATGGCTTCACTAAGGACACTTACGTCATCTGCCAAAGCTGATGCACCATGCAACATGGGGACAGGACTCTGTTTTTCATAGTAGTGTAATTTCTCGTGAATCTAGGAGACAAGAGAAGAAAGCGGATTTACCATCAGAAATAGTCTGGTAACCAAAACTGGCTAGCTAAACATTTGCAAAGAAACAACTTACGGAAGCATTTAGCAGTGAACATGTAGATGTAATCTATCACCAGCTTCTGGTGAAGCACTGTATGAAGTCAGATGGAAAAAATGCTAGGCATGTAGAACAATCCACAGAAAAACTAAACATTTATGATACCCTCCTCCTTTTCTGTTTTTGAACCTATTTTATATTCTAATCATATTTTTAAATTCTGCTACGAAAAACAACGTAAGATATAAAAATGAGGATATGAAAATGAAGCACATTATTATTTATGAAATTTGTTTGGCCATTAATTTGGACATATCATAAAGCAAGTAATATTTTTAAGCTTTATGCATTATGTATTAGAGTTTACAGTTCTCCCCATCTTTACCTCCCTTCTCCTTTGCAGCTCTTCATCCTCCCCCTGTCCTTTCTACTTACCCTTCCTCAGGTGTCTTCATCTATCACTTTAATCCCCCCCCCCAACATTTGTTTCTAGCCCTGCTGAACAGAGATGTTTGATCTACACTCTGGGGGAAGGCTCCAAATTATATATAGACAGAAATTAGATTTGAACCTAGTTTTCGGAGTATAAGTTTTAAGAGTATTCTCTCTTCATTAGAAATTGTCAATATTTGAATTACTCAAAATTGCAAAATTGATCAACTCTAATATTTAAAGCACTTAATGACCTGTGATCCACATATTTGAAGGACTATCTCCTTCCATTTGCTCCTGTGCACCAATTACCTCTTCTCCCTCCTGTCTCTGCTTCAGTTCTGACAACTTCAAAAGCAGTTAATCTACCCCATACTGGATAGAGCTGGTAATGTATAACATTAATGTAAAATACACAAGAAAGTTCAGTGTAAAACAGCACAGAATGGAGCATAATTCTCTGTGGAACATCCAGACTGTGTAGCTTGTAAGCCTCTATGATGCAAGTCTCAATTCATCTGCTGATGGCTGACTTGGACATCTTGTTACTCATGTTTGGTGGCGAGGCAGAAATGAACAAGGTATCAGGTTGAACATCATTTGCTTGTGGGCCCATTCTCCCTCCTGATCACCTAACTGCTGAGCCAGTTTGCTTGTACATTCACTGTTTCCTTTATGTGTTCTGCCCAGATGGATAGCAACTTCTTCTCTGCCTGTATAAGGCGTTTGGTTGCTTACTTGTGATGTGCTGATGATCTGGAACCCCTCTGTTGACATATGCTTTTGCCACTATATTGTCTGTCCTTATCAAAACATGGAAGTTGGCGACCATGGCTACCAAGTATAGAAAGGCTAGAAGAATGGCTCAGAGCTCTAGTGATATATAGAGCTGTTTTCTTCTTGCTCCACTGCCCCTGTACCGGATCCCCTTCCAGCGTCACTACCCACCCAGAAAAGTTTGCATCTGTGAATATTTGTTTCACTTTTATAGCCCAATACTTATGGCCCAGCATAGGGTTGGATGTCTTCATCTACCAAGCTAGACTGGTTTTCATCTTTACGGGAACATGGGTGGACAACGATCAAAGCACCTCTATTTAAGAAAGATTGTAGAGCTGACCCAAATAACTTTAGACTGATTAGTCTATTAAACATAATCAACAAGCTATACACTAAGTATCTCTGTTTGTCACTCTGCAATTGGTTAGACCAAGGTTATCTTGAGGATGAACAAGAAGGCTTCAGGCAGGGCAGGTCAGCAATAGATCACTGATTCATTTTGACTACTTTGTTGAAAAGCATGTATGCTCTACAAAGGGTTCAGTTTTTGAAGCACTTATGGACCTGAAGGCTGCTTTTTACACTGTCCCATGTGGACAGTGGCGGGCAAAACTTTCAGGCTCTTTAACTGAAAAATTTCTATTGCTCCTTCACGTAAAATACAGTCATGAGAGCCAGCTGTCTAACCCTATCCCTTCTGAGAAAGTTGTGAGGCAAGGTTCTTTTGACCCACTTTCTATTTAAGATTTATGTAAACTCTCTTATAAAATGTCTTCAGAACAGTGATACGTGTGCCCCAAAACTGAAGAGGAAAAAGTGCCAGTACTTATATATGCAAATAATGTGATTATTCTCTTACAAACTTGAGTGGGCTTAAAGCGAGTCCTGGAAACATTGAGCCAGCAATGCCAAGCAGAACATCTAATTATCAATTATTCAAAAAGAAAAACAATGCATTTTAACAACAAATTTAGAAAATTTGTCTAGCAGATTAATGGGAACTATATTGAGCAGGTTAAGTGCTTTGAATATCTAGGAGTAGTTTCCCAATATAATGGAAAATGAGCCATTCACATACAAAATATAATTCAATCTGATCAAAGAAGTGTAAATATAATACCTAGGCTTTTTAGAGCAAAAGGAGCTGGATTTATTCCAGCTGCAATCAAGTTGCATACTGCTAAATCATTAGCCCAACTTACTTATGGAGCCCAATTCAATAACTTCAGTGCAATGGAGAGAGTTCAATCAGACTTTTAAAGAGTGATATTTAATGCCCCCAAATGCACAGTCAATGCCGTACTTAGGCAGGAGGCTGGTCTATGCAAGGTAGAAACAAATGTTTGGCTGTTTATCATTAATTACTGGATGAAAATACACCAAAACCCAATTGGACTAATTCCTTTTTTTCTCTTGGCTGTGCCATATGCAGAAAGGTCTATTAAAGTAATTAAAAAACTACTAACTATAGGTCTAGATCCAGTGCAACTTCTGGAGGTGGCATTGAGAAAGGACAATTCATTGGTCCATCAGCGGCTCATTGATATTGAAATCCAGAGTGAGTTGGCAATTCTATCAAAGCCATACTGTTCCCTAAAATCGTGGACAGGAATTTCAGCAGCCCTTTATCTATTGACTGCTATTTTTACTAAATTTAGATGGGCCTTTTCCAGAGGTTTTGATGGCTTCTCTTCTGCTGTACTTTATGGAAATTCAAATCCTGGCCTATAGAGCTATGTTGCTGTCCATGTAACCACTAATGTATACTGAGACAATTTTCCATATAGTCCTCCATTCTGAATTTTATAGTGATGACAGAAAGAACATAATTACTCCCCTGCTGGTGTGATCCAAGCATCTGAACAACTCAGAACGTACAGAGTTGTTCTTGACCAAATTCTTATCAGAAGATAAAGAAGCTACTATACCATATGCTGTGGGAAAATTTTGTTATCTTGCTTGTAAGAAATGAAGTATCTTGAAAAAGGAATTAGGCGGATGATTTAAACAAGTGTAAATGCTCTACATTTTAACACAAAATTATATAAATAGTTGTTTATTTATATTGTTATTATAACTGTTTTATCTGATAATTTACACTTAATTAATAGCTGTTGTCTTTAAGAATTAATGTTAGTTGCAATTCCTTTTATTGCTATTTTGTAAATGTCTGTGACTGTTCTATGACTGTAACAATAACACTGAAATTAAAATTGAAATTAAGAGGCAACCTGACATAAAGGTAAAGGTAAAGATATCCCCTGTGCAAGCAATGAGTCATGTCTGACCCTTGGGGTGACGCCCTCCAGCGTTTTCATGGCAGACTCAATATGGGGTGGTTTGCCAGTGCCTTCCCCAGTCATTACCGTTAACCCCCCAGCAAGCTGGGTACTCATTTTACCGACCTCGGAAGGATGGAAGGCTGAGTCAACCTTGAGCCGGCTGCTGCGATTGAACTCCTAGCCTCATGGGCAGACAGCTTCAGACAGAACCTGACATAACTTTAACCAAATGAAGTTCTTCTTGGATTCTAATCTGTTCCAGTCCCTTTGAATCACTTGTTCCTGAAGAGGAACTCCCTAGCTTGCCAGGCTGGTGTGTGTAATGTTTGAGGGGGGACAGTCTACAGTCAACCATTGCAGTGAAATTGATCAGCAGTAGATTCAGGATGGGAATAATATCTCTTTATATTACAAGTAATTAAAACATGGAATTTGCTGCCCCAGGTTGTAGTGATGGTTACAAGCAGACAACTTTAAAAGGGGATTAATCAATTCATGGAGGATAAGTCTACTAGCCCCTGTGTCTGAAAGGAACCACCATGTTCAAAGGTGGTAAACCTCTGAATAGCAGTGCCAAGAGGCAACATCAGGAGAGGGTCTAAGCTTCTATGTCCTGTTGTTGATCCTCCTCAGGTACTGGTTGGCCAATGTGTGAGATAGGAGGCTGGGCAAGATTAGACGGCCACTGGATTGCTCCACCAGAGCTCTTTTTATGTTCTTAGTTTATCAACACCATTTCAAAGCATTGTTGATGGACAATTTGACTCTGAAAGAACTGGATAAGCCTCTCAAGTGGAATTTAAGGGAAGAAATCTGCGGTGCCTTGAGTTATCCACAGTTACGTAGGACTTGACTGATCAGAACCAAATGCTTCCCTTATTGTGTGGCCCCTCCTCCAACCTGGAGACACTGTAAGATCTTTTGGTCTTCAGATGCCATAAGTGAGGGGGAATGTATCTAGTATGATATTAAAGACAGGATTTTTGATTAAAGCAAGAACTGCTGAGGGCATCCCCAGCAGAGAACAGCCTGATATCCTGAACACTCTTGAGAAAATACCAGTAAGGTTTTTCTGAACTTTCAAAGCTCCTTACACCTTTTTATCATAAAAAGAGGACGCTTTGTGGCATAATAAATAAAGGACTTGCTGTTTCCGTCACAAGTCCCAGATGATATAATAAAAAAGCTACGAAGTACCATTTGCCTATTTCCTGGATACTAGATTCATGTCAAGACTGTTATCTTGTCTGAATCAATCACTTTTCATTATAACCCCACTATCTTAAGGACGAGCACAAATCAGGAAAATGAGGTTTGGTTCATGATTTGTAGCCAAGCCACAAACTTAACTGAATCAGGAAGTTTGTTCACAACTGAACTGGATTTCAGAAGGCCCGAAAACTGCTGCTCAAATGTTTCAGGCTGTCTTGTGCCATCCCTTTAAAGTTTTGTGGCTTTTATAGGGAACAGAAAGCAGGATTTTTATGTATTTTCAGATTTATATGCTGCTAGTCCCTTTAAATCCCTGCTTCTTGCTCCATCCACAAAACACCACAAACATCTTTGAAAGTCTGCAAGCCAAGAACAGGGCAAAAATTGATAATGAACTTTGCTTCACAGTTTAGTCTGTACTCAACTCTATTTAGGAGGTCTGCATGATCCAATCACAGACTGGATCCTGGACTGGAATCCTAGATCCTAAAGAGGCACCAATCACAGCACAATCAAATATCTACCACCACTTATTTTCATTGACTACTGATGTATTATCAATCCACAAGGCAAAATTTCTCAAGCACTGAATTAATACAGAAAATGATTTCACTTTAAGTAGACAGAACAATTTAAATGCTGGCTATAAGCCCCTTACTCAGTTCTGCTTTTTAAATGCTTGTTGATCTTGAGAAAAAAAAGTCTTTCCCACTTTGACTTCTTTGTTCCTTACAACAACAAAATAAAGCAACTATTATTTGGGAATTCAGAGACTTCATTCAAACAAACTTTTTCAAGCAGATAGTAAGAAAAGGTTTTGATGACTTTGCTTATAGGAAGAAGTCCCCTTGGTGGATAGAGGAAATTCAGATTAAAGCCAGACAAGTTACCCTTCCTCCAAGATAAATTCCCCTGACCCTTCAGAGCCAAACTCCCTGCTCAGCTACTGCAGAAAGAATTTCCTAAATTGGAGGTGGTTTTGTTGTGCCCTTTTAAGCTCAAGTTTCTTAGAACTTTTACACTCTTCAGAATATTTCAAAACCTGAATTAATCTCTATGCGAATGTGAACATGAGATCCTAGTAACAAATCTATTTTTAACACACGTGCACACAGCACACGTTACATGACTTAACCTTGCCTCCTTTAGAACTTGAGGTCCTTCATCTACAGAATCTGTTTTATTCTGTTTCTTTAACCATAAGAACCTCAGAGTATATTTATTAGATATACCTAAACAAGAACTGGATATTATGTGACATTTAAATCTATCAATGTTTGCATACAGAGGTGTAGAAGATTAGTTAACCCCAGACCTCTACTTTAAGTTACAGCAAATTGCTTCCACAACCTATATTCCAAGGAAACCTCACAGCTTACTTTATCTAGCCCAGTGAAACTCACTCAGAGGCTGAAGAGCCACATGTGGCTTGTTAATATACCATCAATGTCTCTTTTGGGTAGTGTTCTTGATGCAGTGTTTTTCTCATGTTCCCAAGGAAAGAAAAGAAGGGCATTGTCATCTCCAACAATCCCCTACTGTTCTCCTCAGCCTCTGTATTCTCATATCAGCTGGTAGGACAGTAAACTGTCCATAGAGAAGATAGGATAAAACCACCAAGACCACAGCAGCTAGGCAAGAAAAGAGCAACCTGGCCATACTAGAGTAATGCTGATTTTACTTCTGCTTCTTCAAAGCTAGCTCCCTCTCTTTCAGATGTTTTGGCAATCTCTCTCATCTAGCTCCTCATGCTGAGGAGAAGAGGCATGCGTGTATACCCATATGATTTAATATTGAGTAGTTCTTGTATTAATTAGGTACGCTTGGTAGGTGGCAAACAGGGCCAGCTCATGTGGCTCTTTTGGTTGATGTCCAATACAATGTGGCTCTCCACCCCTGATCTAACCAATGCTCTTCTTCTCTCAAAGACTGTTCAAACATCTACAGGAATGCCTAAATGGGCAGACAGCAATAATTCAGCAGAGTAGTTTACTGAAGTGGTAGACATGAAATAAAGTAAGAGATACCAGAATGAAAGTTTAATTTTTAAAATTGTCTTACTCATAAATTTTGGAATAGCTCCACTTGTAAGAAAAAAACAAAGTGTTAAGGCATAGCCAATGTATTCCCTTTTAAACAGTACAAGAAGTGAACCAACAAAGACTCATTGTGTCGGGATTCATCTTGGCTCTGCCCCAGAAATTTTTCAATGTCAACCAGTCACTATATATTTAAGAAGGAACTATAAAGTCATGGGACATAAGTTCCAGGCATGTATATGCCTAAGAGCTTTCTATTTAGAAAGGCATGGTGCACAAATACAGAGACTATTCAGGCAGTCTTCAGCACCATCGCCTAGATCAGGGGTAGTCAAACTGCGGCCCTCCAGATGTCCATGGACTACAATTCCCAGGAGCCCCCTGCCAGCGAATGCTGGCAGGGGGCTCCTGGGAATTGTAGTCCATGGACATCTGGAGGGCCGCAGTTTGACTACCCTTGGCCTAGATAATCAATGAACTGTGGGTTCACATGCTTTCTCCTCTGGGAGAGGCCAGGGGTTAGTCAAAATTGCCACTTTGCAAGCCTTAAGCGGGTGGAAAGGTGGAATAAAAATGCTTTAAATAAATAGATTAAAAGTTTTAGGTTTCCTTTCTAACACCTCCAGTTACAGTACCTTGGGAAGGAGGTAGTAGCACTGGCCTTTCTCTGCCTGAGATCCCAGAGAACAGCTATCAATTATCTATCAATAGATTTACTAAAGTCTCTGTATAAGGCAGCTTAACACGCTCTGCCACTCTTACCATACATGGTTTCCCTTTCAGTTTCTTTTTGAGCAGAAAGGTCAGGTCGCCATGATAGCCAAGACCAGAGTTGCCATGACATTCGAATTACCAAACTATGATTTAACATTTTCCTTCCAAACCAGAATTAGAAGGTCTGAAGTGAAATTCCAGTTCTGGAATAAAGGGAAAACACTATGTAACTTATCAGTTCATCCAATTAGGAAAAGCATACGTTTTGCAATAAAAAGACTTGGGGGAGGGCGGACTCTTTCATTTCCATTTCTTCATGCCAAAACATCCATCTGAATAAATTCTGATTTAAATCATTTCTGTATTTCATTTTTATTTCTGTATTTCATTTGCTTCTACAAAGCCACAGTTGTGGTTAAGGAAGCTGAATTACAACACTACTGGCTATAGAGAGAACAAATGTAAGAATCACACACTATTTGCTGTCCCTCCCATCCCTGGGCAAAATATTTAAGTATGTGTAGGTATACAATCCTCAAGACTCCCCCCCCCCTTTGAAGCAGGGGGGAGTAAAACGAACAGTTGACAGACAGACCTACCAAGCTGTTAGGTTTACATGTCGACAGCCATTTCACCAATCGATTTCACTCCCTCCTCAGAGATCAGGGCCCTGTCGGAAGCCATGGAGATCTGCAAGGCCTGCAAAATGGAGCTCTTCCGCCAAGCTTATGGCTGAGGCCAGCGCGAAAACTGACTGAACAACTTATCCAGACCTCCCTCCACCCTAGTCTACCCTCTTCCCCCCTCACCCCCATGGGGCTAGCAGTTTTAAGTAGGAATAAATTTTTAATCATCATTTATTTTAATTTTTTATATTTTTACAATAACTGATATCGGGTTACATGCATTGCTATACATTTTGTTGTAAACAACCCCGTAACTAGTCACGAGCAAGCGGTACAGAAATCCCCAAATAAATACATTTAATTAATGCTACAGCTGCTATTTATGTTATTGGGAGGCTTATCCTCCCCACCCCACATACTTTTTAATGACTTCATTTTTTTTTTTTTTTTGCAACCCTGCGTCTTCCTTTAGGGTTGTAGAGATATTATGGCCTTGTAGAGAAGTTACAAGCTCTGTGGATTTGCAAAGAGTTTCTCTAAACCTTTTTACTTGATCTGTTAAAGGTAATTTCACCTCATTCTGTCTAGGATATCAGCTTCCCCTACCATCATCACCTCCATCTTATCGGGATTCAATTACAGCTTGTTTACCCTCATCCATCTGTCCACTGCCTCCAGATGCGCCGCATCTAGAGGCTTAATTGTACCTCAGATATATCTGGATGTCACTGGCATATTGAAGACACCTAACTCCAGACCTACAAATTATCCAATGCAAAGATTAAATGTTATTCATTATTCATAGACTATTCTATTGTTTTAAAGCAGTGGTTCCCAACCTTTTTATCACCGGGGACCACTCAACGCCTTTTACTGAGGCCCAGTGGGGGGGGGGGTAGTTTACTCCTCTACTCTCAACCACTGCCCTAACACTCTCTGATCGCTATGGTAATGTTTAAACATCCCTTCAAAATAAGATACAGACACGCCACAACAATGAACATAAGGAACATTTTATTTTCATGGAAATTTTAACTCATGACAATGACAAATCAATGGGACAATGACAAATCAATGAGCTTGTTTCTCTGCAATGAGATAGTCCCATCTGGGAGTGATGGGAGACAATGACACCCGAAGTGTGTTGTAAAGGGCCGGGAGGGGGGGGGAGAGAAGGCGTCCTTTGGGGCCCACCTCCAATTAGTCGAAGGACCACATGTGGTCCAAGGCCCACAGGTTGGGGATCGCTATTTTAAAGGACAAATAGGGCTCAATTCTTGTTATCATCTTGACTGGATTACCACTTCTGTTTGGAACGTTTGCTTTTTGCTACCAAAGGTAAACAAAAATATTTTCCTGGATTTCTAATCCTATTGGCCAAATGTACTTAGTAAATTCATGTACAAAAAATTATGAGGTGAATGTATGCATCGCATTTATTGCAAAACTTCTGTCTAATATCAGTTTAAAATAGCCATCTCTTTACTCTTTAAAGTTGCTTATTTGAATAAAAGGACCACTATATCAGGGGAGTAAGAAATCATTGAACCCTGGAATTGGAAGATCACCTAGTCCAAGCCCCTGCTCATTGCAGAGTAAGCCTTACAGAGTAAACACTTAACAAGGTATTTCCGAGAATATACTTTAATTTCTTGAGCCAGTAGCTACAGCTATCGTTAATCCAGATTAAGCATATGCATATCCTTGTAAAATAAGCCAAAAGTGGTACAGAAAGAGTCCCTACAATGAGAACATGCAATCCCTTAAGAAGGCTACGGCAGACTCCTGAAAGTGAACATGGGGGATTTGTGAGGATTTTACAGCGCCTCTTCTACATCCAGTTGAGTTTGCATTGCCATTTTTGCAGTACAAATTCATGGATTTCAGACTTATAAAACCATTAATCTCTGGCAGGATATGATTCCCTTCTCAAATGACTACAGCCACTTGGCAACTGGAAGAGAGAGCAGCCCAGTATTGGACTGAGATGACTTTTGTCTTTATTATATCAGAATTTTTCAACAGCAGAATTGGGTGCCACTTAAACTGCTGCAATTTCTGCCGACTCCTTTCTTCCAGGATTATAACCATTCAAAGACAATTCAGACTTGAAAAAGACTGAATTGTTGAAGGCTTTCACACCCAGAGTCAACTGGCTATTGTGGGTTTTCAGGGTTGTATGGCCATGGTCTGGTAACTAGTCCCTGACGTTTCACCTGTAAGTGTGTAGCCGGCATCTTCAGAGGTAGGGCATAGCAAGATGGGAATTTCTCCATGCTATCATATGGAGTGTGTGCACAGTTGCTAGACATTTTATATACTTCTCAGTGTGTTTTATGTAACGTATCACGTATCACGTTCCTGTCTTATCTGGGACTCTTCCAGGAGCTGGACTGGAAATAGGAAGCTTCTTTCCTGGGTCTGGTGGAATTCTTTTGAAATTGCTTAATGGATTTGCTAATAAACTCTACCCAGACACTGGAAAGGAGCATCCTAGTTCCATTCCAGCCCCTGGGAGACTCCCAAATAAGATCGGAATGTGATACATTATGTTCACCTCCCTGAGACCATATAAAATGTCCAGCAACTGTTCACACACTCCATACTTTTGTCATGGAGAGATTCATATCTTGCCATGTCCTACCTCTGAAGATGCCAGCCAGTTACCGGTGAAACGACAGGGACGAAAATGATCAGATCCAAGGGCACACAGCCTGGAAAACCCACAATAACCAGTTGAAAAAAGATTCCTGGATGTCTCTTTAAAATGCAAATCATGATCAGTTCACAAACACTTTAACATGGAAGTTTTTCTGACACTGAAAGGTCCTACATTTTGAGTGTAGCTAACAATCCAAAAATGACACAACAGACTGGAATGAGAGGTGGCTGAATTACAAATTATTACAATACTCAGGACAATGGAACCCACTGGGCTTGACAGATCTTATCTCACTATATATGCTAAGTCACTCAGTTCTCACAATGATGATGTTAGCCATTCTGTCGTGTCCGACTCCTGGCAATCCTATGGCTTAGCTGTCTCTACTTATACTCAGAGACTAAACTTTGTTGGTCTTCAAGGAGCCACTGGACTCAAACTTCATTCTCGCATTCTCAACAGGTCTGTATGCTAATATACTCCCAACTGTGTGCTAATTCACTGCCTTGACAAATCTTATATATCCTTATCCTATATCAGCTATAATCACCCAGTTTCTTATGCAGGCAACTATCCCTTCCTGGCAATTAAACTTCCCAACTCTTTTTCTACCAATACTTAAGAGTTGCCGAAATTTTGTTTCATTGTATCTGAAGAAGTGTGCATGCACACAAAAGCTTATACCGTGAATAAAACTTTGCTGATCTTAAAGGTGACACTGGACTCAAACTTTGTTCTGCTGCTTCAGGCCAACATGGCTACCCACCTATTTCCCATACAGTGCATCCTCTGCAACCAAGGGCTGAGCCCTAAATTTAATTCAAGCTGAAAGCCTTAGGCAAGCCCCTCTCAGCCTTAACTCCTCATTTGCAAAACCATTATACTAGTGACTCAGCTGGCATTTACAAGATGTTTGCAATAAAAAGTGTAAATCATTTTTCAAGTTCAAGAGTAGAATATACATTCTACTACCATTTTTCACTGGACACATCTATGTATTCATGATCTATTTCAATATGTTTATATGCTGAACACAATTTTCAATGGATGCAAGCCAATTAAAAAAAAAAAACCTTACCAGAATCTCAGTTGACTTTGTTAAAGGAAATTATTTTAAATTAATGTGGCTGCTGAAATGTTGCCATCTTTTACCTCAAAAATATATCCCGTCTAATTTTTGCTGTGAACATTTGTTTATTTAAGCTAAACTCCAGGCCTTGAATGTTGACCATGAAGGAGTCTCAGGTTTCCTGCTACTATTTCGTGCTACCTCATTCTAAACAAGAGCAAACATCATATGTTTGTTGCATCAGTGTATATTGCCAAAACATCACTATTAAATGAAATCATCCCTGTATTTTTGGTAGAATCCTTTAACAACTTCCATCCCTTGCAGAAGCAGAGCACTGAAACAAGGCTGTTTTGTTTTCACTGAGTAACAGTTTGATTCCTGGTTTACTAGAGGCTGCTCAAAATGTTTTTCCATGAGTGCTTCTCAAAGAGAATGAGCATTTAAGTGTGGTTTACCTTTACCAGTGAATGAAGGCTTTTTTCACCAAACATATCCCAGAGGAAGGTCAGGTCTTCCTGGCTGTCCACATGTGGCTGCAGCTGGGCTGGCAATGAAGCCAGCAGCTCATACAAACCTATAAAGTGAAAATAACACGAGAAGTGAAAGCTAAGGGTGATCTCATTAATTTCACTTAACCCTCTTGTGTAACTTGCTGCCGGTACCATTTTATATTAAACCAGTAATAGGTTTGGATGTAGCCAAAGAACACTCGAGTCAGAGAAAGAATGACTCCTCCTCCCCCTCTTAGTGTTACTAGTGGGATACTTTTTACTTTATTAACAGTTGCTAAAGCTTCTATAGGAACATATTTACTTAGCACTGTACCAAGAATTCATAATACTTTCTGGAAAGAGACAAATCCCAGAAACACACACATTCCTTTGCTTAATCGTTATTCCATTTCCCTTGATATTAAAGTGCAATGAGTCATGAATAGGAAAAACATCCTTAAAAGAACAGAGAAAATGGATGGGGTGGTCCATTAAAAAGAGTTTGTGGTTTCTCTAAATATTTCTCACTGATACATTGGTGTTTTTTTTTTTTAGGAACTTGGGTATAAGAGATATACGGCGGAATAAAAACTTCAAGACCAGCTCAACAGCAGTCAAAAGCCTTATATGTGTAAGCTGCACTGAGCAAGGGCATGCGCACAGAGGACTTAGCCAGGCTTCTCTGAAAGGGATTAAAGCAATGACTGCTCCTAGTTCTTTGTAGCACATCTCAAAGCAGTTCGCTGGGACAGACAGTAGCACAGTGTTTTCACAGCAGCAAACAGCAACAATTATCCATCATGTTGCTGTCTAAGAAACTTGGCAAAATGACTTGTAGAAGCTTTCTCAAAGGATGTAGCTTAACATGAGCCGATACCAACGCAGAGCATGTGTCTAATTTTTCCAGTGGGATTTCTTAAGGCTAAAACAGATGGAGTGTACTCCCACTTAGTCCCAATATACCCACCCACCCTGAGACCAACAGGATCTATCTAACCACCATAGTTAGTTAACACCTTGAGTTATTGTCTATGTTATTCTGTAGCATTGAACACATTCATAATCTATGGAGGAAGCTCCATTAGAGCAATTAGTTCCTCAGATTTAGGATTACCAAAACATTGCCATATTGCTATTTTCAAACACACTGCAATTAAAATGTTATCAGTAGTCTTACTGGTCTTATGCTTAGGTATTTTAGATACTGAAATGTTATTATTTAGGTCATCACTACCGCACAGTGTTTGAAAGTATCAGATGCCTCTTCTAAAATTAAATATAGTACCACTGGAAAATAATGCCCCCTCCAGTTAATAGCATTCTTTCCATACTAGGATATGGGAGAGTGAAGTCCAGTGTCCCTTCAAAGGGTACTTTTATGGCTCTAAAACACTATTTGTACAGGATCATACACAAATTACTGATATTTCCCCTGAATCTGAACCTATGCTAAATACTGCCTTATATCAATGGCTACACTAACATCTAAAGATTTTAAGTTTCAAGCCAGGGGGCTTTTTATAAAAGCCGAGCACCTGGTACAAAACACATACAGAACTCCGTTTCAGAATACCTGTTGGAGTATTTCCATTTCATCTATTTTTAAGAAATCTAAATATTTTACTGAACTGTCTGCAGCAACTATACATTTCCTCCATATAAAAATAAATGCTTTGGAAAACAGGAGTGGAAAGTTAGCACTGTACTTCTGAACCACCAATAACTGCTAATTTGTATTATTAAATGAACATTAATTGTAAGCATTTCCTTATGATAATGATGTTGGTAAGACTATTTCCATTTCTTACAGACCACCTTTTTACACTTTTTGTTCTGCTCCTTTCATTTTCAGCCAATGAAATCAGAACCAAAACATATTATTACAGTTAAGCCAGACAGAAGGAATAAGTGTATATTTGGCTAGAGGTTTTCACTGAAAGAAACAAGACGGGCAATTTTTCAATGCATATTCACTTCTTTGCTAAGCAGCATAAAGAAACACCTAGTCGTTTTCAAACACTTTACTAACTGACATCTGCTTCAACTCAGTGGTCATATATAATGTAGACACATAACGTACTGAGTCTCATACTGCATCAGCGGAGAATAACTGACTTCATATATCTATATAATCTTACATTCTAATAGTGAAGTTGGTCAAATTTTCAGGGTACTTAAATCCAGTGACTAGAACTGTGAATGGGCAATAGCTTCCTTCCTATAGACCTGAAATGGACCCCAGGTTTGGAGAAAAATAATGAGGAGGAAGTAGAAGAAGAGGAAGAAGAATTGGTTTTTATATCCCACTTCTCCCCAAACACTGCCCTTCTCAGACTGATAACCCAGTCCTGTACCCAGTATTAACGCCACCCAAAACCACACCAGGTTGGAAAACCATTTTTCTGTTTTTATTTTAGCTGCAGCAAAAATAAGTCATAGGGGACTCATGTCCATGAAAACCTGTGCAAAGAACAAAGAGTTACATAGAGTTTTATATGTCTACCTCATAGTGTTGGCTCAGAGGCCTGGACCAGTGCAAAAATGCCACTCATACAGAGTCATCTGCAGCTCCCACCCTGAGTCTCCAGGCTAGCCCTGGAGCTCTGATCTCATACCTCTAATGCGACAGGATCACCAGGTCAGTGCTTATTGTTCAAGCTTATACTCAGAAGAGCATATTCCTAAACAACCTTCTACCTCTGGCGCCAGCTTATGCTAAACTATTAGAAATAAATGTTAAAGTTAATTTTAGTCATAATGTAATTCCTTTGCATATCTGAAAAGCACTCTATAAACCATTTCCCCTATGTTCCATTGTAGGTAAAAGGTCGCATAGCAAAGCCTAGCCAAGCAAGCAATTTTTCTCTGTACAGATCTTAGTCTCCAATATGTAACTAAAGCCAGTTTCCAATAACAGTATGATCAATTACAAAGTTGTAATAATTTCCTTTATCACCAACCCACCAACATTCCATCACACATTCTTTAGGAATTTCCCGGCCTGGATCTCGCAATCCTAATCAGGCCTGACCCCAATGAGTCCTCCTTCAAATGCCAAAATAGATCTGGAAAGGACCCTGCCCTCTTTCCTTGTCTTTTTACTCACAGAAATCAAGTTTGAAATACGATAGCTGCCTAGCAATAGCCACTGAGGAAATCCACTGCATAAACATCCAGGCACTTATCATTTTGTTGTTGTTAGGTGCGAAGTCGTATCCAACCCATGGACAATGATCCTCCAGGCCTTCCTGTCCTCTACCATTCCCCGGAGTCCATTTAAGTTTGCACCTACAGCTTCAGTGACTCCATCCACCCACCTCATTCTCTGTCGTCCCCTTCTTCTTTTGCCCTCGATCGCTCCCAGCATTAGGCTCTTCTCCAGGGAGTCCTTCCTTCTCATGAGGTGGCCAAAGTATTTGAGTTTCATCTTTAGGATCTGGCCTTCTAAAGAGCAGTCAGGGCTGATCTCCTCTAGGACTGACCGGTTTGTTCGCCTTGCAGTCCAAGGGACTTGCAAGAGTCTTCTCCAGCACCAGAATTCAAAAGCCTCAATTCTTTGATGCTCGGCCTTCCTTATGGTCCAACTTTCGCAGCCATACATTGCAACTGGGAATACCATAGCCTTGACTAGACGCACTTTTGTTGGCAGGGTGATGTCTCTGCTTTTTAGGATGCTGTCTAGATTTGCCACAGCTTTCCTCCCCAGGAGCAAGCGTCTTTTAATTTCTTTGCTGCAGTCCCCACCTGCAGTGATAGCCAGAGATTTGAAGGGCCATAGTTGAATACTAGAGTACAAGAACCACAAGTCTTGTTCATTCTTTGCCATCTTTAGTTAAAGTGCCTCAGCAACAAGCCTCTGGATGGACTCCTTGAGCCACACTTGCCAGTGCAAGTGGACAATGTCATGTTAAGATGAACTAACCGTCCCAAGCTCTGTATAAAATGGCATAACAGGGTTGCTTACTGTTGTTCATCGACGTCTTGTGTGCAGACATACATGGGGACTGCGCCCCAATGTGGGGCTGCACAGCAAGACAGACGATGAACATATGTTCAGTATTTTCCTAAAATAAATCTGTATAAGGTTTTTATCCAACACAAATGAGAATTAAACTTTCCAGGGTTCTAAAGGATCATCATGCACCCCAGAAGCACTAGTTATACTGTTTACATTTTAGATTTATTGTTGAAGCAAAAACATTTAATAAAATTGCCTTATCCTATACCTTTTCACCCGTCACCTCCCCTCCAGCTTCTCTTTCCCATCAAAAACATTTGTTCCTCTCCCCAACAAAAATTGATTACATAATCTTTTCAAGCACTCTTTCTCTTTGCAGCATTGGACAGAGCATTTTGGATTAAGCAGGAGTTGCATCTTACCCAGCTACTATTCTCAGCTGAACAGGGTTTGGCTGCATATTAGAAGTTAGTGGCTTGTTTGTACTACTTGCCTCAGTCAGCCATGGTAGCAGATACCAAAATGCAATTGAAATCAATCCTAGTTTACATTTGACTAATATGTTCCAAAATATAGCCTGGTGAGTCACAGGTCACTTAACAGTGAAGTCTGGCAAGATCTCCTGTCACAAGAATTACGTGCCCCAGACAAGAAAAGGAGCATCCTGATCTCCCTTTCACAAATCCACTGCCCTTGCAAATGCTGTCAGGGGATAGTGTTAAATGCTCCATGTTTTGTTAACTTTAAAGCAACAAAAAAGACTGTATATGAAGACACTGTCAGATATACTACGCTAAAAACTCCTCAGTGTTACTAGTAGTATTGTTTTCCAGCAAGGATCCTGTGGCCAAAACCAAAGCACGTGTTTGTTCTTATTACTGTCTTACAACCTCCTGAATATGTTACCTGGGTATAATTTTATTTTGAAGGACATATTAAATTACAGGTAGCAGTAGTGGAAAAGGCATTTGAAATATATAGGATTCAGTTTCATTTTTAGAAATCTAGGAAGTCAGGTGGCTGGGACTGTTTAATATATTATCATGCCTTGAATATATTTGGGTCAAATGGGGGGGGGGGGGGAGAGGAAGCAAAAATGGACCACTGAAATGGCTGCCAGCAGCAGAAGTGAAATCCATTGGTGAAATGGCTGCTAGCCATTTAAACCTAACAGCTGATGGGAGGACCTGCCAAGTTGTTACCGTATATGCTAAAGTTTTTCATCACATTTTTACATTGAAAAAGCCCCCTTTGGCTTATACTCTGGTATATATGGTAATTGAAATAAATTCTTTTAAACAGCCTGCTGAGGCTGTCAGAAGCCAGCCAATCGTTGCAATGCATCTTACCAGTAGCTGCTGCATTTCCCACCCTTGGTTTATACTTGAGTCAATATGTTTTCCCAGATTTATGGTGAAATTAGATGCCTCAGTTTATATTTGGGTCAGCTTATACTCGAGTATATACTGTATGTTTAAATGGCTGCCAGCCAGTTCCTGTTTTGAAGTGCATGGAAGCAGAATGGTTAACCCTTTCTGGGCACCCCCCCTTCTTCCCGGCCATCCAAACTGGCTGGTTCTGATTGGGGGTTCATTTTGGGAACACCCCAAAACAGAATTTTCCTCTTTCTGCCCATCCATAATCACAACTTAATTAACTTCAGCAGTACCACAATGCCACTATATCGGATTAAGTATTATAGTCTAAATTCCAGAACAAATTCTGTGAGGTACCTTGTTATCATGAAAAAAACCCTAGAAATCTGAACAAAGATTTAGAATGACCATTGGGACAATGAAGAATAAAGCTTTTCTGATAATTACACAATTAGTATTTTAAGTCTGAAAAAAAGATTTTCCCCCTTCAATTAATGCTACAGAACTATATAATGAATTTCACTAGGTTTATAACATGCTGTAGCAGATTTCTGTTATTTATTAGATCCCAGATAATAATTTTAGATCTAACAAGACAAGGGTAGTGGTAGGTATGTAGGATATAGGATTTTCAAATTAGCTGGCTTGTTACAAAAAGTGGAAATGCATTTCTCCCTGGCATGTTTGTCTTGTTGAAAAGAGAATGTTTCTCAACACTTGCAAAGTAACAGAGCTGGTTAAATGCAATATACCATCAAGCCTAGACTAATACTTCCGGTATGATATTTGCATGTCTGAAATGTGATTAAAGGCATCTTATCATATCAATTCACTACTAACTAGCCATGTGCTCTTCCCCTAGAACCATTATATGCTTATGGAAGCGTCTTAAAGAAAGGTCATTTAGCAGCTGAATTCACCAGGTAGAAATGCTACTGCAGTCTCATAGGAAAAAAAAATCCTGGTTTTCAAAAAAGGCAAGGCTTCCTGAGCACTCATAACACTGCCTAACTATTTAGCAGTTATTCCCTATCAAAACAGCAGTGCTTTAATACTGGGGACAGCAAAAATTGACTTCTGTTTCTTTCAAATTTTTAAAATTCAAAGAAAGACAAGAAAGAAAGAGAAAGAAAGAAAGCTAGATAGTCAATAAATATCTTTCCCACACATGTAATCAGGCAAAAGCAATTAAAAACATTTACACATAAATTATCATACACTTTATAATTAATTAAATAAATAGAAGTTATATTTTTAGTATGCTTTATTTTTATATCCATAGCACACAGACGATAGGAGGAGAACTGCAAAGTTCAGTTTTCATGTTAGGAATTGCTGCTGCTTATATTAAACATCTGTCCACCTGATTAAAAAGCATGATGATGATAACATTTGCACCTACATTTTGATTTATTTGTATCTGTCATTAAAGCAAATTCAGAAATAGCTTAATTTTGTACCTGATCTGGAAAACAAGATTTCAATCAGTCCAACATTAATGAAATCTGACAGACCAGCTTTCAATGACATTTTGGGCGGGGAGGAAACAGGAGGAATGCATGACTGCGAGATGTCAAAATTACAAGTTACTTTAAGAAACTATTTCAAAGGGTCAACTGTCATAAAGTGCACCCTAAATGATAATCTAGTACCAATTATTGTAGGATGGACTGGAAAAAGTTGTCTACATCTGTTGAACTTTCTTCCTCAAGTCTGTCTTACAGAATACATGGTCCCGTTCCATTGTTATAATAGTAATTCTATTTTTAAAGACTTGCAAATTCTTATAGATCAAGAAAAAATGAACAGCCCACAATCTTTTTTGAATTCTAGAGAACAGTTTCCGCTACTATTATTTTCTACACAAGACAGCTAGTTCCTAAGAGGAGAATAAATGGCTAAGAAATTGGGGAAAGTGTTCACATGGTAAACCACTCATAATGCAGAGTCCAGATGCTCAACATTCTTGACATCAGAGTGGAAAAATTTACTGTTAGTCTAGAGAAATTTAATATCACCATTCTTGTCATATCCTTCATAGCTTCATTATTAGAACAAGTCTGTAGAAGCTATAAGGTACAGCTGAATGATAAAAAATATGGTCACTGCGTTCCATCACTCTTACATATTACAAGAAAACACTAATCTTGTCAAAGAGATTTTTAATTGCTATTAAGACAAATGGATGTCCATTTACCTTCGTTTATTAAGTAATTTACTACATCAGAATTTTGAAACAAAATGCCAAGCTAAGACCTCAGTTTTTAAACTATTACTAAGGGGTAATAAACACTAAAGAACATACACCTAAGCCCAAAACAACACTGTAAATTTTTACTGTATTAATAAAACAGAACACACCGACCTTTAAGTTTTCCACTTTGTCAAAGGTAGAATAATCAGTACAGTTCATTGCTATTTCTACCAGACTTACATTTCTCACAAGTAAAGTATTTTACAGTTCTGTAAAAGGATCAGACAACATTTGTTATACAAGATTAAATATCCAGCAATCCCAGTGCCTGTATTTTGACATTATTTGCTACTGTACAGTGTAATGGAAGAAAGACTATGAATACTGCCTGAAAAAGATGCAACCCAATTGTCATTTTAGTTTTATCTAATATACACTGACACTTTTTATATATTCTTTTTACTAGAATGATTTATACCCTTGACATTTTCCACCATTGCTTCTAAGGCAGTTTCCATAGTAAATGAAAAATGCAGAAAGTAGCAAAAACAAATTTTAAAAATCCCCCCCCCCATACAAACCAAACAAAATCCTAGAGAACAAAAGTTTTCACCTAACTATACTATGCCTGAGGCACCATCCCCAAGAAGGCCCTGTTTCATCATCAAGCTTTCTTGATAGCCTGGGCCTATGTAGAAGACTTTAGTATGCATAAGGAATATATTAATAATGAAACAGACACACACCAGATATGTTTAGGCATTTCATTATTCCAGCTCACATAAGGCACTACATTCATATGGTTTTAAAAACTGTCCATGTACTTAACACATACAAACATAACACTTCATAGACAAAGGCATGCATACACTCAGTTTTTATTTGTACAAATTACGTTGTTACATGTGTTATCAACATCTGTTATCAGGAACATCAGCATGGGAATAGTACGGCTAACGTTCATTTGTTTATTTGTTTATATATATTTGTAGACCACTTTTTCCTGAGGCTCAGGGCGGCTAGGGACCTCAATAAGATTACTAAGCCTTGTTCACCAAGGCAATTTTTATTATCTCTTAACAGAGAACTCAAAACAACTGCGAGGATTCTTAGTTTCATCTAACCCCCTCAAAAACAGGCAGCTCCGACACCTTTTTAAAAATATCTTTTTATTAGTTTCCATTAATAAGATAGAAAAGTCAGAAAAATAAGCAAAGAAAATCCGGTTATTACAAATTTTACTTTAACTCTGTTACTAAGGTACATTATAGGACTGCCTATTCCCAAAATCCAAGTACAGGTGTCAATTTTCTGAAGTTCTTCCAGTGGTCTTCTATGTACTAAGCTTGTCAGTTTTGCCATTTTACTCAGTTCACCAATTTTATCAAGCCAGTCAGTTGCTCCCGGTGTGGCTTCTTGCTTAGCTCAAACAGCTTTTGAAGTTCTGTTTTCTTGATCAGTTTTTTTAACAGGGAAAAGAAATGACTGTTTTCGACAAGTTGTAGAAAACATGTGTGCTTTTCAACAAGTCAGATTAACAAAAGCAAATCCAGACTCACAAGCTTGTTTCAAAAGTACTTATGATAATTTTTCAGGATTCTATATATCACTATATTCCACAGTAAAGTGACTGAACTCCATGCAAAATCTACCAATCCCCTGATAGAGGTTTTGTTGGACATATTCAGTGGATTCCCAAGGCATGAAGAAAAATCTCCTTTCTAAAAAAGTGGGAAAGAGCCTGATGAAAACGTAATACGCTGCAAGAGGCACAGAATGTTGAGAAGAGTTATGCTCAGGAAAAGAAGGGGGCTAGTGAACTTGCTCAAAACTGTGAAAGCTTATAGAATCACAGAGAGAGAAATTGGGCATGCAATGGTTTTAAAACTGCTTCCCCACTCAGTTCTTGATCAGCTCCCTGCATTGTTTGGAACATAAACCAACATAGCCTCTAAATAAATGCAAAGGTTCCAACTGTATTATTCTGTGGAAGTTAACACCACAAGATAAAGTGACTTCTTTAGCTTACATCTAAGCTGCCGTCCGCTTTGCTAAACTAAAATCAATACTCACAATATTAAAACTGTACCAGACCAACAAGAAGAGAATTAAGGACATGAAGACACATTTTCCTCCATTAGTCCAAGTGTAGGGTAGAAGTGAGGCACACATAGAAACATTATTCACAGTAACCTTGTAGAAAATAGAAATGCAAAAGGATGCTAAAAACACACATGTAAAAATCTGCACTTCACCCACAGAAGTAATTAGCTGTGTTTAACTCAATACTACCTGACTGAATATTTGTCCTTTCACAAGCAGGTTTCCTTTCATGAATGGAAAGCACTTTGATACCGAACCCTACATTATCCAAGGATACTTACATTATTTTGTTAAATTTAAATTAGGTCATTCATTATTAATGTGAATTGCAAACATATACACCTGTCAGCCAAAGAAGACCCATACACAGAAGACTGCTTGCACACACATGTACCATTTATTGGATTAGGAACAGAACCGTCTGCCAAAGCACCAGAGGCAATTCTGGTGAGTGAAATTGCCTGGGACAAGATCGCACTCTGCTTACTGTAAGGCTAATTATGCAAGTTTAAGCCCAACGACTTAACCATGCTGCGTTGTAGCAGTTATTTCAAGTCTCTGCTGTAATAGACTGGGGAGAGGACTTAAATCAAAATTTTGTGGCATTTAGGGTTGGGCACACACAGAAACAGCAATAGGAAGCGTTGGACGGAAGGAAGAGCTAAAGCGGTATTTTATGCAGAAGCAGCTACAGCTGTTATCTCTGCATTTCCCTAATGGAATAATCCTATAGATGTTTATTCAGCCCTATTAAACTCAGATGGGTTATATCCTCGTAAATCTGAAGAAGACTGCCGTCTGGACTGTAATTCTGTGACCACTTGTTTCGGAGTAAACAGCACTGAAAGTGTGATTTGCTTCTGAATAAACATGGGTAGGTGTGCATGGCAACTCTTTTATAAAAACCCAAACTTTTTGCAGCAGTGGATAATCTTTTTTGGAATAAAATCCTTATTGGTTTATATTTAGCATGCATAGGGTTACAGTCAGAGGGTGCCCCTAAGCAGTTCCAGACAGACTAACTTAAACAGCCCCACTGGTTTATAGTGTGATCTATTTCTTAAGGTCCCCAAGAGCTCTCAATGATCACAGTGCTTCTCAACATGCATAAACAGCACACCATTTTGGCCCTATGTTTGTATTATCTAGCAGAGGAGTTCTTTTTAAAACTGAGATCAAAATTGCTGTTTAATTTGCTACATAAAAGCAGTCCATACTTTGGGGGCATGATTTCAATGCTTACGGAATTGTCGTTTATTCTGCTTTTAATTTTTTCTCACAGTTCCATCTTCATATACTGTAAAATTCTCATATCTGTTTCATTGAGGAAAATTCTAAATCTGAAATGTTTTTCTTTTTCTTTCTTAAGTGTTTTATTTATTCCAGGTTTTTTTTTAATACAGCGTTTTCCCAGGGCCCTGAGGCAGACAGTATCTCTCCACAACATTTTGTGAGGTTAGGGTAGTAGATGACAGCAACTGTATGTAAAATGATGACTCTAAACTCCTATTGTGTACAAAAATGGGGGGGGGGGAGGAATTAGGCATATAAAATGGGTTTTCTTTAAGCGACTTGGTATAAAGGTCCAGCAAGTCTTTGTTACTGATAATATTGTGGTGAGATTAAACATTATAGTTGGCTAGTACAAAATAGTAGCCTGGTACCAAGCCCAGCTTCCATTTGTGGATCACCAAAGGCAGTGGATACACATCCGAATAGGGATGCTACAGTGCTGCATTGCAGTTACCTTCATCCATAAGCATTCATATGGGGGCATACTCCATCCAGTACATCTAGTCATGCCTAAATATGTTCTTGCATGCATCTACAGCAGGCTCTGGGACAATATGCAAATAATGTATGCATAATCGCTAAGCTCTAATAAGCACTCGGTGTAGAAGTCATCAGTCCAGTGTTTATGTACCTGTGTCACCTCCAGATCCTGTTGACAAAGCTGGCATGGTTCAGTCTGCAGATAGCTAATGCACATATGCTAGAACAGGTGACAGTTAACTCCAATATGCTGCTTCAGGATTTGTCATGAAGACTTGCAAAGTAGTTTCAAAGCAAACCTGGAAAGAACAGAAATACACCATGATAAAGCGGTTAAAATGGAAAATTACTAACAATGGTCAAAGGGCTCTTCGCCATTTCAAAACACTTTATGTTTAAGTTATTACAAAATGCATTATTTTAGAATCTCAAAAAATACCGAGCATTGTTTCTTGTAATCTAATAGGTAATCAGAGTAAATAAATTAAATCTGTGTGAATTCTAGCCAGAATCCAAATAACTGTACAGGCTTAAGAATGACACTTTGCACTGCTTGTAGCAGAATTTGACTCTTTCCCCCACTGAGACATCACACACTGCTTTTGAAACTCTTCAATTTCAAAAATAGTTTTGCATATGGCACAAGAGACGACTGATCAGGAGGAACAAAACAACAGCCCCTTTTAGTCCTGCGAGTTGTAGTTCTTTTGGGGCCCCATTTTTTCCAACAGAACCTGGAGCCTGAATGAACTTCTAATGCTGCAGCTATTTACTCTTACTTAACATAACCCTAACTACCCTTCTCTATTCGCTGAGGAACACAGTTTGTTTCAAAGTATTTTGAAAATCTGGATAGCCTGTCAGAAATGCAACTGTAACATTTAAATGTAACAATATCATTTTATTAAAACTACTGATGATCTTATCATGTACTTATTAACCAAATTTGAATTGTAGCACAAACCAGAGCCTGAATTAATAAGCCTTACATGAAGTGAAACAAAAAACAAGAGCAGTAAGATAGGCATTATAACACTTGTCTTCATATTGATATTTCTAACACAATCTTGGTCACAAGTGATAACTTAAGGTTAATTTGGGCTTTCCACATGGATATATTAACTAATTATGTTTTATCATAATATTTAAAGCTAATGCACTATTTATAGTGACTCAGTTATTTTCCCTATAAATGGCACTATTACAATGACGTTTTCACCCTACAAACAATCCTATATTATCAAATAACTCTTTCAGTAATACTTATTTACCATTTTAAGTAGTGTAATTCATTCACATACACCTAAAAAAATTAGTTCAGGACCTTGACAGGATTTTCTAGCTGCTGATTAAATTCTCTTTGATATTATAATTATTGTGCTCTAAGGCACAAGTTTAAATGTTAGAGAAGTTTGTAAAAAAATTGACTTTCTAACAATTAATATTCACCCAATAGCCTTGTGTGCTTAACTTGACGAAACGGCTTTGGTCATTATGTCCAATTGCACGTCATCCTTGAAACTAAAGTGTCTTCATACAAGTTAAAACAGACTTCAATTTTTAATCATATGCTCTTGAGATCAAGTCAAGGGTACATTATACACTTTTTTCAAGCAGTCTGTCCTGCTACAAGTGTAACATGCACATGTCAAAAAAGAAAATTTTAAAACTTGGACACACATACAAGACAGTTACTGTACAATCAAGGTAGCATTACATAGCCTGTCAAGTTATCTTAGTTATGTGCTCATTCAGTCAAACCTTTGGAGCTATATCAAAAGTATATATCCATATTAATGAACATATGGTATATGTTGCAGAGCTAATTAAGATCACAAATTTAAAGACCAGAAGTTCAATTAATCTAACAAATGTACATTATCAAGTGTGGATGTCAGTCCTCATTTTTCTTTACTGTGGTCAAATTCTTCGATATTAACTTTCAAAACCTTTACTATATGAAGTGTGGTATAAAGTTATTCCCTACAGAATCTCTGTGTATATATTAGTGAAAAATAAATGACCTGATGAAATCCCTAGTACTAAAAAGCTTAATATTTTGCTGGAACGAAACAAGATTCTTCTCTTCAAAACTTGTAAATTAAGTTACATTTTTAGTGATGTTTGATTTGGCTAAATTTACTTTGAAATGCTTTGTAATTTTGTGTCAGAACCCAACTATGAGTACTACTGACTGTTGCATGGAATCGATTTGCTGCAACACAGAAATACCAGCTGTTATAGTATGTCCTGAGAGGGATTACCGAATATTCTTAAATTGAAGTTCAATCCATCTTTCCATAAAAACACAACCAAAAGCCAGGAACATAAAAAGAGTATCAAGTGCACCTGAGGCATTTATAATGCCCAATAGGACTGTTAGAACCAGCCCTTTAAAAAGGCATATTTTAAAAAATTTCATTATTCCAGTTGTACCTTGCTTCTATATCACACTGTATCAGATTCTTTTGGCATCTACTATGTGGAAACAGTGAAATATGTTAAGTTCAGTGATATGTTGTTGAATTTCCACCAGGCCCTTAGTAACCTCTCAGGCTTCTGTAATACTTGTGACATCTAGTGGTTATGTGAAATGGTGCACTGCCATTTATTTGCGATACTTAATGACACAAAGGCAGGTCCACTCAGGTATAAACATTACAATCCTAAATGCTTTCCTTTACAGTCATTAAGCTTAAAGCTACACCAGTAACTGACAGTTTAAGAATTACATCTATGTTTGTTTCATATTTTTGTAAACCAAAGCCTAGTCTACTGCCTTTTAGATGTCTAATCCTTTTGATTCTATTTATTTTAAACAGTGCATAGCCAATCCTGAGTAAGAAAGGCAGACTATAAACATGCTAAAACAAAACAAATAAATGAGATAAATACAGAGAGCTGTTATTCCTACTAGCATTAGGTTTACATATATACAACTATCAATACAATACAACAGGCTGTATACAATACAACTGTTTTTTTAATATTAAGACTTGGGGAAGTGATATATCAATGCTCAGCATTCAAAATATGTCAGATGACTTTTCAGAAATGGTTAAAAAGGTAAAGGTAAAGGTGTCCCCTGTGCTATATTTCAAGTCGTCATGGTGGGGTATTGGGAAAAGTTTTCAATTAGCAATAATCGCGCCTCGGATTAACCTCATTGGCTACGATACTGCCACTGCGCAAAGCCTCTAGCGTTTTGACGCCCTCTAGCGTTTTCATGGCAGACTGAATACGGGGTGGTTTGCCAGTGCCTTCCCCAGTCATTACCGTTTACCCCCCAGCAAGCTGGGTACTCATTTTACCGACCTCGGAAGGATGGAAGGCTGAGTCAACCTTGAGCAGGCTCCTGGGATACAACCAACAAATATCCTTCAGTAGATGCATTGACCTTGATGCGACTTCCAGTAGATTGTAGCTACAATGTAGCTACAATGTTTCTTTGGCAATTACAGCCTTACTCAACTTCTTCAGCTTTACTTCCAAAGTCTAATAATCCTGGTAGATGCTTCCAGTTTGTTAGTAGAAGATTTCAAATGAGAATAAAAGCAATGCTTTAACAGTTTACCAAGTGGTGAGAATGATGGGAAAATAGTTAAACGTGTGATCCCACATTTCTAAAAAGCTTCGCATCCAGAACTCTCAAAATGTCAGTATGTCTGAAGCAAGGGCTGCTCGCCTTAATCGTTATTTTCACAATTCACCCTCATGATGAATTACCACAGACTAGCAGTGTCTGTTAAATCTGGCTCTGGACATCTATTTCTATTCCTAACAATTCTTCCACAGTCCATTTACAACCCATTATGTTCAAGTCCCATACTTTGTGGCTGTTTTATTACTTCATTTGGGGAAATGAAAATGCAGATCTGATTCTGAAGTGTTTTAGTTGCTTCATGTATGTGTGTACAAAACAGTATTTCACCCCACCCCCCAAGAAAAAAGCCTCTAAATACTTTTAAAATACCATGGCCTAGCATACAAGAAACTAAAGATTTAGCATGAACGTTCATTTGAAGTTGAAGCCTTTTGCATGGATTAATTCAACAAGAGCAGTGAATAGCATCCTGTTCATGCAAAAACAGAATATTTCCTTAAGTCTACAGCTTCAGAGCCAAAAGTATTAAGCATGGTCACAGAGCTACTGTGACCAGTTCCGTTTCAGGAGCTTAAACTTTCATATGAGCCAAAAAGCAACATTTGTATTTAAGTTTTGCTAGTTTTGTTTAAAGGTATAAAAATATCAAATATAGTTTCTAACTAAATAGAAAAATCAGCACAATCCTTTTATTAAAGTCATGATAATTTCAATGGAGCATTGTTCATTTTGTTGGGGGAACTGGAGGGGGGGGAAGCAAAGGAAATGCAAACATTAACTTGGAGCCCCTGCATATCCTGTATAGCCCACAGTATATACTTCATAACAGAAAATGTTGCTATAATGAAGGCAGAAGTAGAGGGGAGCGATATTAAGGTGCAAAAAAAATTTTTTAAGCACACAGACATTCTTCCTATGGGGCATTTGATTAAACACATTATTCATACTTTCATTGCTAATTTCACTACTTGGGTTTAGTTTTATCAACCTTGGTATTTTGGACATTTTCTTTCTATTCTACTCAGTTTGTCTGCTAATTGAGTGAATGGGAGACACCCCCCATACTCCTGAAGGGGCAAAATGTGACATGTTTATAAAGAAAAGTATACAAATTCATTTATCATCAACAATACATAAAGGTTCTTTCCTCCAACTGCAGAAGTGTTCCATGATCTCTCTATGCAAGTATATCATAAGCCTTATGACATTCTCCTTGGAGAAACTGTAATTTTTGTTTTATCTCCATTGTGCTTACCGGGCAACTGGTATTTAGATTTGTGTATTTAGAATTTTATGTAATAAGTTCAGGACTACATCATGTGAAATGATGAAAAGAGATTTCCTAAATTAAGGCATTATATATTTATACATGCTAAATTTGTGACAGGAAAATCACAACGTAGTTCCATTTAGCAGCTTAATTATCTATATTACTACTTTATTAGCTTGTGTATTCTAGACAAACAAGATTGCTTAGATACCAGTATCACAACCATAATGATTCAGTGATCCAGCACAAAAATCTCCTATCCAAATTTGAGTTCAAATTGTACAGTCGACTGTGCTTACAGGTATCTTTAAAATATAACAGGTATATTTTTACAACAAAATTCGAGCCCAATGACACCTTTAAGATCAACAAAGTTTTATTCAAGGTGCAAGCTTTCGTGTGCATGCACACTTCCCATCTGCTCTGGCAGGGGCTCGTGGGAATTGTAGTCCATGAACATCTGGAGGACCATAGGTTGACTACCCCTGCTCTAGAGAATTTCTTCAATCCTGCAGGAGAAAACAGAGAAAGGAGCAAACAAGACAGCCTACAGGACTGGACTGCCATTGGACTCAAATTTTCTTCTATTTGAGACCAACTTGGCTATTCACATGAATTTAGGTATATTTAGGTTGGTTCATGAAGTGATGTTTGCAAATTGAAGAATTGCCACGAACTTCCACAAATTTTGAGGAAGTTCGTGGGGGTTTGTGAAGAGCACAAAGTAGTGGTTTAAATGGCTCCAACTCATTTAAATCTCTGCTTTCTGTTCTTCATAAAAAACGGCTCAGCTGTTTGGTTTAAATGGTTCCATGACTGAGCCATTTCACTCCTTAATTTCTGGCTACTTTGTGCAGCCATGAGCCACAAAAGGAACTGGGTTCTAGGGACCAAGATCGGTCTGTTGGATCATATATTCCTTCTCCCTCTTGCTGCAGCTCAGCACCACACACAAATATTTCAAACCCTGATTAAAAATGAGCTCAATGCAATATAATGAATTCTCTGAACGCTCCTAGGCAGTCAACTAAACTTAGGTAAGCCTACTGATTTGTGCATCTCAAATTAATACTTGAATGAATAAGAAATAATGAACTGTTATAGTCTTAAGTTTAAAAACAAAAAAATGTTTTTGTACATCGGAAATATCTAGTAAACAAGCAAAGTTTTTAGAAACACAAGTCTTGAAAATTATAGACTTTGGCCAGAAGAGGGGGCTCATTCTCTAAAAGAGATACTTTCTAACACACTCCTTCTTATGGACAAGCAAAAATTCTCTTTGCCTGGCCTAACATATTTTCATACAACATTTTTAATGAATCTGAAGCACAGTTTTCTAGCTGTATACATTACCATAAATGCATTCAAATTGCATTAGAATGATATGGTCTACATTTTACTTTTAGACCTAAAAGTAATGTTTTCTTTAAAGTAATGTTAGACAACCTTTTTAATGAACTAGCAAAATATTTGTTTAGGAATCTTAAGGGTCAGCACCTCGAAGCTCCCTTTGTAACACTGGGTATATTCTCCACATTTATGTTTTATTTCCTTTAAAAGAACACAAACCAGTTTGATGTTATTGTCATAACATTTACTGGACATGTAGTTTTGTCCAGGTTGAGATCTGGTAGCCTTATTTACGGAAGGTAAACAAAAAGGTGTTGTAAAGGAAAAGGTTGAATGCAGAATTCCAGAGAAAAGCTAGAAGAGATAAGAATGCCTTCTTAAATGAACAGTGCAAACAAATAGAAGAAAACAATAGAATGGGGAGGACCAGAGATCTTTTCAAGAAAATTGGAGATATGAAGAGAACGTTTCATGCAAAGTTGGGTATGATAAGGGACCAAAATGGTAGGGACCTCACAGAAGCAGAAGAGATTAAACAAAGGTGGCAAAATTATACAGAACAACTATACAAGAGCGAGCTTAACATCCCTGTTGACCACGGTGGGGTAGTTACTGACCTGGAGCCAGACATCCTGGAATGTGAAGTCAAATGGGCCTTAGGAAGTCTGAGCAACAATAAAGCTAGTGGTGGTGACAGCATTCCAGTTGAACTATTCAAAATCTTAAAGGACGATGCAGTAAAAGTGCTACACTCAATATGCCAGCAAATTTGGAAAACTCAACAATGGCCACAGGATTGGAAAAGGTCAGTTTACATTCCAATCCCAAAGAAGGGCAATGCCAAAGAATGTTCAAACTACCGCACCATTGCACTAATTTCTCATGCTAGCAAAGTTATGCTCAAAATCCTACAAGCTAGGCTCCAGCAATATGTGGACCGAGAACTTCCAGAAGTACAGGCAGGATTTCGAAGAGGCAGAGGAACTAGAGATCAAATTGCCAACATACGCTGGATCATGGAGAAAGCTAGGGAGTACCAGAAGAACGTCTACTTCTGCTTCATTGACTATGCTAAAGCCTTTGATTGTGTGGAGCACAACAAATTGTGGCAAGTTCTTAAAGAGATGGGAATACCAGAGCATCTTTTTTGTCACTTGAGAAATTTATATGCAGGTCAAGAAGCAACAGTGAGAACTGAACATGGAATCACTGACTGGTTCAAAATTGAGAAAGGAGTTCGGCAAGGCTGTATACTGTCGCCTTGCCTATTTATATGCAGAGCACATCATGAGAAATGCGGGATTAGAGGAGTCACAAATTGGGATGAAGATTGCAGGGAGAAATATCAACAACCTCAGATATGCAGATGATACCACTCTAATGGCAGAAAGTGAAGAGGAACTAAAGAGCCTGTTGATGCGGGTGAAGGAGGAGAGTGCAAAAGTTGGCTTGAAACTCAACATCAAGAAAACAAAGATCATGGCATCCGGCCCTCTCAATTCCTGGCAAATAGATGGGGAAGAAATGGAGATAGTGACAGATTTTATTTTCCTGGGCTCCAAGATCACTGCAGATGGGGACTGCAGCAAAGAAATTAAAAGACGCTTGCTCCTGGGGAGGAAAGCTATGGCAAATCTAGACAGCATCCTAAAAAGCAGAGACATCACCCTGCCAACAAAAGTGCATTTAGTCAAGGCTATGGTATTCCCAGTTGCAATGTATGGCTGCGAAAGTTGGACCATAAGGAAGGCCGAGCGTCAAAGAATTGAGGCTTTTGAACTCTGGTGCTGGAGAAGACTCTTGCGAGTCCCTTGGACTGCAAGGCGAACAAACCGGTCAGTCCTAGAGGAGATCAACCCTGACTGCTCTTTAGAAGGCCAGATCTTGAAGATGAAGCTCAAATACTTTGGCCACCTCATGAGAAGGAAGGACTCCCTGGAGAAGAGCCTAATGCTGGGAGCGATCGAGGGCAAAAGAAGAAGGGGACGACAGAGAATGAGGTGGCTGGATGGAGTCACTGAAGCAGTAGGTGCAAACTTAAATGGACTCCGGGGAATGGTAGAGGACAGGAAGGCCTGGAGGATCATTGTCCAGGGGGTCGCGATGGGTCGGACATGACTTCGCACATAACAACAACAACAACAAAAGGAAAAGGATTCTCTAAAACTCTGGCTCATTTAACATTTATAGCCAGTGACTAGATCAAACTTCTGTGTCCCAAAATAGTGCTGGGGAAAAAGAAGAGGCAACTGCTTCCATTCCCTATTTGTGGACTTCCTGGAGGCATCTGTCTGGAGCATGCTTTCTCAAACCAGGGTTTCTCAAACCAGGGTGAGCTGCTTTGCTGGGGGGGGGGCGCTGCCACCACTGTTGCCACTCCTCCTGCAGGCGGAAAAGATTGAGATCGGCATGGTGGGGCAAAAGGCAGAACTTAACTGAGAAACCCCAGGGGGGGAAAACATTTATATACAATCATGAACAACGGATCTTCATGTCATTGGTCAGTTTCGATTTAATTTCTGTGAAAGAACACATGCATAATTTTTGGAGGGGTCACGACAACATGAGGAACTGTATTAAAGGGTCGGGGCATTAGGAAGGTTGAGAACCACTGCATTGTGTGGACTGAACAAACTGAACCTAAGAAGGCTCCAAGTGTTTAAGAACAATTTGTTAGCAATTAACTCACCATAGAGTAATCAATCCTATGGTAATCTTCAGGACAGAAATCTAAACGAAAAGAGTAGAAATAACTTCATTAAGATTCTATTCTGTGAGGCAGAATAATGCATTAAAAGTGACTGAAGAGGCAGGGACAACCCTTTGGAGAAGTGGTCCCCAACCTTTTTATCACCGGGGACCACTCAACGCCTTTTACTGAGGCCCGGTGGGGGGGGGGAGTTTACTCCTCTACTCTCAACCACTGCCCTAATGCTCTCTGATCGCTATGGTAATGTTTAAACATCCCTTCAAAATAAGATACAGACACGCCACAACAATGAACATAAGGACAATGACAAATCAATGGGAACCCTGAGCTTGTTTCTCTGCAACGAGATAGTCCCATCTGGGAGTGATGGGAGACAATGACACCCGAAGTGTGTTGTAAAGGGCCGGGGGGGGGGGGGGGGAGAAGGCGTCCTTCAGGGCCCACCTCCAATTAGTCAAAGGACCACATGTGGTCCGCAGCCCACAAGTTGGGGATCGCTACTTTGGAGCAGAGAGAAGATACTGTCTTAAAGAACACAAGGAAGTTGCTGCAGAGGGGAAAAAAAACTTGAAATAGCTCAATAAGGTCTCATGGCATGATGGCATTTCATTATAACTTAGTTATGTCACAAAAGATAATGTTGCATGATACTATCAAATGCTGCAATCATCTCTTCTTCTAGCAACCATATTTAGCAATGTTTCACAAATACAGTTACCATAAGCAAGAATTTCTTGCTGGCAACTGCACTGTTGGCAAGTGTGTTAAGGACACTCAACCGCCCCCGCCCCCCCCCCAAAATTCTAAGAGTTCAGAGGGATGGGTCAAACTCCCACTGCACCAGGCCAGGAAACTACTACTATTGATATAAGCTGATTTGTTCTAGCAAGTTAATAGTTCCTGTGGAACTTTAGAGGAGGAGAGGAAGCAAGTTCATTCACTATCTCATGCAGACAAGTCAAACATTACTACGTTGATAGCAGAAATAGTATGAGAAACCCTATCTGGAGAGTGGGGAAATCCCTAGGTATAGTATCTTATCACATTTTAATCTCATTCTTCCTCTGAGGGACCCAGGGTGACATAGAGAGCTCTTCTGTCCCCTGTCTTAGCTTTATAACAATCTCGTATGATAGGATCCCCCCATTGAAATAGTTGATTTAATGTTCCGTTAATAATAAAATCTAGACATTTACTGAGACGTGAGATCTATGGCTCCTATTATCTGATGAATTATATATTCACCTCAAAAGGGGCTCTGTTTGGGTACAAAAGGGAAACAAGTTAGCAATAACGCCCAAAGAATTTACTAAAATTAGAGATCAGTACTTTTTTCTCCTTATAAGACAGGGACACCGGGAACACCAAAGAAATTAAGAAACAATGGTGTGTATGTGTGTGTGGGAGAGGGCTTTATTCCAAATACCAGTATTGATATTTGGGAATTAGCAATACAAAACCTTTAATGTTGTTAACGTAAGATATTTGGGAATTAACATTTGAAATAAAAAAATTCTCCTACTACACCATTTTTATCATTACCCCTTTGCTCCTGTTGGTGTGGCCCTACATTATTTTCTTGTTGACTACAGGAACACCGAAGACACAAGTCAGTGTAGGATAATTTAATACCACAAAGCTCAACCACAGGTAATTTAGACTCTTATCCAAATTAGAGCGGTGAGTTTACTTAAACAAGGATGCCACATACAAAGACAGATTTGCAGTACCACAACTAATAAAACAATTTCCTAGAGAGAATTAAAGACATTTTACACAAGCTGCAAAGAACCTAAGATCTATATCCATGTTGTATAAACCCAGCAATCATGGTTTTGATTATTGCCTGTTCTACAGCTGTCAACATGATGCAGAATATCAATGAGCTACTAAATTCTCTACGTGCTGCTCTAAAGGTCAGTGAGACAAGCACACAGAATAACACACGTCTTCCAGTAAGCAACTACAGTTCTCAATTGCTGCAGCAATATTTTCAAAGTGGCTTTTAAATAAAGTAACTATGTTAGGGTGATACCAGATGTCTTCTATTTTGGTATCCATCCTCTTTTGGGCTCATAAAAAAAAAACCCTGTTCTAGGGTTCAAAGCTTAGGAATATTCCTAAGTAGCAATTATCACAGTTTAGATAGGCAGGGTATTTAAAATGAGACGTGGCACAGCGGTCAAATGTCCTCTTTTTTGCTTTTCAAAATATGGTAATCATAAACTATGTATTGAATACATGAAATCTTGCATGTCAAAACTTGGGCACGACTTCCTACAATATGCAGTCCCAAAAATTCTGATGAACAGGCAGAGAGTTTTCAGTTCACAATATTCAACGCCTTCTGTTGTTCACTATCATAACGCATCTAAAACTAGAGGCTGAAGCCAAAGCACTTTATTTTCTGCAGGAAAGCTCCTTTATCTGAACACCTTTTTTTACCTTCTGAATTTAAGTTTCCCCTTGATAAGGGGTTAAAAATAAAAAAAAAACTTAAAACAGTCCCTGTTTAACTTCATTTTGAGCTTTGAGTTACTTGTCCCTGACCGGAGCCAAAGAAAAGATCATGAACAACATATCTACTTGCAAGTTCAGGTAAAGACTAGCATAGGCTGAACTACACAACCCATTCACTCTGCAGCTGATCTGCCAAGCATGAGAACCAAGACACTCCAACATTCCAAAGTACAAGGTCTCAGATGTCAGTTACAGGCTGTACTTTTCGTCTACTGTGCAGCTGCAAACTGCAAAACGCCTTCCATAAATTCAACTGTTCACAGCGAAGTAGCCTTGCCTCCAGAGGTCAATACTGATAATTTATTATATTTTTATACCACCCTTCCAAAAAGTCCATTTACACACTAGTAAAAACATAAGTTATAAATCTGAATAAAAACATAATCACAACTTCACAGGAAAAAAACAAAATCAATAAATATTTAAAACTATTTCCTGTATTTATTTATTTCTTCATTTATATTATATCCCTTGGGGCGCAAGGCAGTTCACAGGGAACATGAAAACCATATGACAGATACAACTTAAATTCAATAGCTGCATCAATTAATAATAATAACATCACTCACAACTGAACATTTGATTGCTTGTTGTTTAACAGTTTAACATTATGACTGTAACCCCATAGGTTAGTCAGAACGGGATTACCTATCTTTTTACTGTCTGAAAATCAAATCCTAGATTCTTTACAGTCGGTAATTTTTAAAGCTATAACAGAAGTGTTGTATACATAAGGGGTAACCTTGGGTGTCATCACAACAAAAAGCCAACCTCTATCCCTCACCTAAATAACTTTTATACTTCTATTGAGAATCACCAAAAGACATGTATAACAAATGACTACTGAATTCCTAAAGGCCATGGCACCCTGGCTCCTGGGATGCGTTGAGCCTTGTATTAACCATAGTTCAGACTCTCAACAGGTAGGCAAATACCAGCAGTTCACAAATACTGCCCCAAAGTACCCTGTCCTGCCTGAAAATGCAACAACACCTGTGCTGACATTATCCCTGGCCTGCCATACCATGCAAGGACGAGAGATCTTTGCTGCATTTCCCTTTCACAATTCTTGGAGAGTTACTTGGGATCGTGGTGGACTGTGCCTCTGAAAATTCAAAACAAGAATTTAGGTACGTTGTTTACAAAACAATATGTAAATGTGAAAAAACACAATCACATCACTGGTAGGCCATTAAAACTATTGACCGTGCAAATTTTAAATTGCAGTATTTTAATTTTGTAGTTAGTAACTTGTAGCACAAATATACAAATGTAGCCCTATGAAGGTAGGTTGAGGGATTTGGGAATGTTCAGCCTGGGGAAAAGGAGACTGAGAGGGGACATGATAACCCCCTTTAAGTATCTGAAAGGTTGTCACTTGGAGGAAGGCAGGATGCTGTTTCCGTTGGCTGTAGAGGAAAGAACGCACAGTAATGGGTTTAAACTACAAGTACAACGATATAGGCTAGATATCAGGAAAAAAAATTCAGTCAGAGTAGTTCAGCAGTGGAATAGGCTGCCTAAGGAGGTGGTGAGCTGCCCCTCACTGGCAGTCTTCAAGCAAAGGTTGGATACACACTTTTATTGGATGCTTTAGGATGCTTTGGGCTGAACCTGCGTTGAGCAGGGGGTTGGACTTGATGGCCTGTGTGGCTCCTTCCAACTCTATGATTCTATGTTTTAATGTGTAAGTGTTCAGATACACTGTATAAAGCAAATTCTGCTCAATTTAAGTTTCTTACTTGCTTGAGATACTCTTCATTTATTTCCTAAATCATTATACTAGTTGTAAGGACTTGTAAAGCAATTGTGTTTACTGCTCAATTTACTTATATCAACTTTTAGGTTGAAAGGTATTTTTCAAAATGCATCTGAACATAGTTTTGATAAGGTTGCAGATTCTAATATATTAGCAGAATGTAGAATCAGCTATTATTAATTTATTTATCATTTGATTTCTATATTAATAGATTTATATTAGATGTATTATTTGATCTATATTATTAGATGTATTTAAAAAAAACATGTCAACATCAGACAGGCTTCTCTGTCTCAACTCTTATATATGACCATCCACTCCAGAATTGCCCCAAGTTGTTCTAAGATAGTATATTAAATATATCTTGTTAGTTTAGAACTATATTTGGAGCACAGTGAGAGTAATCTGGGTTCTCTTCATGGATATTATAATACATAGTAACAAGTGACTACTCTTCTTTTGCAGTGCAAAAGAGCACACACCCGCAAGAAAACTGGAAAAACTGGCTCTTGAATGCTTTCCCAGTTTTTGGCAGTAGGAGTTACATTTTGTGAATTCATTCTCACTGGTACACAGAAAGGCAGATGGTTATTCAAATCTTTCAAAGTTCTCTAAGGAGAAGCAACAAGTTCTTGTCATAGAACATCAAGTCCTACCTCTCACACAACCACTAATATGTAATCATTGTCTTTTTAAAAAGGCTACAAGGAAATGTATTTTCACTGAAGTATAACATCTTTCCCTACAATAGTGGCCTCAGCATGGTATTTATCAGTGGCTTTCTTAGCTCCCGTTTGCTTCTTTGCCAAAGCATTTCTCCACTAAAACCAAAAGGCAGTAATGGCTTTTCTTCACCTCAGTACAGAGGTTCTTCAGAAGACCACACCAGAAGATCACTTTCATATCTTGCAATTTCCCAAGATTTTGTGATTAACCTTGATACTCCAGGACATTTGGTGATCATCATAAAATGGCTTTCATGCAAGTAGTGTCTACTACCTATACTCAAAATTCCAAAAGGCTGATCAACAGTGGCCAAGCACCCAGGCTTTTAACTCAGTGGTTCTGTATTTTAAAGCTATTTTATGTTTGCTCCTAGCGTGAGGACTGTTTCGTCCATCACATTTTACACTATTCCATTTTGTGTGCTCTTTATTCCCTGACTTGCTTGATTTGTCCATTTGCTTTTTTTATTATGTTTTATTGCGTTGCGAGTTCCCTCAAGGAGAGGTGACCTACAAGTTTTCAAAACAAACCAAATTCATTGATGCTTGCCGTAGACATCATTTTCGAGAAATAAAGGAGAACACTGGAAAAAATTTCTTCAAAAGTTGAAAAATTGGTTAAATTTCTTATTTTCCGGTATACTGTTTGTGAGTATTCATAATGGAATTTACGAATCTATGCTGTAAACCGCCGTGAGCTGCAAGGGAGAGTGGTATAAAAATGTAATATATAATTAAAAATAAAGAAAAAGCATCATCCACCCCAAAATCACACAACACGTTAAGAATAGATTCATCATTAAACTATAAGATATGGTTTCAATGTGGGGCTGCGCTGAAGATGGAAGACGAATATAAAGTTACATTTATCTTCTTGATGTTCAGTTGTAATCCAACTTTGGTACTTTCTTCTTTAACTTTCATCAGTAGCCATTTTAAATCTTCACTATTTTCTGCCAGTAATGTGTCATCTGCATATCTCAAATTGCTAATGTTCCTTTTACCAGTTTTTACGCCACCTTCATCTAATCCTGTCTTTCTTATGATATGTCCTGCATATAGCTTGAATAAATGTAGAGATTTAAAATATCCTTGTCTCTCATCTTTGCCAATAATTCTTCAAAATTGTGGCTGTGCCTGGTAGCCAATCATTATGTCCTATTAGCCAGCTGTAAAATCTGATCCCATCACACTATAACTTGTAGCAGTAACAGCTTCAGGATGACTCCAACCTTATAATGAAAGGGATATGATTCTAAATATAATACATATATTCTGGTGAATACTTATGCCAAAGAATTTATTACCAAAGTAAAGAGGAACAATACATTTTTCAGGCACTGAGCTCTATGACATTTTAAAGACCAACATGTTCTGCATATGGTACAGTCTACTTTACCAGATAATTTTTTTTCTAGATAATGGGTTTTAGCTTAGTCATTGCATATGGCATCTCTGATATATTGAGTCAGCCCATTGGTCCATCCAGCTAAGGCAGTTTTGTATGTTCAGGACTGCAATAATAAATCCATCAGACCAAACAGGAATCGCTTCTGAATGTACATATGATCAGGTTGAACATAAATCAAATACCTGGGTTTGAAAAAGCTTGTTAATAGAAGTCTAATCTAATTTCATTTTTAATTAAAATAAATCTTACCCACTAGCCAGTCAAAAGAAGGAACAAAACTGGGGTCTTTTTATAATGGTACTATGCTTTCTCTTAGTCTTTCTGGCTTAGAATATGTCAGCAGCAGAAAGAACTAAACAAAAAAAATCAGAATCACACAAAGCTGGAAGAGACCATAAAACCAGCCAGTCCAGCACCCCACTTTCTTGGGGACTTAAAATCTCACACTCCTGACAGCTGCTCATCTAATCTCCTCCTAAAAACCCAAAGAAGAGGACTCTACCACCTTCCAGGACAGCATATTCCAGCTACAAATTTCTACTACTAAGTGAAACCTCCTTTCTTGCAATCTGAATCCATTGCTCTAAAACTGCCTTAACAGGATTTTAAATTTATTTGTAGATTTATATACTGGGCACTTAAGTACCCCCCCCCCGAAAACAAACCTGTATTTGTAAAGTTGTCCCGTGTTTTAGGCTGCTTGAGTGTCCAGTGTTCTACAGAGCTGTCATTGAGGAAGTGGCAGCATTTAGAGTTGGAAGCAGTTCACAACCACTCTGACTAGATCATTTACTCTTTTGACAGGATCTTGTTCTTATCTATGTTCTGCAATGTAATGTAGCACACCTATGTCCTGGGAAATTGAGCCTTCTGACCTTTCTTTGTAATACCTCTTCTCCTCCCACCCTCCAGGATCTTCTGTTCATTGAATATTTATTGCTTGGACTCACTGCCTATTTTCAATTCTATTATTGGTTTAACAAACACTTATAAAATAATGAAATTAACAGAGTCATGTGGTACTACAGTTTAGTGTCTTATGTGAAATAGTTAGCTCATACTTCAAGTATGGTTGGGGCTGGATAAACATTTTTAACTGGTAAGGAACTCCCACCATAGCTAAGGAGGCTTAAGCTGATTTCTAGTTTCTGGCACCATATTCTCCAATTCAGCCCCAAAGAATATTATTTAAGTTACTTTATACCTTAAAATAAGCTTTGGACCACTGTAGACCAATCATTTCTTGAATCAGGAGACTGGGCTCTGTAAACTGGAATGTAGTGGTGCTTGATCCAAAACCTGGATTTTGTGCAAAGAGCTCCAAAAGGAGGTTCACTGACGATAGATTCAAAAGGGTTGCCAAGGATCCTATACATTTACACAGCTAATAACCAAAGAATAAGGAATGGAGACTGCTGCACCCACAAATGTGCTGGGCCACCACAGCTCCTATATTTTAGAATCCAAAGCTTTCACCATGAAATATGCCAAACAATGGTCTTCTAGAAAGCATGATTTTTTTAACAAAAATCCTCCAGTGTCATGCTCCCAGGAATCCCACAGACCTTCTTAGCTAACAACAGAAAATAAGAGGGTTCTGAGTACACAGATAAAACCAAAGCAAGAAACCTTAGCCATAATATAAGTTTGAACCATCACAATATCTAAGTGTAATATGAAAGTGATTTGATTGTAGGGAAGGAAGACACAACCCAGATATTATTTCCAACTGCTTTTAAACAGTGACACATATGCAACCAGCTTTTATGGTGGAGGACTTTCCTGCTTTTTCCTCCTGCTTATAGTCCAGTGAGTCCCTTGTAATTTAACTCCTGAGAATCAGCAGATCCTGAGAAACAGCATGGAGGATAAAGTAAGGGAGAACCAAAATTTCCACTCCCTTCTTCCACAAATGGAAATGCTGCTAAGTCAGAGGAACTTCATGGCTGAACATATACATATATACTAGCTTTTTAATATTATCATCTCTGCTTCTATTGTAATCATATGATTTCAGCACTAATCATCAATGATTTGGAATTCTAGGTTAGCAGTAGGATGATATTGCTTGTAGACAATATTTTTATGGAAACTTTTATGGAAGATAAAAAGCAAAGTGGATTGTGAAGAATTCCACGAGGCTGGTGAGAAACATGGCACCTACAGGCACCACACTAGGGACCCTTTCCCTACTCTATCCAAGAGACAGCAATAGCCTGAGCTTCCAGGATCATAGAACTTGATTTTGGTATGTTTATACATTTAATTTTGTGAAGGAAAGTGTTATTTTTCCCATGAAATACCTTTTATATGCCAAATGTTCTTTAAATAGCTTTTTAATTAGATTGCTGCAGTCCTCTGTATCAGTCTGTGCTTTATTCAATTGCCCTTATGTTGACTTACTCCATTGCAAATTATTCATAGTTGGATGGTTTTAACTGTTTTGCTTTGATTTTCATTCATTCCTTATAGATTTAGACTACTCAAAAACAAGACATTTTAAATTAATATATGCTTGCTTCCTTGTATCTCTGGGTTTTTAAAAAATCTCAGGTAAGAGGAAATATTTCTACCTGAGACTATGAAGAACCATTGCCTGTCAAAGCAAAAAATGCCTATCCAAACAGACAAAAGTGCACCAGCCAGGAGCAAGTGGAAAGGTTGAAGAAAGTATTATTATAAAACATGACTAGTTTCAGACACCCCAGCTTCATAAATCAACAATATAAGGAATAATAAAGCAGCTTTAAAATTATGATTTATAATGAAAACACTAGTTATACCTTGCATTTCTTCCACAGAGTTCCCAAGACGTTTCCCATCAAAGTACTGACCAGATGCACACTTGCTTTGTTGCAACAAAGTTACCATACCTCATACTCTACAACCATACCCTGGAACTTGCCCTAGATGTCCTCTGCATACACAGCTAAGGAGGGAAATAAGACAATACATTTCATATAAATTAATGACTGACAGTGAAAAGAAAGTATTGAGTCTGACGCGATTCAACCCAAGAAAGAAAATACAGTGTATTTATTTCAGTAATTTTTGACATTTCTTTCACAATTCAAATAATCTCCCTGAATGGTTAGAATTACTTGAACCATACAGTAACATATATACATAATCAAAAGTGGAATGGCACCAAACAAGACCACTCTGTCTTGAATGTCCCCTTTGGGACTCAGTAATATATCCAACTAATTGTAAGCAACATATTCAATAAAATGCAGATTTCTGGCCATAAAACGAGAATCATGGAGGGGAACATTCCATACACAGTGATTGTAATACAAATAGAAATATCCACTTCCTGGCAGCATAAACCATATGCAGATAAGGGGAGGGCTGGAATACAGGGAGGGGAGAGAAGTATCACATAATATTTGGCAAGAGCAACAGTCAAGGCCATATTATGCTGGGCAGCACAACACAATTGTATTACTAGATGAGCAATTCAGGGAGACAGTATTTACTAACATTATCACTTGCTATCAAGAGCATTTCTCACATAGGCAAACCATATACACTGAATTTGCTACTGATACAGGAATACATGCCTTCCCACCACAACACTGTTGCAAAGATGTCAAAATGGCCAGAAGTTCACTTCTCAACATACACATTAGTGTGGCAAATGCAATAGAAGAGCTTTTATATACCAAATAAGAGTTTTTGCAGTCTCTTCCAACTGCTTTTTCCCACTTAGTAGTAAAGATTAAATTTTTATTTAAATAAAAAATTTTTAAATGATCCTCTATTAGAATGGCATGTCATTGAGTTAACAGAGTTCCTTTCTACATAAAGAATGAACTATAGAAGGTTGAAAGATCCTGGATTTGAGCATATGACAAACGTCATGTATGATTATAGCAAGTACTTATGACTGTAAGCGTGAACATTCTCTTTCCATTTCAAAAAGAAACACTGTTCAGTAATTATCAGCCCTTCATTCTGGAATGTACTGAGTACGTAGTCCTCAGCCAAGTAACCTTTCTTGGTGTTCTTGCAGGTTGAGAGAGTGCCAAGCAGAAATCCATTAATTTCCCAATTGTCTAACTTGTCTCTAAGCAGATAATTCTGCAGTACACTACATGTGTGCATGCCCCAAAATGTATTAGTAGGTAGCATAAAGACAATTAGCATTATAATTCTCACTGAAACCAATTACTATGCATATTTGCTTCTGTTCACTGTATATTAATTAAAATATAGAAGTAGGACTGCTTTTAAACATTTTGACTCAAATCATTCACCCTGGTTGAAATTCTAAAGTAGTGTTATACAGACTCAATGAAAGTATCATAGCAAACCATGTGTGATGTGAAAGAGTACTAAAGGGACATGATGGACTCAGGGCCCCTTGAGGAGTTTAGTCAATTGGCATCTCCCACCCCCTACCCCCTCAATCACTAGCTGGAACAATCCAGTGTTGATTAGCATCCCCAACAGAGCACAAACTGTCCAACCACCTGGAAATCCTCTATAAGCAGAGATCCTCTGGTAGAACCTTATTCCCAACAAGGAGGACCAACATGCCTCACCTTCCTCAGGAACATTTACTCTTTCACACTGGGCAAGTGGCTCACAACAGTTGTGTGTTACTTCAACTCACTATCGACCACTGCAAGAATCTATAAATTTCATCCTAGTGCCATCAACAGAAACAACACACTTTAGGCTGGGGGCAGGGACTGAGCAACTAGGCAATTTAGTGCCTTCCGAGTAAGGTAATGCATTGTGTTTGCCATACTAAATGCACTACCTTGACTAGTTCCAAGGGAAAGCCCGGACATCTCATGGAAGAAGCCTTCCCTCTGCAGGACATTTGGGACACCAACTGAAGCAATCCAAGATTCTGCAGCTGCTATTGTGACTATAATGCCTCAAGCTTGAAATAGAAATTTTCCTTGAAATTGAGAAGCCTCATGTTTAGGCCAGGGGGGGAGAGATTATGAATTACAACTTGGGAAAGTCAGACCCATAGATGTTCCACAGTGAATGTTGCTATTACGAGCATGTGAGGGGGGGCATTGATGCTGTGGTGGCTGCATTGCAAGGTTCTATCCATCTTTTGAGCCAGCCCAAAGCCAGCATCTTCCTCAGCCTTTTTAGTTGGATGGATGATACTTTGGCCCTTTTTTGTTCATGGTAGAGACTGGATGATGACATCTGAAAATGCTTCTGCTATTCTGCTCAGTTTCTAAAGCTCTTATTGAAGAATAAGGATGAGAGGGGTTCCCAGAGATTTAGATAAAACGGAAAAAAAATATTGAGGATTACAGCGGATGTTGCTAGTGGTATATGTCCCACATTATGACTTCTTTACTTTAAAGAGCTAATGGATAATTTAAATATGGCCACAAAAATCATACTGGATCCAGTTTACATCACTGGGTCGGTAAAAAGCCTAGCTCCTACGTTTTGGGCTTGGTTCCTAGAGCCAAAGATAATTTGCCAAGCCCCCATTTATATTAATGTGAAATTAAATCAGAAAAAATATCGAAATAATGAAAAGCCTAGAAAGGTACAGAAAGGAACCACTCCTGAAGCCAACATCATATCGATGCTATTTTAATAAGGCAGTCACAGCTAAATCTTTTCAAATAAAAAATGATAATGTATAGTGGTTGTACACAAATTGGGCAGATCACACTATTTATAAGCTTTTCTACAACTTGCCTGACACAGGTATTAACAAAGTGAGCATTCTTCAGAGGTTAGGTAAGTGATGCTTATTTTAGGAACTTATGAAAACACCTCACATTCATGATGACCTAAATAATTGTGCTATCAGTCTCATAGGCTTAGCTATGCAGCGTACTCACAGAATACTTTAATCACAACCATGACATCTTATAATTAAGTCTTCTCTTGACTATTCCCAGTAGCTTCTAACTTTTGACATGCCTTAGTAAGGTGCCTAATTTTAACTTTCCTCATCCCACTTCAACAACACGATTAACAAGTATAGCTCTTGTGCTATGCCCCCCATGTTATATTCTCCTACCACTGAATATTATTTTGAGTTTAATTCAATATTTTCTTCATTTGTGGACAAACCAAGGCTATAACATGAAGGAGGAAACTTTGTCACATGGAATAGATATCAACAGCCAACAGTGATGCAACATAATGTTATAAATTAATATAAAAATCAAATAAGCTTGCTTGTGACACCAGGACACATCAATGACAAAGATTTCCAAAGATATACCTTTGCATCAGTTGGAAGTTATTACAGCTGTCAAATAAATTGCAGTTCATTAATAATAATGAGTTTTAACTAATCAGTTAAGCCAAGCTTTCTCAACCAGGGTTTCGTGAAACCCTGGGATTTCTTGACGGCCCTGGAAGGGTTTTCTGAAGGGGTAAGAATTAATTCATCTTTTTTTTAATTAAACATTTACCAGGTGATATAACCATATATGGTCATGCTGATCCACCCACCAAACTCCCAAATGGCCAATCATATGGCTGGAGTGGGTGGGAAGGGGAGGGGCCCCAGGTGGGCACATACACAGCTATGCTTCTCACCATACTGTACATGACTGCCCCACTTCTGGGGTTTCTTGGAGACTGAAGAATGTTTCAGGGGGGGGGGTTCTCAATGGCAAAAAAGCTGAAAAGGGCTGAGTTAAGCCTATACAGATTTGCAAATCAATTAAATAACAAGAATTCCAACGAAAGCAGCATACTGTCTTTGTTTTTAGATGATGCATGAATACATGTCACAACAAGTACCACCAAAGAAGCACTACCACTGGTGCAAGAAGGGAAAATAATTCTTCTGTAAACATAGAGTCATAGTTAAAAGGAGAAGGACAATGGCAGAGCACATGCCTGAATACAGATGGTTCTTTAGTTAGTATTATGAATCTTCAGGAAAATAGACCAGCAGATTCAACGTTATATAAGGTATTTTCCTACACGAAGGTCAATTAATTTTCTAAACAAAAATTCTATGACCTTGTTTTAATACTAATATTTAATAATACTATCTGCTAATAATATTTAATTAATAATAACTAATACTTATTTCAGATCAGATCCGTTCCACCTTAGTCTTTACCCATATAAAAGGTCTCATTTCCTTGGGAGCAGTATATCACTTCATCATTCTACCTGCAGCCAAGTGGAGATAATTCTGCTCCAACTAATAAACTATGAAAGAAAACCTGCTCTCCGTTCTGTCAGTATTATTCCTCACTCTTAATCACATGCCTGTCCCTTTGTTTTCCTTTGTTTTCCTTTCATACTGCCAACACTGAAGAAGTGTGTATGTACACCAGAGCTTATACCTAGAATTAAACTGGTTGGTCTTAAAGATGCCACTGGACTCAAACGTTGTTCTACCAACACTTACTCTGTTACACTTCTGTTGCCAGTTTTCACCGTGCCATATATACCTGCACTCCAGTCTGAGTGGCTTGCCAACTGGAACTGGAATCACCATAAGACAAGTGTTAACTTCCACTTGACATTTATACAGCGCCTAGCGAATCATCAATACTGTGAAACAATACAGGTTAAGATTCCCATTCTGATTGGTTACACTGTATATTAAGCAGACAAAATCTATTCAGAATACCACAGCCAATATTCTTTTATGAAAGGGACACTCACAGCTCAAACCCCAGAACTTAAGAACTCATATCTAAACAATGGGCTAATTACCTGCATCAGTTTAACAGGGATGTTTTCTGATTTCAGAAGGCAGCTTAACGCGGGTGCATGAGACTGTACAAGTTGCAATTTTCCCTTAAATCAGGGGTAGTCAAGCAAACGCTGGCAGGGGCTCATGGGAATTGTAGTCCATGAACATCTGGAGGACCACAGGTTGACTACCCCTGCCTTAAATCACCTTTCTTTTCCCCTGCAACATGGCCAGCACTGCAAGGTTTAATGACAGCAGATTGAGCATGTATTTTTCTTAAGTATTAACACTATTTCTTCATATTTGTAAAATCTGATTTGATGAAAATGTGGCATTAAGTATAGTTAGGTGACAGAGACACCATAGCACATTCCTATATATTTTAAATTAGTCAGTAGACCTTCCATTTGAACCCTATCTCCTCGTTTTACAGAAAGTTCATAGTACACCATGTACATGTTGTACCAGCAAATAAGAATGACAGAAACATATCTCCTATCAACATACACCGTTACTTTTTACCATCTCTTTCTCCATACTGCCTCAGAAAATCTCAAAGAGGAAGGAAAAATCAAAAAAGCGAGTTTAAGCTTGAAGCTAAATCAAACTGGAAACCAGTTTCATCTTAAAGTCTAACCTTGCCGCATGAAGTGGTTAGGAGCAGCCTCCATGCTGCAGAGAGGGGAGGGAAGTGGTTGGTTTGTTATTGTTATTTTTAATATGGTTGGTGCTTGCACAGGGGATACCTTTACCTTTATACTGATTTAAACTGTCCCCGAGCCAGCTAACCGGGTGGGGCAGTAAACAAATGCAACTATTAATATAAATAAATACATACAACTTATTTCACTGTTCTGCATGTCCATCTAAAGCAGTTTAAACTGGATGGATGCTCCATGTATACGATTGAGGTCTGATTCACAAATACTTGTTTTTTAAAAAAAAAATGTTAGTCTTTAGACACTGTTAGATTTCTGTTTCACTTTGTTGCAATGGACTAACAGGCCTAGCCAGATGCAATTTTTTAATCTGTTCCCACCATCTACTTCTCTCCTGAGGCTGTTTTACAGATTCCACTTTATAATATATTTTACAGTACTTTTTTTTTACCACAATAGTTTTATGACTGTTCCTTTAATTATTTCATTGTATTTGTTTTTACTCTGTGAGCTGCCTGGAGTAAGCCTCTAGAGAGGCAGCATATAAATGTCCAAAGTACTGTATTTGCCGGCGTATAAGACGACTGGGAGAGCCTCTTGTGGCGCAGAGGGGTAAGGCAGCAGACACGCAGTCTGAAAGCTCTGCCCATGAGGCTAGGAGTTCAATCCCAGCAGCTGGCTCAAGGTTGACTCAGCCTTCCATCCTTCCGTGGTCGATAAAATAAGTACCCAGCTTGCTGGGTGGTAAACGGTAATGTCTGGGGAAGGCACTGGCAAACCACCCCGTATTGAGTCTGCCATGAAAACGCTAGAGGGCGTCACCCCAAGGGTCAGACATGACCTGGTGCTTGCACAGGGGATACCTTTACCTTTAGCTTTTTTAAAAGATGACTGGGTGTATAAGATGATCCCCAACATTTCCACTCAAAATACAGTACTATGGGCCACTATGGGCAGCTATGTCTATCCCAACTGAAGTGCACCCGGCGTATAGGCCTCCCACTTGGAGGCGTGTATTCTTATACACCAGCAAATACTGTAAATCAAGATTAAGAGGTGCTGGGATTCAGAGGGAAATGCAAAGAAATTTAAAATTGGGGTATGGCCTCCCTCCCCCCAACGAAAGCGCGGTAAACCACTTCAAGAACGACTAATGCTCAAAAAGCAGCATATCAGCTTAAGGGTCATTATTAGCTCATATCAGTGTACATACATATACAATATATAAAATCAGCTTATGCTTGTGACATGACGAGAATTAGGGTTACCAGCTGCAGGTTGGGAGATTCCGGGAGATTTGGGGGTGAAGCCTGGGGAACACAGGTGGAGGAGACGGCCCTCGGCAGGTATAATGCCACAGAGCACCTCCTCCAAAGCGGCCACTTTCTCTGGGGAGGCTGATCTCTGTCGTCTGGAGGGCAGCTGTAATTCCGGGAGCTCTCCAGGCCCCACCTGGAGGGTGGCAACCTTACTTCACAGAGGAGACGAGGCCAGGACAGCGCCACTCACCCCCGTTTCCCTCCTCTCAGGAAAGGGGAGGAGAGGAATCGGGAGAAACGAGGAGGAATCTTGGACCTTCCTCCCCGCCGTCCATTCAAGCAGGTACCCAGGAGCTGGGCGTCAGACGGCGCTTTATTCACCACCTGCCTCCCCCCCCCCCCCAAAAAAAAAACCGCCACATGGAACGTCCCAACCGTCGGACGCTCCCACAGACAGATTCGGTCCCTCGCTGCCGGAGCGGAGCCACCGCTACCCCCCCTCCCAACCGTCAATCCGCGCGCCCAACCGCCTCCCCCTCCAGACGGCGGTGGAGACGTCCGCCGCCCTCTTTACCTCAGCAGCCGTTCCCTCGCGCTCAGCGGCAGCAAGCAGTTCGCGGCGCCCCTGGTCTCCCGCCTCCAGGCTCCGCGGCTCGGCACGGTTGAATTAGGCTGGGCGACGCTAGGCGGAGTCATGTGTTCTCCGCCCCCCCCTCCGGGGGAGGAGCTCCGAATCGAGAAGGTGGGGCGCGCGCCGGCGGCCCTGCTTGGGCAGTGAGGGCGCGGATTGGGCGTCGGCCGGCGCAGACGGGAGCCCGGCCGCCCCGCTCTCCTCATTGGCTGCGGGCTGGAGCGTGGGGAGGCCCCGATTGACGGCTCGAGGGCGCTGCGCCCCGCCCAGCTGCTGTCACGTGGGGCCAGGTGGAGCGCGAGGTCCTGGCGGAGGGGCGCGTCTGAAGATCGCCTCCGCGTCCGCTGGGCTGCGTGGGGAGACTTGGGTTTCGGTCCGTCGGAGACTGGTTGGGCGTGACGTCATGAGGCGTGGGTCTCTTGCTTTTTGATGCACAACAAAATCGGAGCCCAATGGCACCTTTGAGACCAACAAACCTTTGTCCAAGGCGTGAGCTTTCGTGTGCAGGCAGGCTTCCTCGCACAATGGTACAGGGATCATCAGAATACAGATAGAAGGAGAAATGTTTTAATTTACTCTCACCTTATAGCTGTACTCTGATGATCCCTGTTCCATTGTTTGAGGAAGTGTGCCTGCACATGAAAGCTCACACCTTGATTAAATGTTTGTTGTCTTGAAGGTGCTATTGGGCTCAGATTTTGCTGGGCTACTTCAGGCCACCGCTACCCCCCCTCCCAGAGTGTTGGCCTAGACCTGGACAGACCCTGTTTGAAATTCCAGCCTGCCCTAAGTCATTCTGTCTACATAACCTAGGTCTGAGGAAGGGTGCTTGCACTCAAAAGCTCACGCCTTGAATAAATCTTTGTTGGTCTTAAAGATGCCACTGGACTCTGATTTTGTTTTGTTGAACCTAATTCATAGTGTTGCTTAGGGGACTTGATTAGACAAGAAGAGAATGTTGTGTGCTGCTCTGAGTTTTTTAGTAAAAGGGTGAGATAAAAATATAGTAATTTAATAAACTCTTAAGATGGAGATTAAGCTAAACTGCGGCTTGCAGGGTTCCTTGAGCAGGATGGCTCCTGGATTTCAGAATGTTTTGCTGGCACCTGTTTGGCTCAATTTCTGCATAATTATGTACAATCTGTGCTAGTTGCAGCATTCTTTCCATAGGGTTGCTGGCAGCTTGTTTTAGCACCTGTGTACAGTCACAGCCATTCAGGAAGAAAGCAGAGATGAGTTACTGATGAGTGCCTTCATGTACAAAATCCATTTAAAGGTTTTTAATCTAGGAAGAATTTTGCAGGATCTTTTCCAATAGCTTCAGAGATAGTCTGTTGTAGTGGTTAGGACTTCTAATCTGGCGAGAAGGGTTCGGTTCTGCACTCTACCACATGCAGCCAGCTAGGTGACCTTGGGTTCACCACGGCACAGATAAAACTGTTCTGACCTGGCAGTGATATCAGGGCTCTCTCAGCCTCACCCACCTCACAGGGTGTCTGTTTTAGGGAGAGGAAAAGGAAGGCGACTGTAAGCCACTTTGAGACTCCTTCGGGTAGAGAAAAGCGGCATATAAGAACCAACTCTACTTCTTCTTAAAAAGTCCACATACATCCATGGGTTGGTGTGCTAGTCTTCTGCTCTGCCTCAACAACATCTTTTCATTTTTTATTGTTTAAATACCGTTTCTCCCAGAAGAAATGTTATTTGAAGGTTTGTACAATTCTCTTGTGTAGTAGACTAAAGTGCCGTTGAAAAGGTATAAGCATCCATGCTGCTGATTTTCAGGGATATGCTTGATTAAATGAAATGCCTCTCTTATGCACCAAACTTGGGGCTTTTTTCTTTTCTGTCTTGCCTACCCTAACAGTGTCAGCTGCACCCAGGGCAGACTGGAAAGGGAAACAGACTGCAGTCTTTTCCCCTTTCCAGACTGCAGTTCTATGAGCCAGAACAACATAGGCCACTTAGCTCTGACTTGGCCAGCAATGCCAATAAGGAGGTCTAACCTCACCACTGCCGGAAGAATCAAAGTATTAGCCAATACCCATCCTTGGCATCACTGATGAGGTCTAAGGTGAGAGCAGCTGAGTTATTGGGCCTTCACTTGTTATGGCAGTGGCCCTCAAGGAATTTTCCCTGGCGTGTAATAGCTAGTGGTCTCCTGAACTGTGCTGACTTCATGTTCTGCATTATGGGCTGTGTTAACTATGGAGAACAGCATAAGGATTTGCCCTCTTCTGGCAACAGAAATTAACTTTCACCAGACAGTCTGCTATTAATGGAGCAGCCAAAAGCCTCCAATTACAGTAAACACTTATAAAAGTGTATGTATGAACATCTCCTAAAATGTCCCATGTGGGGCCTGTCCATGCAGAGCGCTCCTCTAAAAAGGAAATGGGTTGTTATGTGATTAGGGATATTGTGGTATATATATTTATAGTAATGCTTATGAGTAAAACTGAACTCCCCTCCTTTCAATATGTCTTATTGATCATTCAACATAGAATGTTTGTGATCTGACTTGAGGTTTGGGAAAGTCCATCTATATGCAACATTGACATGTGAATTTTTCAGTAATTTTTTAAAAAAATTCTCAGTCAAGCACAAAACTAAGTGATTAAAGGATGTGAGAGGGGAAAATTGTGGACAAATATGGTGAGGTTTGTTTATTAAGGGGGGGATCATTAAATATTGAATACCCACAACCTTTTAAAATAGTTAAACATACCAGTTTCTATTTGATGCCAAGAAAACCTGAGGTTGAAAAATTAAACACTGCATACAGGGAGCAAAAAGCTGTACTGTTTTCCTGTAACCTTTGCTCAGCTAGCTTTGGCTTTCTCGTGATACGTTTGAGAGATAGAATGTACCTGTTGTAGTACCTGATCTGTAACACATTGAAGAAAAATGTATTTTGATTTCAGTCCACCCTGTGCCTTCACAATAAGCGTCTCTCCCGGGGGGCAGATCAAATTCTATATCTCTAGAATCCTTGGCAACCTAATTGATTACAGCTAGATGGGCATGCGTGGCTTGCTCTTGTGCTGTTTAACAGCAATTTAATTTGCAGCTCAGCAGATAAACCTCTTCACATTGTGGAGCTGAGTCTTATCAGTTAGTAAAGTCTAAAGATCAAATTACTTTTAATAACATTGAGGGGGTAGTTAAAAATTGGCAGATATTCTCATGAATTCCTTATGATATTTTTGTGGCTACCCCAATTAAGCATGAGTTTATTGTGTGGTCTAATCATTTTTTACCAAAAACGAATGTAATGGCATTACACAGTGATGTATAACAGGAACATAAAGAGTCTGCAGATGACTTATGAAATCACAAATGTATTTGCTGTTTGAACATAACCTGTTTCAGGCTCTACTGATTTTCTGTAAGGCAAACTTTCCCAGCCAAGATTTCGCAAAACCCTGGAGTTTCTTCACAGCCCTGGAAGGGGTTCCTGCAGGGGTAGAAGTTAATTAATCTTAATATATATTTTAAATGTGTTAAATATCAGGTGATAGGGCCATATATGGTCATGTCAACCCACCCCCTGGAAAGGAATGGCCAATGTTGGGCCTGGAGGGGATGGGAAGGGGAGGTACCTTGGGTGGGCATATACACAGCTATGCCTCTGCATGATTGTGCCACTTCTGGGATTTCTTGAAGCCTGAAGAATGTTTCAGGGATTTCTCAACGGTAAAAAATGTTGAGAAAGGTTGCTTTAGGGCAATATTATCCAAGAATGACTTAGATTGTCTTTTTTCCAAGACTTATTACCAAAGTTAAGTAATAGTTTCCTGAAACTATTATGCAGAGTAAGTTTGGGCTAAGATTTTTTTTGTGATTTAATAAATCTTGCATAAACCTTGGATATTCTGTAGTTTCTGGTTGTTTCCACTACAATAGTGCATCCCTCTAGCAGGGAATTGCTACTTTTTTAAAGAAATGAACGACTCAGACTATTCCGATATTTATTTTATTTTATTTGTTTTATATTTTTATTATATTTATTATATAAAATATATTTTATAAGCATTGCCCCAAAACAGCATGTTTATTATCAAACACTCCAAGTGTACAAAGTGACTGGAAGTTACATGCATTATGGCTAGTATATCTGTTACACACTTTCAGTGCCGTATTTTTAAATATTCATATACTTTGTTCATTATTTATACATAGCAGATCAAATGACTCTCCTGACTAGTTGATTCAGTGCCACTGGAATTAAATTAGTGATGCTAAACATTTTACAAAATTGAATTTCTTCTGAAGTGCTTGTGTGATATAAGAACAACGAAGAGCCCTGCCATCCAATGCAATATCCTGTTTGCCACACTGACTAACTAGGCCAGAGTCTGCACTTACTTTGTTTATTCCATTGCCAATCCTGTTGAATTCAGATCGATTTGAACTCGAGTCTTCCTCTCCCCCCTTCCCCATTGAAATAGGGAAAGTGTTCTGCATGTGGTTAGGGAAGCTCAGAGGAGGGGGGGGAGGCAGATGGAGACTCTTTCTTTGTTTTCTTGAAGGGGGGAAGAGGATCGAAGAAGTCAGAGGAGGGAGGAAAAAATCCTTTCTTTTCTTGAAGGGGGGGGAGATCGAAGAAGGCAGAAAAAAAAAATCCAAAACCGAACAAAGTTGAGAGAAATTAGGGGCTTCTCCTTTAAGACAAGTTTGTCACATGACCACCTGTGGCCAATCACGGGTCCTCTACCACGGAGGAGAGCCCAGATTCAAAACAGCCTTTAAATATTGAAGGTTAAAAGCACCCTAAGATATCGCACAATAAAGGTAGGGTCACTCCGGATCAATCCTTCTTGCTGCAGAAGGAAATTTTAAATCGCCCCAAATCCAAACTGAAATCGCATTCTGTGTAGAGGGCAGGGACTAAATCAACCTAGGGTTAGAATAAAAGCTCCGTGCAGTTTACACCCAGGTTCTCTGGGAAGCGGGGGGTGAGGTCAACATCTTCAATGGAAGATTATGGTGTTGTGATTCAAAGGGGCCATATATCCAGCAACAAAAAAATACACTTTCTTACGTGATGCAAAGCCACATTTCATGCTCAGAGAAGGGTACAGACTCTTATTGTGCTACTTTAGTAGGGGAAAGGTTCCTATTTGGCTCACTGCAATGCAGGAATGTGGAAATAGGACAATATGGGGGTGGAGATTTTCATGCATTTACAAGACTCTGTTCATCATGTGTAGATAAAGGAAGGGGATAATAGGTTTTAAACAAAATGGATTATTGTTTAATCTTCTTTGTAGTGTGTTCTCTTGTAGAGATTTTGTGCTACCTTGTAGCTATTTTATAATGAAGTAAATATATAATTATGTGCTCACAACCACTGTTCTAATTGATCTCCTCAGTAATTTTTTTTCTGTGGGCCTGATTCCATGTCTGGCTGCAAAGATTTGTTTTGACTAGTAATACAGATTTGCAGGCATCTGTGGGCTAACCCAGAGCCTTGCTAATATAATGAGACCACCAGACTGTCCAAAGCATATTTGGGGGTGACTGCTTTGAAGTCAGTTCACCCAATTACAGTTTGCATTGAATTCAGTTCAGTCACCTTGATTATTTTTTTTGCTAGAGTAACCTGTTTAATTTATTGTGTGAGTTTTATACCGCCCCCTCATGATTAATCGCCTTGAGGTGGTGAGCCATATTGAGAAGGCACTATAAAATTAATAAATAATAACAATAAACAGCATGAAATCCCCCAAAGAACAATCTTGTTAGAAGACTATTAAAAAAATTAAAATACAATTTAAATCAGTATTGCAAACTGGCTATGTGCATAATTTCACCATGACCGCATATGTACCCGTAATATGCTAAGTACAGCTCACAGCTATATGCACATCCAGCAAGGCTCTTCTCTGAGGGCCTTTTCGCATGGGGATCTTTGTTGCAAATTGTTTGCGGAATGAAAAATCGCCATTTAAAATAGTGGAATTCGTCGTTATGCATACCTGCCTTTGTAGTGGAATCAGTTGCGTTTTTTAGCGTTTCCCACAGGCTTCCGGTCTCGGCAGAAATCGCTAGAAAGGAAGCGCTATTGCCAAGCTCGTCCCGCCCCTGGCCGTCAAGCAGCCAATGGGCAGCCGTTAGCATGCTCCCAAACAGCCCCTTTCCCTTTAAGAAAGGTTTTTTTAAAAAAAAAAACAGACCCATATCAACGAATCTAGGTAGATTCGTTGCTACGGAGAGACCCATCCAGCTGCCTAATGTGAGCTGTCGTTTGATTGTATGATCGTTGGCACGCTGCCTCGAGTGATAAAAAAAAATCCCCCCCCCCCTCTCACGGGCCTGATTTTCGGCTGAATTTATGTGTAAAAAATAAAGGGACTTTATTTCAGCAAACGGGCTTTTATGTGGTTTGTGCTTAGTGACTAAAGGTGAAGGACTGAAGCCAGGGAAGCCTCTAAACAGAAAGAGGCTCGCTGGTGCGTTTATCCCCGCTCGCTCGGAGAAAAAAAAATGGCGATCGCTTCGCCGGAAGTTTGGAGGAGAGAGCCAGGGGGAGGGACTTTGAAGAACCAGCAACAATGGTAACGCACAGGTCTTTAGCGCTACTGTTGCAGATTGGTTGCAGGAGTGTATCGCTATCCGGAGGGTGAATCCACTTTTCTGGATTCCCCTGAAAGCGCTACAACGAAGCGCTTTTTGCGGGTCGGTTTCAGGATTGTTGCAGATTGTCTACGACGTCGTGGGTTATGGCAAATTAGTAGCGTTTCCAATTAGCAACCATTGTGCTATTTTGAAGCCGTGCGAAATGGCCCTGAGTGTATTTATCCTTCTAATGCCATTTCCATTATCTGGATTTAAATAAAACTATATCATGTTTTATTCAGTGTAAGCAGTTTGAGCAATATATTTTTTTAAAAAAATATTGTGCAGTATTTGTAATATATTAGAAGTTCTGACACTCCCAGAGACTTGCCTTATTCTTTACATTAATGTTGAGAGTCCCATATCCGGTACCGGTCTGTTTGCCACTGTGGTAAAGGGGAGCTAGCTGAAACACTCTGCTTTGAACGAAAAGATGTACACAAATGTACAATGGTATATTAATTATTAAGGTAGGTCATGTTGGGTGTCTCAAGCATGTGTGAAAGCTCGAGTTTGTGACTTAAGAGAGACATATCGATTGACCAGTATGGTTATAGGTGGAGACAAAAGTGATAATGTGAGGAAACTCAGGTTAGGGCTCAAAACAGCCTACCCAGCAAGCCACTAACAACAACAAAAGACTTTGAAACAATTCTGCTTCAGTTCTTGTGAATGCAACTGATCATCCTAAGTGGAGGATGTTTTATATTCTTCTAGTCTAGGACAACAAAAACCTAGAGTCCTACATTATGCCTCTTTAGTGTTAGCGTACTAGTTTCTGAGAAAGGTGGTAAAAGAATTGATAGATTGTCCACTATTCTTAGCCAGTCTAATGATGCAAATGCAGTAGGATCCAACATTAGATGTTCTGGGATTGTATCACCTTTGCACATAATACCTGTTGCTGGGTATGTAGTCCCCCAAATGTCTGTAGCTCGCAGATAGAGATCAGGATGTTAGCAGGCACATGTTTACACTGCTGTGGCCAAGATGATTTTACACTCCCTGAATGCTTAAAATCTACTGAAGTCAGTAGGACGTTAACATAAACTCTGCTTAGGAATGCCATCAATGTAGTAAAATACCAAAAGCTTCATAATATAGCCCATGTCTGTCTTTAATCTATTTGCAAGGCTCTGCTTGGCTTTAGAGTGCATAATGTTCTAGATCTCTTAACCTCCTGACATTGATGCTTTTCCAGGGCATAACTGAGATTCTTGCATAATTAAACCGTGAACTCTCTCAGGTGTCACTCATGCTAGGCAAGTGTATTCTTTCTTCACCGCTTGCTGCTTCAAGGGTCAGTTTACACTTGCATGGTTGCTGAGAGAAGGGTTTTCCTAGGTCACCAGGGGAAAAAACCCTATAAAATGCTTAGCAAAGAGCCTTACTTAAAGCTGTAGTATGGATTCCAGTTGCAGTGTTAGCAATCGAGAATGTAATTGAAGAAGAGCTGTATCCGGCCAGAGGAGTAAAAATCTATGGGAGAAATGATCAATAAAAGCTCTCCCAGGCCTTCTTTCTAAGAGCTTTTGCAAAAGTCATGCTAAGGTTGCAGTACTATACATACATACTAAGGAGTAAACATGAAGAAGGGCTGTGGTACTTGATAATACTGAGATTCCAATGGATGTAAATTAAAACTGGAAACCACTATGCTCATAACATGAGCAAAAAGATACTTGGCCATGTAAAGCATGGACTGCAATCTGGTGATGCAAGTTTGAATCCCCAGTCTACCACTGAAGCTTGCTGGGTTACCTTGGACTAGTCACAAGCTCTTGGCCTACCCTACCTGACAGGGCTGTTGTGAGGGTAAAATGGAGGAGAGGAAATCAGTGTAAGCTCTTTAGGGAGGAAGGCAGGGTATAAATGTAACTCTATCCAGGGCTACCATTGACCCTGATCAAAATTACAGCTGGTACACAATGCAGTAACATGGGTCCTCACACGGACCCCATGGAGGGCTCATATTGGACCTGCCCTCCGACAGTTGCATTGGTTGCCAGTGGTGTTCCAGATTAGGTTCAAGGTTCTGAAACTGACCTTTTGGCCCAATGCAACCTGGGCCCTGTGTATCTGAAGGACTGTCTCTTCCATGCTCAGCAAACTCCAATTTACTAGTGATTCCTAGTCCTGAGGATATGCGCCTGGTCTCAGGCAGGTCTTGGCCCTGACTCCAACCTGGTGGAATAGGTTGCCTTTGAGATCCGGGACTTGATGAAGCTGTCAAAGTTCTGCAGGTCCTGCAAGATGATACTCTTTTACCAGGCCTGTGGCTGAGTCCAGGGCAGCCTGAAGTGTTATTGGCCTCTTTCCACATCCTCCTCCTTGACTCCCCCTCTTTTGGTATCTCCAGCATGGGTGGCTGGTGGAGGGTACAAAGGGTTGGAGTTTTAGTTTGTATTTTATTGAATTTTATGACTGTAACTTTTATTGTGGTGAATATGGAGGGGCGGTATCTAAATTAAACATTATTATAATACAAATGAATAGAAAAATTGGCAGTAAGGGAAGACAGGAGACATGCTATAAGACAAAGGTAGAATGGGATGGAAGAAATGTATGTAAGATGCCCAGATTGTTTAGAAAAAAAAGATGTCATTAAAAATAAAAAAGTGGGTTTTAATGTATGTTCCACCTCCTTTTTGGCTCTATTCTCTGTTTTATTAACTGATAGTTAATAAAAAGCAAGTGTTCATTGATGGTTAATACCTGCTATATTAAGCAAATGAAAGTTGGATATGGCTTTCAGCTTCCCTTTTTCATTAATCAAAGCAGAAAAAGTTCTCATTTAACCAAAAGATATATTTGGATACAACTTACAATATTTTAATCTCAGGTATGGATTTGCTGACTTCAGCAAGACAGCTGTTGAGACCCAGGATTCTCTACAGACTTGTCAAGAGCTTATGTACTATAGCCGGAAAGCAGGTGGCTATTAATTCCAATGAATATTAACAGATTTTATAAGACTCGCTTTATAATCTTTCAAGTGGGCTGTTGACAGCCAGGAACACTTCTTGCTTCAAATACTGACAGCTATTGAAACTGACATTAATACAGTTCTGGCACAGATTTCCTGATCTCAAGTTTTTACCCCGAAGGCAAAATTTTGCAAGAAATTCTCCCATGCAAGCCCCATAAAAGATGCATGGAAGTTGCACAAGTACCACTCAGTTTTTCAATGAGGCTTACACAAAACCTCCATAGTGATTATGCTCTATGCATACATGGGGGGGTAGTGCCATAATGCCTCAATGTGTTTGAACACAAATCTTGGCAGCAAAGATATTTATCAATAAACCACAAGATGCCCTCAAATGCTCCACATACCTCTTGTTATGTATACAGTAAGATGGAACTGTACAGGAAGGCGTTTGTATAAAGTCACTGAGGTTGTAGTTAATGTATGTGGAATGAAAGATAGACTTCATGGGGGGGGAGTGTTTTATCGTTGTCCACCAGTTTTGTAATTTAGTTTTATTACTCTGTCATATGTAACGTTTTGTTGCTTTGCTCTCCCGCCTAGTAAGGCTGCTTTAGTATTTTGGTGTGTTTTTAGAACACTGCTTTATAAAGTTCTCGGCTGTACTGTACTGTTACTTCAGCATCATTGTTAAGTTGTGAATCACCCTGAGGCTCCGCAAGAAAGACGGACTATAAAGAAACGGGCTGCCTTCTTGTATCAAGGAAGTACTACTGAACCTATGGCAAGGACCATTCAGAGAAGGGATGTGTGCCTCGGCTTGGCTCGGCTGTCTTGGTGATCACCGAAGCCCGAGGCAGCGCGTAGGAGGCCAGTGCCATGACACGGAGAGCAGGGGCAGTACTGGCACCAGCACCAGCACCAGCCGCTGGCCTTCCTCTCCACGCCATGGCACGGAGTGGCTGTTTGCAATGGCAGCAGCCAAGACCACACCTAGGCATGAAATTGGGGTCACTGTGGGTAGGGAGGCAGTTGTGAATTCCTGCATTGTGCAGGGGGCTAGGCTAGATGACTCTGGAAGACCCCTCTAGCTCTATGATTCTAGGAACCATCAGCTTCTCCTTCTGGCAACCTGTCACACGAAACAGTGTGCTGGGATAGGGTTGCCCACATCTCTGGTTTCACATGAATGCAACCCAAAGCGCACGTGGCATATGTACGTTTGCAAATAAGGCCTTGACCACTCTTAGTGCCAAACAAGTTTGCATTATGTAAAACTAGATATTAAGCCCGCTGTGGCCAAAATACAGCGGGCCCTAGCATGATGGGTAGGTGGAGGGATGGGGTGAAGGAAGGAGGAAAAGGAGAAAGAGAGACAGAAAGACAGAAAGAAAGGGAGGAAGATAGAGCTTCGCGGCTCCTGATTGGGCCGTCCGAGTTTGTATCCCGGACAGGGCCCGCCCTAACTCCTCCCCACTTGCCCTTACTCCTTTATTCCTCCCGCTCCTCCGGAGCGGGGGGAGGTTTAAAGATGGTTCATGATAAATGACAATTGCAGGTTCCGAGCTTGTATAACTGCTAATGCCAACAGATGCCACATTCTGTAGCCAAAAAAGAAGAGGAAGAGTTGGTACTTATATTTTGCTTTTCTCTACCCAAAGGAGCCTCAAAGCGGCTTATAGTCTCCTTCCCTTTCCTCTCCCCGCAACAGACACCCTTGAGATGGGTGAGGCTGAGAGAGCCCTGATAGTTCTGCTTGGTCAGAACAGCTCTATTAGCGCCATGGCGAGCCCAAGGTCACCCAGCTGGCTGCATATGGGGGAGTGCAGAATCAAACCCGGCTCGCCAGATTAGAAGTCCATGTTCCTAACCACTACACCAAAAAGTTTAGGACTAGGATTCTAAGGGGATTCTAAGACATCCAGTCCTGTTTTATGGAGCTTGCTTTCTCATTTAAAAAAAATTGTGTTGTGCAATTAGCAGTTATGGGAGAGGCCAGTTTTTCATGTTAAGGCATGTTTGCATCAGGATCTGCACAGAAGTGCCTGGCCGTTTATGAACGGGATGAAAGTGTGTTGCCATGCTGACTCGGGAGCAAAAGATTTGTAAGGCGTGCAATGAGCAGGCTGTCTCAAGAGATTACAACAAGTATCCCATCCAAATCTATGGCAGCAACCCTGTCTGATTGTGGCATAATTCGCATTAATTAATTACCCCGGTGGGTTTGTTTATTACTGATTCTGTTTATATTTAGATTCTCCCTCAGCACAGTGTCTCTGCTCATGGACTGTCTAATTCTACATTTTTTCAAATTGACAGGGAGAGGGATACCAGCTCACCCCCTGCAGAAGCTTCCTACTTTTTTTTAACAGGCCTGCAGCTGTGAAGGAAGACACAGAGCTAGCGTCTGCTTTCTTCCTTCCCCGGTCTCATCAACTTCTCCTCCTGCCTTCTGGAGCAAGCAGGACTCTTGATTTATCCCGCAGAAGGTGGGGTTGGAGGGCACCATTGTGCTGCACAGAACTGCAGTTAGTTGCCAGCTGGCACATCATCAGGGGAAATCATTACATCAGGGACAATTGTCAAAGGAAATTAAAGTCCACTGATACTGTGGGGAATTAATACATTAGGCTGGTTCAAAACATCACTGAGATGCTGTAGAAATGTGGTGACAGAGTGGGGATGAGGGAGGATTACACCAGCTTGGTGTAGTGATTAGGAGTGTGGACCTCTAATCTGGCGAGCCGAGTTTGATTCCCTGCTCCCCCACATGCAGCCAGCTGGGTGACCTTGAGCTCACCACAACACTGATAAAGCTGTTCTGACTGAGCAGGAATATCAGGGCTCTCTCAGCCTCACCTGCCTCATAGGGTGTCTGTTGTGGGGAGAGGGAGGAAAGGTGAATGTAAGCCACTTTGAGACTCCTTCCGTTAGAGAAAAGCAGCATATAAGAACCAACTCTTCTTCTTCATCTGAGGAAGAGTACTTACACTCGAAAGCTCACGCCTTGAATAAATCTTTGTTGGTCTTAAAGGTGCTACTGGTCTCTGATTTTATTGTGCTACTTCAGACCAACACGGCTACTCATTTGAATTCATCCCAGTGTGCTCCTAAACATGCAAATGCTGTACATTTCCCCTAATGAATGGCATAGGGGTCAATTGCACAGTTTATTACAGCAAGCATCCAATGAAGTTCCAGAAGGCTAAAGAAATATTTCCCAGAGTCATTTTCTCCCTGTAGTTCTGGAATGTATGACAGTTCTGAACTACCCTTCCACTGGGCAGCGTGCATGCCCTTTCTGTTTTATGCTTGCTAAGTCAGGTTGAGACCGGCCTAAGTTCATCCAAGGGGTTTCATTGCTGCGGAGGCTTGAGACAGGGGTCTCTCTGGAGCTAATCCAGCACATAAACTATTACACCACACTATACGGATATTACAGTGTCGAAGGCATACCAACAAGCTACCCGCCATCACTCGTAGCGTAAACATGGCATGCGGATCATTGTCATTAATACGGTCAAATGAGTTTGCAGTGGGTAAGATTGCTGGCCTCTCTTCTGATGGGGTAGACATCGGCTGAGGAAGCTGACATTTCAAAAAATCATACAAGCAGCCAATTCACATTACAGTGTCTGAATGTTATGCAAATGCGATGCCTCCTTTGGTTCTAGACAAGGCCTCTTCTTGCCGTTGCCAAATAAAATCCTGTGACAAGTGACAGCAGTGTGCTCCTGATCAAAATGCATTCCTTTCTCCGGATCTGTCTGAAAGTTTGAGAAAGTCCCATCTGACAATAAAAGAACTGTGGGGCCAGAAGACATCAGGTCCGACTCTGAACTAAAGGGCTCGGCTCAGATTATCTGACTCACAGGGGAAAATCGACTCTTAAGAAGAATGCAGGTGTGAATTGTGGAATGAGTATAAATGTGGAATTTAGCCTTTCAAAACCAGCTGGGGTGGAGTGTGGATTCGGGCCACAACACTGAGGTGGGTTAAGCAAAGAATAATCCATCCCTCATCACACCCCTGATCTGTACCTCCCCGGCAGCTGCTTTTTAGTCTAAGTTACTCAATAAGGGATCTGATTCTTAATGAACCTGGACATCAAGTGGAGTTTGGTCAAGGGGGGGGGGGGAAGGCCAAGGAATGAGTTTGTGCAATTGTTATTCTGTATTTCAAATGATGGTATATTTTGGTACCCTTGAGAAATTGATACCTTCAACCTGCTCAAAAGGGAAAGGACAAAAAATGCAGATGTTTGAGTCTGCGCAATAGTTTTGTCCAGGCTAGCCGGATGTCAGAATCTAAGGGAAAGCCTTGGTTTGTATTTGGATGGGAGATCACTAGAGTTACCAACCTCCAGGGAGCGGCTAAAGATCTCCTGGGATTACAGCTGATCTCTTAGTGACAGAGATGAGCTCATCTGGATAAAAAGGCTGCTTTGGAAAGTGGACCTAATAGCATCATACCCTGCTGAAGTCCATCCCCTCCCTAAACCCCACCCTCCCCAGTCACCTCTCCACAAACCTCCAGGAATTTCCCAGTCCAGAGTTGGCAACCGTAGAGATCACCAAGGAATACCAGCGTGGCTATGTTGAGGCAGGCTATGACAAACCGTCTCTGAACATCCCTTTCCTGGAAGGCACTTTGGGGTTGCCGCAAGTCCACAGTTTTGTCTTTGGTCAACTGATCATCTCTTGTGTGCAAAGCCAACCTGGAGAAAATAAATTCCTGCATATATTTGGAATATAATTAGTAGAAATCTACACATTCTAGTTAAAATTGGATTAAAATCAGATTGTCAGTGTCTTTTAGAATGCAATACAAGGAGCAGAGTCACTTATTATGATCCTCCCTACATGTATTCTTTCCATTCAGTTTTCAAGAATGTCTGGCAGGTAAAAAAAAAAAAGCTAAATGTAAGGAATTGCCTGTTATTCTATGTAGTTTCCCTTATAGATACAGAAAAATCCCCCTGATAGATCTGGGGGAAAAAGGCGGGGGGTGGGTGGGTTTGGGGTTGGTCCTGTATAATGTTGATATTAAAACAGAGAGAGCCACTTTACTGAATCATCAGTTTCCTCTGTTGTTTTTTGAAATCTTAACAGTGGATCCTTCACACAAGCCGAGTTTGGTAAGCTACTTGGCTTACACATACTTTTAACGAGTACATGTAATGATGCCACTGCATAACCAACCATAAGACTGCTGAGCGGAGAGAACATCTAAATTACCTTTTTTAAGGCGACCATTGTTTGCTAATGAAGCAGTAACAGCGTTTCCTGATGTTTCTCGCTTATCTGCATCTCCTAAAATGTTCATCAGCAAAAGCGGTCCAACTTGCTAGTTTCATTAGGGAGAACTGTTGTCATCATGTAAAGCAGATCCAATAGCCAATCCAGGCCCGCCTTACTATTCTTTCAATCAAACTCAACAGCACATTCTAGCACATCCCTGCTTGCAATTTTAGTATCAAGCCTTCTTTGCAAGCTCCGGTAAATCTGACGGAGGATATATGGCGCAGATGGTTTGGAGCTGCAGGGACAGTTTATAAGGAGAGCTTCTTTTTTGGTCCCCGTTTTTTATTACCCGAAGGAGTCTCAAAATGGCAACAGACACTCTGTGAGCTCGGTGGATTGAGAGAGCTCTGTGACTGCCCCAAGTTCACCCAGCAGGCTGCATGTGGAGGAGTTGGGAATAAAACCACTACACCAAGAAGGCACACCTGGATATGGAGCTCACTTCATTCACAAGGAACCCCCTGATATTAATTTCACAGATCTTCACAGTTCACTAGCCAAAAAGCCCCTCGGAACCATTTTCATCTTTTGTGCAGAACTGGGAGCGAGCAGAAAAGAAGGGCTTTCAATACAACTCATTTTTCGTAAATACCAACAGGAAATGGGAGGGGGGGCATGGAATATCTTTGAATGCACAGAGGGAAAGGGGAAGCCAGTGCTTGAAGTGCAGTCAAAGGAAGCAGTTTCTTAAGTCTCCTGTAGCTCTTCAGCTCATATGCAAAAAAGAAATAGAGACAAGAAGCAGAAAAGCAAGCCTCAAATGTGAACCCAAGCAGGCGGAAGACTGATGGGGAAAGACCAAACGAACAGGTCAGTGTGAATGGATCACACCGATGACACTGAAGAGAACTCAAAAGGTAGCTGCAATCTGGAAACTGAGACAAGTTAGGCTGAGAGTATGTGATTGGCCCAAGGTCATCCCGGTGAACGTCACATATGGTAATAATAATTCAGGGGCGGGAACTGTTAATTGTTTGCAGCAAAAATAAGCAGAAATCTCGTGCCATGTTAAGGACCACCGGCGTGTTGCAAACCATTTTGAGTCTCTAAGGGGGAGAAAAAGGGGGTATAAACATAAAATAAATAAAATAAAGGCATTACTCCAATATAAATACGCTTTTGAGGGCTAGCGTTCCCTCTCCTTCAGATGTAATGTATACATAATGTCTGAAGAAGTAGGCTGTGCCCACAAATGCTTTAAAAAGAAACACTAATCTTAAAGGTGCCCCTGAACTATTTATTTAAGTGGGAATATGATCCCGGCCCTAGTACAATACACTAATCCACCGCACCATGCTAGCGCTCAGTCTGAAAGCAAAACGGATTTATTGTGAGTACAGTCACTTTACTAAAATCAAATGTATGGGGGGGGGGGGAGATAGGGAAAGGGTAACTTAACACACTGCTTTGCAGTACAGGTTTTTAATCTAGAATTTAGCTGCAAGCGTGTTCCCAAGTATCCCTGGCTGCCCTGTTTTCACACATCACCTCAATGCTTTTGGGGAGGAGACTTTTACCTGCACCTGCCTCTGGCTTAGTCGCTCCCTCCCTCCCTCCCTCTCTCTCTCTCTCCCCCCCCCCCCTCTCTCTCTCTCTTTCTCTCTAGGGGCCGTCACAAGCCTCACCTGGCTTCCCTGCAGAAGCTTGAACTTTGCATATTCATACAGGGATGCTGCAAGGAATGCAAATTGAGTTTTGATTGGATTCCTGTCCTACCACGACTGAAGCGGTGTGCTGCTTTATTTAGTTTTCTCTTCGTTTCCAAGGTCTTGGCATTTCTCTCTGTGGATGTGCGCGGACTATTTCAGGGCTACTTTTCTTATGACGATTCATGTCACAGAAAACCTGGACAGACCAGGGCAAGATCGATCCCATCAGATCTTGGCAGCTAAGCAAGTTCAGCCTCGGCTAGCGGACGGAAGGACAATCTCCAAGGAATACCGGGGATGTGATGCGGGGGCTGGCAATGTCAAACCCCCTCCAAACTTCTGTTGCCCGGCAGCCAGACAATCTGAGGATGCTACACGATAAATAATACATGGGGCAAGGGAAGGGGCTAGAAAACGGCTTGGCTCAGTGTGCTGGGATTTGTCAGGCTGATGTGATACTATTGTTCTGTGATTCTATTCAGAACCACGCTCGTCTGTCAGGCGGTATAGTTTAGTTCGCCACGAAACCAACAGAAAGGCAGCACTGACACACACACAAAATATGGTGACAGCTAAGCTCCCTGCACTCTCAGGAGGCACACAAAGAAGGATTTCAACCAGGTAATTGAGAAGGCTGAAGAGAGGCGTTGACAATGCCTTTTCCTGCCTGTTACCAGGCCAGCAGGAGTCTGCGTGTTTGGGGACCAAGGCTGGCACATAAATTGACTCTGGAGTGATGGGAACCTGGCATTGGTTCCTGCAGTCAGTCCGTGGTACCTTGTCACATAAGCCTAAGCAAAATATTCAAGGAAGCAAGCTGTAGGAGGGGACAAGGAGCAGGGCCAGGAGGGTGGAGGTCAAGGCACGATCCAAGAGGCCTGCTCAGAAGGGAGCACAAGTTTCTCGACTTGCAGCAGGAAGGAACTAAAGGTAAAGGTAAAGGTATCCCCTGTGCAAGCACCGAGTCATGTCTGACCCTTGGGGTGACGCCCTCTAGCGTTTTCATGGCAGACTCAATACGGGGTGGTTTGCCAGTGCCTTCCCCAGTCATGACCGTTTACCCCCCAGCAAGCTGGGTACTCATTTTACCGACCTCGGAAGGATGGAAGGCTGAGTCAACCTTGAGCCGGCTGCTGGGATCGAACTCCCAGCCTCATGGGCAAAGCTTTCAGACGGCTGCCTTACCACTCTGCGCCACAAGAGGCTCATTGGAAGGAACTACTTCACGATATATTTAGGAGATGGAATGCACTACCACACAGTGTGAGGACGGCCACTAGTTTAATGGGCTTTAAAAGGTGATTAGATCAAGGGGTGGAGGACAGGTCCCTCAGTGGCTATTAGCTATGATGATGAACTGGCCCTTCTGTGTTCTGAGTAATCCTCCACACTGGTGCTAGGGCAACAGCAAGGCGAGGATCTGCATCCATGCCCAGCTTGTAGGCCTCTGGCGCATCTCATCTACCACTCTGAGAAACAGGAAGCTGGACTACATTGTTCATTGGTCTGATCCAGCACTGCTGGCCTCATGTTTGCTACTAGGAGCTCTTGATTGTGATCCAAGTACATGTCAAGAGACTCCAGAAGGCAAATCTGAGGTGACATACTGATTGTTACAGAATGTGCTTCTGTTGTTGCCTGGAATTAGGGTTTCATCATTCGTTTCATGTATTTCCATTATTTTTAGCATCCACAGCAAAGACACCTCAAAGCACGTTCTTTATCAACTGCCGTTTACTTCCATGCAAATGCTCTTTGGACTGAAATCTTGGTCAATAGTCCATTAACTCTGCAAATTCTAGTCAGGCAACATCCATGTTGTGAACCCAAGATGATAGGCTTCACTTTCATGTGTGCAGCTTGCCCAAGATCAAAAAACATAGGATGTCATTTCCAACAGTACAATGGAATTTTAACCATGTCCCCAATTTGCTTAGCCACTTCCCCTGCCCCCATCACAACTGCTTGTTCATAGTCCTCTCCAGTTGAAAAGTGCCATATGGCCTGGGGGACTGCGTCCAAGAAATATCTGTTCATAGTCCCCTTTGGCCTACAGAACTGGTAGACCAACTCTTTTGATCCCAACACAAGAGTTTTTGAGCCCAGCACAAGAGTAACTGAAAACATGAGGATATGGCCTATAGTCACCACCCGCTTAATGGCCTTCGTTGAATAGAGCCCCCAGAAGCTTGGTTCCAGAAGGAGCCTGAAATGTTTCCTAAGGTTTTGTGAGATTTGTATTTCAAATCAAGCACCTGCCTTTGCCTCTATGAACGTATCCTGAGTGTTGCCGTAACTGCCCTTGTTTTGATGGGGTCACAGATGTTCTTCCACTTCCTTCTGGCTGTCAACAGCTCTGCCTCACTCCACCTTCATCTTCCTTCCTATTACACAAACCCCACTGAGAATAAGCTTGCATAAACCAAGTTTGTTCATGTTATATAGAGCAGACAATAACATAGTAACTCTGCCCCCTCAGCTGCATGTTCATATGTGCTCAAAGAATACTCTTTTCTATATTGAGAATCTTTCGTATTACCTTAATCTCCTGAAAGTCATAGCCCCAACTCTTCTTCCTTCTTCTGAATGACTTTGCTGGTACACAAGAGAGGCACCACTTGGAAGGAAAGGTAATGCTTGGGAACCTGTCACACATTATCAAGAAGAAAATCCCCCCATGACCAATTATGGGCCTGGAGGGGGTGGGAATGGGAGGGGGCCTGGGTGGGCGTGTCCACAGCTATGTTTCCCAACCATTGTCTGCATGATCGCACAACTTCTGGGATTTCTCAAAGCCTGAAGAATATTTCAGGAGTTTCTCAAGGGTAAAAAAAATCTGAGAAAGGCTGTGCTAGACAAAATGGCGGGGAGAGACGCCAACAGGTCAACAGGATATTAGTCTTGGCAAAACGACTCACTAACAAGGCCATGGAATGAGGTACAACCAAACTGGGCAGAAAGGAAGAGAGTAAGAAGGCAGTGAATAAGAGTCGGTGGACAGAAGGAAGGCTCTTAAGGGCAGAGAGAGCAAGACAGGAGCCAAAGGAAAACAAAGTGGACAAAGCCAGCTGAGAATGTTCACCCATCAACACGGCTGCATTTACACCACCCAATAAGCATCGTATCCATATAATTTTTGGGATACAGTAATGGGAGCCATTATCTCAGATGCCTGGGGAGAGGGGAGAAGCAGCCCTTCCAGTCCATCCAGTTATTGGAAACCTTTAGAGCCAATATCTCTGTACCATCAAAGGTTGGAGAATACATTTCACAGATGTGGATCCAGCCCAGCGGGAACAATCGCACTGAATCCTCTGTCAATGACAGCCTTAAACTGCTTTGGGAATCTGAATGTCAGGCTTTGAGCATAAAGCTGGTTCAGCTTTTTGTGCTCTTGAGTTAAAAGTTCAGGCAGTCACTCTTCATTCACTATTTGGTGCATTTCCAGTTGTGAGCACATCCCACAAGCCCTGGAGATGGGGTGGAACAGAAACTGACATTAATTAATTCACTCGTTATTCAGTGCAATTAAAATGTAAGGAGTATGAAAACTGCTAGTTGCCAATGGGTTTTTTTTCAGTTTGGTATCACAGCTACCGAAGGTATTCTGTCTTTCAGGGTATATAGCAAGTCACCTAATTCCTCTATGGAGATGGACCATGAAATTGTACTCGTTATGGAAAGGCTGAAAAATCCAGCATATTCTGTGCATTGAAAGGTTCTTTGTGGCGGTTTTTAAAAAATCAGATTCCTTTTGCATATTCAAAAGCACTGTAGCTCTTGTTGAATTGCCAGGAAAAAAAAGAAGGAAATCCACCCATCCTTTTCTCTACTGGTTTATTTACTTTCCATGGGGTTAATGCGTTTCCTGACAGCAGGCCAGATCCTCTCCCATGTTATTCAGATAATATTTATTTCCTTTCTTCTGCAGAGCAAACATTACATGCAGTCCTTCAAGCTGCTTTTATATTAAAAAGAAAAGCAGTATGAGATATAGAGCATTACAAAAAATGCAGGACCTCTGCTTTTGCAGAGCCATCAAGCAAGGTAGTTGAGCAAGGAGGACTGATGGAATGGTTAAATCACTGCTCTGTTTGTCACTTGGGCAAAAATGGGCTTTAACGGGATGGAGAGCTCAGAGGCACGTTGCCAATTGGTTTTTGACTCTAATTTTTGTTTTGGCCCGGATGTTTGCTTCTGCAGGAGCCAGCACATGGACTGGAAGTCATGTCTTTCCACTTTTTGTCCCGTTGTTTTTCTTTACAGTTTGGCTTGTCAATCAAAGTCACATGGTGCCAACAACCAATTATCTGCCAGTACCACCTTGTCTTCGCCCAGGCCCCGTATCCAAATGTGAAATTTTAAATCTAATTAAAAAAAAATTAAGTTGGAACTTGTGCCAGTTTTGACTTGTTAGGAAGAGGCACTTGGTCTTATAGTTGGGCCAACCTATAAAAAGCTGTTCACACATGCAAGAGAGATGCTATTCTGGGAAATGATGCAAAATACGGCTATTAGGAAGCCTGTGCATCATCCAGGTGCTCCTGCAGGATTATTGATATGGGTATCTGTTTACATCTCTGGCATGTTGTCTTACTCAGCTCCTTGGACTGCAGGTAATGAGGTTTGCATCTCTCCACTTGGTTTACCCCATCATTTCCCCAAGGAGGTCAGTTCGCCCAGTTTTGTCCTCCTCACAACCACTGTGTGAGGTAGGGTAGACAATGGCAGAGCGACTGATCTGAATCAGCGAGCTTCACGGATGAGTGGAGATTTGAACCTAGATCCTCTTGGGTGATGGTCTGACATTTTAATCCCTGCACACTGCTGCCTTTCAGCTTTGATTCAGGTATGTCGGCTTCCCTGGCTGCGCACCCAGACAAATTTGGTTGTGCCCATTTGTTCAATAAAACGGCATATTTTGTGAACTTAGGCAGATTGTAAGTGGGTAAGCACAAGAGCATCATCTGGGCATGGATTTGGAGTCTCTATGGGTGGGCAGGAGGTTGTGAATTTCATGCATGAATTTGTAGGAAAATATATTTCAGGAGTCCAGTAATCTTCATGTTTCAGGATGAAACCTCTTCCTCAGATGTTTGTCCTCCCAAGGTTATGAAGGTAAAAGAAAAAGAAAACAAACCCTCTTAGAACAAAAGAAACCTGAAACCTTCTCAGCCACAATTCTGCCTTCCTGCCGTTGTATTGCAGCTGAGCAGGTGTAAGGTTTCTCCTGTTCTTTTGTAACCTTGAAGTGGGAGATGCTAAACGGTAATAGGATATTTTTCCATGGAGGTTTAGAAATCTTAAATAAATCTTGGATAAAAAGATGACTACATTTAAATATATTTGTGCAGTGGTGTACTTCAGCATTGATGACTCCCTAACTATGACCCCAGGAGATATATGAATGAAGATTTAGTAAACTTTAGTATTCAGTACTTATTGTCAAGGCACACCCTGGCTACATAGTTCATATGGCTACTGCAGGCTTTCTCCCTGGGCTTTATTGATGGCCCTAGAAGGGTTTCCTGAATGGGTGGGAGTTAATTTTTTCTAGTTTTAAAATTGGTTAAGCATTTATGAGGTGATATGACCATATATGGTCATGTCGATCTACCCCCTCCCCTCCCCTCCTAAAATGGCCAATGATGAGTCAGGAGAGGGTGGGAAGGGGAGGGGCCCTGGTTGGGCGTGTACATGATGTGGGTGTGAGTAAGTGAGGGGGAGTACATGGTGTCGAATCATTGACTCATAGTGTGGGCAGCAGACTCCCTTCTCACAGAGTAGGGAGGGGAGAAGTACAGGCCGTGGGTTCCCTCCTTGCAATATTTGGGGAGACTGTGGTCAGTTCACTGTCATTCTCCCCCCCCCCTACCCCCCGTTAGTGATGGGCTCCCTCTCTGCAGGACAGGGAGAAGGAGGGCAGGGAGGAACAGGCTTCCTCGGGAGGTGGTGGATTCTCCATCTTTGGAAATTTTTAAACAGAGACTGAATAGCCATCTGACGGAGAGGCTGATTCTGTGAAGGCAAAGGGGTGGCAGGTTACAGCAGATGAGCGAATGGAATGTGAGTGTCCTGCATAGTGCAGGGGGTTGGACTAGATGACCCATGAGGTCCCTTCCAACTCTATTATTCTATGATTCTATGAGGCCACCTAGGATGCAAAAAGCTTTTCGACTGGCCATGCACATACACTTGTTAGGGAACTTGTGTTGGCTGCAGCTTCCTGCTATGAGTAATACACTCAGTGGCTTGGATTCAATGAAGGTTTTCCACAAGAGGAAGATTTTCCTGCTCACAGAGCATTGCTTTCTTCCAGCCCCTCACTGCAGCGCAAGCATTTTTGGCGACAGCAATAGAGAGGTGATGAGAAAACGGTGCTCTGTGCGCAGAAATCTGTCCACCCATGGAAATGCTCCAACGGATCCTCGCCATTAGATAAACCCAGCTCATCGCTGTAGATTAAGAGAAAATCGTGGCCCGAACAAGGCTTGAATCCAAGTTTTGTTTTATCTCTTATCTCATTCCTACTCTTCTTCCATTATGGAACGCGAGGCAGCATACCAGTTCTGGGAGGTGTTTTAATCACGATTGTAAGCTGACTTCAACCAAGAGAAAAGGTGGGGTATGAATGAATGAATGTCCCCTGGGATCTTTTATTTTGCTATGCAATCGTGCGCACAGCCTGCTAGTGGACCAAGCTCACCACTCCTATGAAAGCCAGTTTCAAACATCCCGTCAAAGTCTTTGGGATTCCAGAAATCCTTCTTCTCTCATGGCATTTGGCAAACTGGCTTGTATGTAGGGAACAATGCAATAATAGCAGTAATAACAGCAAATTTAAGGCCCTTTGCGGTCTGGGCCCCACATAGGGACCGCCTTTTGCCCTATGCTAAGGTGACCAGATTTTAACATTGGTAAAGCGGGACACCATTGACCGGGGGGGGGGGGGGGTTCTTGATTAAAAATTTGGTCTATATGGAGCACCAAAAAATGTCATAGAACGCATAGAATGCAAAAATATTGTAATAGGATTTTTTAATTTCAACATAAGTACAATTTGCCAGATACCCCCAGATGTCCCTCCAAAAGTGGGACAATCTAGTCATCTTACCCTATGCCTCCCACAGAGCCTTAAGCTCTGCGGGAACAAACTTACTGGTCATACCCAGCCCCAGGGAACCGCGCTTGGCCCTGGCCCCTACCTGGTGGAATGAGCTCCCGGGACAGCTGCGGGCCCTGCAGGAACTCTCAGGGTTCTGCAGGGCCTGCAAGACGGAGCTCTTCCACCAGGTCTATGGCTGAGGCTGGTGCACCAAGAAGATCTGGACATCTCCTCCTGGAGCATTCTACTGGGGACTTGAGTTCTGTTCTCCCATGTCCACCTCCCGGAGCTGGTATTTAGGGGGGACGTTTAGTTGTTTTTATGTTGCCGCATATGTCTTGGATATTGATTAGGATATTGTTGATTGTATATTTTTAGGGGGATTTTATCTGGGGATTTTATCTGATGTAACCTGCCACGAGCCTTATTGGGAGTGGCGGGCTAAAAATCAAATAAACTAAACTAAGCAAATATAATGGAAATTTGACATTTTCAGCCACGAGTGGATATAATTCCTATACCAATGGGGCAATTTTCTGCAAGGAGGTTCTAAACCCCTCATCTGCTCCATTTCCTTAAAAAAAAGAAAACAAACCCCAAAAGAGCCCCGATGATGAACTCAAGTTCAAAGTGAGGACTGTGATGTCTTTTAATGCTGAACAGACGCTTCCCAGAGGGGCAAAAGCTTTAACAATGACTTGACAGAGCTGGCGGCTTTATGAAGCTTATTGTGCGCCAATGGATGAAAAAGTCCTTTGTCCACTCCCTCCCCCAAGGCCACTTGTCACTGAGAGGGCATGCTTTACAAAGCGGGGAAAGGGTGACCGTACAGGGTATCTCCCCTGGCTTAGATCAAGGGGAGTGAGTGATCCACAGGGCATTTGCGCATGCATTCCAACACGCTTCCCTGTCCCATTAACCAAAATGCACCAAAAGCAATGGAGGCCTAGGTATGCAAGGGTCTAGTTCAGCTAAGGTTGCCAACTTCCAGATGGAGCTCCCAGAATTGCAATGGATCTCCAGATTATAGGGATCCGTTCCCCCGGGGAAAATGACTACTTTGGAAGGTGTGCTCTAGGCCATTGTTCCCTACTGAGGTCTCTCCTCAATTCTACCTCTCCAGGATCTATCCCCTTCCAGTCTCCAGGAAATTAGCAGTCCAGAGCCCTAGCCCCAGCCCTCAGATTGGGAGCTTCCTGTCTGAGACGCTCAGGGCTGTGGAATTGGGGGAGGTCACGTCTGTCTTCCTTTTGAGGTGGTAGCATGGCTCCCCCCACAAGCACCCTATTGCTTCCTCTTGGCTTGGTTCAAGAGGCTCAAGACCTGCTGGATCTCAGGTTGGGCTGCAGCCATATTCTGATGAATATGTGCAATTCCAGAGTCTCTGGGCACCTTCCACATGAAACATTCCACAGGGGATTCCATCTGTTTCCACCATACGGACTCAATTTCCGAAGCTGGTTCCACACTGCAAGCTTTCCGCTCCTTTTTTTTTCATGTTTTTTTTCCTCCTAGGCTTTTTGAGACAGGCTTTCCTTTGCACACTGGAGCTGGTGAAAGGTTGCTTTTCTCCGCTGTCAGCAATTTCATCGCTGCTGAGCCTGCAGGCAGCACCCCAGCCCTGGAGCAGACAGAGAGCTCAGCTTGCGTCTGATGAGAGAAAGGAGGAGCAGCGCATGCGTCCACCATCAATTGGAGAGGAGATGCTGCATCTCCTTTGGCTGGGGGGAGAGGGAGGACTCAGATCTCTCCCACCCACCCCTCTCTCTTCTCCCTGCACACTTTACCCCTCCTTTCTTTCTCAGCTGCAGATGCATCCTCTGCCCTTTTATTTTGTGATGGTGATGGTGGTGCTACGGGGATGGTGATGGTGGTGCTACCCCTGGTCTGCTACAGTATCCTGCTAACAAGATGGTACAGTGCGGGCTGCCAGACTTAAGATCGGTGTGCGTGGGTGCGTAAAAATCAGACCTAGACAAACACAAATGTTGGCTTTAATAATAAAAACATCCATTGGGAAGCATGTTGCAAATGTATTTATTATTTCCTACAGTTATACCCCAACTTCTCCCCCGTGGGGACCCAGAACACTTCTCCTCTCCTCTGTTTTATCCTCGCAACAACAACATCTCCTTAAGATCTGGGGGTGGAGCCTGGGGAGGACAGGGACCTGTGATGCACATGCATTCCACCCTACAAAGCATTCCTTTTCTCCAGGGAAATTGATGGGTGTAGTCTAGAGATTCTGGGGGAACTCCAGTCCCACCTGGAGGCTGGCATCCTTGACTGGCCCAAGATCACCCAACACGCTTCGTTAGCAAGAACAGGAACCTGGGTCTCCTGAATTCTAGTCTGATGCACTTGTGGATATCGCCAAAACATGGAAGCAAAGGCACAGCCCATCAGTCCATCCTGAGGAGGGGGCTAATTTAGTTAGTTATTTTCGTATTTATATGCTGCTCTCCCTGGAGGCTCAGGGCGGCTCACGAATCTAGAACAATATAATAATACAATAATATAAAATTTAAAATTCAGTCCTCATTTCATTATTTAAAAATAAGTAGCATCAGGGCCACACAGTTCATCTCCTACTTCTAAGGGCTGGGAAGAGGCAAGTCATAAAATACGATCTTCAGTCATTGCAGACGGGTGGGACTGTGCAGGTGGAAACAAAAATGCATCCTCCCACAAACACATTTTCTTGAAAAGAGTTGAATATAAACATATGACAGAAGAAAGGGGAACTTCCAAGGGGGGGGGATGAATCCTGCTCCCCTGACCCCTCAAACAATCAGTGCATATAAGAAAACAGGCAGTACAGATGCGGGGAAGGGGGAGACTGACATGTAAAAGGATGGCAAATACGGAATACTTAGACTGCTGGCAAGCCTTTAGCAAAATGGAAGGAAAGCAGAGGCTTCTCTGGTAAGGTGACCAGATTTTAACATTCGTAAAGCGGGACATCATTGACTGGGGGGGAGGGGTCCTTGATTAAAAATTTGGTCTATATGGATCAACAAAAAGTTTCATAGAACGCATAAAACGCAAAAATAGTATTGTAAAATATATTTTTAAAATTTCAACATAAGTACAATTTGCCAGGTAGCCCCAGATGTCCCTCCAAAAGTGGGACAATCTGGTCACCTTATTCTCTGGGGAAACGGGGAAATGGCTAAGGAAAGGGCTGCTGTGGGGGTGGGGGTGGGGGTGGAGGGAGCGCTGTGAACTGCACAGACTTAACATAAAACTGTCTGAACTCATTTTTTCTTGGGAGCTTCGGGTGGCCTGAAACCAGCGCAGCAACAACAGAGGCACAATGATGTGTGCAGGGTCAGGGCAAAAATGAAGTTCTTCAGAAGAAAAGCAGGAGCAATAAATCTGGGCAGAAGTGGCAGACTCCCCAGGTGCCTGCTTCTCCAGCTCCCTTGCCTGTTTTTCTACTCCCCTGTTTGCTTATTCGCTCATACCTTGGTGATCCAAAGCAGCTGCAAACTATGCGAAGCCTTTCTGTGCAGATAAGAAAGCTCCACAGTACAAAGCAGTTTCACAGACTTCCTTGGATAAATCACAGAATCACAGAGTTGGAAGGGGCCATACAGGCCATCTAGTCCAACCCCCTGCTCAACGCAGGATCAGCTCTAAGCATCCTAAATGATTGGGACTTGTGGCCTTTACTCCTGTACGTTGCATACTGCAAATAGGAGCCTGTTGTGTGGTTTCTGTACTGCTCAATATGTCAGGTCAGTACTTATGCTATGCTCCTTTCTGATGGTTCCAGTCTTCTTACATCCTATTGCATTAGTTATTGAGTATCCCATTCTGTTGATTGTACTGATTCAGTATGCATAATCCTCCTTGAATCCCAAGTGAGAAAGGCAGATTATATCAAGGGTGGCCAAACTGTGGCTCTCCAGATGCTCATGGACTACAATTCCCATGAGCCCCTGTCAAACGGAATAGAAAGCTTGCAAGCCAGGGCTTTCTAGAGCCCAAGGTATCCTGATGGGTCCTGGGTGACTTGTTGTTAGGCACAGCTCTGTGAGGCTGGAAGAAGGAGTGCAGACTGCAACTCCGCTGGCACCGTTCAATTCCCTTCTTTTTCTGTTGCAGCCGGTCTGTGGGATTAGGTGCTAATATGGCCTGGCTGATGGATAGCTGGGATCCGCCCCCCTGTGATGGTAGTCAGACACCTTTTGCAATCTGGAGCCAAACTTTCCACATTCAACAGCAAACTTGTCTCAAGATTCTTCCTGTGCTTTTCACAAATGCTTCTAGGAGAAGCTGGTAGAGTTTGCCGTGTAAAGGTAAAGGTAAAGGTATCCCCTGTGCAAGCACCGAGTCATGTCTGACCCTTGGGGTGACGCCCTCTAGCGTTTTCATGGCAGACTCAATACGGGGTGGTTTGCCAGTGCCTTCCCCAGTCATTACCGTTTACCCCCCAGCAAGCTGGGTACTCATTTTACCGACCTCGGAAGGATGGAAGGCTGAGTCAACCTTGAGCCGGCTGCTGGGATTGAACTCCCAGCCTCATGGGCAAAGCTTTCAGACGGCTGCCTTACCACTCTGCGCCACAAGAGGCTCATAGTTTGCCGTGTAGGAATGGGAAAGACTGCACCTGCTGAAAACTCACCAGCAATGATACCACAGATTTCCCAAAGATATGCCTACTGATTTAATTTATGACTTGTGGGATACATCATCCAACTTGGCTGTTAGTGTGCAGGTCTGGATTCGGGTTGCACAAATCGCTCTTTGCGATGCGTGATGCATAATTTGCTGTTTGTGATTCATGATTCCTCCCCTTGCGTAAGGCGCATTTCAGACACATGCCGCTCTGAGTCTGCTGAAGTCAGTGGAAATTTTGCCTGCATCTCAATGGCCTCTCTGTACAACACGGTATAGCTAACACAGGGCCCATTGAAATCAATGGGGCTTCCTCTCTGATTTCATTTCTGTTCGCTATATTCGTTTTTTCAATAAAAGGCATAGCAACCTTCAAAGACAGTATTATTTGTGCGGGGAAATCAAAGCAGTCTCCAGAGAAAGGAAGAGGAACCGCACCCATATGGCACAGAATTCTATTCTTTCGTCTGTCTCTGTGCCCCCCCCCCCCCCCCGTAACTGAAGTGGGCCTTTGTTATTGCTGGATTAACAATGCCGTTACTGCACTGTCGCATGGAAGCTTCGTGAAAAGAAGTCTGAACACAGAAATCTGGGAATTCTATCTACATAGTCTCTTCCTGTGCTGTCAGTCTGGGTACTAGTGGCTTGGTCCAGATGTCATGCCAAACCACAGTTTGGCGGTAGGTGAACAAGCACAGGAGGAAATGGGGATTTACTGCATTAGCACTTGTGATTGACAAGTACTATGAGGCCTCTAGATTGACCAAGCCAGTCATGAGCAATGGGATACTGGCTTTCAGCCCTGGCCTGGTTAACAGAACACAAGCTCCTTCCATCTCCAGTTCCCCACTGTATGGCTGCTGGGCCAGAAAACATATCTGGATCATCCTGTGGCCTCAACCAGCTTGGACAAACAGAAGCTTCTTTTGGGGCAAGCCTAACAGATCAAAATCTCAGGTGACCTTCCAATCTAAACAGGGCTGTCTGGAGCGGTGGGATTTCAATGGGTAGCCCTTGGATTAGAAATTCTGCTTCTGCGTGGAGCAACTTGCAAGCCGTTGAAAGTTGCAGGATAAAGCCAGAAGGTGCTCAGAGCCTCAAGGCAAGCTTTGCCCATGAAGGTAGACCACTGATTTCCTGCAGCTGAAAGCAGCTATGCTGGGCTGGTTCACTGCCCAAGTGACCCAAGAGCAATCTCCAGGGAGTAGACACTGACACAGAAGGTGACTGGGGTGGTAGTCATTCCCTCTTCTGCTGCTAAGGGTCCAAGGTGGGCTGCAGAGGTGCTTCCTCTGCACACCTCCTTGGAAGTGGCCGGGGGATGTGACAGGAAGTGTATGCTTTCTGTCATGCTACTGGCAACCCATTCAGGAAATGTCTAAGGTGGTGTGCAGAGGAAACCTTTCTGGATGAAGAAACCCAGGCAGATGGCAACAGAGAAGATGGGCACCTCTTCTCCAGCCAGCTGGGATCCTTCCAAGGCATCCCATCCAAGAGCTCCTTGGCACCTGACTTTGGAGTCTGGCTTGGAGGAGGGCCCTGGGGCAGTTCTATGGCTCCGTTTGAACTAATTTTCAGCAGTTCCAGCTTTCAGCAGGTTGAAGTCACAAAGCTGGGCTGTACTTCATCGACCTAGCCAAGCCCATTCAGTCGAATCAGAACGTTCCATTTGCTGAACCAAGGAGAGTTACACCCTTTGAAGCCCATAGAAGGGTGTAACTTCACTCAGGAGTGCACTGAAAAACCACCTGTTTGAATACATTCAAGTTGCAGCTTGACTACAATATGAACTGAATGACAGGAATTGGAATTGAAATCCCCAGAATAAGTATTTACCCTGGAATAACCATTAAAGACAGTAATTCCATGAATGTGGGTTCACAGCTCTGGTTGTGGATTTGATCTGCCATTTCAACACCATTTCACCGTCTAGCCTGACGTTAAGCTTAGTTAAGTACCTGGATTCCCATGGGAGTGTTAAGCTTGGCCTCACATCTCTCCTATCAAAATCAATTGGACTTTAAAGTGTGTTATTTGGTCTGGATGATGTCCTGCTTGCTTTTAAATGCAGCCAGGGGGAGCACTGAAAATGCTTTTCATTGTTGCTAATGCTCAGCCAACTTCAAAACAAACTTGAAACCTCCACTTTTGTTGTATATATTAGTTGTTGGCCAAGAATAATGTCTTTTGGTAAAAATTTCCTAGGATTTATTTTTGAAACTGGGGACTCTTTGTGGGTTTTAATCATTTCAGGGCTCCAGTTGACCTGGCAGAAAGGAGGGACTTTGTGCCAGCCTAGCTACTGAAGTCAATGGAATGAAGAAGTTAGTGGAATCCACTGGATGGAGAGCTGGCCTTGGATCTGACTGAGGTGGGCCCAAATGCGAAAAACAATAGTGTGATGCATTTCCTGGCCTTTCCTTCCTTGCAAACCCTGGTCTCTCCTTAGCTTTCTTCTCATTCACTTGTATAATTTTTTAGAGCTGGAGGAGCCTAGCCAAAGAATAGTGGTTGTTGGCAACAAGGACTACTAGCTATTGTATTGCCCTTCTAGCAACATCTCAAAAGCCAGAAGTTCTAATTTTGACACAGTGGGCATTAGAAGACCTCTCTTTACTGCTCTCCATCAATATATTCATATATATATGAAGAAAAAGAAGAAGAGTTGGTTCTTATATGCCGCTTTTCCCTACCCAGAGGAGCTTCAAAGTGGCTTACAGTCGCCTTCCCATTCCTCTCCCCACAACAGACACCCTGTGAGGTGGATGAGGCTGATATTACTGCTCGGTCAGAACAGTTTTATCAGTTTTATCAGAACAGTTTTATCAGTGCCGTGGCGAGCCCAAGGTCATCCAGCTGGCTGCATGTGGGGAGTGCAGAATCGAACCTGGCATGCCAGATTAGAAGTCTGCACTCCTAACCACTACACCAAACTGGCTCTCATATATATACAAAAGTGGGGGTCTTGTTCAAAACTGCCACCAAAGGAGGATTGAGTCAGTAAGATTTTCCCCTTCAGGATCCTTGGGTGTATATCTCTGGCTCCAGAATGTACAGGTAGGCAAACTGGATAGGGGGGATAGGGGTGCATAGAAAGGAATGAACAAGCTAGCAGACTGGGAAATTATTGCATTCCTCCTACCCAAGCTGACAGAGCACTGTGACAGATGGCTAAGGTGAGACACCTCTCCCCACCCCTCCATCTGGAATGCAGGCGTGGGCTGGAGTTTGGTGCCTTACTACAGACGCAGAAAAAGGACAGGCCTGCTTCATTCATAAAACACGGTAATTCCTCTACAGTAGGAGGACAATTGGAGGATGCCATGGGGCAAAAAGCTTTTCTTCCTTCCCACTCATTTGACATTTTGGATCAGGATGCTCGGAATCTGTGACATTAGAGTGATGTCTTCTTAATCCGTTTCTTTGGCAGTCATGTTTTTTTCTTCCGCCAATTTTAGCCCTTCCCAACCTTGCTAAACTGGGGGTTGGCAACTTGCCCACTAGCCACCAGACTTGTACAGGGACAGCTGCTTCTCTTTTAAGATCGGCACTGCAGGACTCCCAAGGTTTAGGTGTGAACAAAATCATACAGTTGGGCTGGAACAAAATTTGAGTCCATCAGCACCTTTAAAACCAGTTTAATTCTGTGCACATGAAAGCTCATGTCCAAAATTAAAAGGCAGGTATGCATAACGACGAATTCCACTATTTTAAATGGCGATTTTTCATTCCGCAAACAATTTGCAACAAAGATCCCCGTGCGTAAAGGCCCTAAATTTTGCTGGTCTTGAAGGTGCCACTGAACCCAAACTTGGTTCCGTTGCTTCAGACCCACCTGAACCTGCGGTTTTCCTGGGTTAAATGTGCACAGTTCCCAAATTACTGCCGGTTCCCAAAAATACTCCTCTGAAACAGAAAATATAAAGGAACTTGTAATTTAATTAGTTCTCTGAAATCAGGATTATCTAAAACAATGGAAGGAAGAGCAACTAAGCCTAATTATGGGGATTTGCAGGCAAAACCATCTTAATGACTGTGGCTAATGTTGTTAAATTATTAGGTATATATATGTGTACTAATGGAATACTATTGTTCCAAGATGTAAAGAAATGTGAAGAATGAAGCAGCTGAAGATGCCCCTTCATTTTGAAACCTGGTTAGTTGAGGTTAGTGGAGTTGAGAATTCTGTAATTATATTTATTTTTGAACTTCTGTTTTTTTTTTGTAAATGGGTATATAATATCCTGCTTTGGGATACTAAATCATGAATGCAGGCAGAGGGAGGAGCTGCAGCTCAGGGGCAGAGCATCTGCTCGGCAGGCAGAAGGTCCCAAGTTCAATCGCCAGGTGAAAAGATCAGGTAGCAGGTGATGTGAAAAGCCTCCTCCAGAGCCCATGAAGAGGTGCAGGCAGCCTGAGTCAACAAGACTCACCTTGATAGATCAATTGTTTGTTCGGTACAAAACACATTCATGTGTTCATAGACGTTAGGCTGACTTCAGGGACCAGAAAGGTGATTGCCATCACTGCCCCCTAACCACCAGCAGATCACCTTGAACTGCTTCTGCAAGCCTTGTGGCTCCTTCCCTTTCCCCCTGCAAAAGATGTCCCAGGGAAACAGCCCTGCATTTCCTTGCAGGACCTTCTTGCCCTCAAGCGCACCTCTGAAAGAGTCAAAGCTATGATAAAACAGATGGGGGGGGTGTTTGTGTGAGATTTTCCCTTTTTGGTCTACAGCAACTTGTCTAAAGCTCTCCACAAGCCTAGCACTAGGGTTGACAGCCCTAGGTTGGGAAAATACCTGGAGACTTTGGGGGTGGAGCCAGGAGTGGGCGGGATTTGGGGAGGGGAGGGACCTCAGTGGAGTTATGATGCTATGGAAACCAGCCTCCAGAGCAGCCATTTTCTCCAGGGGAACTGATCTCTTTAGCCTGGAGAGGAGCTATATTCCAGAGGATCCTCAAGTCCCATCTGGGGACTGGTACCCCTACTTGGAGCCCTTGTAAGTGTCATCACTGTCAGACAGGTCTTTCGGCGATGCTCTTAACTGCTACGCCATGCTGTCAGTCTCCTTTGGTGTATTAAGAAACGATCCCCTTCTGGACCCACGCTGAATGGCATTCTAACCACAAGCCACACAAATACAAAGAAATGACAGACGTTGACAACTGGCTTCCCGAACGGCAGAAGGGAAGATTATTTCTCCTTGACCAGTTGACTAAATCACATTCAGAATGTTATAGTGCCACCTGCTGTTTTACTGCACAATATTTCTAGCTTTTATACTTCACAATATTTCCACAGGGCCTGTAAAACGGAGCTGTCCCGCCAGGTCTTTGGTTGAGGGAAGGGCGTGGGAGATCGCAGGGTCCCCTCCACAGCCAAGAACTATCGGCATCCCTGGGGACCGGGGCTTCCACAGTTAACGACATTCAGTCACAACAGAGCAGCATTGAAATGTGGAAACGGAACACTCCGGTATAGAACAACCGTCAGGACTTGCCTGAACGAACAAAAGAGAACTAAGATCAGAAGGATAACCGTGTTCCTCTGAGCCATGTGGATTTAGCACAAGTTAGACTCCTACTAAATTTATATCATCAGTAATTTTAAACAACTGGTATTTGGATGAAAGAAGGTCCTTGGCATTTCCAGAAAGAATCCTTCCCCTGTTTTGTTTTGTTTTTGTGTGTGTGTAGAGTCCATTTCCTGCAAAATCCAACTGCAAACTTTCCATTTATCGAACAAAATGCTGGCGACAACAAAGGATATTGCCAAATGGGGCTCTGAATCTCTTTGCTTGATTGCAGTCAGGCTATAAAAGCTGATCGCTTCTTTTCTTTCAAAGTAGCAACGGTGGGGAAGGAGTACGTGTGTCAAAACAACACTGCATTTAAAAATCTGTATTTTCACTGGGGGAAATACAGCACTTTGGGGAGAAAACACAAACAATTCCATCTGCGTTTCCAGTTCCTTCTTGTATTTACTGTAAATGGGCACATTTCGCTACAGAAAACAACATATTGCAACAAAGAAGAAAGCATCGGCTTATCTCTGATTCGATTTGACTCAGGGAGGTCTGCTACCTGAAGATGCTTTATTGAACTGATATAATTTCTTCTTCTTTTTTGAAAGAAAGTTCCATTGAAGTCTGGAAATCTTGTGAACAAGCAGGAGTCAGCTGGTATCCTGTGAGTGGGGCAGGGTGGGTCTTTTGCTGAGGGACATCGCCACTGCCTGAGCCCCTGCTCCACTTGCTTTCCCGCCGGTGCCCCTGACTTCCCGCCGCCCTCTGGGGGGCACTGCCAGCAGCAGCTCTGCAGTGCCATGCTGAGGGGGAGCCCCAGCCATGGCAGCCGCTAGAGAGCACCAAAGGTGAGCCAGTGGCAGAGTGGCAGGGCAGCCCCCGAGGCAGCAGCTGGGAAGGAGGACGAGGAGGAGCCGCGGCCCGGTACCAACTGATCCACGGACCGGTCCCGGTCCCCGGACCGGGGGTTGGGTACCACTGCCATAGAGGATGACTGGTGTCAAGGACTAGAAATACATAAATAATATACCTGGAGGCAGACAAAACAGGCTGAAAGGGAGAGAACGAGGCAGAGAAAGGAGGGAGGAAATAGTGTGGGGAGGGAACACGAGCTGCTACCCCACAAGTCCTGCCCCCCAAGTTCCCTATGAGGCCAATGGGCCTTCCTAGTGGCCACAAAACTGGGCCATAGCTTCCAGGTTACAACATTCCTGGAGATTTGGGGACATCAGAAGAATATAATGCAAAAGAACCCAACCTCCAAAGCAGTCTCCCCCGATCTCACCCTTCTAAGGCTCCGACTCCAAATCTCCAGGAATTTCCCCGCCTGAGGGGCCAACCCTAAGAAGAACTGATCTCTGTGGCTGGGATATCCATTGTGATGACATCTCTAGGATGACCCGGAGAAGAAGGAGAGTTGTTTTTTATACCCCACTTTTCACTGTCCAAAGGAGAGTCGCTTACAATCGCCTTCCCTTCCTCTCCCCACAACAGATGCCCTGTGTGGTAGGTGGAGCTGAGAGAGCTCTGACAGAACTGCTCTGTGAGAACAGCTCTAACAGGGCTGTTACAAGCCCATGGTCACCCAGTGGGTTGCATATGGAGGAGGAGCGGGGAATCAAGCCCAGCTTGTCAGATTAGAAGCCGCCACTTTTAACTGCTACACCTCGCTGTCTCTCAGCTACACCAAGCCGGAGGTTGGCAACCCTAAAAGGAGGGAAGGACCAAGGAAAGGGGAGAGGGATTTTTGGAAAGGGAAAAAAGAAACAGTGGAGGAGGAAGAACTGAGATGTGCCTTCTCTGGACCCTTGCAGGATTCTGCTTGCAGTATGTTCTGACCTGGAAGCTCACAGAGCATGTATCCGTGTTAGCCTTTGCCAGGGACACAACCTACTATTTGATTTGAGCACACACACGAAGCTGCCGTTTGTTGAACCAGGCCAATCATCTAGCAAGGTCAGCAGCATCTGCTCTGACCGGCAGCGATTCTCTGGGGTCCTGAACAGGTCTTTCACATCACCTACTGCCTGATCTTTTAAGGGGAAATACTGGTGGAGACTGAATCTCGGACCTTTTTCCAGCAAAGCAGATCGATGCTCTGCTCCAAAGCCACGCCCCCTCCTCATTTATGATTGTTTCTCAAAACTTTAGAAACTCTACTATTTGTACAGGCATTCGTATGCCTCTTTTCCTCCCCTGTTTTTACTCGTCTTCCTGGGTAGTTTAGTGTCCACCTGCAGTAATGGCAGCTTCAGCTATCAGAGAGTCCTCAGCCCACTTTTTGCATTCGACCCTAACGGCGGAGCCGTTCGACCCTAACGGCGTTAGGGTTGCCAGCTCCGGTTTGGGAAAATCCTGGAGATTTGGGGGTGGAGCCTTTAAAGGAGGGAAAGGACCTCAGTGAGGTGCAATGCCATAAACTCCGCCCTCCAAGGCAGCCATTTTCTCCAGCGGAACTGAACTCTGTCATCTGAAGATCACTGTAATTTCAGGAGATATCCAGGACTCACCTTGGCTTATATTTTCTGTTCCTGTTCTTGACGCTCAGTGAAATTAAAGCGATAAACTTAACCTTGGCTGCTTCCGTGCTGGGAGTTCTGGGGCGGTAATTTCTGCCCCCGTGGGCCAAACGTATGACGCGTTAAACTGGAAACAAGAGCAGAACCCAAACCAGGGATGGGTCTGTCCTACCCGTTCCCTTAAAACTATCCATTTGCCCCTCCAGCTTCAGTCTTTCACACTGTCCTGCGCAAACAGTTTCAGTGAGAAAAGTCATATGGCTAATGGCTGATACGGGGGAAAGAGAGAGAGAGAAGCCTGGTGCACTGAAAGGCAAATCTGGCTTTGATTTGTGGAATGTCGAATGGGAGAGATGAAGTGTGGCTCCGTCCCCGACTAAAGAGGTCAGCCCCCCCCCAAATGTTTTTGGAAAGCAGTTGTGATTCATCCTCCCTCGGCCATTGTTCAGAAATCGAGGTCAACAAGGCCGAAGCCAAGCTGCCTAATGAACCGGAGTGGAATGGAGCTTGCTGTCACATGAGCACTGCCAAGTGCTGCCCTTCAAGAGCACGTCTGTCAGGGCCACAGGCAAAGGCTGGCCATAAATTCGGAGGGTGCTCCCAGCCCTATTGGGGAGGCTTTGATCTTTGAGTAGTCCAGCTTCTGGCCCTGATCAAGGTTCCCTGAACTGAAGCGCCAGGCTGGGGGGAAAGGAGGTGGGGGGAGAAAGCACGGGAGGGGAGGGGCTTCAGGGTTCTCTCCCCCACTGTTTTCACCAGTGGAACTAGATGTGAGGGGCCCAGTCTGAGAGACGGCTGAAGCCGCTCTTCCCTTTCACAGCACTCTGGAGCTGAATGGCACAACGGAGCACTTTCGAGGTAAGTATAAGGCAGCTTCATGTGTCCATCTGACAGAGTCCTATTGAACGAGCCTGCTCACCAGAGCAGCTTGTTTGGTTTCAAAAACAAGTTACATAAAACTCTTGCCTCCTTCTCAATCACTGCCACATTCCAGGGACCAAAGCAAATGTAACTGGTGACATGTGTAGCCGCTTTATATTCAAGATCAGTGTTGTCTACTCAGACCGGACACAGCTGTTCATTATGTTTGTTTGTTTGTTTGTTTAGTGCCCACTGCTCCCCAAAGGCTCACGCCGGGTCACAGTCGTCTGAATATTACAAATATAAAAGCCCTTAAGACATGGCAGCAAACTCGCCCCACCTCTAACAATAGCCCCAATATCATCTAGAGGGGGAGGGAGGAAGAGGGCGCAGATGGAATTCGCTACCACTGCTTCTATAGGAGGGGCCTTGATCTACCTGGCCACCTAGCCTCAACCATAGACCTGGCAGAAGAGCTCCGTTTTGCAGGCCCCCACAGAATGCTGAAAGCTCCTGCAGGGCCCGCAGCTCCTCTGGGAGCTCATTCCACCAGGTCGGGGCCAGGACCAAAGAGGCCCTGGCCCTCATTGAGGCAAGATGTACTTTCCTGGGGCTGGGAATGGTTTTTCACATCACCTAGTGCCTGGCACCCTTTCAACTGGAGATGCTGGGGATTGAACCAGGGACCTTCTGCATGTAAAACAAAGGCTCGTCTACTTGGCCACATTCATTCCGTATATTAAACAATTCTACAATGACAAGATACATCAACCTCATGGAGCTGCTGTTAGGCTAATGCTTATTTATTTGTCGGCAGAATCGTCTTGCGGTGGGTTACATAAATACGAGATATAAACCCCATATAAAAATTAAAAATTTAAACCATTCTCAACCCTCCAATAGCAAACAAGTTGAGGGAAATTGATATGTGTAGCTGGAAAAACAAGGTTGACATACACGTGACACCAATTAATGTGAGGGAGCAGTGAAGCACAAGGCAGGCCAAAAACATGACTGTTTCTTTTTTTTAATCCCTTTAAAAAGCAAACCATCTATTACTCCTAGAGAAACCCTCAAGCTAACACTGCATTCATATAGTGAGGGAGTGCAGAGTCACCAAGGTCACAAATACCAGTTTTTAAAAATGCCACATATTTATTACTTTTTGGAGTCTCAAAATACTTTCAGATTTTTTCCCCTTTCTATAAATAGTGTTGCCCCAAAGGCTGACATTTGTAGGAATATGAAATCTTCAGCAATAAAGAGATATTTTGACATAACATATCAACAATGCTTTTGATATGGTTTATCTTTTTAAAAATAATTTTAAAACATTAAAAATATCTGGCATGAACATAGGGACGTGGAGCAGTTGTGCAACTGGTTATGGGTCATTGCACTGGCACTAGCCAATAGGTTCCAGTGATAATTTCATAGCCATATTCCACACAGGTGACACAATTTAAAAGGATGTGACCGCTGGAGAAAGAACAATACTTTTTGATTGGTGAGACAGTCAGAAATCCCTCCAACTGCTTCTTTTTATATTCTGATATAGATATAGAATATAGATAGTATATAACACCTAAGAGAGCCTCTTGTGGCGCAGAGTGGTAAGGCAGCAGACATGCAGTCTGAAAGCTCTGCCCATGAGGCTGGGAGTTCAATCCCAGCAGCCGGCTCAAGGTTGACTCAGCCTTCCATCCTTCCAAGGTCGGTAAAATGAGTACCCAGCTTGCTGGGGGGTAAACGGTAATGACTGGGGAAGGCACTGGTAAACCACCTCGTATTGAGTCTGCCATGAAAACGCTAGAGGGCGTCACCCCAAGGGTCAGACATGACCTGGTGCTTACACAGGGGATACCTTTACCTTTACTATAACACCTAAGGTTGATATTAAGTACTGGAAATGTTATGTTAAAGTGATTTTTTTTTCATGTGGTGAAGTGTTAGTTAAAATTGCTGAGCTATTTAAAAAGATAAAACTGACATCTATAGTCAACAGAAAACCAGTTGAAGAATTTCAAGAACAGTGGAATTTTTACCTGGAGTACTTGGAAAAATGAAACTTCAAGCAATTGGGGACTCTGGGGGTGGGTAGAGGGAGGGGTGATATTGTAACCAAAGTTATTCTTTCTTTTTTCTTTTTCTATATCTATATAAAAATTAAAAAAAAATATAATAATAAGGATGTTAACGTGCCTGCCCGAGACCAGAAAATCCTTACCTCACATGAAATTTATTAGCTCCTTTAAACCGGGTGAGCCGCAAAAGATGATCCAAAGCCACATGTAACAAAAATGCAATGACGTATAGCAATCTATGGTCAACCGCAGGCCTGTTTTCTTTCAACCTAGACAAGAGACTTGTTGTCCTCTTTCAAATTCCACCCGTGTCATTTAATTTCTGGCTTCCGAGGGGTATGTTTAGTTCCAGTTTGACCACATTAATTGCCTCTTCTCCTCTGGCTGATCTCTGTTGACTGAGATGCTTGCTGCATAAAGATTGAGGTGGACTTGAGGCAACCTGTAATTCCATTTATTGTGTTAACGTGACTGTCTGAACATGGTCTACTCCCCTGAGGTTAGATGGGGTCTGTCAAACCACTATCTGGACCTATAATGTGAAGCTGGTTTATTAATTCCACTCTTAGTCTGTGATGTACGAATGTAGAATCCTACCGTATCTTGGCTTGTTTCCTGGCACCACAAAGGAGGTGAAGCCAGCACTTTCTGAGGCAAAACAGGGTTTGAGTGGCCACCTGTAGGTAAAATCTTGGTTTCACAAACTGTGTATAATTAAAATAAGCTGTTTTTTCACAGCACTATATCAGAACTAAGGCATTGTATTTGATGACAGCATCTCCAGAGTTCGTCTACAGATGGCATGTTGTCACATCAGTTTTCATGTAGTGATTTGAGCATCGGTCTTGCAAACAATCTGATGTGCCTTGTCACAATTTTGACCTCTGGTTCTCAACTGCTCTTCCAGAATGTAACAAGGTGTGCCTTCACAAAGCCAGACATTCAGATGTCGTAACAAAACACAAAGCCAGTTCTGAGGAAAAGTCACACCAACGAGGCTTTTCTTAAATCTCTGCTTAACTTTTTCATTGTAGTGGTGAAGAACAGTGGATTCTAATCTGGTGAGACAGATTTTTTCCCCTCTCCTCCTCCACAAGCAGCCAGCTGGGTGACCTGGGGCTCATCACAGCCATGATAGAGCTGTTCTCACAGAGCAGTTACATCAGTAGCTCTCTCAGCCCCAGCTACCTCATGGACTGCCTGCTGTGGGGAAAGGAAGGGAAGGCAAATGTAAGCCACTTTGAGACTCCTTCTGGTAGAGAAAGGCAGGGTATAAAAAAACCAACCCTCCTCTTCTTGCTCACTGTGATGTAGACACACAGTCAATTATCTTACCTGAAAACAGGTGTAAGGAAAGGTGCTAGGTGCTTCCATCTCCACCCATTCAAACTCCAACCTTATATTTACTCCTTAACTGTTAGGTATGTCAAAGGAGGAAAGCTATTGCAGGTGTGTATTTATAGGGAAGCTAAATGATGGTCAATGAGGGCTGTTGATTTATGGGCTCGGAAACACCAGCTGCCGACATTTTCCCTCAGGTTTTGAAATGTACACGATCCAGCTTTGGTCCTGCACTGATCCACATCTGTCTGGGAGGCCCTTCCCATGTTCACTTTGGACATTATTCTACTTGCAGTCACTGCATCTTCAGGCCAGCTGCTGTTTTTGTCCCTTGTCGCTGGCACTCTGACCAAGGGCCTGCAAAAAGGAGCTCCTCCGCCAGGCATTTGGTTGAGACCAGGCACAACCAACAGCGAATGAAGGTCTCATTAAAATAATTAGTTTGAAAAATGAGGAAAGGCCAAGTACAAAAATAAAAGTGCACACCTTGGCAATGTCGACTGCCTAAGTCTGCAGGTGGACTTTGCTGAGTATGTCAAGCCAAAAGAGAGGATTTCATAATTCACTTTCCCACCCCCACCAATGGCAGCATAAATCATTCCCCCCCCCCATCTTATTCACACAACAATCCTGTGAGGTGGGTTAAGCTGAGAGTGACATCATCTAACCCAGCCAGCTACCATGGAAGATGGGGGATTTGAACCCGAGTCCTTCACATCCTCACTGTAACCATTACACTGCCCCCTTCCTTTTGACCATAGAGTCACAATTGTCTTACTATGACCCCTCATGGTTTTCAGGCTGCCAACTTCCAGGTAGGGTCTGGAGTTCTCCTTGAATTCTCATTGCTCTCCGGGCTGCAGATTAGTTCCCTTGGAGGAAACAGCAACTTTGGCCTATGGTCGCTATGATATCCTCTCCCTGCAGAACTCCTGGCCCAAGGAGGCTTGCCAACTTCCAGGTAGGGTCTGGTGAGGTGGAATGACAACTAATCTCCTTACGACAGAGATCAATTCCCGTTTTGGAGGGTGGACTCCATGGCGTGATACCTGCTGAGCTTCCCTCCTTTCTCTGCCCCCCTAGGCTCCACCCCTTAATCTCCAGTAATTTCCCGTCCCAGAGTTGGCACGCCTATGTACTAAGATGCACATTAGATCATCCGCCCTGATCCTTCTTGTGTCAATTTTCTTGTATTTTAAGAAGATCCTGAAGGTTATCCAACTGTCCCTAGCTTCTTAAGAAATAATTCAATATGTTTATTTATATAATATCACCAGGGCCTGACCCTAGAGTGGCTCACTGCAACTATGCAGCTGCCATCCAGCTGCTACTCCAAGTTCCTCCCCCCCCCAGACTCTACCACGAGTCAGACAGTCTCTTCCCCAAACATTAATTCTTCTTTACCCGTACAATCCTTTTATGTACGGTTCACCGCACACACAGATCGGTCATTGCTGATTCCCACTAAGCAATATGGAGCAATGGTGTTTCCATTGTTCTTTCTTTGTGAGGACTGCTGCATCTCGTTGAGTTTCGGGTTTCATTGTGTAATAGCCCTGCTTTGAACCCTAAGCGAGTCTTTACCATTGATGTTTATCCACCGAGATTACTACAAATTGCTCTCCTTTCAGGATATGATGGCCCATTCATTGTTCTGCCTATGGAACTTTATTGACGCAGGCAGTCCTCTGTTTTTTTTTTGTGACATCCACAAAACATTGGGACAGCGCAAAAGGAAAGGAGAATCATTCCTTTTGGAACTCCATGCCAAAAAAAAAAAGAGAGATTCTTAATTGCTCTGGACTTTCTCAGAAGATTATTGTCTGTTTCCAATATAAATTTTATTCCTAATCTCTCCACTATGTCAGATGGCAGAATTAATCAAGCCGCATACCTGTCTTTATGCTTCAGGATCATTCTAGCTCGATAAATCAAAGTATCTAAACCCACCCACACTCTATGAGTAGGTTGTGATCAGAGGGGGGGGGGGGTTATGGGTTTTTGTGTGGCATCTAAGCTTCTACAAAATCCAGACACCAGACAATATATGCAACCTGGGAATGTTCCCAGCTCTGCTTAGTGTTCTGATAGAGGGTAGACATCCCATATAAATTACAAGCCTTCCCCCCCCCAACTTCCCTTGTCAATGCTGAAAACTTTTTCCTCTATTCCCTGCTGCTCTTAAACATTTCAGCAGGTGGAGAAAAGCAGGGCCTGGAACAAGTTTGTGGGGAGTGAAGGCATAAAATATCAGTAGCAGCTAGAGCTGGCTATCCCAGGATGAGCAGTCCCTAGAGATTTGAGGGCAGTGTTCAGGGAGGGAAATCAGAAAGGATGCAATTCCATGGACTCTTGCCTCTGACACTGCTTAAGATTGCCAAATACCTAGAGACTGGCTGGGGTGGGGAGGAGGGTAGAACCTGGGGACCCCCTCCAACGTGTTGCCATAGTTTAAATATGCAAAAAGGGGAAAAGCACCAAGCTGCTTAAAATAATAAAAGTGTTTTGTTTAGAAAAGAAACAAACGTTGAATAGAAAGAGCATACAGAGATCTAACTATCTGTCTGTTCTGCAGGCAAGCAGAGAGGAAGCAATCTCAAAGCATCAGGAAGTCTTTAAGGGACTCAATCATGAGTCTGGAGGAGATTGTCTGGAAGAGTCTGTTCTAACTATGCTAAATACACATCTCCTCTGATGCCCCCTGCAGGATATTCTTCATATGCTTTTGAATCATGCACACGACAGATCTCGCAGATTCCCACAAAGCAGTCATTTTCTCCCAGGGAGCTGGTCTCTGTCACCGGGAAGCCAGTTGTAATTCCAGAACTGGGTCTTCCTTAGAGATAACCCGAGTATCAGCGCTGTTTGTGGCCTCCATAAATGCTAGCGTTCTGCTATAGTGTTTGGAAACCACTGAGACTTTCTGCTTTCTGAGACTCCCATGGTCTCCGTTGTCTTCAATTTGCAGTGGAGATTCCCAGCTCCCTCTTCTGCCGACCCAGTCCCCATGGCCTCAAGACAGGGTCCAAGTTGGATGCAAATATTTCCTGTAGAATCCAACTCTGGAAAAGGACCAGTTCAAAGCTCCAGCTAATGAGCATCAAAAAGAATTTAGCAGCAAAACAAGCCGGGGAACCAGCCCCAAGCAAAACGTCTTTCCAGGAGTGAGAAAGCCGTGGTTCCTTTGAAGCGTCCCTGGCTGGGGATGCACACAACAGCTGCTGCAGTCATCGGCAGTGCCTTTAGCCTCACCTCATTTTGCATGATAAATTAACTCAGTCTTTCAAGGCTTTCTTAAGAGAGCAGTGGGATTTGTATGAATGATGCAAGGTACACTTTATTCCACAAACTTATTTATCTGGGCAGAAGGATTTATGGTGCTGATGATTCTGGCTTACCGAACTGGATATTTCGACTCTTTCAAATAATCGCTGAAATTATCACATTAGCTTTGGAAAAACGATGCGACTGCAGCGGATGGACAGAAGTCCTGAGGGCTTTGAAGAGCTTAATATTACCCTAAAACTCACCCCTGGCAGAAGTTTTCAAATTGACATCACAGGCTCCTGTCTAGAATGGATTAGCCACTGGTCACTTCCCCTTATGCCGAGCTGGAACAGGTGCCCAACAGCTTGGCTCGATCGGTGTAATAAATTGAAAATTTTTGAACTAATTGCTTAGGAGCACCTTATTTTCCCCTTTCCTTTTGGATCCTGCCTGGATTTGTGCAGGTACAAGAACTCCCTTCCCCAAGTCTTCTTGAGCCTCTCATCCCTCAGGAGCATTTTGGGGTGTCATGGGAGAGGAATGGGCAAAAATCATCCCCCCCCCACACTTGCACCTATGGAAATCTAGACAGGATCCAAGCCCTTGATCAAGAAATCACCTTTCTGCAAACTGAAATTAAATCAACTTGACTGTTCCTTTTACAGTTCTCAAAATAGCACATAGTCAGGGCCGGATTTACATGAAAAGAGGCCCTAGGCTATTCCACTTATGTGGCTCTTTCACCTCCCATTTTTAAGTTTGTAAATTACATGAGAGATAATAAAGTACATCATTACTGTGATATATATATCAATATGTTAAATGAAACATGTGATTGGTACTAACTTTTATAAAAAATGTGGAATATAGGCCCCTCTTGAACTTGAGGCCCTAGGCCGAAGTCTAGTTGGCCTATAGGAAAATCCGGCCCTGCACATAGTTGCGGCTCATGTGGGGTCAGGGTAGTGACTGTTTTGCCCCATAAATTGGAGCTATTGCCGTTCCACAAGGCCTGTAAAATGACCCTCTTCTGCCAAACTTATGGCTGAGGCCAGGGCACCTTATCATGTGGGCCTCTCTCGTTTTCTCTCCCACCTTTCTTCTTGGTTGGACATATATTTCCAGCCGATAGCTACATTGTAGGCCAGATGGAAGATGGTTGGGATGGAGTGGGAAGGAGTTGGGAGTCTTAAGTGTAGGATTTTTAAAATTTTGATGGATATTTCAATTATTCTGTAAGCTGTCCTGAGCCTGCTTATTATTATTAGACTAAATAAGAATAACAATAAATCAAAAACTAGGACTTACAGGTCACAAAAGCTTATGCCTGAATAAAAACAGGACAAGCTTCCTTTTTTTTGTTTTGTTTTATGCAGAAGATTAACATGGCTACCCTAAACCACCCCATACAGATCAATGAAGAAACTACCAATGCTCCTTTTTCAGGTGTTATATTTTTGGCTCTCCTAAATCATGTCCTAGGAGAGTATGCTAGACACCATCCTTTTGTTATGCATGACCATCATTTTATGTGTATAGGACAACATACACATTGGGGAGGGGGCATGGCTCAATGGCAGAGCAACTCCTTTACATGCAAAAGGTCCCAGGTTCTATCCCCAGTATCTCCAATTTAAAGGATGCCCTGTCTGAGTAGGCCACTGATTTTGATGGACCAATGGCTTGATTCAGTATAAGGTACCTTAATGTGTCCACATACTTTGAAGCTTAGGCACATGTGGATATACACCTGCAACATGCTGGTGTTTCTGATCCTGTGTACTACGGTTGGAAAATATACATTGCCCTGTTTATACAAGATGGTAATTCCATGTAGCACCCTCTCCTGATATGCAAGGTAGGAGCACCTAAAATTTTTAATGAATGGGCTATAGAAACAAATCAAGTGGGTGCACATTTGCCTCCCCGATTTTCCTTTTGGCATAAAGAGGAAGTAAACAAAGTCATTAATGCGAAGTCAGAATATCACAGAATGCCTATCTTTAAGAACATGATGTACTTAAATGACATTTATTCTGATTGCTCTAGCTGCAATCAAGTGATACTGAGCAAACAACCATTCCAGCGTAAACAGCGACTGTATGCATGTGCAAGCAGAGCATGGAGCCTCTGGGGCTATTCAAAGGAGTCTTGGTGCAGGGATCTAGGCTTAAAAGCCGATTGCCTTAAGGCAATTGAATGTCTGAATGGTTGTGCACGTTTTTATTATTAGCATCCAAATGAGCTGGTTGTTAGGCAAGTCTTGACCCAGAGCCTAATTTGAGGATCTTGGCAGGTTCATTGCATGTGTTTGTGCTTTCTTTGCTGGAGTCAAATGTCTTTGCTTGGAGAGAAGTTGGATGGCCACACTAAAACCACATCCCACTAAAAATTCTGATAATTTCCACCAGATTTCAGCACTGTACAGAAGCAAACACATGCAGTGCCATATGCCAGCTTGGTGCCCTAGCCTGGCCAATTGCAAATAAATGAGCAACATGGTCAAAGGGGCCCAGCTCCAGTGCCCTCCTTGCCCCTTAATGCCCTGAGGCAACAGTACGGCTGACTTTGGGAACTGCTGTTCTAGAGGCTGTATCAGGCGGACTCTTGGAGAAATTGTGTATTCTCTGAGAATGTATCTAAATCTAAACAAATGGTCAATAAACATGCTGTGAAGCAATGAGATAATCCAATTACGTTATGTTAACAACCACCACCACAGAAAGTGATTTATGCTATCAATATTAAAATATATAATTTATGCTATGCTAGGTTCTTTATTATAGCATCACTGAAGTTTTTCGGCTTTGGTCCCAGCCTGGTAGAATATGCTGCTGGCAGAAACTTGGGCCCTGAGGGAGCTATCAAAGTTCCCCATGGCCTGCAAAACATCATTATTCCACTGGGGTAAATAAATAACATCAAGTGCCCCCCCACCCCCAGCTACTTACCACAAACAACGGCTGGAGGGACAATTGATCAAAGCCATGAAATGAAAAACAAATAGCAGGATAGTCTTTAATCTGTTATACCTTTTTATTAAATTTGTTTTACCAGAAGCTTGTATTATAATTGTTGAACACTGCCCCAAGCATGACTGGAGAGGGCCATCTATAAACTAAATAAATAATTTATACCTGTTCTTTGCCAGTTTTAACAACCGTGGTTTCCCCTACTGAGAATTCTGTTTTTAAATTCCCTAAGCTCTCTCATGCAATTAGAAGAGTTGGTTCTTATATGCCACTTTTCTCTACCTAAAGGAGTCTCAAAGCAGCTTACATTTGCTTTCCCCTCCACACAACAGACACCTTGTGAGGCAGGTGAAGCTGAGAGCCCTGATATTCCTGCTTGGTCAGAACAGCTTTATCAGCGCTGTGGCAATCCCAAGCTGGCTGCATGTGTGGGAGTGTGGAATCAAACCTGGCTCACCAGATTAGAAGTCCACACTCCTAACCACTACACCATGCTGGATCTCTGTTTCCCAGGAGAAAGGCAATTAATGTCAGTCCACTTTAAAGTCCATAGTGCAGAATAAGTGAGAAAGAGAATTATCTGTTTCTTTGCAGCACATAAAAATTTAACTGAGAATAATACTTTCTGGTGTGCAGGTGCATTAGTCATTAGCAGAACAGAATTTGAGTTCCACATTACCTTAAAGACCAACAAGATTTTTCTGAGATAAACTTTCCTGAGTCAAAGCTTGCTTCATCAGGTTTGACCAAGTGTGCTTTGACTCATGAAAGCTCACACCGTGGAAAAATTTTTTTCTGAGACTACTACAAAACAAAGGGCAGATCCAAGTCCAATACCCCTTGAACCAGCACGACTTTCCCTTTGCAAACCTGATGGCTTACATACTATGAAAAGCAGAAAAACAATCAGCACTGGCATCATTATAATGAAAAGCTACAAGAGCAAGGAATAAAAGCTATACACATTACAAGTTCTTGTTTGATCTTTTCCCGTTGGGCCCCTGGAAGAATTAATTTGAGTAACCTTCGTCTCCATCGTTGTGCATTTTTACTTTCTGAGCATTGCATATGATCTTCCTATTCTTAATGCGACAGGCATACATCTTAGATTGACTGAAAGAGACAAAGCAGCGTCCACAGCTAAGCCTCTTCATCTTCTAGGATTCCCCCACGTGCGAAATGCAAGAGACACTGTATGTGAATGATGTTATCTACCTATCATTTTGCAGAATGTTTGTAATAGTAGCAATTGGGAGGGCATTTTAAGTAGGGGCTCTAGTATAATGGAGGGTGTTTTTATTGCATTGCTTGTGCTATGTATTGCCTTGCTTTCTGGTTTCCTAGTCCTGCTGCATTGCTTAATGGATGTCTTGTGTTGTCTGAGCACTGCTTTTATATCTTGTAAGCTATAAAGCACATAAATAAAGATACGTAAACAAAACTTTAATTGTGTGATGGCTACAAAGGTTCCCATGTGCACAATTATGGAATCAAGTCTACGAAACATGAATTGCTGAGTTCATTTCAACTGGCGCATCGTAAACCACTTGCCACCCTTCAGCAAAGAAAGACCCATCTGTAATCCACTACCGGCTTTCAGCTTTGAAACGGCACCGGATTTGTGACACACCACTGATGTAACCAGCGGCATGTCCAAGCCAAATAAATAATGACTTTTATTTGCTGATGCAGCAAATCTTGGAATCAGTCTTTAGATACAGCTTCATAAACAGCGGACAGGATTTGAACGATAAGTTGAAAGCAAGGTCTACGGTCTTCCAGTCCCACATTATCTGAGGCGTTAACCTGTACACTAATTAGCAGGAACCAGCTCTTTGCACTTGCCAAGTCTACAACTCTTTCAGATTAAGGATTTAAAGCCCTGTTGTTTTCAATCCCCCACACTTCTATGCATTACTTTCTCTCCTTCCTTTTAAGTGCACTTAGAAATGCACAGATAAAAAGAATGGCAGATCAACCACTAATGCAAGATGATCTTGCCTGGGGATGCCCTTTGAAAGAGGACTTAGGGAAGCCCCAGTGTTTAACCATCTGCAGGCACATTATGTTTTAGGGCCATCACTTTGTCTAAGTTCCCAGTTTCCGTTTTCAAGACATTCAGCAGGATTCTAGAACTCTCCAAGATCTTCTCATAGGCCACTTCCGTTTCAGCCAGGATTTTATCAAGTTCCTTTTGTGCAGCATTCTTCCACGCCAGACTTTCGCACACGCACCCGAGCTGCGCTGTCAGCTTCGCAATTTCATCTTGGACCACCTTTTTCTCCTGTTCTGCTTGCCTGATCTCTCTGTTCAGTTCCTCTCTGTGCATGCTCAGATCTTCTAAGTATTTCACCATCTCATTATTATACCTTTGTAGAACTGCTCCCTGATGGGTCATCCTTCTTGCCCTGCCCCTTCAAAGAGGAGGATCAGGAGTCCTTTCTGACACTTGGCTGCACTCTCTTCCAGCTTCCTGTTCTTCGTTGGCCAAGAAAAGAGACAAGGAACCCATTAAGCAGACTCAAAACGATGGGGGTATCACAACAGGGGAAGTTATTTTTAAAAGTAAGTTAGATTCAAGTCCAGTAGCATCTCAGAGAACAACATTTGGGGTGGGGGCTATAAGCTCTTGAGAGTCAAAGCTCCCTTTGTTAGATATGAGAAAGAACTGAGATCTCTGAAGCTTTGTATCCAAGTCAGTAGAGTCAGGAGGCTAAAGGACCCTTGCATTAACTTTCCTCAGGATGACAGGTAAGAGATGTGGTCCACCCAAGCCATGATTTACCTGCAGAACAGAGGTGTGGGCCGAACATTTTAGATTCCTTTCTTCAAAGAATTAGCAACAGTTAAAAGGTGCCAATGCTAATGCTAGTATTAAACAAGCTAAGCAGTTTCAAGGTGGTAATTAATATTTTTCAAATAATTTACAATATTGTGTGACAGAAAAGATGTATTTTAGTGATGTATGTAGAGGAATTAACCCATAAAGACTATACTCCAAATTAAAAAAAAAAAACCTTTCTGAATTCATCTGATCAGCGACACAGTCAAATCAAAACCCAAACTAAAATTCTACCTCATATGTCTCCTCTCACAAGATGCATGATCAATCTGATATAAAGGTTGTGCAGACGAAGAGCTGCCCCAGTAATCTCGGTGGACCAGAGTAAATTCTGCTGAAACAGATAAGAGGGCAAGCATGCCCATGGCACATCTTGGACGGTGCTAAAATTAGGATGCCAACAACGTCTTACTTATGTAGTAAGAACATGCTACACTGTTCTGAAATTTTCATGAACATTTCAATAAATGGCAATTTCTACATAAAGTGTGGAATTTGCTTGAATATAATGTTTGAAGGGCAATCGAGGCCCTACCCCCTCAATAAAATATCTTTGTTCGGGTATTTGTTGCTGTTGGGACATAAAATTAATATGCAGTGCTTAAATAACGTTTACTAAATATACATCAAAATAAATATGTGATATTGGATTGACCATTATTTGTGGCACCCAAAAATCTTCCCAGAACAGTTTTCATTTAATATCTTTTCTGAAAACCCATTTCACAGCTATGATGTCAACACCTCACGCTATTCTGGCTTTTTCATGCGGTCACCATTCCCACCCTGATTCTAAGCAGCATTTGAATCCAGGACACCTAGGGCTGCTTCCAATATCGCTGAATCCCTGTACGGAAACAGACCAAAGGAAAACGGCAGGTGCAAAATCCCATGAAATGGGGATCTTCTGAAATTTGATCCCAAGAATCAGATGTGGAGGCAGCCCCAACACAGGTGGGCAAATATTCTGACTGCGCCCGGTGACCTCTGGGAGGCTAGCTTAAGAAACAAGGCGAGGGAAGACTCCCTCTTGGTAGCAACCATCTGCCTTTGATGGAAGATCAGAAGGGCCAAACGAGCACCGCTGGTAAAATGCGCAAGGGCCTTCCCTGACCAGGGCGCCTGGCACTTCGTTCTCACGTGTTGCCATTCCCTTTTGTCTCTTGGCGAGCCCCGGGGGCGGAGCAGGAAATGGAGACGCCCCCCCCCCCCTGCCGTCCCCTGATGCTCAGGCCGGCAGGGAGGGCTTCCCCGCGGTCGGGGCGGAGAGCGCGTGGAAGTCCTCGTGCGCGTCAGGTTATGCGCGCAAAAGAGAGCGGGCGATTGGCCACTTCGGGACACGGACGCCGTCGCCTCGCCCGGCCTTAGTCAACGTTGCACCCGCACCATTCGCTCTGGGACAGCCTCCCCTCCTCCTCCTCTCAACCCCCAGCGGGGAGGCGGCGGAACGGGAGGCAAGCGACCTCCGCCTTTTGTGCCCGCCCGTCCGCTTCCAAGAGCGGCTCCCGTACCTTCCTCACCAGGCGGCGGCTGCCTCCGAGGACTCGGGAACCGAGTCGGCGCGTCGGAGGCTAGCCAAACTGCGGCTCTCCAGATGTCCATGGACTACAATTCCCAGGAGCCCCTGCCAGCGAATGCTGGCAGGGGCTCATGGGAATTGTAGTCCATGGACATCTGGAGGGCCGCAGTTTGACTACCCCTGCCCTAGGCGCCTTCGGGAGGGAGGGGAGAGGTTTGGGAGAAGCCACGGCGGGCACACGGTTGGGGAAGGAGGCAGCCAAGTCGTTCTTTCAGTAAAGCAGCCTCCTTCTCTCCCCCCCCCCCACCACCCCACCCCACCCCACCCCACCCCACCCCCGAGGGTGCACAGCCGCGCAAGGCCGTCGCCTTCTCGCCCAGTCTTGCGCAGCGAAGTTACCAGCCGTGCATCAAGGCAGCGAGCCTTGCTTTTTTGCAGCGCACCTCCGCATCTTCTCGCCGCCTCGCTTCCGAAGGCTTCCCCGGCCACGGCAGCTCTGCTACCGCGCGCTGCCCAGAGGCGGCCCCGGCGGCTCTCGCTAGTGCGGTCGCGCCCAGGAGCCCTCGAGCAAGGCCGAACCCGACGCCGCTCGGCCAATCAGCGGCCGGCGCTAATCCCGCGGCTGTGCTAAACAGGGTGGCGGAAACAGCCGAAGGAGGCCTCGCTCGCCGTCCTCCCCCTGGCGGAAACAGCCGACGTTTCCCGAAGGCGAGGCAGGTGTCTCCGAACCCGCCCGGGAGAAGGAACGAAGGACGGAAGGGGCGGGGAGCGAGCGCGAGAGCGAGCTAAGCTTACCTCGGAAGTTTTCGATCCTAACGGAAACGGCCGATCTTTCCCGAAGCGAGCGCGGCCGAACCCGAGCCGGGGAAGGCGTGTCGCGAGCCGCAAGAAAGAGGAGGGCGGACCCGGGGTGGGCGGAGGAGGAGGAGCAGCAGCAGCCCCAGCAGCCGCTTCGGCGGAAAGAGCCGACAAGAGCCGACGTTCCGCGAAGGCGGCGGCGCCCGAGTTTCCCGGATGTAGTCGCTCGGCGGTAGTGTTGGGAGCAGAGCAGAGCGGAGGGGGGGAGGCAGCCAGGCCGGCGAGCGAAGGCAGGCAGGCAAGCGGGCGGGCGGCGGCGCCGGGGCAGTCGTCGTCGTCGTCGTCGCCGCTTTGCTCCTCCTGCGTGTGTCCCGCCGCGGCGTCTCCTCCTCGCTGGTGCGGAGAGGAGATGGGCCCGTGAGCGCTGCTTCCCCACACAGCCGAGCTGCCTGGGCCGCCCCTCCTCCTCCTCTTCCTCCTCCTCCTCCTCCCTCCCCGCCCCTCCTCTTCCCCGTCCCCGGCCGGAGCGCTGCTTCCCCCTCCCCTGTCGGCGGCGCCCGTGGCCCGGCCGCGCCCTCCTGGTCCCCTCAGTCTCTCACACACAGGCCGGGCATTGATGGTAATGTATGCGAGGAAGCAAAGACTCAATGATGGGTAAATACCCCCTCCCCTCCCTCGCCCCCGCCCCCCGCCTACTCCCCCCCCCCCCTCAAACACCAACGGCTCGTAACGGTCGCTCGCTCGCTAACGTAACGTCTTTTTATTTCCCTTCTTTCCAGCTGTCACGACCGCAAGGGGGACTCGCAGCCCTACCAGGTACCGACTTCCGTCGCCCACCGAGTAGGCCCGGCCCGCCGCGGCGGCGGCAAACACTGGCGTGTGGGAGGGCCAGCAACGCTACTCGAGCGCAGGCCTCGGCCGCCGCGGAAGGCCGCGCGGCCGCCGCTTCCTTTCCCAGGGCACCGGGCCGGGCGGGGGAGAGAGAAGGGGGACGGGCGGCGCGGGTGGCCGACGCCGCCTCGCCTGGCGCCTGGGAGAGGGCCGGGGCCAGAAGCGAGGCCTAGGCCCGATGCGGGCCGCGGGGCCAGAGAGTCGGAGGGAGGGTGGGGGTGGGTTGGCTGCGCAGTTGTTTTCGCCCCCCCGCCCAATAAAACATCCAAGGGGCTGAACGTGAAGCCCCCAAAATGTTCCCTGAACGGCGAGGCATGATCTGGGCGAACTCTAAGCCTTGAATTATGCCTGGAAAGAGCCCAAGGGGAAAGCCTAGTTTTTCAAACTTGTAGCCATCAATTTGTTTTTTTTTAAAAAGGAGAACGAAATTGAGATAGTGAAAGAAGTGGAGGAATTCACTAGTATGAAGGGTGAAATCCGTAGCTTGCAGATTTCCTTTTGTCACATATTTACATCCCCTCCTGGCCCCCATTTCACTCTTCTTTCCCCTCAAAACAAAAGAGCTGTGCTCCTGAGAGATCCAGGGATGTAAATAGGATTGCTTGGCTCTGCATTTTTGTACCTGGGTGGTTGGCAGCAAAAGAGAACTTTTGATGACTGCAAGTTACCTCCAGTGACAGTCCACCTAATGTAAACATTCATTGTACTGAAACTTTCAGTGTAGGAAAAATAGCAGCTGATTAAAGCTGCTTACTGCATGTTGTGTTCTGCATAGCACATGGTAATGTTGATGCTAAATACATGCAGAGCAATTTCAAAATGTGTGGGCTGTCTTCTCCATTATAATATTTTTACAAAATTTTAAGGGGCTTAGAAATACCAGAATGCAAAAAGATTGTGGAACTAGTGAAATAAGTGATTTCTAGACCTGATGCAGGTTACATTAGGGGGGGATGATAGGGGGGAAGATGAGTATTTGAGTGAGGGAGTCAGGATACTTCTAGTCTAGCTCTGCTCTCATATGAGCCCAAATATCTCAGGTCATTGCTTAGAATTTGCCTAAATTTTAAAATAATATAAATCTAGGCTAAAAGCTTTGTTTGTAAATTATTTATTTGCTATCAAGCTAAATTTAGGGATCTATGTCTGTCTTGTAATTTCTTAACAGGCTCTTAAATACTCATCAAAGAGTCACCCCAGTGGTGGTGATCACCGGCATGACAAGATGCGAGACACCACAGACCCTTCACCACCAAATAAAATGTTACGGAGATCTGATAGCCCTGAAAACAAATATGGTGACAACACTGGCCACAGTAAAGCTAAAAGCATGCATACTCACAGAGTTAGAGAGAGAGATGGTGGTGAGTTAAATTTAACCAATTTTTGTTCAGGTTCTGCTAACGATTTACACTTATGTCAAAACTAAGTTTTATACTACCAAGGCTGAAGCATCGTTTCAAGCAAGTTGGAGACTGTCAGAAGAACACTGATAGGGTTTAGGGTTTATTAATTTGTAGTATTATACCTGCATGTTACAAATGGAAATTCAACTGAATATGTGGCTATAGGATTAAATAAGCCACAGTTCTTTCTTTCTTTTGCACTACTCAATTTCTAGTTGACGTATTTTACTTGTCTCTTAACAGACCTTGGAAAAAAAGCTCTGCTTCAAATTCAGCAGCAAGAGTTATAGTTCTTACATTAAAGTCTGAAACGTGATCAATTTCACTCAGTATATAACATAGCAAAGACTTTTCTAAGAAGTATACATACAGGTTTTAGTTAACATATAGAAGGTGGTGCCTTTTATTCTGGCAGTCCTTTTTGGTAAGTTAAAATATAGCGTTTGGATTTTTTGTGTTTTGATACCATTGCTAAATGAATTCTTAGTAGGAGAGTACCCTGAGGCTGTATAATTGGTTTGGTCTAGATTGATCAAACTACTGAGAAGGCAGAGAAATTGAATTTGGATGCCTTTTTTCCAATGACTGATAATCTATTTGGGAGTGTATAGATTTTTGTGTTCATGCGCTGTAAGCAGAGATCTGTAAACATGGGACTATGTTTTCATGAGTGATATTTCTAGTCTTGGCCAGATTTATACCCCACGTTTGCCATACTTTAGAATTTTTGTTCAGTATAAGTATTTCAGGCCCTTGCCTGGATAGCCCAGGCTAGCCCAATCTTGTCATATCTCAGAGAGTAAGCCCTGGCTAGCATTTGAATGGGAGACCTCTAGGGATTAACAGAGTAGTGCTGCAGAAGCAGGTAATGGCAAACCACCTCTGAGCATCTCTTGCCTTGAAAACCCTAGGGGAAAGTGCCATGTCAGCTGTGACTTGATGGTACTTCCCACCACCAAGTATTTAAGATACTAGTTAGCTTAACAAACATTTTTTTTCCTTCTCACTCCCATGTAATGCATGCCTTCTAGTATAGAGCTGGTTCTTATAAATCGTTTTTTAAGGGGAAATGTTTACTAATGTACAGCTAACAAAAATTGTTAACTTGAAAGTGTCACTTTATAAGTCAATGAAAATTGATTAAATGCCCTTCCTCAGTTCCCAGTAGAAGTTTTTCTTTCTTTAAGAGGGGGATTAAAATAAAACTGTATCTGCCAGTAGCAGTTGTGCTTCTGAAAATAATTGCTACCTGTCTCATTAGACCTCAGGTTTCACCAGGGTTGAATGTGTAACTTGTGAATCTGACAAGATAGAAAACACCTTAATTTTTCTCATACATGCATTATGATACCCCCCACCATATTGGGCCATGTTTTAAAAGCCGTCACAAGCTTCTAGTTTAAAAATGGGACAGGTGAAAAGGAAAGGAATAGATTTTTTTGAATGGGTCATAGGCCCTCAACATTTTGAACTCCCTTGTGATTCCTTCATTTTAACTGTACCACTGTTTATAACAAATAGTCCCAAATACATAGCAGGTGAACTTATGTGAAACAGTGAACAGTTTATATTCAATTTGGAACTCCTAAAGGTTTACTCATATAATGAACATTTTATCTCTGGAGGCCAAGAAAATGCTGCCATTTATCCTTTCATGCAGGACTGATAGAAGCTACTGGTAGTACAACCTGTGGAATCTGAGAAAATTTTGCTGCTCTAAAATTTAGCTAGCTTCTTTTGCAACTCATAGTCTTGAATTCTCTTGATGAACCTGTTTTTACTCCTTGCTAGTACACTCCTCCACAGTAGATGGTGAAAGAAACAAAAATGTGGATGTAGAGTGAATCCTTAGGGAGTCTTGACATAGAACTGATACCTTGCTCTTTCATCATATAAAGGCAACTGGTTTGAGATCTAGTTGGGAGTAAATTATATAATTTTTACTTGAGCTAGCAAAATCCAGCTTGAAATTCCTGCTTATCTTTGAAGTTCACTGGATGATTTTGGGAAAAGTTTAGGATAGTTAGGGTATACTAATGCTTGATACGAACTATATTATAAATATATATTAGAAGAAGAGTTGTTTCTTATATGCTGCTTTTCTCTGCCACAAAAGACACCTTGTAAGGAAGGTGAGGTTGAGAGAGCACTGATCTTACTGCTCGGTCAGTGCTGTGATGAGCCCAAGGTCACCCTGCTGGCTGTACATGGGGGAGTGAGGAATCAAACTCTGCTCGCCAGATTAGAAGCCGCTGCTCTTAACCACTACACCAAGCTGACTCTTGTTTCGTTTAAGATATACTTTTAGAGAAATAGCAAATAAAACAAAACAGATCTTAAGGACTAGTTTAAGACACAGTTTTACATGTACAGCAGGGTAGAAATATGTGATGCCTATGAACACACACACACACACACACACGAGTCTGCATTTGTGTTTAGGCATAATTTTTTCACAAATGGCCATGAAAGCTCCTATCCTGTCACAAATGTTGTTAAAAGTGGTACTAGACTGTTGAACTTTTCTGCTGCCCAGACCAATATGGCTACCCATCTTGATCCTACCTGTCATGATTATACTAATAGAATATTTGCCTAATTTATCTTTTCTGTTGACTTAGCTGATCTAGCAAATTAGCTGATTATTTATATAGCGTAACTATTTCCAGGATTCCTTGCGTTTTGAAGTTCCAGGCTACATTTTGAATATTGTAACGGGCAACCTTTATTCCCTCCTGTAGCAGCTGTGGTGCAGAACTCTGCTGTGCAAGGGAGCTGCAGTGGCATCTTGTATGGGATAATTGCTGATGCTCCACCTGTGCCTCAAACTCTGCTGCTGTACCAGTGTGATTCTGTTGATAAGTGAATGGATTATAGCTGAAACCTTAAGAATTCAGGAGTAGGCAAGCGTTTTGATCCAAGTGCTGGAACAATGCAGTGTCTTATCTGTGAAGATGTTAGTGTACGAGCAGACAAAATGGTGGTGGTGGAAAACAAGGGCTATACTTAGCCAGGCAATCTTTGAGCAGGCCAGGCCTCACCAGTGCCATGAGCATCTCAGGGATTTGCCTTAGCTTGGCAGGTCTGAGAAGTGATGAAGGGCATAAATCATGCCTGTTAATTCTCCTGCAATGCTGGCCCTAATACTTTTTAAGTGGCTGAGATATGGCCTTGAGTGTCAAGCAAAATGGTTTGGTTATGTATTCTGGGGGGTTTCTTATCTTAGTCTAGTTCAGCGGTTCTCAACCGCCGTAATGCTGCAACCCCAATGGTGCGCACAGTGCACACCCAACAATTTTTGAGGCAGCGTGGAGGTGGCGGCAGCCGGGGGGGGGGAAGCAAGGCGCCTTTGTTGGGCCCTCGGGAAGTGGGTGGGCACCAGCAGAAGTCTCCACAGGAGGACTCGGGTGGTGTTGGCGGCTCGTCCTTCTCGGGCACGCTCACCATCAACAAGCAGAGCCTGTTGGTGCGCATTGAGAACAGCCTTGGTGGCCCCGTGCCACTCCAGCCCCCCAGTGCTGTCACAGAGCCCTTTGTGCCTCCTACTGCAGAAGGCGGCCAGTCTTGCTCTGTCGCCACCTACTCGTGCCGGGGGCCCCACTGCGCAGAGATCTTCTCCTGCAAGCAGCTACAGTGACTACACCACCTGTTGTCTGCCCGCCTGTAACCACCACCCACCGCCGCCTGTTGCAGTTGCCCACTGCTGCCGCTGCGGCAGCTACCAACCTAGCAACCCTGCGGAAGGGGCCAGGCAACCCCAATTTGGGTCCCGACCCCAAGGTTGAAAACCCACTGGTCTAGTTCAGTGTTACCTACTGTGGATGCTCCTTTTCCCATCTCCAGCAAACCAGTTGCATGGTGTTTCTGAATTGTGTTGGGAATTTCCCTCTCAGAAAGTTCCCTTTCACTGCTATTCTAGTAGGTTGAGTTCAGTGAGCTAGCAACCACCTGTCAGAGACACAATCGACATCTCCAGTTGTGTACTGTTTAGAGTTGTATGGGCGGTTTTGAAAAATCACTGAATTGTTACTACTTCGTCAGAATTATTAGATAGAAGAAATGTAATACAAGGAAGTGATATATGAAAATATAATCTTGCTTTATGTTTCTGATTTGTAGCAGGTAACTTAATAATTCTTAAGAGGGAAATGGATTATATATAAGACTGGAATAAAAACACGCTTTCATAATGCACATAAAATCATTGTAAAACAAGCTGCCTTTGCAATGGCATTTGCAATCCATGCAAATTGTGATATATCATTGGAAATAAACATATATCAGGTTTGGGCTGTTTGTCTCTTTCTAGAAGTACTTTCGGCCTCAGACTTATTTGTTCCAATTGAGGGTTCTGGTTGTGTGCAACAGGCAGTGTTCTCTTCTGTTGCAATTTAACCCCCTTCCCCCATCATTCTCTTTTAAAAATTAGACTATGGCTAGCTTATTTCTAAGGACCTTTCTGTGTATTTCTCAAACATCTTGTGGCAGGAAAGACCATTTTGCTGGGCTTGCAGAGGCATTGCATTGTTCTTTGAAATCAGGAAGAGAGAAGAAACTCTAAAATGAAAGATCATCCTAGATCTGGTTCATTCAGTGGGGCACACAGTAGGTCATGATGGGAGTCAGAACTCTTGCTTTCTCTGCTGAGAGAAGGGATAAGAGGGCCATGATTACATTGGGAATAGAAAAATGGGATTTGGTGTAACAGTACTGAAAAAGAATAATCTGGAACCTGGGATTCCCGAAAATTCTGTAAGTTGTAAGAAAGTATTGAATGCTTGACCATGAGGAAGATTTTCACTTGTGGATCAGCTATTACATGGTTGGTGTCAAATGTGGAAAGTTCTAATGAAGGAATGCTTTGATATCCCAGTAACTTGAATGTTAACCTTATGTTTTAGGTACATTTTTCATAATTTATAACTAGGGCGCATTATCAGGTGCAATAGTTAATTAAAATGAGTAAATCTGGAAGCTGTGTATGGTTTAGTTCAACCTCATATCTAACAGACAAGGGTTGGGGTCTAAGAGAATAAATAAGCCAGAGATGCCCTCTGAGTTAGATTTTTGTTTTTGTTTTTTTAAAAGCACACGTTTAGTGACTTTGGAGTAGGGACAGAGTTGAGGTAACATTCTGGGCAGTTGTAGCAGCCCAGAATGGCTCCTGATATAGGGGCAGCAGTTGACCGCTAGGACCAAGAAGGGGATCTAGTAAATTTGGAGGTGATGAGGTAGTTTTTTGTCATTTTAATATTGTGAACTGCTGTAAGTTGGCATTGCTGGGAGCAGCGGTATAAAAGTATAATAATTATTAAATATAATAATAGTGGGGTTGAATGTGATTTCTCCTCCTCAGCGAATGCAAAAGTATTATATTGCAGCTTTTAAATTTTGATACTCTCCTAAAATATTTATCAGGCTTTTAAAAATAAAAATATGAAATATGTTTCTTGATTATTTTCCTGTAAAGTGCTGTCTATTTCAAGTTTCAGCTATATCTTCAAATATAAGTAGTAAAGAATGTAAAATACCGAGCAGTTTTCGGTTTGCAGATTCTTAGAATACTGTCAGGACAACACCAGCTTCTGATGGGGATATGCTGTATCAGGTGCCTGAGTTGCTTGCTTTTTATCAGTATAATCATGGTCACATATTGACTTGGAGGACAGGAGAAGGGGGGGGAGTATATGGGAGTTTTTCATTCAGCATCAAGAGCAGTGTGTTCTTCCTTGGTACAAAAGGACCTAATAGCATAAGTAGGGATTTTTGTTCCTTAGTGTCATGACCTAAGCTTGCCTTAAAACAACTGGTCTAAGCATTGAACTACAGTATCCCTTAGGAGAGTTTCCCAATTATCTGTAGGAGAGTTTTCCAGTTCCCTCCAATCTCATGATTTCTCAAGAGCCTTTGAATTGTATATTGAACTTCTTGTAAGCTGTCCCAATTGTAGCTCTTACAGAATAGCTTGGCAAATTGATAAAGACAGCTAGAACATCTTGAAAGAGGCTTTTTCCATGTCTTTGTTGGACTGGATCATTTGTTCAGTGTGACTGCTAAGTCAGTAACCATTAAGTACATCTAGGTTTCTACCTGGTTGAGTAAGAATTGGAATTAAAACTGATGCAGGCTTAACATTTTGCAAGAGTGACATTAAGGGCTTCACATTCTGAAAGGCTGCCTTTCTCAATGTTTTTACCCTTGAGAACCCCCTGAAACATTCTTCAGGCTTTGAGAAACCCTAGAAGTGTCATGATTGTGCAGAATATGGTTGGGAAGCAGAGCTGTGTATACACCCACCAGGGCCCCTTCCCTTCTCACCCCCTCTAAGCCCATAGGCTGTCTTGGGAAGGGGGGGAATGGTAAACATGACCATATATGGTCATATCACCCAATAAATGCTTAACAAATTTTAAAAATATAGAAAAATTAATTCCTACCCATTCAGGAAACCCTTCTGGTACCATCAAAAAATCCCGGGGTTTCATGAAACCCTGGTTGAGAAAGCCTAATGAAAGGAAACTGTTCACAGAGCCCACAATATGTATGTTGCCACGCAGAGCTAACTCTTCACTTCTCCCTCTTGCTACATGGAGGGAAATGGAGTTGGTGAATGTGCATGGTGCTCCCCATGCATCCTAATCTGCCCATTTAGGTATTCTGTGTGCTATTAGTAGTCTGTTCCCTTGATGCGTTAAAGTACTGTGGTGGTGTGACTAAGATTGGGGATAGTGTTTTTATTTCAAGTTGCCCACTGGCATATTTTACCTGCTAGACCCTTGTAAGCATATGGCATCTTGAACTGGGGATGTCAGGGTTTTGGGGTGGGAGACGGAACCCCTTACAGTGAGAAGCTTGGTCTGGCTAATTTTCTGTTTCTGTCTTACCTTATACTGAGCTGTCCTAAACGTTCCATGACTCCAGAAGGGAATTAGCATGTTCTGCCCTTATCAGGGCTGTGCAGGAGTGGGTGGGTATTACAAGCTAACTTTCGTTAGCTTTTGGGTAGTTCTGTATAGTGGCTACTTCCACTTCTGTTGCTCCTGCAGAGGCAAGATTTTCCCTTAGTCTTTCCTTCCCTTTACTGACTGAGCCACCCTAACAATGTAGCTTTTTTCTTTATCCATGCTTGTTGTTATTCACACACACGCACACACACCCTTCTAGTGGAGCTTGTCAGAAAGTTTCAGGTTGGGTGCCATCAATATGCTGATAACCCCCAGTTCTATCTCCTGCTGAATAAGCAGCCAGAGACAGCCTTCTCAGCCTTGAGTCTGGATACCATGGTTAGTTAATTGAGAGAGAACTGGTTGAACCATCAAAACTAAATGATCAAAGACGGAAATCATATGATTGAGTAGGGCTGGGTCAATGTGGTGGTTACAGTTCCCATGTTTGTTTGTTTTTTGAGGCCATCGCCAGTGGACTTTGTGAAGAGCTTAGGCATATGGCTTGATGCTTCGCTTTCTCCATATAAACTGGTGTTCTATGTAGAGCTGCCCTTGAAGATTCTCTGGAAGCCTCAGTTTATGCAGAATGCAACTGCTAGACTTTTGTCCAATGCATCTCGGTCAGCGCTTAGGCAACTGTACTGGTTACCAGTTGGCTTCCAGATCAGATTCCTTCCAGATCAAATTCCTTTAAAGCTCTAAATGGTCTGGTGACATCATACCTGAAAGACTGCCTCTTCTGCCACAATCCCCCATTTTGCCTACATTCTTCATCATGCTATCTTTTAGTGGTGTTCAATCCTCAAGTGGTTTACCTGAGCAGGAGCCTTCACTGTGGGGCTACATCCTGATGGAGTGCCCATCCTGGTGGAGTCATCTATCAGAGGATATGCATGCTCTGCAGGACCTTGTGGTACAAAATTGAAAAAATAAATTCTATACTGCCTGTATGTGTTTGCCCATTCTACCATAGGAGGGCAAACTCATGCAGCAGTTAGCAGCCTACTGTGTTTTCCTAATAATTAGTGTGTGTATTATGTCCCACTTTTTCTCCCAGGGAAAGAAAGGAAAGAAAATGTAGGCATAGTTCTTACATTATTTTGTTAGGAAGCTGCAGAAGGATGCTCCACCTTATGTTGCCAAGTTAAGATGAAGATACCATGGTACCGGCTCCATGTTGGGGCCAAATATTGGGGGAACTGGATTAATATTGATGTAGGAAGAAACTGAAATGTAGCTTCTTCTTGTGTGTTGCCAAACTTGTATTATGCAGCAATCCAGGCAAAGAGCAGCGCTGTAGCAGCTCCCATTGACCAAGAATAATGAGAATGCCAGGTCATAATATTGATGCTCATATTGCAACTGGGAAAACTCAGTGGTGAATTTCCACTTTCAGTTATCCCAGTGGTTTGGGTGCATGCCTGTATATTCCTTCCCTGGAGGGGAGGAAGGAGTTGGGAAGAAACTGCAAATATATCAGACCCAATTCTTTAAAATGAAATGCAGCAGAGCACAATGGCTGATGGGCAAATATACTCCCTGGTATTAGTCGAAAGAGGGGCTATGTAGCAGTAGCAGAGCTTGGTCAACTGTAGGCAATATTCACTCACAAAAGGAATTTGCCGTTCTTTGTGTTTTGTGCATTAAGTGTTAAATTTGAAAGTCTGTTTTTGGTGAAGTCAGACCAGGTCCTGCAGGATGGAATTGTATCCCAAGAGGACTGTGGATAGTGAGAATAGAACCGTTTTGTATAGATGGGTTTGGCTTATTGGTGATTGATTATAATACTGTTGGTAATTTGAATAAAATATTTTCTGTGTATGATGCAAATGGCTTGAGCATCAAATATCGAAAATGCCAGCCATGTGGCCTGAATTCTACTTTAAAAAAATCCAGAGATGAGAGATTATAGTACTTCAGAACATAAATTGTCCTTGTTTTGATGACTCAACATCTGCTTCGGCATTGCTGAATAGCTTAATGTAGTAAGAGTGCTGCAGATTTACCTGCAGTGCCATTTCATTATTTTGACTTGCTTTGGTTTTCAACTATGCCTTTTTCAGCAGAAGTTACATTTAATAGTATGGCTTTTATAGTTCATCATTGGATAAGAAAGAATAACCTGTGTTTTGTCCTTAAAAAATCAATCTGAAAATTAGTGATTTTGAAACATTTGTGATTGTCTTGCAAACTATTGCTTTAGGAGCTGGACAAATGACCTGATTTTTCTTTGGCCTAAATAACTTGCTGAAGTTTTCTAATAATTTTTATTTCTTGGTGCTAGTGGGGAGATTCTTGCTCTTTTTTTGCATTTTGCTTTGGCTTCTAGGAACTGGTGATCTAATGAACAGGTAGAATACCAGTCCATTTGACCACTTTCAGTTCCGAGGCACTCTCTAAGATGTGAGTGCATGCATATATAATACAAACACCAGAAGTAGAACTAGAGAACAAAATGCAATGAAGTTTTCTTTAAATTTGTGACGGGTAGAAATACTCTTTAGTGGGAGAGATTATAACAAGCAGTTTGAAATTGATTGCTACATGCAAGCTGAGACTAACAAGTAGTGCAAGCAATTTCTAGTGATCATGGAATTGAAGGTGTCCTTAGTGAAAGCTAGACTCTGCTGACAACCGTGGCATTCCTTTCATCACTCTTACACAGCTAAAATTAGTATATAGTGTTCAGTCCTTAGCTTTTTTGCTTACAATGCGTCTGTTTTTAGAAAACTATGCTGTATAATTATGGTTATCTCAAGATTTACTTATTTATTATTAGTTTATTAGTTTATTTTCCACTCGGACTCAGGGCAGATTGCAACAGAAATAAAATTACATATATAAAATTTCAATACAAAGAGGGAATTTAAATAAGTCAAATTAAGTTTTAAAACATTATTAAAAGCATAAAATAATCACTGAATTGCCCAAACTTGGGAAAGTAACCCCTTGGTTGAAGTTTAATTTGGTGGATTCCGATTTAGAGATGATTTCAGGCCCTTATCATAGGCCTGGCAGAGCAGCTCAGTCTTACAGGCCTACAGAAGTGTTCAGGTTCCCACAGGGCCCTGATCTCACTTGACAAAAGTGGTCCACCAGGCTGGGACCAGGGCCGAAAAGCCCCTAGCCCTGGCTGATGCCAGTCTGATGTCTTTGGGACTGTTGTTCTGAGGGCTTTTGCTCACTAGATCTTTGGGAGACATAGTGGGAGAGGCAGTCCCAGGCCATTTAGATATGATGGTCCCAGGCCATTTAGAGTTTTGAAGGTGAGAACAAGGACCTTGAACCTGATCTGGTCCTAGAGCCGGAGCAGCTGGAAAAGCACCAATCATATATGAGCTCTCTACTGGGTCTCTGAGGACCCACGCAGCTGCATTACGGACTAGTTGAAGTTTCCAGAGCCACTTCAAGGCTAGCCCTGTGTAGAGTGAATTACAGTAATCTAGCCTGGAGGTGACCATTACACGGATCATAGTGGCTGACGGATGCTATCAGATAGAGTGCTAAATGTGCCTGGGGAAGATGATCAGAAGCCTGGTGAGTAACCTTTATGACCTGGGCTTCCATGGATAATGAGGAGTCCATAGTTGTACTCTCTTGATGGTTGCTGAAGTTGTTTGTTGGACTCTGTTGGGAGGGCCTCTGATATAGCTGGATTTAAATTCAACTGATTCCACCTGAGCCAATCCGTCACAGCTTCCAGACGACTGGTTGGGGAATCTGGAGATGTAGATGAATGCCTATTCACCAACAGAGATAGCCTGGTGTCATCAACATTGATGACACCCCAGCCTGAAACTCCGGTTAAGTTGGGTGAGGAGGTGCATATAGATGTTAAACAACACTGGGGGAGAGAATAGCTCCCTGTGGGACCCCACATATTAGGCATGCTATTGGGAGGTTCTCTCCCCTAACGTCACCTTCTAACCCTTAGGCAGTACCTTGAATCTCCATGTCAAGATTTTTGAGTTAAACATTGAATTTGTTTGACTGCAACATTTAAGCTATTTTAATTATGCTTTATTTAGTTTTCTCAGCCAAATCTTATTGTTCACCAATTTATAAAAAGCTGCTGAGATTTGTAGAACGCATGAAATTAACAAGACAGAAGCGAAACATAAACTGGAATCCTGTCATTTATGGGGGGTTGCTGGGGGGACTTAGAGACCTTTCGTTTTTCCTCTAGTTACTGCCATGGTTCACAAAGACCCCTCTGTACCCTCTTTCCAGAAGATAGTGTCTTATGAGATAAGTAACACTAATATGTTTAGGGCTTTCATCTTTACTGATAAAATGACTGAATATGATGCCATAGCATCTACTTCTATTGTGGTTTAATAATTGAATTAATGACGAAACAGACTCCCATTACTGCTGACTAATGGTAGAAGTTCTTGTTTATACAGCTCTCTCTAACTTGAGAGATGCTATTTTTGGAGGGGAAATATTACTTTCCTCTCGTATGTCAGTGCACCATTCCATTATGAATGATATTCTCTCCATAGTATGAAATGTCTTTTATGTCTGGTGGAAGGCTTCCTCTGTGGTTTCTTTTTGGACTCTAGACACTTGCGGACTATACCCAATAAGAAACCAGTACTCATGTAATCAGTACTGTGTTTGGCCTTATGTTGCTATTTGAGGCTGTGTGTTATGTGTTCTCATTCAACTATGACTGCATAATTGTGACCTAGAGCAGTTAGCTTAGTGAAAAAAATATTGATGGCATATCGGGCAAAGTAACAGCAATCAGTGGCCTTGTGGACTGTGACAAGAAGACTTCCACATGTCTACTACCTTTGAAACCATGGTAATACTGAAAACAAATACTAAATAGCGCTACTTACACTGAAGATGGCACAATTTTGGCTGTGATGTAGGGGAAAGGAACTTAATCTGAAAGTTGTTCTAGTCTTCAGCCTGCTTTAGAGGGAAAGATGCTAGTTTTGATAGTGAGGTGTGTTGCAATCACATTGGAAGAAGAATTTGAAAATAGCTAGCTGTATGAAGACCAAATTGGAGCATGCAAGAGAAGTTAGCTGCGTAGGAATTTGGTCTTTCTCTTGAATAAATGCAAGTTTTGACATTGCTGGTGTAAGCTACCTTAAATATTTTCATTACTTGTAACAACAAAATACCAGGGCCAGATTAGCTCAGTACCACCCCCTTTATGTGCAGACCCACTGTTAATCAGTCAAAACTGATTGAAAATTTGCAGTTGGTTTTGGGGTTGTTAAATAGTTAATTTCCCCTGAGTTTACAGTACAAAAACTGGTACTAAAAATTACACATAACATGTGAACTGAAATTAGCTTGGATTTTTTTTTTACAAACGTTCTAATTTGTCAATACAGTTTAAGTATACCTTAAAACATAGGAACACACACCATCAGACTTGATCACTGATTTCAGCAGATACAGACTAGAGTAACGCTGCATAGGATTACACTGTAAGTAACCCATAATGAACAGTGTTAGATTTCGGTGATCTAGATTTCACTGCTGATACTGCTGTGTCCTTGCCTAAGCATCTTTTAAGCTACCACTAGTGATAATGCATTTTCATGCTCAGGTTATGAACCCATCATAAGTTACACACTGTCGACCATAGTATTCTTCAGCTAGAGTAATCAGTTCCATAAACTTTCTGTTGTGTTTTAACACAGTAAGCTTGAACAGGAAGAGGTGATCAGTGCAAATGTTGTGCTGTTGCATTCTGTGGTGGTTTTTTCGGTTGGTTTGTTTTTTGTCTGAATAATTGTAAATCCGGTCTCCGTGGAAGCCATCTGGGTGGCAGTAGTCTACCAACATTCAGAAGACAGAGGAGGGGGAAAATGATAATTGGAGAAAGCAAAAGAAGTGTGGTAAAACTATGTGGATACTTTTCATATATATTCTGCATATTTGGTTAAAATCTTGTAGTTGAATTAAAGTGTAAAACCTGGGCGTTTTTTGAAAGCTAGGAGTGAAGAGAAGATACAGAATTCAGCAGTTGTTTGACATGTTCCTCTTTAGGATTAAGTGAAATATTTGAGATCAAGAATTTTATCTTTCTGATTAAACTTCATTGCAAGTGATTGTGTAGCATTCATATTTCAAGAGTGTCAAGTGACAACATTGGAATTGGTTCTTCTGCGTGCTTGCATTCCAAGCACATTTGCTACGTTATTGTCAGTTTTGAACTGACATTTTGAGCCATTGAGATTGCCAGAGATGGAAAACTTACTGGGAAAAAATTCTAGTGCTCTATTTTTCCTTTCTAATGATTTATTGTTTCATAAGACTAATAACAGGTCTTAAAGATGCTACTGGACTCTGATTTAACAGTGGATATGTGAGGTTGCCAGTAAAATATTAGGCAAGCTCAACAGCTTTGAAGTTTTCCATGTTGTTTCCCCTCAGAATTGTGTGACAGCACAAGAGTATTGTTGACCTGTTATTGGGGGATTGAGGAGTAAAAGTACAAAATACTGTAATCAAGTGCAGGTCAAATCATTCTCCCTCTGGGCCAGGAGGACAGCTTGATGGGTGTTTCCCAGCTCTCTTTGAGGGAGGCAGGTAATTTAAATATTCTGTCTTCCTGCGGGAAACGCCCCTCTCAGCCAGTCTTCTTCCTGCCTCGTTAGAGGGAGCAGCTAGAGTCTAGGCGTCTCTAGGTTTTTGAAGAAGATTCCCTAGTAGTCTTTTCCCAATCCTTCCTTTACCTCCTCCCTTCCATTTTCCCCATTCCTCCCGGCTGGTGATCCTGTTTTTGGGCTCAATACCCCTCGGCTGCGCCGGATCGGGCAGCAAGGGAGAAGCCGGCGACGGCCGCGTGCGTTGCGGCGGCCATTTTGTTTTTCGGCGGGAAATGGCGGCGGAGCGAAGAGACGGCGGCTTTTCCTCTGAGGAGGACACCGAGCCGCGGATTGGGAGCGCCGGGGTCGGAGCAATGTCGGAGGCAGCCGGAACGGCTGCGCCCGACCCCGCAACAGCTGCATCGGCCGCGGCAGAGCAAGGACAGCGCTCTAAAGCCGCGAGAGCCGCAAAGCAGCCTAAACGCCCTCCCAAGCCGACTAACACAGCGGCTACGGGTGAAGGGCAGGATCCAGGCGCGGGCCACAGGAGGAGAGAGCCAGAAGGGCCCTCAGCTGGGCAGAAGAACGTTGCAGAACGCCTGGAGGAGGGTAATGTAGAGGCCAATCAAGGCCAGTTTAATTTACCTCCAGAGTTTGTTAGGCTTATGCAGAGTACTGTACAGGCCGAGATTGCAAAGGTGTGCCAGCAGCTTCTACCCCAGGGTTCCAGAGCCTCCATTTCTCGTTCCCGTTCGTCCTCCCCAGAATCCAGGGCTTCCAGAAGAAGCTATTCCCACAGGAGGTCTCCTCAGGCCTCTAGCTCCAGGCCTCGCTGGCCTACCAAGGCAGCCCGAAAGAGACCACACTGTAGTCAACAGAGATATCATTCTTCAGAGGAGGAGATGGATACCAGAGAACGAGAGGAGGGCGATTTGGAGTTTATTACAGATGAGGAGGAGGTTGAACCAATCCAGGTGCCTCCACAGACTGAGAGATTTTTTGATGTTGAAGACTTTCAGTTTCTGCTTAACAAATCCATTTCTATCCTGGATTTGAAACAGTCTGGCTCAGAGGAACCCCCTTGCAAACAGACCAGGAAATTCTATGGCCCTAAGGGTAGTGGGGAATTTTTTCCCAAACCTGAAACTAATCTAAAGAACTTTCCTTTGCCAGAATCCTTCGAGAGGAAAATAAGGGCAGAATGGGAAAAGCCGCTGGTCACTAAACAATTCCCCTCCTTTATTCGTAAGATGTATGCCTTACCAGAATATGCAGAATCTTTTTTGCAGGTGCCAGTCATTGATGGTCCGGTTGCAGCACTCCAAACGTCGGGCTTGGTGTCTGAAGATGGAGAGGGCTATCTGAGAGACGTAATGGACAGAAAGGCAGAGTCGGCCCTACGTAAGGCACACGAAGCCATGGCAATGTCCATTCGGGCGGCCACTACCGCCTCAGTGGTAGCCAGGGCTTCCATGGCATGGTGTAAAAAGTTGTTGTCCCTCATCCCAGACTCTGAGGGAAGACTTCAGGAGGGGACCAACAGAATTTTGAAAGCTTCTGCGTACAATGCAGACGCATCTCTGGACATTGTTGTATTTGCAGCACGTGCTATGGCCTCTGCTTCAGTGGCCAGGAGATTGCTGTGGCTCAAGGCTTGGCCGGCTGACCCGCACTCTAAAACCACGGTGGTGGCCTACCCATTCCAGGGGGACAAACTTATTGGGGATTCCTTAGACAGGGTCCTAATTGAAACCAGGGACAAGAAGAAGGCTTTTCCCCGGCGCATCCGCAGGGATGGCAAGCCCTTTCCCTCAGCCTTCCGGAACCAGGGTTCAGGCCCCAGATATCGGCCGGAAGGCAGAAGAGGTTCCTGGGGTCAGTCTAGACAATTCTCCCGTAGGGGGGGATTCAATGCCAGGTTCAGGAGGTACAGGAACAGAGCTGACCGTTCAGACGGAGATAACAAGACCTCTCAGGCGTGACTCACCGTCCCTTCCAGTGGGGGGGAGACTACTTGCCTTCCACGAACAGTGGACGGATCCGCGCATAGACTCCTGGGCTCAGGAGTTGGTCCGGAGGGGTTACAGAATAGAGCTGGGCCGCCGTCCACCAGATCATTTCTTCCCTTCTCCGGTCTCCCATATCCCAGAAAAGAGGGCTCGCATGCTAAAGGCAATCGAGCATCTTGTAGCTATAGAAGCAATAGAACCAGTACCGGAATCGGAAAGAGGTCAGGGAGTCTACTCTCTCCTGTTCACCGTTCCAAAGAAAAATGGGGACTGGAGAGCCATTCTAAACCTCCGTTTCCTGAACACTTTCATTCCTCTCAGGAAATTCAGGATGGAGACCTTAAGGTCCATAACAGAGGCCATACAACAGGGGGAGTTCCTCACGTCCCTAGATCTTCAGGAAGCATACCTGCACGTGCCCATCGCAACAGAACACAGGCGGTATCTGCGTTTCTGCGCAGAGGGGCGGCACTATCAGTATCGGGCTCTCCCCTTCGGCTTGTCCTCGGCTCCGCGGGTGTTCACCAAATTAGTGGTAAACCTAGTGGCCATACTGAGACAGGAGGGTATCCACATTCACCCATATTTGGACGACCTCTTGATCCGCGCCCCCACTCTCAGGCTTGCGGAGGAGTTCACCAGGAGGTCCATAGAGGTGCTGGAGCGATTTGGGTTCCTAGTGAATCGGGAAAAGAGTTCGTTAGTACCCACTCAACGCCTAGAGCATTTGGGGGTGGTGATAGATACGATCAGGTGCGCCCTGTTCCTTCCCCAGGCCAAGGTGTTGAAAACCATTCAGCTGGTCTCCCAGGTCATTCGGGCAAAGAGGTCTTCACTGCTCCAATTGGCCAGTGTACTGGGAATACTAGTCGCAGATGCAGAAGCAGTGCAGTGGGGACGGGCAAGAGCCAGACCGTTGCAGAAAGCATTACGGCCTTTTCAAAACAGGATTGCCCGGAAGAAGGATCTACTAGTAGCTTTGGACCTACACACCAAGAACTGCTTGGTGTGGTGGACAGTCAGAGCGAATCTGATCAAGGGAAAGCCGTTCCTGTTCAATCAGTTCCAGCAACTGTATACGGATGCGAGCCTATCCGGCTGGGGAGCAACGCTGAACGATTCACCCACTCAGGGACTTTGGTCACCTTCCGAGAAAAAGCAGCAGATCAACCTGTTGGAGTTGAGAGCGATAGTCCTGGCCCTACAATTCTTCCAGCAGGAGGTAGAAGGGAAGCATGTTTTAGTCAGGACGGACAATGTAACCGCCAAGGCTTATGTCAATCACCAGGGTGGTTCCAGGTCCGGCAAGTTGCAAAAGGAAGCCGAAAGGCTGATGTCGTGGTCAGAAAAGCATCTGGCGTCGCTGAGAGCAGAACATATTCAGGGGACTCTGAATACCCAAGCAGATTGGCTCAGTCGACAGCGAGTAGTAGAAGCGGAATGGTCTCTAAGCAGAGAGGCGTTCCACCTTATCACTGTACACTTCGGTCGTCCCATAATGGACTTGTTTGCTTCCAGCCAGAACCATCAGGTGGACCGGTTCTGCAGCAGGTACTATCATCCGAGGGCGGAAATGACAGACGCGCTGACGGCGCCCTGGCCGGACGGACTCATGTACGCGTTTCCGCCAGTTCCAGTATTACCAAAGCTACTCAGACGAATTCACTTCCTGCAGGCAGAGGTCATCCTCGTGGCTCCGTGGTGGCCCAGGAGGTGGTGGTTTTCAGCGATAATGCAGATGTCAGTGGGACCACACCTCACACTTCCAGTGACGGAGGACCTGCTGTCTCAGGGCCCTCTTCGACACCCTCGACCAGGATGGTGGAATTTGACCGCTTGGCTACTGAGAGGGCGGGCCTGAGGCGGAAAGGGTACAGCTTAGCTGTTACAGACACTATCATGGCTTCCAGGAGGGCCTCCACCGTTAGAATTTATAACTGTTCCTGGAAGGCTTTTGTGAGGTGGTGCCGGAGGAAGGCTGTGTCTTCCTCCTGTCCGAAGATTAGCAGCATCCTGGAGTTTTTACAGGATGGTCTCAAGTCAGGTTTGCGTTCAGGGACGCTGCGCAGGCAGGTGGCCGCATTGTCCACAGTGCTAGGCTTGCAAGGGGGGCTTCCGTTGTCCAAGCATCCGCATGTCATCAGGTTTTTAAAAGGGGCTGCTAAGATGGAGCCGCCACCCAAACATCTTTTTCCCACTTGGAATTTGGGGTTAGTACTCAGGGCATTGACACGGGAGCCCTTTGAGCCGATTAGATCGGTGTCTCTTCCCACACTTAGTCTAAAAACGATTTTTCTCGTGGCTATCACTTCTGCTAGAAGAGTGTCCGAGTTGGGGGCATTGTCCGTAGACAAGAATCTCTGTACCTTCAGGGATTCCAGAGTGGTGCTTCGGGTGAATCCTTTATTTAGGCCCAAGGTGGAGTCTAGGTTTCACCGCACGCAGGAGATCAGTTTGCCCGCATTTTTTCCTCATCCTAGCTCGGATCAGGAGAAGGTCTGGCATAAGCTGGACGTCAAGAGGGCCCTCAAGGTATACATTGCCAGGACTAGCGATTTCAGGCAGACTGAGACGTTGTTTATTGGGGTCTCAGGAGACAAGAGGGGGCAGTCCTTATCCAAGGCTGCCATCAGCAGATCCGTGCGGGCATGCATAGTTGAGGCCTACAGGGCCACGGGGGAGAGGGTGCCTGAGGGCATCACCGCCCATTCCCTGCGGAGTGCGGCCGCTTCAGCCGCCTTCGCCAAGCGAGCCTCGGTGGAGGAGGTATGCAAGGCCGCGACTTGGGCCACGCCCTCCACGTTTGCGAGGCATTATAGGATTCAGCAAGGGGAGATGGAACAGGCGGCCTTCGGGCGCAGAGTTCTGTCCCACGTGATGGACCTGGTTTAACTTCCCGCCCTGGGTTTGGGACTGCTCTTTAAGGTCCCATCAAGCTGTCCTCCTGGCCCAGAGGGAGAACGACCCCTGATTACTCACCGAGAGGGGTCCTTCTCCTCAGGGGTCAGGAGGACAGCTTGTCCCACCCAGTAGGGAGGTCCATCGCGCTGTAACTTATTTAGTAGTTGTGGAGTTCTCCATTTGGAGGTTCAGAAATATAAAAAAAAAAAAAAAATGGCATAGGGGCATTGAGAGTAGACGCCTGACGGGTAGATTAGTTGATATAGTTCTGTTTGTGTTAGTCTTCCTTGCCTCCTTCCTCGGTGTCTGGTCTGTGTCTGGTGTTAACAAGCTTACGTTATAGCAGTGATGGCACAGGATATGAAGGACTCTCCGGAGATACCGACTGGCTGAGAGGGGCGTTTCCCGCAGGAAGACAGAATATTTAAATTACCTGCCTCCCTCAAAGAGAGCTGGGAAACACCCATCAAGCTGTCCTCCTGACCCCTGAGGAGAAGGACCCCTCTCGGTGAGTAATCAGGGGTCGTTCGCTGGCAGAGTCTCATGGGAATTGTAGTCCATGGACATCTGGAGGGCCACAGTTTGTCTACCCCGTCTTACATGATGGAATGGATATTGCAACCACCAAGTTGATGTAGAATTAACAAGTGGTGCTCTGCAGAATCTTATGTGAAACTTCCTAGGGACCTTCATGTAAAAGTTAAATTCTGTCAGAATCGATTATGGACTTCCACATAGTATATCACATACTGTTCCTTGTACTAAAATTAGTGCAACAACTTTTGATATATTTTTAGTCAGTTCTTTAAATTGAAATATGGGATTTATAATCCTCCCTATCCTTGGGAACTCAGTATGGATTATATATTATAGTCCAGATACAATCACTGTATAAGATATAAAATTGATTCAGATTAATACAATCACATTAAAACATTTAAGTTAAAACCTTATACCTTAAAATCATATCATAAATTAAGAATAAATGTTAAATATTAAAATCGACTAACATGTTCTCTAAGGAGTTGGGAGGGGTTCTCTATGGAGTTGGGAGGGAGGGGATCATTCAGAACTAAAGCGTAATGTCTCAGTTTGGTGGGGGTTGGGCAGAGAGACCAATGGAATTAGATGTTACCTCTGGCCTCAACAATAGGCCTGGCATAACAGCTCTGACTTGCAATCCCTGTGGAACTGTTGAAGATCCCACAGGGCTCTGATGTCCTCTGGCAGAACATTCCATTAGGTCTCTGATTGAGGCCAATTTGATCTCCTTCGGGTAGGACCTGCTATAGTGGGGAGTAGCTGCTCTACTGTTTCTAAATTTTTACAGATGCTACTCTGTTTAAAGTAATTTTCACATTAAACTTTGACTATAACAAGTGAACCTTACTTTTTTTTGTTCAGCTCAAGTATTTATTGGTAATTGGTAAAGAGACATAAAATTCACAAGCAGTATTTGAAAGAACTTGTTTACTAAATATAAGTCAAAATTAATGTGCTAAATCACACTGTGTTTGGGGTATTGGGAACTGTTCTGGAAAGCTTTTCTAGAAAACCCTGATTTCTGTTTGTATTTTGATTTTTAAGCTTTTTGTGCTAAATGTTATTGGTATGTCCACAGCAGTGTTGTAAGCTTAAGTAAGTTGAGATGGCTCTTTTATATACAAGTTCTTATGAAGCATACTACTATACTTTCTTGGGTAATGGTGGGATAACTATGAACAACTCTTATTATATGGTTGGGGGTAGGCAAAGGTATTGAAAGATATACATTTCTGGTACTAGTTAACTGCCATGAATATTTGATATGTCTTGGTAGGAATAAAAGGGAAAGTTGTCTTTTCTGCTGTTAATTATGATGACATCAGGAAGACGTTGGATGAGGGATAAATTCCATCTATCTTGAGTATGTTCAAACAGATTATATTAGTATTTGTAATGTCAGTATAGGCTTGGCTTTTGAGGAAGTGGAATTGTCATTAGAGATGTAAAATTTTTAGAAATGTTGAACCCACAGAAGAAATTTTTTCCTTTTCTGATCGGGGGTGGTGGTGGTAAAAATTTGGCAGGAATTACTTTGAGTTATCTTTTTATTTCTGACTTAGCTCATTCACTTAGCTGATCAGTCAGTAAACATGGAACTAATTGTCAAACATTTCCAGTATGTGGCATGGCTCCAGAAAGTACGTCAGCTGATGTCTTCCATTTCCTATGTACAGGAAATAGTTTGATAATGCTTTTCTGACTGTAGCAGTGTTTACATTTCTACAATTATGTTGACCTTATTTTTCTACCAACTACATTGTGGTCTGGCCTCAGTGTCTACAAATTGGGAACCAGCAACTCCAGAACAATTCATGGTATCGCATCAGCTACTGTATGGTTGCTTTTTACCATGCAGGGTGAGGAATAGACTCATTCAGTCACTTGGATTGAATTTACCTTTGATTCTGCAATAATCTTGTTCCTTTTTCTTTAGTATTTGCCTGAATTGTTTGTATTATTATTATTGTTGTTGTTGTTGTTGTTGTTGTTGTTGTTATTATTATTATTCAGAACTTGGTCTGTTTTGTTAATAGTGGCAACTTGATATAGATTTCAGTTTTGGAATTTGGAATCATTCTGTATGATGCATTCCAGCCAATTTTGCTACCACTGATCCAGAGTAATTGATTTTTGCATCAGGGTATTAATATTGGTGGCTTTGGTACAACCACATTATCAAGAAAACTTAAAGGGACCTTACAGATCCTTAAGAAGGAGCAGTGATTTGCACCAGTTCTCCCCCCCCCCCCTTTGCAGCTCTCAGAGTCCCTTGCAGTACTGTTCTTGAGGGGTCAGCAGACTCTTCGGAATAGTATATGGGAATCTGCAGTGGGAATGGACAACTGGTCTCGCCCCAGGTGCCATCCGGCACTACAGGTAGGCCACCAGTGCTCCCCTCTGTGGGGGTAATCCGCTAGAGCCTGTTGCATTCCTGCCTGCAACGGGCTTTCAGGCAGCAATAATAATATAATATAATGTATAATTGATGGACATATTTGCATTGGATTAATGCAATAGGTAGTTTTAAATCCAGACAGTTAATACTAGCAGTTGGTATAAACGGAGTGCTATTGATCCCGTGAGCACAGTTAAAAGAGCAAATAGTATCATGTGTTCCCCTTGTTTCTGCATTAACCTTAACTACAGATAGATCTCACCCATGGCTAATGGCTCAGTGTGGCTATCTTGGATTGCTCCTGTGATTTCAGATTCAGCTGAGAGCAAACCCTGGGCAGGGTTAACAATCTTCAACCTATGGTTAAAGGATGGCTGGTTTTATGCATGCACTGCTTTAGGATGCTTAGGGTTAATCCTGCGTTGAGCAGGGGGTTGGACTAGATGGCCTGTATGGCCCCTTCCAACTCTATGATTCTATGGTTTAGGGTTGGGATTTTGATTAGGTGATCATGGGTTCTTTGAGTAAATGTTGGTGGTTTGGGTTTTCTTCCCCAACAGAAGGAATAATCTTCCCTCCCCAGAAATGCCTTCTGAGAGCAACAACAGCAAATTGCGGTGGGCAAAGGGGACTCATATGGAGAAGAATGCACAGAGCACAGAATGTGCCCTGAGCAGGAAGAATTGCCCCCCCCCCCCCTGCCAGCAATCTTTCTCTTAATTCAAGATGCTTGGTTAGTGAGTGTGGAAAAGGGTGTGATCTGCCTGCTTCCCTCATGATCCTGTTGCTTAAGCACTTCTGCGTGTCGATCTCCTACTTCCTGTTTTAGTGCTCAGAAGGCTGCTGGAAGGCAAATCTGTTTCTGCCAGAGCCTTCTGCTGAACAGTGCTTAGACTGTAGCCCAGTAAGTGTAACCTTTGCTTTAATGTGTATGTATTCAGTATTCTTTTGAAAATGGGATGTATATAAGGAAAACCCAAATTTTGGTCATCTATTTTTGCCTAGTCTGCTTTAGTGTATTGGTCAAATGAGGAAGTGTGCTGTTGTTAGATCTTGTGTCTCAGAAAAAAAATGTTGCCTTGGTTACATTAATGCTGCTCAGTGTGCCTTTCAGAACTGAAAGAGAAAGTCTGATAGGTTTGGAAATGCTGAGCTGGCAAATGAGCTGGTAAGGTAGTTCTATAAAAAGTAGCAAGCCAGTTTAGTCTTGTGGTTGTGTGAAATATGTGCCATTTAAGTAGCTGGACCACATGGCCTACCAGATATAGATAACCTCATCTGTATCACAACAAATTATTAGCCATTGGGAGCACTATCTCTTCTTCCTATTGCCAAATAGGCTTATTGTATGTGGACAACAGGACTGTATTGTGCGTACTAGGAATGTATGTTTGGCTAATCCGAACTGAAAAAAATACTCCCAAAATTATTGATGTTTTCCGGGTATTAATTCCAGTGTTTTTTTCGTTTTGTTTTGTTTTTTTGCTATTTTCCCAGGTACTAAAATGGCCAAGCTGGAAAATATTTGGGATTTTGGGAGTTAAGGCATTTAAAGGGACTAAGATACCTTTAAATGCCTCAGACCTTGCTCCAAGCTGCAACTTTGCAACTTAGTGTGGATCCTGACTTCATGGCATTTAAAGGGACGCCCTTTAAATGCCTTGGACTAATGGAGCATTCCTGAATTTTTACTGAACCTGAATACCATACCAGTATTGGCCTGAATAAAACTGCTTTCTTGGTATACCCTGAGTGTGTATGTGTATGTAGAGGCGTCACCTATTTACTGGGAGAAATGTTTGTAGACCTTGCCTTTCTCCCCATCCTTTTACTTTAGAGAGTCTTGGAAATTTTGCAGTTCCACAGATCCTGCCCTCCTTCTAGATATCATTCATTTGGAACACATGACCTGTGTCTAGATTTGGCCCCTTCTGTTGCTTTTAAGCAAACATTTAATCTGTGGCAGTGGCTAGGCTTTCTGTGTGATGTTACGTTCTAGGAATATTTGGACTGCTAGTTTGCAGTCTAGATTGATTTTGTTTGGTATTCAGTCTCCTTCTCTTGAAGCCCTTCTACTTTCCTGCAACCATGCCTACCTATGTGGTTGGAATCCTTTCCCACCCATCTGTGAGTTTCTTTTGTTCTTCATGAGTTCAAATTTGGAAGAAACTAATAACAACAACATTGTGGGTTAAAAATCGTTTGTTTCCTTTGACTCATAGAACTGTTGCATAGGAGAGTTAATCAGTTGATTAGTCAGGAATTATATCATCACCAAAGCATGATATTTATGTTAAATTCCAAAAATACTGTTACTTTGAAAGACTAACTTTTTAAATTTATACTGGTGGTTTGACCTAGCAGTTACTAGGTAAAAAGGAACCATGGAGGACATCTCAGGTGTTGACTGTATACAGTGGCAACCTGATGCATGAGAAGAGTTGTGAATTGCTATACCCTATACTATTTTAATACATTTCACTCATTCTACAAAAGGAAAAATCTAATTCCAATGATTTTTTTTCCAGTGCTTCCCTGCAGTTCCCATATTTTTCCATCAGAAAAATTAAAAAGTTGGGGGAAGGATTAATATCTATTTAGTATGGCTTTCACATCTACTTACCTGAGAATGTTGATGTGCAAACTAAAGAAAGTGCTTCACTCAAAAAACAATTTTTATTTGGAATTCACTTTCACAAGGTGTAGATATGGTCACTAAAGTAGTTCACTCTACAAAGGATTAGAGAAATTCAGGTAAATCAGTAGTCTATACCTGAAAGCAAGGGGGGGGCGGGAGCCAGAAGATCTTCTATAGTCCTTGCTTTATCCTGATATGTACAATTCAATCTCAAGTGCTGGTGCTCCACACTAACCTGTAACTGCAGTGTCAATGAACATGGTGGAGTATCCATAGCGGTCTCAGCTTACACCAGCTGTCATCCATCATCTTTCATCCCTTTCTATTTTGAGCCCAAGGTACTGTTATTCAGAGGAGAAATCACTGGGAGATTCCAGCCAGCTTGGATGAAAAGGGGAGGGAGGGTACCACTTCGACAACTCCAAAGCTGTGATGGGGATCATGGGACAAAAGCCACTTGGGTCCAAGGTTGTTGTAGGAAAGAGAATTGAGCAAGAGAGTGGGAAAAGCTGTCTGGATCCTTCCCAGTACTATTCACAGCTGAAGCCAAAATAAAGCAGTTGCCATAGCAACTGCAGCATCTCTACCACTCCTAGCTGTTGTCCTGGATGTCTCATTGATCTCATAGGCTACAGGAAGCATTTGCCAATTTCCATCAGGCCAAACACTGGGAGTATGCTCAGATATACTGGGCAGCACATTGAAATTCCCAGGTAATATGGTGGCCTGATGCCTGGGACCTATGTATTTTTCTGACATTTGGAGAAATATGTAAAAAATTAAAATTTGATATCTGTCATTTTAATAAAGCTTGTATTGTCTGTGTTTAAAAGTAGTGAATAAGCCTTAACATTATTATGCAGAAATAGAATCCCTATTGTTTAGACGACTCAAAAATATTGTCATAATACAACTAATTTGTTTACTTTTCACTCAGAACATCTTACAAAGTTACCAAAATAGAGTGTAAATAGGCAGATCCTGTGCTTGTCCCGATGGAACCGGTTTCATTTAAAGTCCCTGAATTCAGACCTAACGGCACATGTTTCTGGCTTTGCTCATGCTTTCCTTGCAAGTATTTGAAGCAGAATGGCCCATATGGATCTCAGCTGCTGCTTGCATCCTGCCAGTAACATCTTCCTCACCTCACCAGATTTTCTGTCACTCTCCGCTTCTATATATTTGAAGGTACATTTATACTTTGCAGTTGTATCATCTTAAACAGCAAATGGCTATGTAAGCTGCTACAGATGGTGCTGGCCGGCTAATTAATTAATGTTGTCCAGTTCTAACTTGGAAAACAACGTATCCTTGTAAATAACACCATGGCTCAAGTTTATTTCTTTAGAGTTTGAAGGATCAGAATTGTATGCTATGATTTTTTTTTTGCTTTGGGGAAAACAAGGCAGATCGTGATAGTTTCGGCCCTTTCCATGTGTTTTCAAGCAATTGTTAATTTTATTTGACTTAATATGAAAAATGGGCAAAAGGTAATGTATGTGCATTGCTTATTTGGTACAGGTGAGCAGAGAGATCATCTCTGACTTCTGCAGATAAACATTTTGTAACATTGTAAATAGGCTACAGGAAGCAGCTTGAAGTACTACCTTTAAAAGTCTTGAATTTTTTCCAAAAGTAGATAAAAATATTTATTAACACCCCCCCCCCCCATTCAAACTGTTTTAAGTTTTGATCTAATGCAGATTGGTTGTTTGGTTTTGTTGCTGATGTTTTACACACATGTTTCTCTTCCAACTGTTCTGTATTCTCTCTCGGAAAGGAAAATGTCTGCTTTCTAAGGCCAGAGGGAAATGCTCAAACTGATCAGTGAGTTTTAATGGAGTTGAACATCCATTGTTCAGATTCCTGTATTAACAAAATACTTCTGAGTACTGAAATGCAGTGGGTGCTCTGGATTCAGGAATCCTTGTAAATGAGCAACATCAATTTACATAAAATGTGACTTAATCTGGATAGAGTTCCTTTAAAATATATTGAATAAAATTGTGCATGTTCCTCTGAAATGTAAAGTCTGAGATATCCTTCTTTCTACTTATAAATCAAACCGTATACTAATACTACTTGTTTTGGAAGTTTAGTAGCTGCATGTCTTCACTGAAGAGGGAAGAACAGATACAGAAAGCATACAAAGCTAGATATTTCTGTATCCAGTGCTTCAGAATGAACTGACTGTAATTTGCTAATGAAAAAATTAATACAGACTTTAATTGTGTTTTCTAGGGACCAGTTATTCTCCACAAGAAAATTCTCATAACCACAGTGCTCTTCATAGCTCAAATTCACATTCTTCTAATCCTAGCAATAATCCAAGCAAAACTTCTGATGCAGTATGTATTTATAATGAACTCTCTATGCAAATTGTGTGTTAATATTTTATCAGATAAATACTTTCCCCCCAAAAAAGTAGAGGCAGATCTGAATTAATAGAAACAGGTAGGACAAACCATTCAGTATTCTTGGTAATTTCTGTTCAGATTGAGCTCAGAACAAACTTTAGAAAGAATATGCATGTATAAGATAATGTTATCCATGCATACTGTTCTGGCATTGGGAGTTGGGGAGACTTGAGTTTTTGGGAGGGAGTAGGCTATGCAAATTTGAAATTTAGGGAACAAAACGTGATCAAGATCCATCAGGAAAAAACTGATAACAATTTGGGGCCACTGAGACTTAATATTTTCCTGAGGTTTCATATCAGATCATAGGATTAAGCTTTCTAAACCTCCCCACCTCCCCATCCCTCTTTGTGGTTCATTTGGTAACCTGGAGACCACTCCAAATATCGTTTCAAAATTCTTGCTTTATCCAGGTTCTGAAATGGAATTTCAGTTTAATTATGGGTCATGACAGACCAGGTAGGGAGTGGGGGTGAGGGATTGCTGTGTCTATTGCCTGATGCTGACTCCACAGCTGCCATTTTGTTTGTAAGTTGCACAAATGCCTGCATGTCAGTGAGGGATGTCATCACTGAATAAAACTGCTTAGCTTGAAAGTGAATCTGCTGAATTTGTCAGGAATATATATATTATATATTTGAGAAGATGAAATTGATACAGTGTTATCATTGATTCTGTTTTTGTTTGTCTTTCAAGCCCTATGATTCTGCAGATGATTGGTCTGAGCACATTAGTTCTTCCGGTAAAAAATACTACTATAACTGCCGGACAGAAGTTTCGCAGTGGGAAAAACCAAAAGAATGGCTTGAAAGGTAAATGCCTACAATATATTATATGTCTATGGAATGCTGAATTGTCTAAATAATACAATGTTAAATTGTTTTCTTTTTGTTTCCAGAGAACAGAGGCAAAAAGAAGCAAGCAAAATGTCTGTCAACAGTTTTCCAAAAGACAGGGATTACAGAAGAGAGGTGATGCAGGCGACCGCTGCTAGTGGGTTTGCTAGTGGAAGTATGTGTGCTAATGAAATATTTTTGTGCCAGTGCTTTTTCAGTGCGTCCATTTTCAAGGAATGCTACGCTTTGTGTGCACCTACTTCCAGATGCTGTGCAGAGCTATCTGATTTGTGTTTAGGCTCTGCTATAAATCTGATGATTTGTTTAATGAACAGTAATTTAATGAACCCCGGAATGCCTTGTTTGAATTTTTGCTAAATAGCAGGTCTTGCGCAGAATCATGAGCAACTTTTTAAAATCTTACTTTATTCAGCAGTTTGATATGTGGCACAGGGTGGTTATGCAATTTGAATGGCTTTTTTGAGGAAGGAATAGGTTAAAATATAATTTTATGTAAGTTCATCTTTATTACATTCTGCCCTGAAACTCTGGAGAGAGGGTGGAGAACAAATGCAAATAGTAAAATGTCAGTTATTTCCTACTTTGTTATTTTGATGTGTAGCTGAATCCTGAAGCATATTCAGTCTTCTTGAGGACTAAGTTTCTGCTGGGGGATATGGATTGTTCTTGCATAACTGGTGGGATCCAATTCTTGTGGGCTTTTGGTTACATTTATTCATTTTAAGAAGTGCAAATTCAGAAATTAAAATACAATAAGTTTATATTACTTATTGTATTTTAATGAACATCATGATACTAATATTAATGACTTCTGCAAAATTAACTTTTAAGGAAAAGCTTGTCCTTATGTTACTTTCCTGCATTGATATTAAGATTTGTGTATGTGTGGGGGGGAATTGTACAGATTTATTTTCGACAGTTAATTTTTACATGTTAGTATTGCAGCTCTAACTTGGGCTTTTCTCTTTTTCATTGCAACATTGTCAATGACACACAAAAGTGGAGGAGAAGCATTCCAGTGATGCTGCGAACATGCTCCCACAAAATATTTTGTCTCAAACAAGTAGACACAATGACAGAGACTACAGACTGCCAAGAACAGAGACTCACAGTAGTTCTGCCCCTGTGCAACATCCCATCAAAACAGTGGTTCATCCATCTGCTACCCCAAGTTCTGTACCTCCTAGTCCTTTTTCTCTACAGTCTGACCACCAGCCAAAGAAATCATTTGATGCAAATGGAGCATCTTCCTTATCAAAACTGCCTACACCCACTTCTTCCATCCCTTCTCAGAAAACAGAAAGAAAAAGTTTATCAGGTAAAACTGCTCACGTTACTTCATCTTTTGTTGTGTAGCTTCTGCTGGTTGCATCTAATTTTTAGTCTGTAGTCTGTATGAGAAGGCAGTTCTGTTTCAAAACATACAATCATAGAATCATAGATACAGCAGTACAATTCATATGATGTACACTAGGTATGGAATTGTTCTGTTTTGCTTCGTAAGAATAAGTATTTAAACCAATTTCAGTTTCTTGGGCATTAAAAGATGCTTTTAAAAGGAACTATGTTCCTTGGGAAGAACAATAAAACCTTTTCAAGACAGCGTAAGAGATTACTGACTTGTTTGACATTTATGCATGTTAATTATATATACAGCAGCATTTTGAAATCTGCTATGAAAGTGCAGCAAATCATCATGGGAACAGTTAGTATGGAGAAAATTCCAATAAATTCAAATCAAAGGCATAACTCTCTGACAAAACCAAAAGTAGTCTTGTGGCACCTTTAAAATTTTTCATATTGTAGGATGAAGGCTTATGCTGCAATAAATCAGTTATTATGTTATTATGTTTTTTATGTGGGGTAGAATGACATTGTGTATAGCTACTTTATTTGCTAGTTGTTTATTGTCTAATTTCAAGGTGGCGGTTCTGAAAAAAATACAAGGGGGAAAAAAACTTTAAATGATCAGACCATGTAGCTTTGGAGGTTATGGTCTTTGTTTTAGAAAAAAAAATATCTGAGGGAAATTATGAAGGCATATACAGTTGTATGGAGATTCATCTCTTTATCTCTCCCCCCACCCCTACATGTTGGTGCTATCTTAGTGAAAAGTGTCGTAGGAGAAAGCATATCTAAATAACATGCATAATTTTATATAGGGTTGCATCCAGTGACGTGTAATGTTTGCACAAACAGAATTCCCTGCCCCTCAGAGTTCCATTTGATGATGTGGGGTTGCAGACATATGTAACCCACCAAGAGCCGTCTGGGAGTGGCGGGCAATAAATTGTATAAATAATAATAATAATAAACAGAAAAATAGCCATTTGATCAGTGTTGTTCAGTGAAGTGGGTGAGATCACTCCCTTTGATGACAGCTGAGATGACAGTATTTTTCTTCCCAAGCCATAGAAGAGGTAGAATAAAAGCCGCTGTTACAAAATATTCTAAATGTGTTAATTGCTTTTTTAAAACAACACTTCAGAATAAAATGGTTATGACTAATTCATGGTCCAGTTTCAGCATCACAGGTTATCAGATGTTGATTCTAGTTAGAGAAATAAAGTTGCTATATCCTTTTCAAGGATATGTTATTTCAATGGAATAGGATACGACTGTAATAAACCAACTGTAATAAACAAGGATGTCTTTTGTTCTGCTCTAGAATGGCTATGTGATGATATAACTTATATTTCAGTGTTGTTTTCTGAGTGACTTCCATTAAAAAAGTATTTTTTTCTACATATTACTGAGCACAGTTAGTAAAAATTACTTTTTGTATTCTAATGGCCATATTTTCAAGCTGTTCTCTCTGGGCCCCCTGACCTTGGTGGTCTGGGCTAGTCTGGTCTTGTCAGAAGCTAAGCAGGGGCAACCCTGAGTAGTACTTGGAAGCAAGTCCAGAGCTACTGTGCAGAAGCAGGCAATAGTAAACTCTCATATGTAGTGCCCCCCTTTGGCTGTGGTTTTTTTTTGTTAGAGTACTTAAATAGGCATTTATGTTTAAGTTTATTTAGTAGAGATAAACTGGCTTAAAATATTAGCAGTTTATTTACAACTTTTACACCAATAGCTTTAGCTAATATGCAGACTGAAAACTGAAACAAAAGCTTTACCCAGTAAGACTAAACTAAATTACAGAATTTTTTTTTTAAAGCAAACTGTTCCATTAGACATATGTACACATACAACAAAGATACCACAGTGAGTCCATCTTTTGCCTTGAAAACACTGTGGGGTCACCGTAAATTGGCTGTGACTTGACAGCACTTTCCGCCACTACCTTTCCCCCCCCAGTTCCCCCAACAAGTCAAACCTAGAGTTGGTCAAAGAACGAGAACAGTACACGAAGTTAACCTGTAGAAGTCTGCAGTTTATGAAGCACAATTATACTATGTAGCAGCCTTTCTCAGCTTTGGTACTGTTGAGAAACCCCTGACATATTCTTCAGATTTTAAGAACCCCCAGAAGTGGTGTGAGTGTGCATAATATGGCTGGGAAGCATAGCTGTGTACATGCCCATCTGGGGCCTTCTTCCCACCCCATGAAGGCCCATTGTGGGCCATTTTGGGAGGATGGGTCAAAATGACCATATATGGTCATATTACCCAATAAATGCTTAACAAATTAAAAAATATATAAAATAACTCCCACCCATTCAGGAAATCCTTTTAGAGTCGTTAAGAAACCCCAGGATTTCACAAAATCCTGGTTGAGAAAGCCTGCTATATATGTGAATAAAATTCCAATGAGAAAATGAGGTAGCAGCAAACACCGAATCAGTGGTGGAGCAAATGCAAAACTCTTGTCACCTTTGACATGCTCTGTATCTATTTTTTAAAATTTTGGATTAGGATTTTAGATGTTTTATTACCTTGTTTTCATTAACTATATTTTAATGCTAATTTTACATGAATGTTTTAAATTGACAATTGCGAACTGCTCAGAAAAGTGGGAAGGGTGGTGTAGAAATAATAAATAATATCTGGACTGCTTAATAAATTGTTCTATTATTAATATCTGAACCTTTTATTCATTGGAGAATCTAGGCAACTCCCCATCAGTCTGAAATTTGGCCCAGAGAATGTGCTATGGTGATGTTTAATTTTGCCAGATTTTCAGGAAAATCCAAATTAAAACAATGCAGCTGTTTTATACTGTGAGATGAGTAACCTTAACTTCTATTTATGTAACTTAAACCTAGATTTAATTTTTTAAAATTCAGATATATTACAGTGGTGCTGCAATATACCATGAACTTTCACCTAAGATTATGAATTATCAGAGTTCTTGTAATTTTATAGTAAAATATGAACAAGCTATGTGGATATTTGTGGCTGATAAAATAAACATTGGCCCTGCAATGTATGAAAGAAAAAATGGCCATTGTCCATCTATTGGGCAAGGCAGTGTGAGGGCAGTTGGTTAGCTGACATAGACTGTTGCAAAGCAGCTTTGTTTATACATACTCTGGGGGATTTTTTTGCTGCGCTTTTAAGTGTAGCAGCTGTAATTTAAGAATGAAATAGATGACCTGTATTTTTCTTTGTCCCAGGCTTATTGGGGATTTTCAAATGTCTTTTTTTGTTTACAATATCAATTCTATTAATCTTAGTTCACTAAAAGTTAGTTGCGACTTTGTGATCTCCATGCATTATCCCATGCTTTATGCTTGTGCAGAGCTACAACTTAGAACTTCTAGAGCTAGTTTCTAGGCATGAAAACTCCATAATCTGAAGACATGGTTCCAACTGAATATATCTAGAGGGCTGGAGTACTACTACCTTGATCAGTTGCTCTTTGTCACAGTGGGATCTTGGGTCACTTGAGATTTTTCTCTCAACATTTTTCTTTTTAAATAAAGACTGTCTTTCTGACTGTGTTCCCTTCATAGCATATTCCTTTCTCCCCACATAGTTAAGGGAATTGTATATCACTTCTCCTTTCTGTCATTGTGTGGGCACCTGTGGCGAGTTGCCTGTGTTTTAAAAAGTGCAAGTTGTCCCTGGTAATGAGTGCTGTTTTTTTCCTCAGAACTGCATAGGGTAGGAAGTTTATTATGCAAACTACTTTAGAAGGTAGAGAGGAAGTATCTGAGGACATCTGTTTGTTTTGCTCTGGCCTCTGATTGACCACTGGTACTGTCTTGACCATCAGTAGAGTTTTCTGCAAAATGCAAAGCAGCCTCCAAACCAAAAAAAGGCATTGCAAGGAACCTGTCTCCAAAAATACTTGCCCCTTGTTCCTTTCTGCATTGGGAAGCCTTTTCTCTGTTACACATGTCATTTTCATAATAGTGGCTAGAGCAGCGGTTCTCAACCTTGGGGCACTGATATTTTCTGTCGACCAATAGAAGGTGCCACAACTGCAGATCATCTAATCTCTAAACTGTGTTGTTGATGAATACATTAAAGAGCATAGGGGCCAATACACAGCCTTCCTTAAATCCTTTTCTAACTGGGATGTTCTTTGTTAGGTATCAGAGGTACTTAAAAACACAACTTTTAAAGGAAATAGTTTACAAATTTCTCTGAGCAGGTGATAGTTGGAATAAAGACATTTACAGGGTTTCCATGTGACAGCACAGTTTAAAGCTGTAAAGTGAAGAGCATAACATAAAGCTTGCTTCTTCATCTGGAGTATCTTATGTTTTCAATGCATGAATTTCATACATTTTTAAAGATCTGTCCAGGTTCAGAAAACCTGGTCTGAGACTTGTTTGTAATCTGGCATAGGTATCTGCATGTGTGTGTGTGTTGTGTGTGTGCTGTTATGTATACATGTATGCTGCCTCCTTGTAAATTTGTTTATTTCATAGAATCATAGAGTTGGAAGGGGCCATACAGGCCATCTAGTCCAACCCCCTGCTCTACGCAGGATCAGCCCTAAGCATCCTAAACCATCCAAGAAAAGTGTGCATCCAACCTTTGCTTGAAGACTGCCAGTATTTACAACACTGTTCCTACTTATACACTGAAGTCCAGTGAACTCATCTTCCAGTGGTATACTATCACCATGAGTTTCAAGACTGATAATGCAAAGGCAATAAAGCTTTCTCTGTTTGGCTTTCTGCTGATTGCATTCTCTACCATTACTGTATGCTGTATCTCTCAACCTGGTTCTTGTCTGTGAACTATGTGTATCCTCATTGTTCCAATTATTAATCTAATAAGACTTGGAGAGTTAATTTGTTTTTATTCTCAGTTGTAATGTTTTTGGTGGGTATTTATTAAAATATAGTGTAGTTTGGCTCAGCATTGTTTTTGTCCTGTTTTTTGGAAGCATATGTATCGTCTAAATATGTAATTCACATAATAAAATTTTTATTTCTCAGATTGTCATAGTATCTTCTAATTCATCTGTTGAATTTGTAACTAGAATATGGGAACAAGTGTGTAGCCTCTCTTGGTTTGGAGACTGAATGTCTCTGTTCTTTATTTTCAGAATCTGTGTCTATGGACAAGTCTCTGACCCTCTCATGCACAACTCCTTCCACATCATCTGCTTCTGGGCTGAATCCAGCTTCTGCACCGACTTCATCTACTTCTGCAGTTCCTGTTTCACCTGTTTCTCAATCGCCAATTCCTCCGTTGCTTCAAGACCCAAATCTCCTTCGACAGCTACTACCTGCCCTTCAAGCCACCTTGCAACTTAATAATTCTAGTGTAGATATATCAAAAATAAATGAAGGTAAGATGAGGATTTTATTTTTAGTGATTTATTCAATTGAGCTTGGGAATTATTTATCAAAATGGGACCAAATACCTTTTGTGTAAGCTTTCAAATATTGTGTACTTCTTTCGTTGGATGTTATGTATGGGTTTTATGCCTTTGCAGAGGCAGTAAGGGGCAGAGATGAAGCAACTGGAAAGAACTTAAGTGGTTAATTTTCCCTACAGGAAATGGTTTAAAATGGCATGCAGAAAATTAACTAATGGGGGCTTGTGAGAGCATCTTTCTGCTATTATCATCCGGAAAATTGGCCAGTGTTAGGCAGGTGTGAGGGGGGAACCCACATGTTTGCTTCCTAATCTGTCATTTCACCCTTTAGTTTTGGCTTGTCAAGGCTTCCATTGCATGAAGAGTAATCATACAGAATAATGTGCTGTTTGACTCAGCTGTCAGTTGAGATCCTCATAAACCCTGCTTTCTGGATTGCTACTTTCATCCAGTTCCCTTTTGGCCAGAGGCAGGGCTTTTTTAGTAGTGGCACCTTTCCTTCAGGCTCCCCTGGCACGTACAGAATGTCTTTTAGACATTCAGACCAAAATATTTATTTTTAGTTAGGTTGGTCTTTTAACCATCTGTTTTTAGGCTGAGATCTGTTTTGAGACTTGTTTTATGCTTTTCCTGGGTTTTAAATACTGGGTTACTTATAATTTGTTAATTATATTTATTTGTGTGTGTATTTATTATGGTTAAGTTCATGAGGTGCTTGAGCAAGTTCTTTGGAGATGTGGCATAGAAAGTTTCTAAGTAAATGATTAAACTGGCAAAAACAAAACAGCCCCCATTCTGGTGAAGAATACTTCTTAAAACATTGAAACATACTAGTATGCTGCTTTAAGGAACTTCTGATATACTACTTCAGGTACAATGGCATGTGTCCACCAAACCGCATATCTTTCTGCATATTCAAGGATGGTTGCACAACAAGAAACACAAAATCATAGATGAGGAATAAGTAAAGCAGTGCTTGTAAAAGTACTAAGGCAGTTGTCATGCAGATAGTTGGGGGCATGGACACTGCATGTTAGTGCTTAATTAGAGGTGGGTCCTTGAACATAGCTAGTTATCTACATCTTTTTTTGACACCTGATAGTGCTGGTTCTATGCTTGTCTGCTGAAAAGTAAGTTGCATTGAGCTCAGTTGGGCATAGTCCAAGGTAAATTGTGTTGTTTACTCTTCTGTCTGCCACCAGTCCCCATGCCTTGCTCATGTTCGTTCCTCAGTTCCTCTCTTAAAAGTTTCTGCTGCTCTTGCTGCTGCTGTTAATACCTCCTCATTTTGATAGGCAGTAACTCAGAGATACCTGCTTCTTAAAAAAAATATGTTGAATGATGCCTTCTTCCGTCATATTAGGATGATAGTGATAGAATGGAAATAGTGGTTGGTTACAGTCCCATTTTCAAAGTGCAACCTTCTTTTTCAGCAAATATGCAAACCTAATAGAGCTTATGCTCATGGAGAAGCACTTTTGTTTACATATTGTTAAGCATAACTGATGTTATATTCTGTCTAAATTGGCATTAGTCAGGATTTTGAAAACTGCCACATAAATTGGATACCGCCTAGTTGCCTTTCACATTTCTCGCACCCATGGGAGTTTTCTGATATGGACTTTCCGTCTTGGGCCAGTTGTGCATGCCCTACTGTAAGCATCAAGGTAACAGATCAACCAGATACCCAGGATGGGAAATAACAAGTATTTTTCATTAAATCACTGATAGCTTGTTGTCACTTCAGTTGTGGCCATCTCTTCATACCAGTATCTTAAGATGAGAAATGTCTTTAAAATATTGTCATGGCCAATATCTTTGAATTCCAGTAGCAGCCAGCTGCTCTGAAGCTAGCAGAAGAATGGGAGGCAGTAAGGCTCCTGTGATTGGCCTATTGAGGCTAGTTTATGTTTCATAGTATTAGCTGTCTTTTGAAAAAGAAATATATAATGCTCTTCAGTTCAGGAGACAAGGCTGATCATACCGATTTGTGTTTAGTTCTTACAGCTGCTGTGACACAAGCCTCTCTGCAATCTATACTCCATAAAATTCTCACTGCTGGACCATCTGCTTTTAATATAACTTCTCTGATTTCTCAAGCAGCACAGCTTTCTACACAAGGTATTTTACAAATGTTTGTTGGCTCTGTGCAAAACTATTTGTTGATACTCTGAGAGGGTTCACTAATTGAGTATCACTGGGACAAATTAAAGAAGTCAGATGTCAATCTATCCAAGCACGTTGGAATAGGTTGCTATGGATTCTTGCTTTTCTAGGCAAAAATCTGTAATAAAGCATGAGGGTAAATTGTGGTATATGTTAAGTCTAAATGCTTCCCAGTCACTTTAGCATAAATGTATACAGGGCAAGTCAAGCAGTGGATTATGGCCAATTTGGCATTCCCGTTGCTGACTTAAGACCCCCTATAGATAGTATATATCTCCTGTTGGACTTTAATGTAGTTATTCTGATTTATTAATACCGTGTGATTTCTGTGGGTGCGTATTTGGCACTAACCAAGCCAAATAGAATACACAATTATGTTTATCTGATGATGTATATGTAAATAAGGATGAGTCCTAAGAGAACCAGTGCTATAACTAGATAAGGATTTAACTATGCTTCAGTTTCTGAAGACAGCCAAAATGCAGACTAAAACTTTCAGAATTAAGCTTCTACAAACAGTGCAGTAGTGTCTTCTAGAAGTGACTACTAAGCTTCAACAAACAATGCAGTAGTGTCTTCTAGAAATGACTATTTGGGATTGCTGTGTTGTATGTATAGCTCCTGAGTTACCTGCTTCTTCATTTGAGATTTTTAGAGTACCATGTAGTGATGTCTGCTGTAGGGAGAGGAATGGTAGGCAATTGTAAGCTGCTTTTATACTCCTTCAGGTAGTAAAAAGTGGGGTACAGAACCCTCCAGCTCTAGTGCTATCCGTATACTCTCAACTTTCTATTAGACTCAGGTTTGTTTTTAATTTCTTTTAAATCACTTATTTAAATAAATGTACTTGAGTTTGGCCAGATTTAATGAATCTGTTTTGGCCTTATTCACAGCTCAGCCATCTAATCAGTCCCCCATGTCTTTAACATCGGATGCCTCATCACCAAGATCATATGTATCTCCAAGAATAAGCACGCCTCAGACTAACACAGTTCCCCTGAAGCCTTTGATGAGTACACCTCCTGTATCCTCACAGCCAAAGGTAACATTTTAAAGTTTTGTGATGTAGAAATGCAACTGTACCTCTAAGTGAATGTGACCAAAATTCTAATTCTTTAAAAATTTCTAAACAAAAAGTTTGGTTCTTTGATTCAAACACAGAAGTTCTTTGATTCAAACAGCTGTTTCTCCAGATGCTTTGGAATCTTCTGGAATAAAGAGACTGTTGTGATATCTGTGTAAAAAAATACTTGAAGATATGAGTTATGAAATCCTAGTTCAAATTTTGCCTTATCCAGAACTGAATATATAATCTATAAGAGTCCTTGGGCAAGCCACTCACTTCCTGGACAGAATTTGGGAGTTGGTTTATAATTCTCAACTAAAGTGTATTAATCATAGAATTTTGAGTTTATAGCAGGAATCCCTGTCATGTACTCCTGTTCTTTATTTTTTAAAAATTAGCTCCCTCTGCCACTCAAGCTATCCTGGGATGTACATTATTATGGATGGTTGCAATGTTCATACAGCTGCTTCCCATGCAGAAGATCCTACATAGATACATTCTGGTGAAGTGCAAATGTAGGTGTACAGGTTAATATAACTTAGTCCAATGTCACCTGTGCCACCCCTACACACACACATTTCAAACCAGGTTTTAATCCATATTTAGAATCCCAGTTTGTTGGACACACAGTTAACTTGTTAATTTGTGTTCTTGCCTTTTGTATGTAGTTGTAGTTTTACACATTTGAGTTTAGATTCTAATTCAGAAGCACCTCCGAAACAAAGAAGATCTTCAGAGTATTTGAGAGTCAAAGATTCCCTTCATCAGATCTGCACTGGTGTTTTTATTGTTGTTGTTCGTTTTCTACCATAATCACAGCATGTAATTTATGGAGCACCTTAGTGACTGAGATCCCCTTGGTACATGTGAGACTGGGATTTTTTTTTGTCCCACTTCACACTTGTATTGAGTATCACTCCATCTGTTTAAATCCCAAGTTATATGTAACTGAAGAAAATGTAAGGAATAAGGCACATTTAAAGGAATAAGGCACATTTACATTTTATATTGCTTCAAGTAATGGCTAATGCCAATAATCTAAAATAAATCTAAAATAAATAAAATGAATAAATAATGCTATAGTAAAATTTCATTTATATCCCGCCTTATGAGGAAAATAACAGAATTTTTTGAAAATTCAAATGTCAAAATAGCAAAATATAACCCCAGTATAAAACAAGAATTAAATTTCATAGTAGTCAGGTCTGGCAGAAGAATCAGTAAGAGGAATGCAGGTCCCATAAACCCGAGAAGCAAAATAGAAAACAGATTGGATCAATAATGAATGTCCCGATGTTACGTTTAATAATGCAAAACTCTCATCAACCTCTGAACTTGCAGGTTACTACTCCAGGTGTTAAGCAAGGACCAGTTTCACAGTCAGCATCTCAGCAGCCAGTGATTGCTGACAAACAAGGTCATGAACCGGCTTCTCCACGAAGTCTTCAACGTTCAAGGTAAATGCTAACATTGGTTTCGATTTCTCACAGTACAATCCTAAGCACAGTTAAACTCAAGCCCCTTGAAGTTAGTGGATGTAGAAGGGTATAACTGCAAAGGATTGCACTGTAAAAAGGCCCAGTTAAATAATCGTTTTGCATTAGCATTGAGGAATACATTACAGTGCTGTTGCAGGACAACTTTAGACATGGTGGTTAGAGCTTGTAATGTCAGACTCATATTTATGTTTGTTTTTAGTGAGCTGACATCTGTCCATTCTGGAATTTTCTTGTCTGAAATTATTCATGAAGAACATGCTGCTGCTTTCACTCCCAAGTGTTGGCTGAGGCCAGATGTGATTTGAGATCTTGGGGCTGTTTGTATATTATCTGTAATGCCAGTACAAGCTTTTGATGGTAATAAATCCATAGAACAGAGTTGGTGGATAATTTAAATGTTTTGCATATGTTGGTAGCCACAGAAAGGTGGCAATGGGCAGAATTTCCATATAAAGTTAGCAATTTTTTAAAAGCTATACATTACCATATGTACTTTGTAATGTAAAAGTTAATGTAAACAGATTTTCATACATTTGGAACGTAGTTATAAAGTGCTGAAACTTTGTATGATTTAATTGGTATGGGTCTATTCACTCTGTTAAGAACAGAGAAGCTTTATTCTGTTGAATCCTTGAAATAAAGTTTTTCTAGAAGTTATGTGTGTTTCAGAATTTAAATAACATTGTGTTAAGTGACATGCATCATGTCTCAAAAGCTGCTTTGAAAGTCTTGATGTGAAAAGTTATGTCTGACAGAATGATCATGCTAATATTAAAATTCGGTATAAAATCTTAGCCTAAGGCACAGTCTTTGCTTTCTTTAGGATGGATTTTATCTAGGAAATAATTTTTTTATTGCTGAATGAATACTTGAGCAAACAACTCTTATTTTCGGGAATTATTATTACTGATGATGATGATGATATGATAGAGACAGGTAGAGTTTAATGGCAGCATAAGAAGGACCTGTGTATTAACACAGTGAGTTGCGAAGGATGAAATATTCATTTGTAATGAAGGCTTTGTATACCATATTCAGTTCTGATCTGTGTGAAACACTCAGTTTATGCACAAGCAAATATTAATGTCTATCTTTCTACAAGATACCTATTTGGAGTTTTGCTGCTTCATTCCTAGTGGTGGACTAGCTTCTGTTACAATGTGGGCTGTGAATCAATCCATCTAGCATGCGATCTACAGCCTTTACATGGGAGTCTGATCCAACTCTTGAAGTTAGTCAGTCAGTCTTGGTTAAGAAGATGTCATGGTTGGAGTAATTAAGGCTGTATTGATGCATGCAGTTTCATCATCTTAGGCCTGGGGTTTGATCCATAGTTTTTCTGTCACAGTTCATGAATGCTGTGCAGAACCCAAAATGAGAGAAGACATAACTTCCTCCCACCCCTCTTTTTCTACCCAGTCCCTCTATAATCTCACAATATAATAACCTTGTCATATGTGCCCCATGACTCCCCTAAAGTTTTGGAGTTGTTAAGGATGTCATAGGAACATATTTGCCTATCCCACTAAATATGAAGGTGATCCTAGGTGGTGCTCTTTTCACACTTTCTTAGAAACTTTCTAAATAGTAGTTGAGCTTAGATTGTAGGTTGTGCAATTTGAGGAGTTCCTATGTTAGGTAAAGTAATCTTAAATGCTATAAGTTCAGTGTAGGCTAAGATGCTTAGAGAAACTGCCAAAGTTCTACAGGTGCAATTTGGAGCTTAAAGCTGTGATCCAAGGAACTCCTAGTATACTTAGCAAAAACTTTCTATAAGTCCCATGATAAAGTTCTTCCATGATCATGCAATGTAGAGGCACATTATTTCCTTAAGATTTCCCGAACCTTAGTGAAGTTATGGGGTGAATTCGCCAAAATGTTCCACATATTTAAAATCAAATAAAAATTTATACTCTGCCTGTAAGTATGGGCATCGCTTCCATTTCATGCCATTGTATTTGAAGAAGTGTGCGTGCACACAAGCTCATGGCTTGAAAAAACTTTGTCCATCTTAAAGGTGCTACTGGCCTCAAAATGTGTCCTGCTGCTTCAGACCTACATGGCTACCCATTTGAATATGATACTCTCATCACTCCCTCTAGTGTCCATGGGTCTTTATAACCATCATCCTTAATAATTGTGTTGCTTAAGCTGGGATGGTATTCAGATGCCTGTTTAAAAAGAATGGGGAACATGGTTGGGTGTGCACACCAGTCATAGCTTGAGAAGACTTTTGATTCATTCATAGAAAGAAAATTTAACCCCATGGTTCTGAAATGTCTGCCCGATTATCCACAATATAACACACATTTAATAAAATACTTGGCCCATTAGGTATTTTGCATTAGTATTCTAATACATATAAATGGCTTTTAAACATGCATTTCACCTGCATGATACACAGCTGTCATAGGAATTGCAATTTAAAACTTAGAAAATTGAATGTTAGCTTCATGTTAATTCTGGGAATTGACCTTTACAACAGTTGTGTGGAGGTGGAATGGATTAAGTCTTTAGATCTGTCCTTGACTTTCCAATCTGTCATCTTTGCTCTTTGTGGTTCAAATTTATTTTATTTTATTTATTTATTTATTTATCATACTTCTATACCGCCCTCCCCAGAGGCGGTATATACAAAAATTGGTATGATTGAGTCAGTTAACACTGAGTAAGTTTATCCTTATCCATGGTTCCTCTATATATTTGTGAAACAGCCTGGGGGGGGGGGGGGTGGAATGTGTCCAGCTGTCAAAGTTGGAATAGGGCCAATCAGGGTGCAGCCAGCTTGCAGCTCCTGTCTTCTGTCCCTACACTCTAGCCTCTTTGCTCTCAGATGCACCTCAGTGCCAGGAGCCAGCAGCAGGTAAGGGGAGAGGGCCCTGGGCAAAGGGTCATGATGGAGGGCCTGCTAACGAGGGCTTCTTGGTCTGCTAAGCCAGGGGCCAGGGGAGGGGACCCTTTCAAGGCCCCTTCTAGTATTTTTCATACTTTGCATTTATAAAAATATGACATGGAGCAACAGACTGTATTTTATGGCTGTTTCATACTTATGTAAAGACAAATCCAGACTCCCAGAGCCTTTTTCCCCCACCCTATTTTTCTTCCTCCTCTCACAATTGAATTTAAACCTACCCTTAGGGCCAGACCCAGTTTAAAAACCACAGCTGTTTTTGTTATCTACAAGTCATATAAACTAATATGAAAACTTCATCTTTCCATTATTTAATACTGAAGATTTAACATTTAATTTTTTCATATATCTAAGAAAATAACATTGAAAAATCTCATTTGTTTAAAAGATTTATTTTTATAAGGCAAACATCATGAAATGTGAAAAGAATCTTTGGTTTGTGTATTCCCTATGACAATATACAAATAGGTATTTATTATTTCAGAAATTAATAGCATATCCTGAAAGTGTATCCAATAGAATCGTAGAGTTGGAAGGTATCGTCAGGGCTGTTCAGCCCAACCCCTCATAGATCACAGGGAACCCACAACCATCTGCCTGTCCACAGTGACCCCAGCTCCACACCCAGATTATGCAAGAAAAAAACAGAATCCCTGGGCAGCTCAGCCTGGAAGAAATTTGCCTCCCAGGCTCAAAGCGGTGATTGGCATCTCCCCGGACATGCAAGAAGGGGCCACAAGAGCCGAGCATCGCTACAATCCCCTCTGCACCCACTCTCAGTCTCCCCACGTTTACAGAATCAGCAATTCTGTCAAGTGGCTATTTAGCCTCTGCTTAGAAACTTCTAAGGAAGGAGAACCCACCACCTCTCAAGGAAGCTGTTCCACTGAGGAATTTCTCCGTCAGGGACCTCTTCCGGATTTGGGGAGAATGTATAAAACCATAGCTATACGTTTATTCAAAGTCTAATCGAGCCCTAAGGCTGATCTTTTGTATTAACAATACCAAATTAGTTTTCAAGGTGCTTATGTCGTAAATTAGAATGTGGACTGAAATTATTGCCACTATAAGTAAATCTTGGTTGGTCTTAAAGTTGCTACTGGACTCTGATTTTATTGTGCTACTTCAGACCAACATGGCTACTCATTTGGATCTATCTTTGTAAATCAGTTGACGATAAAAATTGGTTTGAAAAGAAGTGGCTCCTGGTATTCTAGCAGATTTTTGGGTTGTCGCTGTTTGTTTTCTTCTGTTCCTGATCAAGTCAACCATCAAATGTTGTGTGCGATTAAAGTTCAGCAAGTGACGATATGCTAGTAAAAGAACTGAGGGATGTGGGGTTTTATGTGTTGGGTGGAGCAGAATTTGCAGAGGCATTTGGGGCCCCTTCATATAAACACTGTAGTAGTCTGAAATGGAAAATCATAGTCTGTGAAGTATACAGTTGACTTGTTACATGAAATCAGTAATGTTCACCTTTAATTTGTAATGTTGGGATTTGGGTTTTAATAGCAAGAAAGGGGGTGCAAAAATTTCTGTTAATTTTGGGTTTGTCTGCCGTTGGATCTTCTGACACCAAGGGTCAAACTTTTCCTACAGCCAAATAGCATTCTTGTTGAGCTCAATGAAATATATTTCAAGCTGTCATTCAGATTATTTATTTATTATATTTATATATACTTCCCTCCCCGAAGGCTCAGGGCAGTTCACATAAAACAGAAACAATACAGATAACTTAGTTTAACAATAATAAAGTGATAACAACAAGCAACATGGAACAGAAGAAATATATGGTGAACATTAAATTAACTCATACTATAATAACCCAGTGGGTTGGGTAGAATTGTAGTGGGTGCCACAGGAGGGAGGCGGGGGGGGGGGGTGGGCTGTGGGAAATGGTGGTTCAGGTCAACCTCATCGAAATGCCTGGCATAGGAGCTCCCTTTTACAGGCCCTGCAGAATTGTTCAAGTTCCGTTAGGGCCCTGATCTCTGGGAGCTCATTCCGCCAGGTGTGGGCCAGGATGGCCCTAGTTGAAGTCAAGCGAGCTTCCATGGGGCCAGAGATCACCAAGTTGGAAATGCTGGAGCATAAGGCTCTTAGGGGGTTTGAAGCAGAGAGGTGATCCCTCATGTACAATTTCCTTTCTCCCACCACTGCCCCATTTAGTCAGTTTACTTCAATCTTGGAGTATGGTATAAGCCTCTGTTAATTTAAATGCCACCTTTAATCAGTGGGATGGAAACTGACTTTTTTGCAGCATCTCAGTAACATGGTAATATTTTAAATGAATGTGTTCTCGCAATATAGAAGTAATGTATGGATAATACGATGAAAGCATTCATATATAGCACTCGGTGATTTGTCTAGCCATAAGCAGTTTGCAAAATCTTTTTTAAAAATGGATATGAATCTTTTTGAATAGTGTATTCCCATTGGGAGAGATTCCTGCCACTCTGGGTGGTGGCCAATCAGCTCTAGTTTAAATATTTATTTCTCTTACAGTAGTCAGAGAAGCCCATCTCCAAGTCATACCTCCAATACAAGTGCTTCAAACACGACAGCACCACAGAATGCATCAGCGCGGCCTACGTGTTCATTAACACCCACGTTAGCGGCACATTTCAGTGAAAATCTTATAAAGCATGTCCAAGGATGGCCTGCAGATCATGCAGAAAAGCAGGTGAGTGCCTGTTTTGAGATATTCATTCAAAACAGCATAATAACATCCTTGATGCCTCAAAAAATTGGCCCTTTAACTAACAAGCTCAGACTGGGTATAAACATCTCCTTTTTAAAAGTATTTTAAAGCAACTCTAGGGAAGAATTTTTAACTACCAGTTACTCTAAGTCACTGGTGTCCAAGTAAAGTCCAAAAGTACTACAAGATGGTCATAAAACTGAAGTGAACTATTTTAAATATCTAGGAACTTGTCTCACTTATCCACTTCAGTTTATGTTTTGTCTGGATAAGGGACTGATGATTTTCTGTTTTCTGCCGGATTACAAGTGTGTGTTAACTTAAAAATTGAAAGCAAGTGTCAGCATTCACTGCATTGAGAGATCATGGACAATGTGAACTTAGGACAAGTTTATGGTTCAAGTGATGTTTTCAAGGTCATAACTTAAAGGAGGTTTCTCTTTATACATCACACAAATTTTTCATCTGGCCTTCAAATTTTTCATCTAGCCTTAACCTACAGAATAACAAGCTCTTACATTCCTTCATTTTGAATTAATATGCCTTATTATACTTCAGAGTTCCATTAATATTCAGTCAAATATTTTAAAGTCTGCTCATGTTATGACAACTAACTCCAAATCCTAATTCAGTTCAGTACCATTTTTGCTTCACTACTTACCATATATACTCGCATATAAGCCAACCTGCATATAAGCTGAGGCACCTAATTTCACCACAAAATGCTGGAAAACCTTATTGACTCGCATATAAGCTGAGGCTGGTGTTTGGGTAGTGGCTTTTCCCCCTTCCCTTCCCTTCTTGGCAGGATTTTTTTTTTCCTTCCCACCCCCCTCCTGCCTCTTTCCCCTCCTCCTCCCTCTTTCCCTCTGACCCCTCTTGCCTTTTTATATCCAGTCCTTCTTATCCCATTCCCTTCTTCTTAGCGGGGTGTTCTTGCCTTTCTCTAGAGGCATTTCCTCCTTCTGCTCTCTGCTCTCCCTCTGAGACAGAGGCTTCAGAGCTTCCTGCAGCAGCAGCATGTGCTAGCCTCGTGCTAACCTTGTTAAGGCAGTGGGGGGGGCAGAGACTGCTCTTCCCTCCCCTCCCACTGTCCCTCCTGGGTTTGCTGTGTCTCTTTCTGCCTCTGCTTCTTCAGTTAAGTATACTTGTCTCCCACCCCCACCCTCATGTCTAGTCTGGCAGCTTTTTTTTTTCAACCCGCATATAAGCAGAGAGAGACTTTTTCAGCTTTAAAAAAGGGCTGAAAAACTTGGCTTATATGCGAGTATATACGGTATGTAGAAATGGAATGTAAAAAGTTGTTTGACTTGAATGCAGGACTGGGTCAAATCTTTAAGGCATGATTATGCAGGAAGTCGCTTTTAACTTAATTCCCCGTGCATGGCTATCAAAAAGAGCAAGGCTAAGCATTCATTCTCTACCCCAGATATTTATTTCTCACTTTAGACAGAACACTTGGTTTCCTCCTTGGTTTTGTACATAGCAGCTCTCCCTACTTCCGTCTTCAGAAGCCAGTAATCCTTTAAATGAGAGATTTTCTAGGTCTGCAGGGCACTTTCTAGAGCAGTGGTTCTCAACCTTCCTAATGCCGCGACCCCCTTTGGGTCACCAAGGCTGCTCCTGCCACCGCCGATTTGGCGAGTCTTGGGAAAAGGGTCGATCAGCCCCACCCTGGGTTCGTGACCCCCAGGTTGAGAACAGCTGTTCTAGAGGTAATTGTTGCTGGTGCCCAGAGAGTAGACAGACTGTATGTAACTTGCCTGAGCAACTAGAAGGTCTAAACAGTTGTTTTTGGAATTGAAAGTATTTTCAACTAAATATTGTGCTGCTCCTAATCCTGTCTTTCCTCAATTCAATAGTAACACTATTCTGCACAATAACCTTTCCCCTTAAAGGTGTATAAAACATTCAGTAGCACTGAGTCATTGTGGTGAAAGATCAGCAAAATTCACTACAGCCTTGACTTGTATATGCTGTCTTTCCTATATGTAAAACAGTACTGGCTAGATATCAAAAACAAATTTTCAGTTTGCCTAAAGTAGGTAACGAGCTCCCCCTTCCTGGCGGTCTTCAAGCAGTGGCTGGACCGATCCTTCTCCTGGATGCTTTAGGCTGATCCTGCATTGAGCAGGGGGGCTTGGACTAGATGGCCTATATGGCTCTTTCTAATTCTGCAATTCTAAACTAATATTCCTTCACAACGTTGTTCATGCTGTGAGACGTGTGTACTGCCATAATGTCGCTGACCCAGTTCGTATTTTCTCTCCAGCAATTGTTACCAAACACTTTAGACAAACTTTCAAATGTCTAATTTTTAACTTTAGGCATCAAGATTACGTGAGGAAGCTCATAACATGGGAAGTGTCCACATGTCAGAAATTTGTACTGAATTAAAAAACTTAAGATCTTTAGTTCGAGTATGTGAAATTCAAGCAACTTTGCGTGAGCAAAGGTGAGCATTTATTCTTTTGTGCATCACCCTACTCTTTTTTTTTTACATCTTTTCTATCTCCGTGTTAGCTTTATAACACTAATACCAGTAAGCACTATTGCACTGCATTCCCTAGTGTACCGCCAGGGGCTAGAAACTGTTACAGCCTAACATACAGGATGCTGTTGACTTAAACCGGCATAATACCTCCCTCCACAGCCATTGAACTACTGAAGGTGCTCCTGGATCTTGAACAGTTATTTAGTCCATTATGTATACCATTCAGGTAGGTCAACCGTTTTTAGGCCCAGCAACTTTCTCCTTTCCTACAATAAAAATCCTTGTTTACTTATTGCGGATTAACTAATGAAAACATACTCGTATTTGTGTTAAATTATGGCAAATACTAATGTATTGAAAATGTTAAAAATGGAATTGATATCTCAATATTAATGTTTCATTTTCCCCCCCTTCTGCAGGATACTATTTTTGAGACAACAAATTAAAGAACTTGAAAAACTAAAGAATCAGAATTCCTTCATGGTGTGAAAAGTTGTGAATAAATTGCACATGGGTTTTTGAGTACAGGAACTGTAAACCGGTTGCCCAGTCTTAACATTTTTGAGCTGCATTTCAGTAGACTTTGGACCGTTGAGTTGGGCATAAGAAAAAAAAAGTGACACGGGAAAGGGGACAGGAGGGGAGTCATTCAGGGGAGACCTGCAAGGATGATTTGTAAAACCCTTGAAATGTAGATTTCTTGTAGATGTATTCTTCACGTTGTAAATATGTTTTGTAGAGTGAAGCCATGGGAAGCCATGTGTATCAGAGCTTAGACATCCAAAACTAATCAATGCTGAGGTGGCTAAATACCTAGCCTTTTACATGTAAACCTGTCTGCAAAATTAGCTCTTTTTTTAGTTAATTTATCATTCAGAAATCTTGCATTTCCTAAAATTAATGCAAGCGCCAGGCGATCTGTGTCTCAAGGCCGCAACAGTTTGAAACAGTTTGGGTAATGTACAAAATATCATGGAACAACTGTTTCCACACTTGCACCAAATCAAGAGCAGTGCTTCTCCATTTCTGTTTTACAGAGCAGTGTTTTTCATTTTCTGTGTTCATTTCCCCTGGAAATCCTAGGTCTGATTTTATCAGTTTCTTTTTTTTAATTCTTCTAATTTTCTCCTTTCCTAAAGCACTGTTGCTATGGCACTTTTCTATAATCTTTTCATTCCTGTGTACAGTAGCTTAAAATTGCAGTGATTGAGCATAACCCACTTGTTTGTATAAATTATTGAAATGTATTTCCATTTGCACCCTGTAAGAATGGACTGGTAGTACTGCTGGGCATGTGTGCTGAAAGTACATCCCTTTCTCAAATTATACGAAAACAGCCCAATGAACATGTCAACATGGTTGTGGGAGGGGAAAGAAGAAATAAAAGCTAGTCAGATGTGAATTGTATCTGTTGTAATAAACATGTTTAAAACAAAGAAACACTGGTTTTCATTTCCTTTGATCAATACATATTAGCATTTGGACTCTTTGGGGGGGTACTTTATCAGATCTATTCTTGTTGGATACTTTTTTTGTACTTAATTGAAAATAATTCCTCCAGTGAGGTTTTGCTTAAAACTTGTAAACAGGAAATTGTGTATAAAATATTTAATGACATTCAACAAGGATCATTGACACCTCCCCAACAGTTGTCATATGTTAACTCCTGGTTTTTACCTGTCTTGCTATTATGACATTTCATTTCGAAGGATGTTTGTGTTGTAGCTAACTGTTCAAGTCTGGTGCTGACTGCTGTTCTTAGCCATCACAAAAACGCTGACTTTGTGTAATTGGAGTGCCTCGCTGTTCGAAAACAGTGGGAAAGCTCAGCTTTGTATATTGTTTCCTAAAGTATATTAAAAAATAAAAAAGAACCTATTGCTACTACAAAATAAACTTGGGTTTTCTTTGCAAAAGCTGTTAGTCTTGACTTGGTTCTACAAATGTAAAATTATTATTAATATATATATGTTCCTAAAGCTAGCAGAGGAGCCTCTTGTGGTGCAGAGTGGTAAGGCAGCGTGTGTGAAGCTGTCTGCCCATGAGGTTGGGAGTTCGATCCCAGCAGCCGGCTCAAGGTTGACTCAGCCTTCCATCCTTCCGAGGTCGGTAAAATGAGTACCCAGCTTGCTGGGGGGTAAACGGTAATGACTGGGGAAGGCACTGGCAAACCACCCTGTATTGAGTCTGCCAAGAAAATACTAGAGGGCGTCACCTCAAGGGTCAGACATGACCCGGTGCTTGCCCAGGAGATACCTTTACCTTTAAAGCTAGCAGAGAGATGACTGAATCTGCTTCGAAATGATGTTTGTAACACACAAGATGTATTCAGAGCAGTTAATGACATAAGTATAATCCTGGCTTTGATATTATCTAAAATAGCAATCAGATATCTTGACCTGCCCTATGCTGTGCATGTTAAGTTTCAGCATTGGTGAACAAAATTAATTTGCATAGATTGGGGGGACAGTCTTAGCTTTGTGGGTGAGCTTGCTCACTTGTTGATAATTTGTAAGGTACTAGGGAATCAGAACCAAGCCCCCTCCCCCTCCTGTAGGCTCCCTTCCTAATTCCTGCTTGCCTGCTTATCTAAAGGAGATCTGGGTCCTCTAAAGTTGCATTCCTCTAAATTTAACTTTGCTCCATCTCTAGGCATTACAGCAAGACTTCAGTTTGGATGCCAGCTTTTGATGAGGCAAGGCCACTAGTCATAGTGTGTGATGGCTCTCGGACTCTGCACTAACGTCCTCTAGTATGCAAATGTATTTAATTGTGTAGATGAGTTTTTCTTCATTCTTGGTGCTTTAAATGTGTGTCCTTTTCAGCGGCAAATGCTGTCAGTTTACAAAGGACCAGGTTTATGTTAACTTGTCTGAAAGGTTTTTCTGTTACCTTGCCTTTTCGCTAGTGCTGAACCTATGAATACGGTGGGGTATGTAGGAGTGGCTGCAAGCCCTTCTTTTTTTTTATCAGGAGTATAGTATATATTGTTGCCCATTTTGTACGCAACAGAACTCGTCTTTCTGCTGGCATGCTAAATCAGCCGCTGGATGAGAGATGGCTTAGATCAAGCTGGAGTAGCTTGATCAGTGGAGGCCTTCATATTAAATGCGCCGTTGAGAGTAATGCATATATCATAGGTCAAAACATAAAAATTGTACACAAGTACAAATTACATGTAACTCACAGATTATTCCCATTGAGGCACTGAAAGGGAGCTGTCTGAACTGAGGGGGAAGGATAGTTTTTTTGCCGCCAGGATATATATGCTTTTAAATGGGGATTAACAATATTTTATGTGGGGTTCGTATTATGTAACCCGCCATGAGATGGCTTTGCTGCTAGAGACGGGCAATAAATCTAATAACGATAAGGGCTTGTTAATTTTGCCAAGTACGCTATGTTTCAGTATAATGCCTGGGCTTCCTATCTTTGCGTGTGTGTGTTAGACGTATGCCATGCACACATTCAGTCCTTGTTACCACAAATCTGTCATTGAAGATCAATGGTGCCTTGACCTTGTGGAATTTTTACAAGCCTAGATTTTTACAAAACACCCCCACCCCCTGGTTTTTGCTTTCATTGTAGCTGCAGAATTCTGTGCCTAACCATGCAAGTCTAGGCCACATGATTCTTTCCCTAGTTACATGGTCCTCGCATTTTCACATTGGTAACAACTTAGTGGAGTTCTTGGCACGCTTGGCCAGCCTCCACTCAAGGCTTGCAGCAAAACCTGAATCATTTTCTCCTCAAGATTTTTCAGGGTTTATAACTAGGTGTTTTTTTGTTGTTGTTGAGCTTCATGTACTTAACGGATCAGGAAGTGATGAGTCCATTTGGAGAAACGTAATGTTTGACATGAGAGAGCCCTGTGGCTTCTGGGGTCTAGCATTGGAGAAACACCAGATCCTGTGGTGTTTGTAGTCATGCCAGTAATGACATGTAGATCTGGTCGTGCCCATGCCCATCTCTACAACTGAAGAGTGCAATGCTGTCACGGGGTAATAACACTCTTCAATGCAGAAAGTCTGAAGGACTCTTTATAATGCACAGCAAATGCCAAATGAAAATTCCTGTGCCAGAAAAACCAAGAAGCTCGTGGCCAGCCTTAGAAAGCACAAAAAGAAGGCAACGGACCATCTTGTATCAGTCACAAACATATTTATGTGCCACAGTCTGTATGCCAGATGGTGTTTCTGACCCTCTAACCGGCTATTAGCCACCGTTTAGGTGACATACTTTGATCAATAAAGTACAGGACTTAGTTTTCTTTCCTAGGGTTATTGATGTAGATTAGAGACGAGGGATGTGTGGTTAGCATCAGGACTCCTGCAGAACTGCTTCATGAAACCTGATGGGGAAGACAGGCATATAAATTGAAAAATCAAAGAGACTTGTTTATGCTCGTTCTTGCATCACAGGAAAACACTAGGTGGCAGTAGTGTACTACTGGTTCACAAAATCTTGGGGGTGGGGGGGGGGTGAGGCAAGGACCTCCCTGCAATTGTTAGTTAGGAGCTGGGCATGGAAGTGGCTTTCCAACAACAGGCCAAAGGCAGGGAAAACTTTTTTATCCCTTTCCATTCCCAGACTATAAAAACAATCTTGAAGAAAGGGGGTGAGGGAAAGCCCACACTCATTGCCGGGGGGGGGGGGGGGAGGGAGGAATTTGAAAAGATGGGAAAATCTCACTTCTCAGCGGGGCCCGTGTGGCCTTCTGGGTGGCCCTGGCACATTTGAAGGGGGCCACAGGCTGAAAAATGCGAGAAGGGGAGCCCAAAGGGATCCTGGTTACTGAACCAATTGACTATCCTTTTTGTCACATAGGACATCATTACGATACGATAACATTTATTGTATGTAGCCAAAGGCCATTACAAAACACAATTAAAACAATATGGCACAAATACAAATAAATAAAACAATATTTCTCCAATATTGTGTACCTAAAAATGTAAACATGGACAACTAAGTTACAATAAAAGGACATAGGACATCATTAATTGCTAGAAAGTTCAGCCTTCATCAAGGGAAAGAAAAAGATCATGTGATCTGTTCCTTTGTGTGTGCTTGAGTTGAGGCATTCAAGGGGGAAAATGAATGCATGTGCTTCTCAATCAAATGTTCTAGAAATCTCTTATTATTTTTATTTATATTTATATTTATATTTATATATAGCCCGCCCTTGCAGTTCAGGGCGGTTTAAGTAGAACATAGGAATAATACAGTATAATTCAATAACTCAAATACAACAATAACAGTGGCTTCAATAACAGTTCAGTAATTTTCCTATAATGATTCCAACGCTAACTCTAACAATGTCAACCTGTTGACTATGGTCCCATGGGCTGGTTGATTCAGGAAGGGGGGGGAGCAGATGTTGGTTCAGTTCACCTCAACCAAACACTGGGTGGAAGAGCTCCGTTTTACAGACCCTGCAGAACTGAGAAAGGCCCTCCAAAAAGTTGAGAATGGCTGGTCAAAACCGCAAGGATTGATTCAGAGCTCTGGAGGAATTGTTGGGCTTTTCAGGAGGACTGCCACACCCGTCTAATGTACTACTTTCATTGAGAGTTTAGTTATCCTGGCCCTCCTGCTTCTTAGATGTCACCTTGTATTGTTGGTACGAATTGACACTGTGATGGTTTCATTCTCTTCCAATGGAATGTTAGTGACTTCACTGTGTAACCAGCTTTGAATCTCGGTGAGAAAGGTAGACTATAAAATGAATGCACGTAAATATGCTAACTTCCCTGCTTGACCAACAAACTCCTAAATTTCTTATAAGAGGAGGCAGCCATGTGTTTCTGGATTATTTATTTGATTTATTCCTTGCCTCTCCCCGGATACTCGAGGCGAGTTACAGACATATAAAACCAATAAAAACGTACAATAAAACATATAAAGCAGGGATAATTCTTTAATTGTAATTACTAATTTTAGAATTTCAGAACGTAAGTTAAAATTTAAATTCATGATGTATTTTAGACCTTTCTGTTAAATGCCCTGTTTCTCTAGGGAAGGGTGGGGTATAAATTCAAAAATAAAATAAATAGACCTGGTGGGAGGTGGAAATAGCTTGTGGGGTGGGGGAATCCAAGAATCCACCCAGTCATGAAACCTAAAAGGTGGACAACTGCGTGAGTGTTGTGTAGAGCAGGGCTAGTCAACCTGTGGTCCTCCAGATGTCCGTGGACTACAATTCCCATGAGCCCCTGCCAGCGAATGCTGGCAGGGGCTCATGGGAATTGTAGTCCACGGACATCTGGAGGACCACAGGTTGACTAGCCCTGGTGTAGAGAACTGATATCACAAAGTGACTTTGCTGGCTCCCCAAATGTATTTGTTGCCTTTCTGTTTGGACAATTCCAAAAAATCAAAAGGGAATGCTGGCGTGCTGGGCTCACTCCTCACCACAAGAGGGCGAGAAATACCCATGACAGAACTAGCAGTAGTCCTAAACAAATCCCGCTGCAACCCCCCCCCCACCGCCCCGCTGCATTTGGAAGTAAGGAGATTGGAAAATATCCATGAAAGATTTCTTGTGGCCCCCTCCAAATTTCTAGTAGCCATCTGCAAGCGTAGCAACAAACAGACGGCGTGGGGGAAGGAAATGAACAGAAACGTGTTTGCTGATGTTGGGGCTTTAGCTCTACAGATACGCTTCTTTTTTAAAATGTAGCTTGAACTTCTGTTTTTGTTTGGAACAGTTGCTTGCCGCTTCTTCACTGCAACGTCCTGAGGCAGTGCACATCACTGTAATTCAGTTAAAAGATAATCAAGGTAACTGCATGGTCTAAAGCAGGGGTGGCCAAACTGGCTCTCCAGATGTCCATGGACTACAATTACCATGAGCCCCTGCCAGCGTGCATGCACTCGCATGTCATTGTAGTGCATGGAGAGCCACAGTTTGGCCACCCCTGGTCGAAAGCAAAGACCGACTGTCCAAATATTTAGAATTGCCAACTTTTGAGAAGAAATTCCTGGGGAACTGAAAGTATGGTTTGGGGAGGGGATGGACTTCACTGAGACACCGTGCCATAGAGCAGGGGTAGTCAACCTGTGGTCCTCCAGATGTCCATGGACTACAATTCCCAAGAGCCCCTGCCAGCTGGCAGGGTCTCCTGGGAATTGTAGTCCATGGACATCTGGAGGACCACCGGTTGACTACCTCTGCCATAGAGCCCACCCTCCAAAGCAGCCATTTTCTCCAGGGGAACCGATCTCTATAGTCCAGAGATCAGTTGCAACAATGGAAAGAACCGTAACCAATAAAATGTAAATAAAAAATGCAATCAAAAGAAAAAAAAATAAGTGGGATATGATCACATCTATGGACAAATAAATTAAAAGCTGGCAAGTCGACCTGCTTCATGTATTGTTTAGGGTCAAAGAATATGAGGTGAAAATTTGCTCATCCCAAGCCAATTTGTCTTGAGCTACCCATCCACTGGTCCAGAGATCTCCATAGAGGCACCAACAGTTACCATAACGTCAGCTGATATATCTTTTTAGTGCCTACTTTCTTCTTCTCCAAAGTGACAGGCCATTCCTGGCTTTCCTTCATCATGTCACCTTGGGATCGCTCGTTTAGAAAAGCTGCCCACATCATAGAGAATGTGGTTGGTTTGGAATCTCCCAGCCTTTTGTGATTGATCCCTGTGGCAGTCATTTTGTGGTCCCCCTTTCTCCAAAGCCTACAGGCTTATCAAGGCCTGTGAGTTTTCTCTCAACCTCAGCCGGTAGCTTTGCCACTGCTGTAGGGGCAAAGATGCACACGCAGCCCTTTCAACAGCCACCCTAGTCGCCCTTCTCTGAACATGTTCCAACTTGTCAATATCCTTGAACTGAGGCATCCAGACCTGGACACTATTCCCAATGAGATCTAAGCAATGCGGAATAGAGCGGCATTCCATCCTCCCTTGCTCTAGGTTCTATCCCTTTGGCCTTCTTAGCTGCCGTATCGCACTGGGGGCTCATATTCGACTTACTGCCCATCAGAACTCCTAAGACCCTTTCACATGTATGACTATCATGCCAGGTTTCCCGCATCTTATACATAAACATGACATTTGTATTACCCAAATCTGAACAGAAGAGGTATTCCCAAGTGTTTATCGCTCCCAAATGATGGCTGGAATTGTAAAAATGCGATTCTGTTTGCCAGTGACACCCAAGTCCCAGCAAGGCTGAAATGCTGTTGTAAATCCCGCTTCCTGCACGTCAAGTAAGCCATTTAGGAAACATTTGCATTGGAAGCTGCCCTTCCTGCCTTTCATGCAACAGCTCCCAAAACAGCAGGGGGAGGCTCCTAAGCACTTTGAAGAGCAGGTGTGAATTGGGTTGTAGTGCATATGCGGGTTTCCCCCTTCAGCGAGGAGGTGTGCTTAAACATTGGCAGACTCCGATCTGGAGAACTGGGTTTGATTCCCTGCTGCTCTTCCAAATGTAGCCAACTGGGTGACCTTGGGCTAGGCACAGTTCTCTTCTTGCAGAACGGTTGCATCTGAGCTCTGTAAGCCCCATCTACCTCACAGGGTGTCTGTTGTAGGGGAAGGAAGGGAAGGGTATTTGTAAACTGCTTTGGGAGTCCTTAGGGTAGCGAAAGGTGGGGTATTAAAAAGAAGAAGAGTTGATTCTTATATGCCGCTTTTCTCTACCTGAAGGAGTCTCAAAGCGGCTTACAGTCGCCTTCCTTTACCCCTCCCCACAACAGACACCCTGTGAGGGAGGTGAGACTGAGAGAGCCCTGATATTACTGAAGAAGAGTTGGTTCTTATATGCTGCTTTTCTCCACCCAAAGGAGTCTCAAAGCGGCTTATAGTCGCCTTCCCTTCCTCTCCCCACAACAGACACCCTGTGAGGGAGGTGAGGCTGAGAGAGCCCTGATATCACTGCTCGGTCAGAACAGCTTTATCAGTGCTGTGGCAAGCCCAAGGTCACCCAGCTGGCTGCCTGTGGGGGAGCAGGGAATCAAACCCAGCTCACCAGATTAGAAGTCTGCACTCCTAACTACTACACCAAGCAGCTCTTCAGCGGATTCCAACTCAGTCACCTTCTCCACACATGGTGATTTTCAGGTGTTTTCATCATATTCATTTTTTTAAATGGCATTAAATGATGCAAGTGTGATGAACTCCTATTTTTCAAGCACCTGCCGTCATCAGGGGACCAGGCGGTTCAGCAGGCCTCTATCAAGCCTACTTTCGATATGGAAGCCGCATTTATCACCCTTTTTATCCCAGCCCTCTTCCACGGACCTTAAAGCGGCATACAGAATGGTCCAACCTTCCATTTTAGTCACAACTCTGAGGTAAATGACGCTGAGAGATCGGGCGACTGGCTGAAAGCCTCGTTCATGGGTTGCTTCAGGACTGAGTGATACGGCTTCCAGCTGCCTTTGTCTCTTGCAACAGAACTAAGCAGGAACCTTGTGGTCTATGAAAGAGTTCATCAAATTTTCTTCCAGCATAAGCCTTCCCGGACGTGAGGTACATAGACGCAGAAGCTGAAGATCATTCCGGGGGATAGCCGTGTTGGTCTGCAATGGAACAGTTAAATCTGAGTCCAGTATTTTATTTTTATTTATTATAAAATTTATATACTGCCCCTCCCGAAAGTCGGCTTGTGCCGGTTAACAACACAGGATAAATTACTAAGGGTTAAAAGGATTAATACAATGGATGCAATAATTAACAATAAAACCAAATAAGGAATTCTTTAAAATTCCTGTCGCCAGCCAATCTGTAATCATTGCCAATCCATATTTTTGTTTCCGGAGAGAGGGGGCTTATCACAGGAAGGGGACCAATGAAGCGCCTTAGAGATGAGCAAGAGTTGAAGGGTATCCATTTTTGAGAATTAGAGCTGAGTTATTTTCTCTTAGTCCAAAGGTAAGGGGGATATCGTAAAGACTGCTTATAAAGGATGCAAAGACACCGTGCCCATCATAATCAGCTTGATAGGTGTACTTCCCAAGCATTTCCCTTTGTTCTAATCAAGCTGATTACAGTAGGCACATAGGCATGGTACCATTGCATGTTGAGCATTTCTTGCCACACCCCACCCACCATCTGACTGGGATAAAAGGACTCAGGGGTCTCCATTTCTCCACCACTCACATCTGCCCAAGGGAGCTCTGACTCTCAGAAGCCTCAACTCTGAAATGCTGGGCAGTCTCTAAGGTGCTATCAGATGCAAACTGAAAAGGTATCTGAAGGCACAGTGCAGTGAATGGAATAAACTCTTAGAATCATATAGTCATGGAGATGGAAGGGACCACCAGGGTCATCTAGTCCAACCCCCTGTGAGAAATTTGCAACTACCTGCCCACCGACAGTGAGTCTAATTTCATGCTCAGATGATACCTTGCCCCTCCCCCCAATATTAGCCTTTAAGATGGCAGCAAAACTTGTTTCTTGCAGCTGGTCCTTGCTGGATACTCTCCAACGACTGTCCCTCATGGGCTTGCAGTGTGTCCATGTAAGTGGCTCTCAGCCTCTCTCTGTTGCTCCTTTTTAGATCTAGTTGAGACTATTAAATCAGTGCAAATGGAGGCCTGCCTGCGCTGTATCTGGGAGGACACCTGGAAGCACAGGTGGGCTGGGCTGGGCAGATCCTTCCTGTGTGCTTCACTTAGTGATGTTAAGCAGACCTGCAGCTGGCGCCTCAGCCTTATTACCTCCTATTGTCATAATAGTGGCCTTTCCCCTGAGTGCATAGGCCTGTTTTGTATTTGCATTTCTCCCTTGGGGGTAAGTCTGCTGTTTGTCTACCTTTGCTTGGGCTACCATTCCCTGTGGCCCAGATCCCAGAAGCAGTTCTTGGGGAGGGGGAAATGCCATAAAATCTTCCCTATGGGCTGAGCAGAGGCATGATGTGTGGTGACTTCGGGTGTTTCTTGATACCCTGTCTGGAGCACCCTCAGTGGCACATAGTGCCAATCAGGCATATTGAACAGGGAGCGGATATGTTCAACTGCTTCTCTTCCTGGCTGCCATGTTTTGGGAATCCTGCGTTCCAAGAGCAATAAGATTTTGTTGCCTTTTGGACTGCTGAAAGCCCCAGGGACCATTCAGTCCTGTGTAGAAGAGTTAACTCCCTGGTAGTCATAAGAACATTCACAAAGCTGCCTTATCCTGAGAAAGACCAGGGATCCATCAATGTGACAATAGCCTACCCAGCCTGACATCGATGTCTTTCCCATCAGGCAAATTCTTTTAACGGCAAACACCAGGGCCTGAATGTGGAAGTCTTTTAATGTCAAGCAAATGCTCTACTCTTGATCTATGCCTCCTCCCCAAATTGTGGCTCATTGCATTCCTAAGGCCTTTCTGCATGAGATTGTGCATCCAATCTCTTGCCCAGTTTCCTTTAGACTCATGACCCTGGACACCTCCTGAAAAAGGTGGGCCCTCATTCTCTTGCCTAAAGGTAAATATTGAGGCTAATACTGGAATTTTGATTTCTTTCAATATCTTAATTGTTAAAAAAATATGACAAAATCTTTGTGAAAGCTGGTTACCTTGCACTACCCTCCCAGAATTTGTTCAGAGAAATGAGGAAAATTGTGTATTATAACAGCCAGGTGACAACAGCTCTTCCTTGGCTATTTTCTTCCTATTTGGCAAGAATAAATCTGTGCACTTACACACTAGTAAAATGTTCAAACATAAAGCTTCGACAATAACTTTCTTCTGAGGTAAAACCGGTTTTCGGAGAGACGTGTTTTTCCTGTTTACATCAAGCTACAATTGGTTCTTTTGCACTGTTTCCTTTTTGACATTCACGATACAGAAGCAGAGAGTATTTTACATTTTCTGACTGACATAAACATGAACAGAGAGACTCACTAACCCTCACAACTGTCAAAGCTAACAGAAACGGAATTCTCTCATCACGTGTCACTTCAAGATCTGGGAGTGTGAACGCAAAGATGTGCAAACAAAACCCACAACATATTCAGCATATTTCATTAGGTCAGTCTATTGCAGCTCAAGGGGGGGGGGGACATCTTGAAGCTCTTTAAGGACTAGCAGATTTAGAGAAGAATCAACTGTCTCAGGACAGAGCTCATTTTGACAGATGTCTAAAAATAAATGATGGAACCGAGGCTGTCATACTTGGGTCACGTTATGAGAAGGTAGGAGACACTGGAAAAGACAGTAGTAGTAGAGCCTGGAGTTCTCTCAGAATTATACCTGATCTCCAGGCAACAGAGATCAGCTCCCCTGGAGAAAACAGGTGTTTTAAAAAAATGGATTCTAAGGCATTAGACCCCTGCTGAGGTCCCTCCCCTCCCCACAGGCTCCACCCCCAAACCTCCAGGAATTTTCCAACCTGGGGTTGGCACCATCAGCCCTCCTTCTTTAAATGCCTGCGCTTTCTCTACTGTACTGACAGCTTTCAAGGAGGATGAGCTTGCATGAGGGCAAAACTGCCCGAGGCAAAAGAAGATACATTCACTAAATGCTGCTTTGGTGATTCTTTCCTAGATTCCCCCCCCCCCCCATCTCTATCGACAGAAAATCATTTCAGGGTGGTGGATGGAAAGGATGCCGTTTGCTGAGTGATGGCTTTTACAGGCTAATTTGGACCGGAGAGATACAATAGCAATAATCATTGCGGGCTGATAAAATCTGAGCTACGTGTTGCAATGGGAACAGGAGGCAGCATAAAGAGGGGGAAATGCTGCATTTGCATTGGCAGGAATGCAATTTTCCCCTAGGCGGTGTGGCAGCAATAACCTGGCGAGCCAAGGTGAGCCGTGCAGAAGGTGCACGTTCCCCATTGACTGTTAGCCCTTTCGCTTGTTCTGGGAGGAATAAAAGCCATCTAAGCAGAAGTCCTGGAAATGGCCAGAGGAGTCCGTCTTTGTCTTTTTCTGTAAGCTCCATTGAGCTGCTTTCAGCTTGTGGTGACCCAATGGGTTAATGACCTGCAAAATGTCCTGTCCTTTCATGAACAGACTCGCTCAGGTCCTGCCTTCAATTTTTCCTAGCGGAATTGTCTTGTCTAGGGACCCTTAATCTTCTTACAGCGGGGCCAGAGTATGCTGGCCTCTGTAGCCGTTTCCAATTCTAAGGATAGTTTAGGCTTGATTTGATTTAGAATCCATTTATTCATCTTTTTAGCAGTCCCCAGTAGCTGTAAAACTCTCTTCCAACACTACATCTCAAACCAATGGGTGCCCTGTGATAAACAGAGGGAACTGCAGAGGGTCAGGTGGGACATTGCTAGCGGTTCCGAGTGCGAGTCAGGCCAGTTACGTCTCCTGCCTTCGAGCCCCTTCTCCAACAGCACAGTGAGCGTGTTTTCTTGAGTATCAGCCCAACAAAGATGATATTTTGGCTACCAAACATTCAGTCCACTTCAAAAGACGGTGTATCTGAACAGGAGCGGTTTAAGGCTTGGCGGGGCCCTAGCAGAGTACAATTGCAGCAGGAGCAGCCGGGGGGGGGGGGGCACAGTGGAAAGGGGCGTCACTCTGAGTGTCCTTAAAGAGGAGAAATGGGGAAGGAGAGAGGCTACGGCCCTGATCCATGGGGAGAAGGCACCTTGTGGGGCCCCTGGAGGTGTGGGGCCTGTAGCAGGTGCTACGTGGATAAACTGGACCTGGTCCTGAGATTCACTTCCTCTTAACCTCAAGTATCTTAGTTGTACATGCCAGTAACTGAGTTGGTATTACACCCCGAGTAGCCACTGGGCTTATCGCTGTGCTTTTGAGTTTTGAAATTTGCATAGGCATTTCACAAACCTTTAAAATTCCGCTGCTGTTTTTCTTTCTCTGTATATAAAATCTTGCTGCCTGGGAACATCATGCATCGGACAAAGTAGCATGGCGTTTGGTGAAGGTTCAAGCTACAACAAACACCAAGATACCATCAGACTCTTTGTTATGCCTAAATGCAAAGGGGCCCAATTGTATTTACTTTTTCACTTCCTATCAGGCTAGAAGTTCCACCTGGAGAGCACAGGCGCTCATGGCTTAGCATTGTGGACTGTGACTGCCATGCCGATAAGTTCCTGGCATGATTCCTCTTTCAGTTTCTTGTCTTTCTCTGGTTTTCTAAAACAAACCTCTACCTTTCCACCTGTTTTGCTGTAAATGTCCGCCGAGATTCTGTGCCTGCTAGGGGGTACCAACCTCCAGGTGGCCCCTGGAAATCTCCCATTATTTCCATTGCTCTTCAGCCAACACAGATCAATCCCCCTGGAGAAAATGGCTGTGTTGTGTAGATTGTGACAGGATGCCCCACTGAAGTCCCTTCCCTCCTCAAATCCTGCACTCCCTGGCCCCCCAAAAACCCCTGGCAACCCTACCTATTGCATTTTTTTTTGAGGTGCAGAGACCTGGAGGATTGGACCACCTGCTTCATTTGACCCAGAGGTGCGTTGCAAGCTTCATTTGGGAGACTTCCTTCAAGTCAAAATAAAGAAGCCGTCTTCTGGTACCTTATTTCAGCCTGAGATTTTCTTTAGGTATTTGCTGCTGCTGCTGCTACTGCTTTTAATTCACATGGTGGGCAGAAGCAGGGAGGAGGGACACACAATGAGAGAGAGAGAGAGAGAGAGAGAGAGAGAGGCAGGCTTGGTTTGCTCCAGGCCACACAGTCATTACAAGGAAAGCTGCTCTCTTCGCAGTTGTAAGAGACACATCAGAGGCCCCAGGCATCAACCAGGCAGCTATTATCTTGCATTCCTTTGGGCTGCAGAACATGTCTTTTAGAGTTCTTTGTGTGGGCCTTTACCTTCTGCCCTCCTCTTTTCTTTTTTTTTCTTTTGGCAAACAATTTCTTTCCATGTTTGGAAAACACCAGCATCAGGAGCTGCCTTCTGCCCCGAGGACAGCAGAATTGTTGGCTCCAGCAGAGTCACCCCCTGCTTTTCCTCCCTGCATTGGGAGCATCAGGGATCTGCCAATGGGAGAGGCTTACTCTCTCTCCACCACCAACACCCCTCTCCAAATGAAGAGACTCATTCAGGGTGATCATTTCACATTCCAGAAAAAAGGGCAGTGACATTTCCCTGTAAGATCCTCAGACACGTTGCAAGGGTTAGTCCTAGATATATTTATACACACACAACCTAGGGGTGCCAGCTCTGGGTTGGGAAATACCAGGAGATTTTTTGGGGGAGGAAGGGGGATTATGGAGGGAGGCGCCTCATCAGGGCCTAATGCCACGCAGTCGAGCTCCCCAAACAGCCATTTCCTCCGGGAGATGTGGGTTGACTGGCACCCCTGTGGCAAAGCAGTCATATGTTTGTCCCATGGCAAGGAGAATCTGCCATCATGTTTGAATCACAGAATGTTTGAACCACAGTTCTAAAGCTTCTAAAGCTTCCTTGGGCACACTGAGCTAGTTTTAGGTTCTTGGCCAATGTCTTTATAGCCTTACATGAGAACCCTTGAGTAATAATTGTATTATTTATTTAATGTCTATACCGCCCCCCCCCCCGCAGCCCTGTTCATCATTCAGACATACAAAACACAAGGAAATCCCATTAAAACAGAATTTAAGATGAATTTTATAAAGAGCAACCAACATGCAAACGCTCAGCCAGCATAAAAGACTTTAGAGCCGTCAAATGACCCGGAGCTATAAAATGCTTGTCAAAGATCCCAAGAAAGGTGCTAAAGCAGCTGAGAGGCCTGCTCCATGGCTACCAAGCACCTAGATGGCCTTTTACATAGCTGGTTGTGGTACGTTGCTCACACATCGTTCGGTATGTCATGATGAAGCCTTCTCCTACAGATGTTGTTGTTAGGTGCAAAGTCTGTCTCTTTGAATGTGGTGATACCGTTGCGTGTGCATGCTTACAACTGCAGGCAAAGTCTGTGATCCTAGGCGTGCTTTGCAGGAATAAGCCCGACTGAACACAAGGGCAGGTTCTAAAAGTTTTCATAGAATCACAGAATAGAGTTGGAAGGGATCTCATGGGTCATCTAGTCCAACCCCCTGCACTATGCAGGACACTCACAATCCTATCGCTCATCCACTGTAACCTGCCACCCTTGAACCTTCACAGAATCAGCCTCTCTTGTCAGATGGCTATCCAACCTCTGTTCAGATGGTAAACCCACCACCTCCCGAGGAAGCCTGTTCCACTGAGAAACCACTCTGTCAGGAATTTCTTCTGGATGTTTAGGCGGAATTTCTTTTGCATTATTTTCATCCCATTGGTTCTGGTCTATCTCTCTGGGACAAGAGAGGACAATTGTGCTCCATCCTCTACATGGGACCCTTTTAAATACTTGAAGATGGTTATCAGATCCCCTCTCTGTCGTCTCCTCTCCAGGCTAAACAGACCAAGCTCCCCCAACCTTTCCTCCTATGTCTTGGTCTCCAAACCCCTCACCATCTTTGTTGCCCTCCTCTGGACGAACTCCAGCCTGTCTACATCCCTCTTCAACTGGGGTGCCCAAACTAAACCCAGTACTCTGAGTGAGGCCGAACCAGAGCAGAGTAAACCTCCCGTGATACAGCCCAAAATTTCACACACCTTCCATTGCCTGTAAGCTTTTGTCACTGGCCCCAGGGTCCTGGACTGGAAAACCTGCTTTTTAAGAGCCTTGTATTCCTAAGGATAGATTCAAATGAGTAGCCGTGTTGGTCTGAAGTAGCACAATAAAATCGGAGTCCAGGAGCACCTTTAAGACCAACAAAGATTTAGTCAAGGCATGAGCTTTCGAGTGCAAGCACCCTTCATCAGACTAAGAACTGACCATCATGACAGTCTGACTAAGAGTGCTTGCACTTGAAAGCTCACGCCCTGAATAAATCTTTGTTGGTCTTAAAGGTGCTCCTGGACTCTGAATTTATTGTATTCCTAAGTAGACAGAGATCGCTGACATGCGCTTCCAACAAATGCAGTCGCAAGCCCCGATTCTCAAAACCGCTTGACTTTGGTCAATGAAGCCAAGACAGAACGGGGCCGAACTGCCTGCCTGCCCGCCTGCCTCCTTGCTGCGAAAGTGCCCTAATAAACGAATTAGCAGCTCAGCAAGGAGAGCGCTTTGGGGCTGCTATCGATCGGGCCGGCCCTGCGAGTTCGCCCCGGTTGGTTTGGGGGCATAATGGAGCGCCTGCGTCGGTCGGTGTCGTCTCGCTGGCGCCTGGCCGCTTTCGCCTTTGCTAATTCTTGCGAAACGTCTCCAGCCGGCTCAGCTCCATCCCGACCGGCAGGCAGGCAGACTCCTTCTGGTCAAGCCGGCCGCCTGGCGAGGCTTTATTGATCAACGGAGGAGGGAGGGATGATCCGCCAAGGAAAGGCGGCTGGGGAGGAATGCTTCTGGGGGCGCCCCCCCACCAGCCACGGCCAGGACGAACTCTTAAACCAGGGGTAGTCCAACTGCGGCCCTCCAGAGGTCCATGGACTACAATTCCCATGAGCCCCTGCCAGCGTTCGCTGGCAGGGGCCCATGGGAATTGTAGCCCATGGACCTCTGGAGGGCCGCAGTTGGACTACCCCTGGTTTATACAGCGCCGCCGCCTCCCCGCGCTCGTGATTCCTTCTGGCGGGATTCAGATCCTCCCCACCGACCAGGGGGGGCCTTTGAAAGCGTCCCATTCCAAACCCCCCCCCTCCCTCCCCCCCCCCCCTCCCTCCCTCCCCCCCTCCCCGGGAGCAGCTAATGGAGCAGCCGAAAGGCGCTTCTCGGGCTCGCCCTCCTAATTGCCGCGCTCAAGCCCGGGAGAGAGCGAGACGCCCAGGCGGCGTGACGCACGCCCTCGTCCGCGGCCTGGCTCCTGGCGCCGTGAGTGACAGCGGCGCCGCCTATCAGCGGCGGCCTGGGGCGGCGGGGGGCGGGGCGAGGCGGGCCCGGCTGCGGGGCGGGCGCGGTATTTAGAGCGCGCGGGCTGGGGGGCAGCGCGAGAGGGTTGCCGGGGCTGTCATGCGCGCGGGCTGGGAGGCTTCCCCGCGAGTCGGCCGCAGAGCGTCGCCGAGCCGCCAGATGCGGCTGCCGCTGGCGCCGGGCTCGCCTCCCGCGTGAGCGGCTTCCTCCCACAGCCGAGTCCGGACAGGCAGCCGCGCGCCGTCCCTCCCGTCCCGTCCGGCGGCGGCGCGTCCTCGCAGCGTCGCCCGGTGCAGGCGAGCCCTGGAGGGAAGCGGCGGCGGAGGAGGTAAATGGATCGCCACTCCAGCTTCCTCTTCGTCTGGCTGCAACTGGAGCTGTGCGCCATGGCCATCCTGCTGACGAAAGGTGAGCGCCGCGCCGGGGGGAGCGCTGCGGACGGCCGAGAGCGGAGCGCCGTCGCTTTGACAGGGCCCGAGCAGCCAGGCGTGCGCGCCCTACAGGTCGGCCGGCTCCGAAGCCCCGCTGGCTGCCCCGCCTGGCGCTTTGCAGGGAGCCAGCCCCGCAGGCCGGGTGCGCCGGGACCGGGCGAACGGGCCGCATCGCCTCTCAGACTCGGCCCGCAGGCGCTCGGTGGGTGGGTGGGCGTGTCCGGGAGAGAGCGAGTGCCGACCGGGGGAGGTTGGCACCCGGGGCAGGGCCTGGAGCGCTGCAGCCGGGGGGCTCGTGGCATCGGGGCCCCCACCGAAAGGGCAGCACGGGGCGCGGGAGCTCCCCGGAAGATCCGCTGGCACGGTCCTTCCGAGGCCTTTCGCCCGGCCTTGCTCCCGAGTCGACCAGTGCGGGGCGAGGGCCCTGCCAAGGGAAGCAGCCGCGGAGCCACGTGGGGAGCACGGCGAGGGGGCTGCCGGGGTCAGCGGGAGGGGAAGTTCGGCGCTCTGGCCTCGCAGCCCGGCGGCCGCGGCCTCTCCACGTCCCGCCCAGGAGCTGCCGGCCGGGCCCCTGCTTCCCCCCCTCTCGCGGCCCGAGCGGGGATTTTCCTCTGCTGCGCCTCCCCGGGCGGGCGGGCGGGCGAGGCTGGGTGCGCGGGGCCGCCTTTGAAGCGCGCTGCCAAGGCCTGGGGAGCGTGTCGGGTTTCCTCGCGGGCCGGGCCGAGCCGAGCCTCGCAGGCCACAACAAGCTCGCCTCTTCGGGGAAGCGCCGCCGCTTGCGTTGCCTGCCCGCCGCTGCCCGCCCCCCGCGTGGCCGGCCGGGATGGCCGGAGGGGCAGGCGGCGGTGGCAGGAGCTGCCCGAGCGAGGTGGGCCGGTGGCGGAGGCTGGGCCGGGCTCCTCCCCGGGCACCTCGGCGCCCTCCCGACTTAATTAGTCCTGCCTCAGCGCATTTCCAGCGCCACAGCCACGAAGCTTCTTCAGAGCCCTTGAGGAAAACTGTATTGGAATGTGACTGAAAATGGCCCACCTCGCAGGGAGGTTGTGAAAGGCGCAGCCCGAGCCTAGGTCTGTGCAATGAGAAGTTCAGACCAGCCTCTTACAACAGCCATGCCGAGGGTGACTTTCCTTCCACAGTAGGCTTATTTAGTACATTTTTAAAATCCTGAGAGCTTAAAGCTATGTACATCTTTCTCCCTGCCTCCCCTTTATCCTTGCCAAACAACCTTTTGAGGTAGTTCTGCCAAGAGAGAGAGAGAGTAAGAGAGTGAGAGAGTGACGGGCTCAAGGTCAACCTGGGCTAAGGGTTTGGACCTCCCAAAATACTAGCCTAGGAGCAGCCAAAGTGTGGCTCTCCAGATATCCATGGACTACAAGTACAGTGAGCCCCTGTCAGTTGAGTTAACATTGGCACATGCCGTCAGGGGCTCATGGCAATCTGGAGAGCCATGGTTTGGCCGCCCCTGTAGTAGCCTGATGCCCTCACCTCCACACCAAACTAGCGTTGGGCATGAATTGTTTCAACAGGCTGTTGCAGAATTGGAGGGAGGGAGCTAATAATCACAAACAGTCCAATCCTAAACTGAGTTGCCCTGTGAAACACTGGTGCTCATAGCCTGGGTTGTCTATTTTTTTTTCCTTTTCTGCCATTGAAAAATGCAAACTTTTTTTTTAATAAATAAGGAGAGGAAAGTCAATGTCTCTCTCTGTAATTGCCACATTTTGTGGAGAGGAGGTTAAAGGATAAGCTAGCACAGTGCTGATGTGCTACAGTATTTATTTATTTTGGAAGGAAGGGTGTAATTAACCCCAAATAACAGCCCTGGAAGCAAGCAGAGGGGAGGCTTCTGGCTCCATCAAAGCTGGCCCCAGAAAAAGGAGTGACAGAGAGTAATGTGCAGGTTCAGATACTGAAACAATGTGCCTGATAATGATATAATTAGGGGATCAGAGACTTCTGGCTGCTGTCGACTTCAAACGCTTTAAGAGAAGCCTGCAGTCTCTCCTGTAGTCACCTTGACTAAAAGCAGACTTTTCTTCTTAAAAAAAAAAAAGCTACATACAGTAACAAGAAAGAGGAGGGGAACAGAAAGGGCATTGTTCACTGTTTGAAAATACCAAATACCCTCTTTGGCCTTTTGCATAGCTCAGGAAGAAACTTTATGAATTGATAGAAATAAAACTTGCACTTAAAAAACATAGTACAAGAACTCCATTCTGTTCCTCTAAGGAGGGGAGGGGGGAGGGAGAGAAATGTGGCTCTAATTAAAACGGAGTAATAACCCGATGACTAGCCTGTCATGTTTTGTTTATAAGACTGTCTTGGGTCAGGAAAAGACAGAATGTTAAACAGAGGCGCATAAACTATTAAAACAAAAAAACGTTTCAGTATTCCTGTTTCCTCTGCTTGTTAGTATGTAAGGCCCAGGGGGAAAAAGAAGGAAGGAATACTGGTTTGTCCAAACTTCTTTTGGCGTCTTTTTTAATTAATATGTTCCTTTGTAGCTTGTCCATACCTTTATAAGGGGTGACCAGCATTTGTGGTGAAGCTAAGCTGTTTTAGAAAAGGATGTTGGGAACCCCCTGTGATGTGCATCAGGGAAGGACATCTTTTGAGGGACAAGGAGAAGTCCCTTAAATTCAGATGGTTTGGATCTCCTTGAGACCAGATCCTGAAGGAGGAGACATTTAGGCATCCAGAAGGGAGACATGAGAGAGGTTGAACTAACTTGTCATCATGACATTTGAACAAAGACCTTTAAAAAATTTACTCTGAATATTCACATTGGTGGAAAACCTCAAGGGACTGGGAAGCTTGCAAACTTTATAAGCAACCGGCTGTAAATGAAACGGCAGGTTTTTATTATTTGGTGAAGTCTTTCAGGGACGGAGTGCAGGGAACGCTTCCTCTCAAACTAGTTTTTTCAGTGCTTACTAAGCTTTTGAACTTCATGAATTCTTCATAGCTTTCAACTCTCGCTATACGAGTCTCGCTTGCTTGTCACAAAGTACAGGGCACTGCCGTCATTTGGCTTTGATTAAGCAGTTTATTAAAAGAGAAGCAGACGTTTTACGATGCAAAAACCCCAACAGCATCGTACGGAAACATGCATTTAAGAGCATTCTGGAAAGGGCTCAGCCCCCTTCTCCCTTAGGGTTGCTTTTGTTTTTTTGCAGTCCGCATCCTAAGCAGAGATAGAAAGAATCCTCTTGGATGTGACACAATATAGCCTAGATGCAAACAGGCCATAAAAACAGCTCTTGGTACCTTCTTTGTGCACAGAACTGTTGATTTACCATGTTGCTGAGAGCTTGTTCTCCAAACAATAATGACAGTAATAAAAACAATAATGCTGAAATTCTATTGGGGAGGGGCACAGGGAACTTAAGGCTCCCCAGTTCTGCGGTGCTCACCTGCAATGGTCATTTCTGGAAGCTTGAGGAGATTCCAGTTTCATTGCGATGCCCTGAACTGATTCAGCAGATTCAAGCTGCAGCAAGGAGAAAAGGTCTGTAGTAAAATGAATACATTTGAGAATGCCCTTTTTTTGGGGGAAGCGCAGTTTAAAGCACTTCCTTCAGGAATTTTTGAGGTTTCCTGTGCGTTTTTATTTCATACAAACAGTAGAAGATTTTCAGTCTAAACGTTTACCCTTCTTGACCACATGATGGATTGCATAGAGTGGAGGCAGGGGAGAGGGGGCTTCAGTGTAGCTGTTGCCCCCCCCCCTTCTTGATGAACTTAGGTTGGAAGAGGTTGATTTTGGCAAGTCCTCCCCCCCCCCCCCTAAAGAAGTTGTAAACTACACAATTCCTGTTCCATCATGAAGACTAGAAGATCTTTTGCATGGGTAGCTAGCTCCTTTTTGCAAAGAAGAGGCAGTCAACCAGATGCTAGGAGGAAAAGAGATTCTCCAGTGTGAGACTTCCAGTAATATGGTGTGTAGCTCCTGCTGGAGTCAGGATGCTAGACAAGACGGAGCGCTTACAGAGAACATCCTGACTTTTTTTAAAAAAGTGATTTTAGTCCATCATTTCATAAGGTGTTGGCTAAAACTCTTAAAACATTGGCACTGAACCCAGCAATAGTAAACATTTCTGCCATTCTGGTCAAATATTTATGCACGGCAGAATTAAAGTGAGTCTGGCTCTTTTTTTAAAACGCAGGGTTGCTTTACGGAGGCATTTTATGGAGGCAGTGAAATGTGATGTTAGCATGTTTGGGGGAAATACCATAAATATCTGTTATGTTAAACAGCAGATTTGCAGAAATGGAGAATGGGAGCCATTGCAGTCCAAAGACCAGAAATGAGTTGGTATGCAGGGGTGACTTGATTCACTGCCTAGGAAATGCATAGAATTTATGGCGCTACCGCTATCACATAGATGTGTTATTTGATGGGATGGTATCCTGGGCACGGCTGGCTACCTTTCTGCCATGATGTTTGGCCCTTTGCTGTGCAACCCTATATTCTGCATGCAACCCTGTAACAGTGCAAGGAGCACAGAGTTACTCAGCTGGCCGTCTGATTTCTGTACCGGGGGCTTCACCTCGATATGACCCCCACCCCACCACGAAAGGTCACCATCACATTCTTGGGTGCACCTGGCCTTATCAGTAGTCTTGTGATGCAGAGGATTCATGGTGTTACTGCCACAGCATTGATGAACACCTCTAGCCAGCCTGATATGGCTTTACTGTGTTAGATTAGAATCTGGGAGAACTGGGTTTGAAGTTTTGCTTTGTCTGCATAGCTTGGTGGTCATCCTTGGACATCTCTCTCTCTCTCTCTCTCTCTCTCTCTCCCCCCCCCCCGCCCTCCGTGGGGGGAGAGATACTTGTCAACTGCTTTGGGCCCCACTTGGAGGAAAAAATGAGATGACTATCTGAGTTCTTAGTGCTGAGTTGCACAGAAGTCAGGGATTGAGAACAGGGGCAGGGTAACACGTCTCACCTTTCCTCTTTCTGTTGCAGGTGAAATTCGATGCTACTGTGATGCCGCACACTGTGTCGCGACAGGCTATATGTGCAAATCGGAGCTCAACGCTTGCTTCTCCAGGCTCCTGGACCCACAGAACACCCATTCCCCACTCACACACGGCTGCTTGGACTCTCTTACGAGCAAACCAGACATCTGCCAAGCCAACCAGGCACAAAACCACTCTGGCCCCACCATACCCACTTTGGAGTGTTGTCATGAGGACATGTGCAATTACAGAGGGCTTTACGACGTTCTATCTCCTTCCAGAGGAGAACCTTTGGGTAAGAAGAGCTCAAAACTAACCCCCCCCCCAATGAAGCCAGGCTTGCTTGTATGTCTGCTGGTGGTTTTCAGTCTTAAATGTAACAGGGCTCATCGGAGGGAGGGGAGCCTGTGGGTGGATTTATTCCTGTCTTAGATAGCATTTTTGTCTAGATAAGCATGAGACATACAGCTGCCTCCCTTACCCTTTTTCACTGACCTGGAATCTAGCTAAGGAAAGCTAGTTAATGTGGCAGGGTGCCTTAAAAGCTGACATGATGGGGAAAAGTACTGATGCTTGAGCTTTAAAGAAAGAAAACACAAAACCTCAGTTTTGAACCATGCTGTTTATTGCATTTTTCTATGTCAAAGTATAACTATTAAAAGGAGGAGAATCCCAACAAGAGTCTCTGATTGCATAGCATGGATCCTTGGCTTGATGAAACTTGGTGCTGTAATTCCTGTGATGCCCTGGGGCAGGTTACTGGAGAGGCAGCTTACTTTTCCCCCTAAATAAAGATTCTCCAGCTCAGGGTTCCTTCATTTAATTCAGCATTTGCTGGCAGGGGCTCATGGGAATTGTAATCCATGGATATCTGGGGAGCCATAGTTTGGCCGCCTCTGCGAAAGATACTAATTAAAATAACTGGAATTGTGCAGTACTACGATTTGCATTTCCTGGCTCTTGAGTTCGTGTGTGTGTGTGTGTGTGTGTGTGTGTGCCATTATATTTTTCAGTAAGCCTCCCCAAATGCATGCAGGACCATGCATGTATAATTCCATATCTTAGACCCACTACAGGTTAACCCTCAGCGCTGAACTAGTTGCCAGATCTACTGCTTTTCCTTCCTAAGTCACCGAATAAGTCAAACGGTTAAGTCATATACAGAAATCACTTTCAAATCACTTTCATGAAAAGAGCTTTTCAAAGGCCCTTGTAAGCTAAGAAAACATAAACAGTTGGGGAAACTAGCATGGAAACTGTGACTTTAAGCTGTCAGTGGTATGTTTTCGTTGTAGAACAAAGTTTGAGTCCAACCAGCAAAGTTTTATTCCGGTTATATAAGCTTTCATGTACGTGCATGCTTTGTTAGAGACAGTGCATGCACACGAAAGCTTACACCTTGCATAAAACTTGGTTGATCTTAAAAGGTGCCACTGGGCTTGCTTTGTGCTGCTGCTTCAGACCAGCACGGCTTCCCACCTTCCTGGAGAGGTGGCATAACATTTTCCTCAATAACCTACCAGGAAAACTGTGTACTGCTTTTAACATTATGGGCCAATGCAGACCACACTTGAGGCCTTGTAGTTGCTGAAGGCTGACTCTTCTTCATCTGGCTCTGCAAGTTTCTAGGTGGGATGTTGAACCTTACATTTTCTTCCCCCCCATTTTGATTTCTCGCAGGGCAAGGGAGCAGATACCAGCACGACAACAGCCGGAACCTCATCACGAAGGTCCAGGAACTGACCTCCTCCAAAGAACTGTGGTTCAGGGCGGCCGTCATCGCCGTCCCCATCGCTGGCGGACTCATCCTGGTGCTCCTCATCATGCTGGCTCTGCGCATGCTCAGAAGCGAGAACAAGCGGCTGCAAGACCAGCGGCAACAAATGCTCTCCCGTTTGCACTACAGCTTTCACGGGCATCCTTCCAAAAAAGGGAAAATGGCCAAATTGGACTTGGAATGCATGGTGCCCGTAACGGGGCACGAAAACTGTTGCATGACGTGCGATAAAATGAGACAGACGGACCTCAGCAATGACAAAATCCTTTCGCTTGTCCACTGGGGGATGTATGGCAGGCATGGGAAGCTGGAGTTCGTGTGATCACGCCTTCAGCTTTTATCTCTCTCTATATATCTATCTATCTATTTTTAAATTTTTGTTTTTAAAATTACTAGGAAAATTATTCAAAGGCCTTTGGGTTCTGCTGGACAGGAGCACTTTACATGGGGAGAAGCCTACACACATTAACCATCGTTTAAAAAAAAAAAGGAACTAAAGGATCTCTGCAGAAAGAACCTTGGACACATCTTCTGAAGGATTCCAAAAGTTAATCTTATTTGCACAGAGTAAATACACTCAAAATGGGTGGTTTGCTTTTAAAATTATGAAAGCAAAAAATGAGAAGTTATACACACTGTTAACCAGGGTTGTCTGAGCTGTAGGGAGACGGGAATTGAGTTATCCTGTTAAACTGTATGCAAGTTCTGATGTAAAGATTTTTTTTAAAAAAAATATATTTTGTCTGAAACTGATTTGTGGGCTTGTGTGTGTGAAACAATGGGAACTTAACGAGTCGCTTAAGCCAGGCTTTCTCAACCAGGGTTTTGTGAAACCCTGAGGTCTCTTGACATCCCTGGAAAGTGTTTTCCGAATGGAAGGGAGTTAATTTATTTTAATACATTTTAAAAAAATTTGTTAAACATTTATCGTGATATTGACCCTATATGGTCATGTTGACCTACCCATCCCTTCCAAAATGGCCAATGATGGGCCTGGAGGGGGTGGAAAGGGGAGGAGCCCCAGATGGGCGTGTACATAGCTATGCTGCTCGATTCTGCACGATTGTGCCACTTCTGGGGTTTCTTGAAGAGGCTTCAAGGGTTTCTGAATGGCAAAAAAGTTGAGAAAGGCTGACCCAAGCAATCATATTCTAGCCCGATCTTGGAAGATAAGCAGTGCTAGCCTGGATAGTATTCGGATGGGTGACTACTCTGGGAGTCCAGGGTTGCTGGGCAGAGACAGGCAATGGCAAATCACCTCTGTTAGTCTTTTGCTTTGAAAACCACGGGGCGGCTGTAAGTCGGCTACTGTCACTTGCTAGCACTTTCTACCACCGAGTTCACATACAGAGTGTCTTTCCTTTCTTCTGTTAACCGTGCAATTGGTTTCCTCCTGTCCCGGGCGGTCCCTGTTCCTGCAGAGGCTGGCAACGGCTTCGTTTTCCCATCAGATGCTAACATGTAGCTTAGTTGATTCAGTAAATTCTTATTTAATGGCAACGCAGAGGGTGGCAGGGATGGCAGACTTCTGTATTTCTCCAGGGCCCTAAGCAACCTGGCTACAACTCAGACAGGCCAGGCAGTAATAAAAGTTGGCATCCGCTAGCAGGAAAACCTACACATGTAGGGTGCTCGTGGAGAGCTGGAGTTTATTCTCTACAGGAGGTGTGAGAAATAAATGTGATTCTTGCAACATCCCTCCAAGAGGCAGTTCAGCAGGAGTGCTAGTCTTTCCGAAAGTGCGCATGACACATCGATACATGATTAGCATGTAGTATGTATGGAGTTGTTACATTTTGAGTATAACTGGAGATCGAAACTTTTTTTTTTATCCCAAACTTCTTGAATCCAAAGTGCGGCTGCTTCAGGGAATAGGGTGTGGCTTGCAGGCTACCATCCCTGTAACTAGAAATGCATTCTTGGGAAGAAGGTTAGTCTGAACTATACTCCTTGAACCACTAGATTTCCACAGGCAGAGTTTTCTTCTCACTGAGAAGTATTAATACGACGGGAGGGAAAGTGGCAGGGTACCTAGCCTGAGCTTATTGGAAGCTGAGCATCAGTGTTTGAATGGGAGACCACCCAAGCAGATTGCAGAGGAAGGCAATGGAATCCTAGAGTGGGAAGGGGCCCTACAGACCACCTCGTCCAACCCCCTGCTCAATGTAGGATCAGCCTCAAGCAGGCTTTCTCAGCCTGGGGTTTCTTGATGGCCCTGGAAGGGGTTCTGGAATAGGGGGAAGTTAATTAATTTTAATATGTTTTAAACATTATCTATTGATATTAACCATATATGGTCATGTTGACCTATGCCCCCCCTCCCAAAATGGCCAATTATGGGCCTGGAGGTAGGGGAGGAGCCCTGGGTGGGCATGGCCACAGCCGTGCTTCTCAACCATATTCTGTGCGATCGGGGCCACCTCTGAGGTTTCTTGAAGCCTGAAGAATGTTCTCAATGGTAAAAAAGTTGGGGGGTGGGAAGGCTGGCCTGAAGCATCCAGGAGACTTGGTTTTTGTGCTCTGCTTTCCTCCATGCTAGGGGGTCTCAAAGGGGCTTACAACCACCTTCCCTTACCCCCCCCCCCCAGAACAGGCAGGTAGTTCTGAGAGGACCATGACTGGCCCAGGGTCACCCAGCAGGCTTCAGGTGGAGGAGGAGGAGTGGAGAACCCAAGTGGCTGCTTTGGGTCTTCTTTCCACTGAATGTAATTTGGCCCCTAATTTAAGGTGACCAGATTGTTCCACTTTTGGAGGGACATCTGGGGGTACCTGGCAAATTGTACTTATGTTGCAAGTAAAAAATATATATTACAACACTATTTTTGCGTTCTATGAAAATTTTTGTTGCTCCATATAGACCAAATTTTTAATCAACAACACCCCCCCCCCCCGGTCAATAGTGTCCCACTTTACCAATGTTAAAATCTGGTCACCTTACCCTCATTGTTTCCCCCTGACCTCTCTATTGCCCAGCGATTCAACTCCCTATTTCCCTTAGGGTTGCAGCAGCAGAAATGAAAACAATCCTATTCTTCCGGGGAAGTTTAGAGGGGCAGATTATAAAAAACCGCGGCGGAAGCTTTTAAAACTTCGGCTAGCTGTGTAGGTAAAAGTTTATTGCCTCGAACGGCGGGGTTGGAGCTGCGTACAAAACGAGGATAACCATAAAGCCTGCTTCACCGACTCCAGGTTTCGGCTTTCAGGCTGTGGCCCTGAGCCAAAGTGAAATGAATTGGACTTGTGCATCTGAAATCAATGGGACTGAAGTGTGATCGGTCTTCCGTGGATCGGGGTCCATATGTGTGTGTTTTCTGGTAGCTATTTAGACAACATTGTGAAATTGTGATTGTACTCCTGTTTCTGTGGTGAATCAAATGCAATGATGGGTTGGGCACTTGTCCACACCCAGTGCCGTAAATCAGCATGGGAGACATATGTGGAACAAAATAATGCAGTTTTTAACTTAGGGTAGTCAGTGCTGGGTTGGGAAAAACCTGGAGACTTTGGGAGTAGAGCCAGGAGTGGACAGGATTTGGGGTGGGTGGGGAGGGACCTCAATGGGTATAATGCTATGGAGTCCACCCTCCAAAGCAGCCCTTTTATCCAGGGGAACTGATCTCTTCAGCCTGAGAGGAGCTATAATTCCAGAGGACTGGCATCCCCAATGGTTCTTATATGCCGCTTTTCTCTACCTGAAGGAGGTTCAAAGCGGCATACAATCCCCTTCCCTTTCCTCTCCCCACAACAGACACCCTGTGAGGTGGGTGAGGCTGAGAGAGCCCTGTCATTACTGCTCGGTCAAAACAGCTTTATCATTGCCGTGGCGAGCCCAAGGTCACCCAACTTGGCTGCATGTGGGGGAGCAGGGAATCAAACCCCACATGCCAGATTAGAAGTCCGCACTCCTAACCACTACAACAAACGGAGAGACTGTTTCAGCGCTGGGGCTGTTGGGGAGGGGGACACGATCTCAGATTGGCTTTTAATTATTGAAAATCCTGGCAGGTAATAAAAATTCTCAAATGCTGGGAATGGCTCAAATTGTGGAGGAAGACCTTTGTCAGCTGAACTCTCTTGCTGAGAATATTCTCCTCTTCACTGTTCCGGCACCCGTAATGTTTGGACAAGGCCAGAGGTGAAAGTTTGGGGCATGAGCCAAAAGTTTCTAGAAGCTCTGCCCTCTGTGGCCCAGGCCTTCAGAGGAGCTGGTATCCCAACTCCAGACATGATACTGTCTGCATATAGGATTTATTCCCTTCCCTTTTTTCAGGTGTAAGCTGCTTTGGATCCCTGGAGGGCGAAAGGCGGGACACAAATACATAAATAAACAGTGTGTTGAATAAATGGGAAACCACAGACACAGGCTGTTGCTGCTTTCGCTCTTAGGTCAGCAGCGATTCCATGATCACCTTCTGAATGGCAGAAAGAGAATATATTTTCATAATTGTGAATGGAAGAAAAAAATCCTGAAAGGGGAGGGGGGACCTACTCTAGTCTAAAATGCAGCTTTGGTTTCATTTGTGTCCCTTCCTGGCTTTCCCCTCTGAATTTCCCCCCTTGTCCTTGTATTTTAAGCAACAAAAGTGTTGTGGGTTTCCTTATGCCTCTTCTGATTCCAGTCTTCCCAGCATTTTCTTAGGCCTCTTCTTGACTCCTGCTTAACTGATTCTATTAAAAAGCCCTCGCACCACAGGGGGGTTGACCTCCTTCTGAAATACTGAATGTGTCTGCTTTGCTAATCACAAAGCGTCCCTCCTTGAAAGGGCCTGTAAATCTGGTTTCAATATTGGGTGATTACAGGCTGAGTGAGGCGTTTGAAAGGAACCAGCCCCTTCTGGTAGCTGGGGCACTGGGCAGATTTATCTGGGTGGCAAATCAGGGGCTCACCAGCAATCTGACTTTACTCCAGTGTTTACAGCTGCCAAAACCAATAAATCCCATCCAGATTAGTTTGCATGTAAGTGAGATCAGAATCCAGCCCAAGAGGTTCAGCGGAGAAGGCTTTGTTTTCTTTTGCTTCAGGGCAAAGAGCAACTGAGAATTCCCCCACCCCTGCGCTTTCCTGTGAGTAGGGGAGGCCTTCGGAAAACCAAGCTTTTTGTTCACCCTGCAGCACTTCTATTCCGATACTTATGGCTGATGGGCAGTAGATTCAGGGTGGACAAAAGCCCTTCCTTGTGTGCAGCGGAACTCACTGCCACGGTGGGTCATGGCGACGGACAATTGAGCTTTAGACGAGGATTAGCAAATCCAGGAAGGTTAGGATCACAGTACATACGCAGTCATTGGTGTGCATGTGGGGGCGGGACAAGGTTGCCACAGGGGTCTCTGCAAGGAACAGGACGGTGGACCCGAAAGATTGTTTGTTCCTGAAAGGCTCTTCTTATATTCCCTAGTTAACTTATCCCATTGTAGATTGAGCTGGGATTTCACCAGGAATGGCTTGCTTTGGACGGTTTGTGTCTTCCCATGAGCACTTTGAGGTATGGAGTGAAAGGATATGGCTCTTCCCCATTCATCTTATCGGTTCATTGACACCTGACTGCCAGGGATGCTCTTCATGGTTCTGACTCTGAAACTCTTGGGCAAAAGTCCAGAATACATACATTACAAAAACATATTTTGAAACCGTTCGAAGCAAACAAAACCACTTAAAACCAAGCTAAAATACACATGCAGTACAATAACATAACACAAACACGCAAAACATTACAGCAAAACAAAAATACAGAGCAGCAAAGAGGATCACTGAAGGAACTCCAGAAGATACGAGAAAGTTTTCACCTGGTGGTGGAAGATGGCAAGAGGACAGGTGAGTCTCTCTGGGGAGAAAGTTCCAGTGTTTTGGTGCCACAACCAATAAGGCCCTCTTCCAGGTTGCCACCGGCCTGATCTCAGAAAGTGAGGGCATGCACGCAGCACCTCAGAGGATGACCATAGTGGTCTGGTAGGTTATAAAACGAGTAGAAGTCCTCCAAGTATATTAGTCCCAAGCCTTATAGGGCTTTCAGGGTCAACAGCAGCATCTTGAATGATCTTCGGAAGGAGACTGGGAGTTAGTGTAGAGGGAACAAGACTGGAGTGATATGGTCCATACAACCCACTCCAAACAACATCCTGGATGCAGCATTCTGTGCCAATGGAAGTTTCTCAACACTTTTTGCATACTTCAGTGTTAGGCCTGATTGATGGGTCCTCACAAAACCAGATCTTCTGTCTCTGCACCAACTATCCCTTGATAGAAAAAGGTTTCCGTTACTTGGGCCAACTTTCCCCTGAATGGGTTCCTGGTGCATGCTGGTGTTGGGTATCTAGACTTATGGTTGCCCTGTTACTCCATGAACACCACTCTTTTGCTCTTCTCCATCCTTTACACCAGGGGTAGTCAACCTGTGGTCCTCCAGATGTTCATGGACTACAATTCCCACGAGCCCCTGCCAGTAAACGCTGGCAGGGGCTCTTGGGAATGGTAGTCCATGGACATCTGGAGGACCACAGGTTGACTACCCCTGCTTTACACAATGAATTTACTAGCCTTTAAGAAACCATAGGATTCTGCTGTTTTATTAGAAACTAGAACAAGCTTGAAAAACAGGCATTCTAGCCACCTAGAAGTGGTCTCCCAAAGAGAATAAGGGACCTCCAAAGTTTCAGAATTCCATCCTCACTTGAATGCAAATTCCAAAAAGGTATTGGAGACCCAAATGATCCGGAATGCTGGGATGGATACAATTTTTTCAAGCGCATAGCCCTACAACTCCTTGAAGGGTGAGTGGGAGAGAAAAGTGACAAAAACTAGACTGTGGCGAGTGCCCAGTTGTGAAATAGCATTAAAACCAGCGTGTGTCCAACATGATAAGAACCAATAACTAATCACATGACTGACATAGACAGAGCCAGATGAGGGCAGAATTCGGCCCCCTGACTTCAAGGGCAGTATCAGAAGATTAATTCCTGTAGAACAAAGCCCCGTTGTCACAAAGAGGCCATAGTAATGAAAGCCAGCCAGAGAGAATGGATGTGTCTGAGGTAAGCAAGATTCTCACATTATTGAATTTTTGAAATAGTTTCCCTTGAGGCATCAATGGAGTCCCTTTTTGTCAGTGCGCCTGATCGTATATTGTGAGCAGTGGGGCTCTTCTCGCTCTAGCTATAGGGTTTCATTTGAAACTGGGTAGGTTGAGTCAACTGTCTTATGAGATTGCCATAAAAATAACAGTCCGTCCTCCCTCTCCCCCAGCGGATTACAGTTATCTCTCTTGGGGAGCCTGATGTCTCCAACGATATGAACCCAGGCTCCCTCCAAATAAACAAACAGCGTCCTTTCTTTTGTTTCAGCTGTAGACTTTGTTTCCAGCTCTTGTAAGCCCTGTGGGGGAAAGTCTGAGGCAAAATAAACAGCAAATAAAAGAAGCAAAAGGAGGTGTGGCCATGGTCTCTCTCTCTCTCTCTCACAACACACACACACACTCATGCATATGCACACAGAACAGAGGTTGCTTTGGCCAGCCACCCTCCCTTCAAAAGAGAAATCGAGTTCTTGGCAACTAGTTCCGGGAGAAGACGCTTTGCCTCCCATGTTCAGAAGCCGAAACAATGAAAAACACCTCCACCGTTGCGCTACACAATTGATGATATCTTTGAAGCATTCTGATATTTTTAGAAAGAGGCCAAGGCCTGCTGGCCCAGGCCCAAGCAGCCATACAACTAGTTCAGCTGCTCTATGAGCCAATGATGGGTGCCAAGTTCAGAGTGATTAGATGCTGGTCCATGGGCAGGTCCCTGGTGAGTCAGAGGAGGGAGGCTGGTAGACTCCTTTGGATCCATGGGTGGTGGAGCCGACAGCCTGAGCGTTCAGCCCTGTAGCTGGGTCTGCTGGGCCCTGTGGCTGAGCGTGGCCTGGGCTTCTAGGGCCAGGGAGGTGCGAGGGAACCTCTTAGAGAAGCAGGCAGGAGAGACATCTGTTGAGTTGTCTCATCCTGTCTTCTTTTTCTTTAGCTATGCTGACTCAACCAAGACTGATTGGGGTAGATGTGGAGAAACTATACAGAAGAGTGCCAAAAATTAGTGGTCTTCAACCAGTTGGGGCTGCCTGGGGGGTCATTTAGCCCCACTTGCTTGGTTGTGGAACCTCTAGAGGAGGCTTTCTCAACCAGGGTTTCTTGACAGGCCTGGAAGGGTTTCCTGAATAGGTGGGAGTGAATTAATTTTAACGTATTTTTAAACTGTGTTAAACATTTATTGGGGGGTATGTGGCTATGTCGACCTGCCCCCTCCTCCCAAAATGACCAATGATAGGCTTGGAGGGGTTGAGAAGTGGTATGTCTACAGTGATGTGGTGGGGTTTGTGTGTCTACAGTTAAGCTTCCCAACCATATTCTGCACGATCGCGCCACTTCTGGGGTTTCTTGAAGCTGGCAGACTATTTCAGGGATTCCAGAATGGTAAAAAGATTGAGAAAGGCTGCCCTAGAGAGCTGCTCTCCTCCTACCTTTGGGGAAGGCCTACTGTTTGTATACCCGCCTGAAGAATAAAAGAGCTGCACCTCCAGCCTCTCTTTGCATGTGTGGCAAGCAGAGCAGAGGAGTGGCAAAGTGAGATCATTTCATGGTTGGCAGACTTTCCATATTACCAGTTTTAAAACTTATTTATTAACCGCTGTGTCTCGTGAGACTCAGGGCGGTTCACAGCAGAGTAGAACATATACAAATAGTATAAAAATATAAATTGAAATAAATACATTACATTCGAATATTAAAGCAGAGGTTGGACAGTTGCTCCCTCTCTTCTCCTTTGCCAAATGCTGGAAACTCTAGCCTAGCTGTGTGTGTCCTCGCTCATACAGTGCGGTGTTTCCTTGTACGTCTCTTGAGGGCCAACCTTAAGAAAATAGATGAAGGGTAAATCTTCCCCTTGCCCTGCTGGCCAGTATCAAGGGGCACATCTTGGCTAAGTAGTCTTAACCATCTTGTTTAACAACGGGTGGGGTGATCTCCTTGTTCCAGCTGCATGCTAATAAAGCCATGGGCCTCCTCCTCCGAAATGTCCCATTTGCTTAGTGCCGGGGCGTGCAGCGGCCGTCCCCTTTCATCAGGGCCACAAGATTTATGCTGCTGTTTTTCATGGCTATCAGCAATGAATTAGCCTCCTTCAGCTGAGTTCTGATTAACCGGAGCTGATCAGCCCAACAGAGGGGTTGCCCACTGGTTGCCCGAGGCCTGCTGTCTGTGCTGCCGTGCCGGTCCTCTGTGGATCACCCTCGTAGCGAGGGGCTTAGTGCCACAAGCTGATAGGCCCAGGTGTGCAAGGTGAACACTGCGCAAAATAACATAAGGCAGAGAATGTGAGCCCGCCGAGGGTACATTTTTTCAGCCTGAGGACTACTGTTGACTCGTGTTACCAGGTCTCCCTGGGCCACTGGTGGGGTAGGGTTGCCCGATTCAGGCTGGGAATCCCCTGGATTTGGGGGTGGAGCTTGGGGAGGACAGAGACTTCAGTGGGATGCAGGGCCATAAAGTCCACCCTCCGTTTTTCCTGTTGAGGGGAGAGGAAGGGAAGGCGATTGTAAGCTGCTTTGAGACTCCTTCTGGTAGAGAAAAGCGGGGTATAAAAACCAGCTTTTCTTCTTCTGCCAAGACAATCTTGGTGGCAGTAGAATAACCACATGAACTTTTTCTTTGTATTTTCCTTGCCTCCCCTCCAAGGGTCATTTTACTTTTGCAACCAAAGCACTTTGGGGGGCATTTTTTTTTCAAAAGTGGGTAATTGTTAGGTTACTATAGTGCCACAATGTTAAAATGATCTACAACAAAACCTTCCCAGCTTCATTTTTTAAAAATTGTCTATCACCTTGGTGTAGTGGTTGAGAGGAGTGGACTCTCATTGGGAGTTAGATTCTCTGCTTTTCCACATGCAGCCAGCTGGGTGAGCTTGTGCTTGTCACAGTTCTCTCAGAGCTGTTATCACAAAACAGTTCTGTCAGAGCTCCCTCAGCCCCCACCTACCTCCCCAGGTGTCTGTTGTAGGGAGCCAAAGGGAAAGGTGTTTGTAGGTGTTTGCCCTGTCCCCCTTTAATAGAAGCTCAAGGGGATGTCATTGACCAGGTTGTGTTATTTACCTCCATGCCATGAAAAACTTTAGCAGCTGCCCATTCCCACACATTAAGCCTCTGTTTCCTCCAGGCCTCTTAGCATCTCTAAGTGCTCTTAGCCTGAGCCTTATAGCCCGTAGCTGGCAGGATGACCTCCTGGGAGAGACTGGGAAAGCTGGTTTTGGTCCCCAAGAAGAGACATAAATGTTTGAATGAAATGTAAAAGGCAATACAGCAGAAAAAAGATTTTGCAGGGAAGGGATAGACACAGGGTTGCCTAAATCAGGCTCTGCGGTTATCTCTTTAAAAGATTCAATTAGTAGGTGATAATGCTTATCTCCAGAGAGATGGAATTAAGGCAAAGGGCTTGACAATTCTGCTAGGGACCTGGACCAGCAAAGAACATGTATTCTGCACATAGTTCAAACCCAGTCCTGTGGGTCCTATCCTCTGCTGCCCTCTCCCTGCCCTCCTCCAAGTGACAACCTTTCTGATACTTAAAGACAGCAACCGTGTCCCCCCTCTCTCAACCTCCTCTTCTCCAGGCTGAACATTCCCAGGTTTCCTCGTATGGGCCACATCGTGGGCCCATTTCAGAGGCTCAATAGCCCCAAGGAGACTGCTGGGTGAAGAGGCCCTTGGCTTTCCCCCAGTCCAAGAGGAAAATGGCGGCAGCACAAACTCCTGAACCTCCACTCCACACATGGCCATTGGGATCTTCACAGCTCAGGGACTGTGGGGATTTAGGTATTATTTACCGGATGGCACGTGTGTCATGTCGCCTGGAGATCGTAACTAAGATTGCCTGGCTGCCAAGCAAGAGATATTCAGAGGCGGTTTGCGACTGCCTGCCCCTGCGTCATGAGCCTGGTATTTCTTGGAGGTCACCCTTCCAAACCCTAGCCAAGCCTGTTTATCAAGATCTGATGGGATTGTGTTTACCGGGGCTATCCAGGACATAAGCAGAGAGGGGCTATGGCTCACCTTTTCGCCATGCTGAAGTCCACAGGTCTATTCTCCTGCATCTCCATATCAAAGGATCAGATGGCAGGAGGTGTGAAAGGACATTGTTGGAGATCTTGGCTACCTGCTGTACATTGGCTTAAGCCAGGGGTAGTCAACCTGTGGTCCTCCAGATGTCCATGGACTACAATTCCCATGAGCCCCTGCCAGCAAATGCTGGCAGGGGCTCATGGGAATTGTAGTCCATGAACATCTGGAGGGCCACAGGTTGACTACCCCTGGTTTAAACAATACTGCCCTTCGTAACCCAATGGTAAACCAACTCAGTCAAAGGCGGTTTCAGGCATCTTCCAATTTGGCAGGCCTGCAAAACACCCGGTCTCACCAAGGCAACATAATTCGAACAAGAAACGTGTAACAGGAAATTTATTTTTACAATTAAGAAGCTGCTGTGGAGGAAAGATCTACTGGACCGAGAACCCCAAGATGCCTTCACCCATCCCTAGAAGTTTCCACAGGAGACAAAGCTCTGATCGAGATACATGGCTTAGCGGCCCACAGCAGCATAAGTGACCAAGCCATAGCTTATTTGAGCTGCAGCACAATATCAGGGTAGCTATTGAGATCAATATCAGCTGGATATCAGGAGATTTTCTTTCACTGTCAGAGTAGTTCAGCAGTGGAATGAGCTACCTAAAGAGGTGGTGAGCTCCCCCTCACTGGCAGTCTTCAAGCAGGGGCTGGACAGATACGTATCCTGGATGGTTTAGGCTGATCTTGCATTGAGCAGGGAGTGAGACTAGATGGCCTGTGTGATCCCTTCCAACTCTAGGAGTCTATGATTCTATGAAATACTCAACGATGGAAAAAATTGCTTCTGCACTCATATTCTTTGCTTCCAGACAGGGCTGCCAACAGGTCCTCTCTCATGAGTCGAGGCTTAATGTACGGAAATGAATCCAATAGCACCTTTAGGACAACAAAGATTTATTCAGGGCGTGAGTTTACGTGTGCATGGTCTGAGGAAGTGTGCGAGCACACGAAAGCTCACGCCCTGAATAAATCTTTGCTGGTCTGAAAGGTGCTACTGAACTCAATTTTTGCAGAGCTACTTCAGACCCACCTGGCTACCTGCTTCAATCTATCTGTAGGGAAATGAGCAACTGAAAGTGTCATGGTGCAGGGGTACCATTCCCTTCCCTTGCTGCAGACCAGACTGATCTAGACAGGAGAGAGCTCGAGGGGCCCGTTCAAAGCAATGGCAAATGCTCAAGTTGGGATGGCAAGACATGATGCAACTATTTTTTTTAAAGAGCTGTGTGCCACGTGCTCCTCCCCATGAGACACCCGGCAATGCCAAGTTGAAAACGCGGGCAGGCAGCTGCACTGAGTGCCAGCCAGAGAGAAGAGGTTTATCTTGTTTCTGGACTTGGGAGTAATACCCAGTAGAAGGAACAATCAGATTCCGAGGAAGCCAAACAATATGTCTTTAATTTGGCTTTAGCTACTCCTGGAGCTTTACAGTGTCCTGACAAGTGTGCTTTATGTTTTCGGTGCCATTAAAAAAAAAAAAGAAAGCAGAACATTTTCCCATCAATTTTCATAAGGATTTTTTTTAAAAAAAAATTTTTTAGCTCCATATGGCATTTGCCCTCAAGATATAATTAGCAATTACACAATCTGGTGGAATGGCTTTGAAGGAGCATTTCCAGTCTGTTGCATATAAAAACGAACTTTTTAAAAGCTTTTTAAGCTGGAGACTGGAATGACTCCCAAAGAGATGTCTTATCAGGGACTTGACTACCTAATGAATGTGCAGCATTATCATTATCTTGAACTCTCTGGTGAGCTGGCTGTGTCCCTGCAAGGCAAACAGATGGAAACTTAATCCTCTCCCTCTCCCTCCCTGCTCAGGAAGGAGAGGACCAAGGCGGAGTCGCGGGTCGGAAGGGCTAATCCTCCTCCCTTGACTTGGAGACAACAGGCATGGGCCTAAACTGTGGGGACGCAAAGAGATCAGGGCCTCTGGGATGACAAGCAGAGACACAGTGCTGGAAAAGGGCTTTACGCAGAGAGAGGGGGACACACGGGGGAGGGGGACACTTCCCTAGGAAGAAATTAAGGGCATCATTTCCTGGATTTCTGCCAACTTGCCGCAACTTCAGATGCTTTCGTAAAACCATAGAATTCTAGAGCTGGAAGGTTTCCATCAAGGTCATCTAGTCCAACCCCCTGATCAATGCAGCATTCAGGATAAGTATCTGTTCAGCTGCTGCTTGAAGACTGCCATTGAAGAGGAGCTCACCACCTCTTTAAGCAGTTGATTCCACTACATGGGTGCAGTCTGACCAATGCGGTATGTGGCAGGACTATGACATCTTGCGATTTTGATGTGATGCCTCCATTGATATACCCCAAGACTGCATTTGCCTACTTGACCACCAAATCACACTATCTGCTCATATTTAGCTTGTCTCATTGCTTCTTGAATGTCCCTTCTCTTGATTCAGTCTGTGTAATCTGTCTTGAGACACAATGAAAAAGGCAGCTTTATATAAATGTCCTGCATAGTGCAGGGGGTTGGACTAGATGACCCCGGAGGTCCCTTCCAACTCTATGATTCTACGATTCTAACATAAAAAGATACAGAACAACATTGGAATCCAGTGGCATATTTAAGACCAACACAGTTTTAGCCAAGGGATAAGCTTTCATCTGCATGCACACTTTGTCAGATACCCGACAGAGAATGCATGCACACGAAAGCTAGTGTCTTGAACAAGCTTTGTTGGTCCTCACAGTGCCACGGGACTCCCAACTTTGTTCTGCTGCTTCTGACCAACACGGCTACACCTCTAAATCAATAACAGGATAGAATAAATAACAATATGTTGGGCGCTCATAACATTAAAATAAAGACAACTGGGAGACGGTGTCATTTCTGCTAATTTAAAAGGGCGATTGGAGCCCATCAGGGTTGCAGTGCAGGTAAGTAGATTCAACCACTCCTCCACTGTGTGTCTTTGTTTAGGTGCATGCTGCGACCTGCCTTTCAGATTAAGGAAGAGAGAAAAAGAGATGCACTCTAGTCTCCACTCATCTTTTTGCTTGAAAGGGCTAATATTTACAGCACAGGACGACGGTGCAAAGCCATACAGGGGACCAAAGTATAAAGCTTTAGTTCTCTCCTCTTCTGTCGTCCACGTCTGAATAAGGGGCCAGGATGGTTGGTTACTACTGCCCTTAAAAATTGCTGTGGAAATGTAGCTGCACATAGGTCTTGACTCTTAGAATTACTGCCAATGACTGTCTTTCCCAGGGATAACTCAATCCAGTGGACATAAAAATGTAAAGAGAATCCTGCTGAATGAGACCAGTTTTGTCCACCATCTTGTTTTCTACACTGGTTGGCCGAGTGGCCCATGGGAGTTCACCAAAAAGTTATCGAGGCATATGATGCCAGCTAGTCCTGAACTAACATGAATGGTACTATTTTCAGCAGCGGTTTATTTTCTCTCCTCTACAATGAATGGCAACCAATTGGGTGGGAGTCAAATCAGCCCTGATCCCAGTGCGTGGAACCCAAAGCAGTCATTCATGCCCAAGCGTTACAGATATTAGGATCTGGGAGACCCAATTTCAAATCTCCACTCCTCTATGGCGACTTACTGTGTGGCCTTGGCCAGTTACATACTCGCTGCCTAACACAGGGTTGTTGTGTGGATAAAATGGAATTGAGGAGAACAACATAAGCCACTTTGGGTCTCCACAGGGGAGAAAAGTGGGGTATAAATTAAGAAAATAAATAAGTAATATCAGTAGCTTCTTAATTTTACCAGTACATACCTTTATTGTGCAAAGTATTATAGAAAAGACATTTAACCCAATTATTATATCCACTGTTTTATCCACCCAGAGAAATCCACAGCCAGGGCCTTCTTGGACTTAGCTCTTGCTTGGTGGAATCAGTTACCAATGGAAACAAAGTTTAGCAGGGCCTGTAAAATGGTAGTCTTCCACCAGGCCTACGGTTGATGCCAGGGCAGGTGGAGGAATATGTGCCTCCCTCTGCCTCTCCCATCTCATGCCCCTTTCGGTTATGCCAGCTCCTCCCTGCACTTTAGGAGATTCTCCCACCATAGTTCTAAACAGAAAGGCCAATGAAGCTATGGTCAGAATGGAATGGTGATAGGATAGATTTTAAATAGTCTATATTTTAAAGGCGGTTTTAACTTTAGATGTATGTTGTAAGCCACCCTGAGCACACTTGCGGGGAGGGGTGGCCTATAAATTAAGAAGAAGAAGATGAAGAAGAGTTGGTTCTTATATGCCGCTATTCTCTACCCAAAGGAATCTCAAAGTGGCTGACATTTGCCTTCCCTTTCCTCTCCCCACAACAGACACCCTGTGAGGTGGGTGAGGCTGAGAGAGCCCTGATATTCCTGCTCAGTCAGAACAGCTTTATCAGTGCTGTGGCGAGCCCAAGGTCACCCAGCTGGCTGCATGTGGGGGAGTGCAGAATCGAGCCCGGCATGCCAGATTAGAAGTCCGCACTCCTGCACCACTACACCAAACTGGCTAACCACTACACCAAACAACAACAGATGGGAGAATCATGCAGAGTGGTTCCCCAAGGAGCTGGTGGGGTGGTATGAAGTCAAAACATAGCTAGAGCCAGCTTTGTGTACTGGTTAAGAGCAGCGGTTTCTAATCTGGCGAGCTGGATTTGATCCCTCACTTCTCCACATGTAGCCAGCTGGGTGACCATGTGCTAGTCACAGCCCTGTTAGAAGCTGTTCTCACAGATCAGTAGCTCTGTCAGAGCTCTCTCGGCCTCACCTACCTCTCAGGGTGTCTGTTGTGGGGAGAGGAAGGGAAGGCAAATGTAAGCCACTTTGAGAATCCTTTGGGCAGTGAAAAGCAGGGTATAAAAAACAACAATTCTTCTCCTAGGCAAGGCACAGTCAGTGCTAAATTGCAACTTTTTAATTCACACACCTTTCAAGTGTCCTCCCATGCAAGAACCAAGGAAGAAAGCGGGCCAACCCACAGAACAGGTAAACCAGAACAGCAAGCAGTAATACATCCCAGCTGTATAGCTCAAGATGAGTAGCCACGTTAGTCTGTCTGTAGCAGTCAAAAAAAAAAAAAAAAGCAAGGTGCTACCAACTCCTGCTCTTTCCTACTAGCCCACCTGCATGTTCTACAGAAATATCGGCACCTTTCAAGGGCGATCCATATGGTGCTTTTATAGAAGTGTTTATGGTTTGATTAACAGAGGTCCTACGACTCAGAGCCAGCTAGCAAGTCCATTGGTAAAAGAGGAAGGAGGGGCCTTGTTGGACAGCCCAAAGAGCCATTCCAGGATTGTGGGACCCAGAAAAAGAAAAAAACCCATGCCGGGTAGGGATTGCTACGAAGAGGGGAATCTGGAGAAATTCAGTGGAAGGGATCGTAGGGTCCAGCCCAGATCTGGTTTTCTGCAAGCGGCAGGATTATGAGAATCAGACTGTTCCGTACCCTGCAGAGGGCCTCTCCTTAATAGCTTCCAAAGAGCTTGCACTTTCTACCATTAAAAACAAACAAACACCAAATTCAGGCCCTTCCACCAATCTCCTGTTGATGGAGACAATAAACTCATGCAATTTGAAGTCCAAAGCATTCAACCCTTGCCCGTAGTAAAGACAAACACATGTTTAGTGCTAGACTCAAACTACCGTAGCTAAAGCGGGCAAGTGTTGTAAATTTCAAACGTGAAACAGATGCATGTTAATTAGCGGCCTGAGAGCTGTTGACAACAGGAGTGAAACCGTTGCGGGGAAATGAATGGCCAGTTCAGGCAGAAATCGCTGGACGCTCTCCCTTTCGCCTGGAATTCTCTTTTAGTTCATCTGATAACGGCATTGAACCGAGTCAGCTTTTTCAAAAAAATGAAGACTGTGACATCACCATCGGTTTCGCTAGCACTTGAATATTGCGGGCGTTGTTACAAGCAAAATCTTAATTGCTTTCGGTGTTTCCGGCCTCTGTCAATGGAATGAGCAAAATTCTATTGTCCTAGAGCAGGGCTGGCCAAATGGTGGCCCTAGTAGGGGCTCATAGTAATTGTAGTCCCTGGTCCTCTGGAGAGCTACAGATTGGCCACCCCTGTCCTAGAGGGTAGGGACCACAGTTCCATGGTGGAGCATCTGCTTGACATGCAGAATATCCCAGGTTCATTCCTTAGCATCGCCAGGTTAAAAGTATCGGGTAGTAGCTGATATGAAAGAGCTGATATGGACAGCCGCTGGTGGCCTGAGCAGAAAATAATAAACTTCTTGGGCCAACGGTCCGATTCGGTATAAAGGCAGCATCATGTGTCCATATAGAAGAAGGGCTCCATTTCCAAACAGTTTGCTTCTACTTTTACTGTGCTGCGTTTGTGAGGTTCAGAAGTGATACATTCCAGAATCAGAAAATCTCATCGCTATTCTACAGTTGTGGCAGTATCATGTGGCAAAGCTTTGTTTAAGGCACGAGGATTACAGAGGCCGAAAGCTGGAAATAGCCTTCTACTCCAGTCCCCTAGTCCAGGGCTAGTCAACCTGTGGTCCTCTAGATGTCAATGGACTACAATTCCCATGAGCCCCTGCCAGCATTTGCTGGCAGGGGCTCATGGGAATTGTAGTCCATGAACATAGAATCATAGAATCATAGAGTTGGAAGGAGCCATACAGGCCATCTAGTCCAACCCCCTGCTCAATGCAGGATCAGCCCACACCTGGAGGATCACAGGTTGACTACCCCTGCCCTAGTCAATACAACGAACCCACAGAAAAGGAGACTAGCCATAGGGATCCAGTGCAGGGTAGTGGTTAGGTTGTCGGGCTTATACCTAGAAAACCCAGGTTTCAGTCCCCGCTATGCTGAACAAGGTCATTGAGTGACCTTGGGCCAGTCAAACTCTCTCAGGCTAACCAGCCTCATGTTTTTGTGAGGACCAAAGAGGCATGGAGAATGATCTAAGCATTTTGGGGTCCCCATTGTGGGAGAAAAGTGGGGTATAAATGAAATAAATACACTTCTTGGCTGTGCAAAGGGATGCATAGCTTAGCTTTCTCCCCACGGTGTTATTTTTTTCATGCATTTCCCCCCCCCCCTTTTCAGCAGGAGAGCTTTCAAAATCCCATGCCCCCACCTGCAGTCTGATGTATCATGTCATTCTGCTCATATATGGATTGGTTGCCAGTGTAAAATGCCCTCTTGTTTTTGAAATTTAAAAAAAAGGATGCTCAAGTTGACAACCCTAAACAGCATGCAGGCGGCACTGATGTCCCTTTGAACTTCCTTGGTAAGGGAAGTCACAAATATCATGAGAATCTGGATAATGTACTACTGGGAATCTTGGAGATTGATCATATTTTTAAAATCATAGCTTCACTGACTGGGGCAGTTAACTCTGCACCTCTAAGCAGTGATCACAAAAAAAAAAAATTCACAACTGAGTCCATGAGTTGTGGTTCCTTGATGGCTGGGCACATAGATAAAGTCCCTTGCTTTTGCCACCCAGCTTGGAGACCATGGCCCTGGAGAGAGAAGGCTTATGCACACAAAGTACTAATTCTGAGCTAAATTATCCTAGATTATGGATAGAATGACACAGAACGATTGTTTTTAGGCCTTGGCAGGATTTGCTGATTGGCGTTGTGCAGACTACAGGCTGAGTAGGAAAGAGGGTACGAACCCATCATCTTTGGGAGGTGGTAAACTGAAAATAAAATTGAAAAAAGAAAGGAGGGGAAGGTTGTAATTACTGAGCAAGTTAGCTATTCATTTAATGAAATCACACACCAGCTTAGTGTTAATAGGGGGGTCTGGAAGATTCTACGGGCACCAATTAAAATGATAACATGTCGTCTGTGTTGATATTTTGGTATTTGGGTTTGTTGTGTTTTTCCTCCCTTTAATTATTGCAGTCAAGCTGCTTTTTCCATGGCCAGCTAGGACTAAGTTGGAGCTAAAATGGAAAGAAGATTAGCAATGGCAGAGGAAAGAGAAAGCGTCTTCCTTGGAGAGAGGCAACTAAGCTGTTCTGAATGTAGAGACCAGTACATTGTTCGCACGTCCGAAGTCCCAAGTAAGGAGGCACAGTGTGGTGCAGCAGTTAAGAGCAGTGGCTTCTAATCTGGAGAGCCGGGTTTGATTACCCGCTCCTCCACATGCAGACAGCTCGGTGACCTTGGGCTCATCACAGCCCTGACAGTGCTGCTCTGATCGAGCAGTGAAAAGCAGGGTATAAATAGCAACGGGGCTTCAAATTTACCGCTTCATAATTCAAGTCCAGGAGCCCCTTAGAAACCAACAAGGGTATCAGCATTTGAGAGACAAAAACGGACTCCACGAAGGGAGATGGACTCTCAAAAGGTGATCCCCAGAAACTCTAGTGGGTCTGCAACGCATTCGAATCTTGCCGTTCTACTGCCGACCAATAGAGCTACCCTCCTGAAACCTAAAGGTAAAGGTATCCCCTGTGCAAGCACCGAGTCATGTCTGACCCTTGGGGTGACGCCCTCTAGCGTTTTCATGGCAGACTCAATACGGGGTGGTTTGCCAGTGCCTTCCCCAGTCATTACAGTTTACCCCCCAGCAAGCAAGCTGGGTGCTCATTTTACTGACCTCAGAAGGATGGAAGGCTGAGTCAACCTTGAGCTGGCTGCTGGGATTGAACTCCCAGCCTCATGGGCAGAGCTTTCATACTGCATGTCTGCTGCCTTACCACTCTGCGCCACAAGAGGCTCTGATCCTGAAACCTACTACTTCATGAATACCATCATTTTCAAAGTGCCAGAACTGTAAAACAGTAAAACAAATTAACTGATTTATATACATACATACATACATACATACATACATACATACATACATACATACATACATACATACATACATACATAGTTTGGGGAAGGAAGGAAAAGGTTGATGTCATTTTTATGCTAGTGCCCCCCCCCCCAAATTTAACATGTCATGTCTGGTCCCTCCCTCTAAATTTCATCCTAGCAACATCCCAAAGGAGGCTTTAGAGCGTGAGAATCTTCTGCTGGCCCGAGGTCACGAAGCAATTTAAACCTGGGCTGCCCAGATCTAGTTTGATACTTTGACCACCACACAATACCAGTTGGCCACCATACTTATTTATTGTATTAATTATGTCCCATTTCCCCCCCATGTGGGCCAAAGGCAACTTACAGCCTTGTTCTTCTCTTCTCCATTTCATACTGATCACAACAACGTCTCTGGTGGGCTGTGCCATTGCTAACGTCGTGCATAATTGGTGATTTTAGCCGCCACTATTCCACCCCAAACGCGGACCTTCCACTCCGTGCATAATGGGCCATACAGACCCATTCCGAGCCAGTCTACTCAAAATCCTACTCAGGTGTAGTGAGTGGGGCTTATTGTCAGGAATGTATTCTTGGGATTGTACCGTTAGTAGAAACAAGCCCTTAATTCATAGTTTGGAGAATTTTCCTTTGTGACAATACACCAAATACTTACCCTTCCAATCTTCTCTCCCCTTTTGATTCCTTCTGACGCCTTCAAATCACCAGGACTCCCTTGGGGAGGAAAATGCAGTGTCCACACAGGGAGGGTTTTTGCAGCAAATGGTTCTGGCTCATTTTGCCCAAACAGTGAGAGGTCAGTATTCATTTCCTTTGTATTTTCTCTCCCCGGGATGCCGGCAGCTAGACCAAAGAACCGGCGCTTTCTATAGAATTTCCCATTATTAAAGATTTCTCCTCTCCCTTAGAACAGGCACAGGTATCTTAGAAACTGTCCAGGGGAAATGAAGGAGTGGGTCTTTCCCCCACTTTGTCTCTTTTCCTTTTTAATTAAGAAAAATGTCCAGCCCCTCAGTTTGCAAGAGAGGTGAGCTTTCGGTTCCTCGGATATCATCCTAGCTCTCTGGTGACCAGTCCCATTATGGGGTGACTCCACTGACCTGGCCAGGAATCTAGAATTATCTTTTGCCTTCTATTTGGCTTTTTAGAAATGCCGAAAGTATCACTGGGATGACATTCCGAATCTGAGAGCTCGTGTGAGGGAGTGGGACGTAGGAGACGGACGCTTGAAACCTTCCTCCGCCATACGGAAGTTCCTTGGGTGACCTTAATGACTCATCCTAACCCACTTCACAAGGTTGCTGGGTGGCTGAAATGAAGGAAGCTTGAGTAAGGAAGCCTACACTTACTGCCATTCGCGGCCTGGGCCCTGTGTATCTGAGATGCCGCCTTTCTGTCTAATGTGACGAGCACTTCGCTCTTCAAATTCCAGTCACTTGGTGGGTCCTGGCCCCAAGGAAGTACACCTGGCCTCCACCAGGGCCAGAGCATTTTCCATCCTGGCCCCCACTTGGTGGAATGAGCTCCCAAAGCAGATCCAGGCCCTGCAAGATGGAAGTCTTCCGCCAGGCTATTGATTGGGGCCAGTGACTTCCAAATGACATCTACTGCCCCCCCCCCCGAAAAAGCCATCCTATTGGAGTCTAGGTCTGGGAGATCTGCACACGATACATGGCCCATTTGAAGATGCTGACAGTGTTTTGATACTGTTTTGATATGGTTCGATTATTTAATTTGTGATTCGTCTTGATTAATTTTAATTTTATTGTTGTTTAATGTTGTTCACTGCCCTGAGCCGATTTCCTGGATAGGGTGGTAAAGAAACCTTATCACCACTATGACTACTACTAATAATAATATCAGCTTTAGTATCGGCAACACAAACACTGACTGGTAGGTTTAAAGGAAAGATGCTTAATGTACCTGGTCAACTCAAGTGCCACAAGATGGTTTTGACTGCAGTTAGCTTGAATGGTAAGAGCCTCTTGTGGCGCAGGGTGGTAAGGCAGCAGACATACAGTCTGAAAGCTTTGCCCATGAGGCTGGGAGTTCAATCCCAGCAGCCGGCTCAAGGTTGACTCAGCCTTCCATCCTTACGAGGTCGGTAAAATGAGTACCCAGCTTGCTTGCTGGGAGGTAAACGGTAATGACTGGGGAAGGCACTGGCAAACCACCCTGTATTGAGTCTGCCAAGAAAACGCTAGAGGGCGTCACCCCAAGGGTCAGACATGACCCGGTGCTTGCACAAGGGATACCTTTACCTAGCATGAATGGTGTTTATTGAGAATTGAACAAATCTGTAAGGGATGAGCCTGCTGCTCATCATGCTAGTCAAACTTGCCCACTTTTACTAGCATACGCTCCCTGTTATGTTACACAAGACGTTCTCCTTGAACTCCTGCCTTTGCTAGTAAATCTGTAGTTATACGAGCTGCAAAGGTCTTTCCTTCAACAGAGGGCAAGGATATAGCGCTTGGCAGAAAAGACGGCAAGAAGGTCCTGCGAAAGCTCTTAACTAAACAAGATTAACTCAGAAGCATCTTCCAGGGCTCCTGACCGAACCATCCATGTTTTACTATCCTCTCCGCACCGTAGCCGAAAACACAGGCCATTGTTTCGCCAATCAGTTTTGCGAGACTCACGGGCTCCAGAGGGTCGCTGTAGACCTTTTCCAGGAAAAAGTCAAACATTTGAAAGCAAAGGGTCACTCCAAAGGTTCCCTTTTTATTTGGGGAGGGCTTGAGATTGATTTAATAAGGTTAACTCCTGAAAGAAACACTGCAAAGCTCTCCAAGGGAACTATGTGGGCATGATTGGCAGACAGTTTATCACCGGGGTTCCTTTGCACACTGAAGGCGTAATAACGATTGCAATTGCTTTGGAAAAGGTTCTTCTGCTAAAACAGGCGACCACGAGCCTCAGGATCCCAAAGTCACAAGACGAAGCTCCAGGACTAGGCCAGCTACCCCAAAGAACGATTTGTGCTGGAGCCCACAGTTCACAATCCAAGTCCTTGCTTTAACTTGGACATTAGGAATGGTGCACGGTGTCAAATCAAGTCTAGCTTTCCGCACACGTTGGATAATGCAGTCTCGCTGCACGTTAGAAGCAGATTTCCCCGTTTTGCAGAGGAAAATCCTACTGCGAAAGCAACAGGAAGTCTGGAATATACCCTGGTGAAGCCCACAGGACAGTCAATGGCAAACTTTGGTATGAAGCGGGGGATGCTGTCAGCCTCCAGACGGCACTCGGAGAACTCCCACTTTTACAAATGCTCTCCAGACAATCAGGAGCCATGGCTGCTTTGGAGGATATGCCATCATGCCCTGCTGTTCCCTCCATCCTGTCCCCAAACCCTGCCTTCTCCAGGCTCCTCCTTCAAAATCTCCAGATGTTTCTCAGCCCACAGCCAGCATCCCTTGGAGGGGAAGCCGTCCGAGGCAGCGCTGCCTAGAATCCCGCTCAGGTCTACTGGGAGGGACTGACGCCCAGGAAAGCAATCTCAGGATGGAGCTGTTTCCACACCCCCATGCTGGGGCGGCAGCAGTGAGTGGGGTGGGGATAGAGGTGGGCAAGGGTGAGGAGCACAGGCTCCCCAGGGTGTCGTGTAGCAAAACTGTGCTCTCCATTCCTTTTACTAGAGGTTATTGATTGAGTGTACAGAGTGTGAATTGTGTATCCAGGAGATCCAAGGACTGTATGGCAGTCAGATAGGGCAGGGGTAGTCAACCTGTGGTCCTCCAGATGTCCATGGACTACAATTCCCATGAGCCTCTGCCAGCAAATGCATTCGCTGGCAGGGGCTCATGGGAATTGTAGTCCATGGACATCTGGAGGGCCTCAGTTTGACTACCCCTGCAGTAGAGCATCTATTTATCCACAAAGACATATGGGAATGAGAGCAAACCAAGGGAGCCCAGGCTGTCCCTATGTTTAGCTCCCAACTAGAACTAGTTGTGCAGAAATTCCACCGCATGAGGCTAAACACAAATACGAGGGCGTGAACAGACTGTTCCATTGTCATGAATGCCGTAAAGGGGCGCAATTCCAGCTTGCCTCCTCGTGGTGCACCCTGGGAAATGCTAACTTCTGGCTACCAGTTGCCATCTAGATTTTTCACCTCAGGCCCCCCCCAACGTCCTGTGGTGATTGTGGCATACGCCCCATCTGTGAGGCTTATCAGGACCCCTTTCCCTGGTGCTGTTTTTGATTAGACTGTAATTGTGCCAGGTTCACAATACCATTTTGCCCCAAGTTTGGGAAATCTAATAATTCGCTCTAAAACGTCAGAATTATGTAGAAAAGGAGGCAAATCGAAGTGGTGATTGATTAGATGTCCACATAAGATATATTTTCTTGCCTCTCCTTGGCATTGCAGAGATTTACCACTGCCGTATGGTCAAGATGGGATTGTGGTAGCTGCTTGTGTTGCATTTTTCACCCGGTGCTTGGTAGTGTTCTTGCAAACTGCAGGCAATTCTGTTTCCTATCATTTCTAAAACAGGCTGCGCACTAAAAGATCTAAAAAGTGTAAACAAATAGTTTAATGATGCTGGCACAGTTGGCCTTTTCTTTTAAAAAATGCAGACATCTGGGTTAGGGATGTGAGAAAAACTGTAAGGAATTCGAGAAGGTTCAAAGGCTCGTGTTATTAAAGTTTTAATAATCTCCTTTTCTGCCCAGACACAACCCCCTGCTAGCTTTTAAAACTCAAAGGAAAATGCAATCTCGGAAGATTACAGTTAATTAGGGTAGAATCTTCCTTGTGAAAACCTGTAGAAAGAAGTATTGGGTTAATTTTCCAAAAAAAAAAGAAATCCCAACAAGGCAGATATAAATTGGAGGAAGGTGAGTGGCAGAAATTTTTTTAGTGCAACGTTTTAATTTAAACCCTTCAAAGGCTCTTGTTAGGCCTCTAGAATGAAGAGGATGGGATTTTCACCATTGCAGTCTATCGAAATAATTCCCTAGAGGCAAATCTTGCCTTCCTTATAGGCCAAGGACTGGCCTCTCAAGCCCTTGCTCTGGAGCCTGATGGGCCTTCCAAATCTATGTTAATGAACTTAAGATGAAAGGTTTTACTCCCTCGGGAGGAAAAAAGGGCAAGATACTCAGCATAGCAATGCGAACATCTGCATTTGGCTTCTTTGTGTACAATGGAAATGGACATATTCATATGTGATGCTGTTCCTGAATGGATTTATTCCATTATGCTTTGATGATACTAACTTGAGAATGAAGACTATCCCCTGGTAAGGCGACTGGTGTGCAGGGCAAATAAAACCGCACCACAGACCAGCCGTGCAAAGTTCCAGAGGCCACACTACCTGCTGTTTATGTATTTCCTGTGGGGGAGGGAATACTCAAGACGGATGGCGTTTTAATAATATTTGCTTTAGTTACAGGCAGGCCAAAAGAGGAAACACACAGGCAGTTGGGTATTGCAGTCGGGTATTCCCACCCCCAATAGAGCCTCTTGTGGCGCAGAGTGGTAAGGCAGCAGACATGCAGTCTGAAAGCTCTGCCCATGAGGCTGGGAGTTCGATCCCAGCAGCCGGCTCAAGGTCGACTCAGCCTTCCATCCTTCCGAGGTCGGTAAAATGAGTACCCAGCTTGCTGGGGGGTAAACGGTAATGACTGGGGAAAGCACTGGCAAACCACCCTGTATTGAGTCTGCCAAGAAAACGCTAGAGGGCGTCACCCCAAGGGTCAGACATGACCCGGTGCTTGCACAGGGGATACCTTTACCTTTACCTTATTCCCACCCCCTCCATGTGCATCATTGGCCATTTTGGGAGTGGGTGGGTCGGCATGACCATATATGATCATATCACCTGATAAATGTTTAGTAAATTTTTAAAAATATAAAAATTAACTCCCACTCATTCGAGAAACCCTTCCTGGTCTGCCAAGAAATGCCAGGGATTCACAAAACCGTGGTTGAGAAATAGCGACTGTGACTCACCAGGGACACCCATTGACTGACACGATGGAGAACGGGCTGGAAGGGACATGACAGGCACTGGCGAGGCTTTGGCATGCCAGCATGTGTCTGCGTTGGGGGCCAGGAGGTGGGGCTTGAGCGGCTATCTAAGCCGCCACGTGGCTCCAGCCCGCCTCTCCGTCTGAGCAGCCACCAGGGACAGCTTTCCCTCCCGCCTGCCCTGTATTATTGTACTGGATGTTAGCTGGTTTTCATGGCAAGTTATGTAATTAAGGTTTATTGTCACAGCTGCGGTTTAGGGCACAGGGAAGAGCCTGTTGGCAAGGAGTCTGGTTTGCATACCGGACTCCCTGGCGTATTGGGGAATAAGAGCTTGGGAAGTTTGGCTGACCCCACAAGGGGTCGCTGGCTGGGCAGCTGAGGGGAAGCCAAACGAGGTTTGGCTTCCCTGTTGCCCCCCCTCTTAAAAGCCACTTCCCCATGGGAAGGATTCTCGTGATGCAAGGGACACGCTCTCCCAGCTGGGAATGCTGCGGGTTCCAGGGTGCTTCAGGGAACCGGACTTGAGCAGGCGGATGGCTGAAGGTCAGGCTCAAATCCCAGTGCCAGGCCAACCCTCCAGTTTCAAATAAAGCTGTGGCCTATATTTAACGCCAAACAATCAAGAGTCCTGTCTTCTTTCGGCCTCAGTGTTATCCTACAAGTCAAAGCCTGAGCTACAATCAGGATAGATTCAAATGAGTAGCCGTGTTGGTCTGAAGTAGCACAATGAAATTAGAGACAGTAGCACCTTTAAGACTAACAAAGATTTTGAAGGGTGCTTGCACTTGAAAGCTCACGCCTTGAATAAATCTTTGTTGGTCTTAAAGGTGCCACTGTCTCTGATTTTATTGAGCTACAATCTGTTTTTCATATATGCAAATGCACACACCTGCTCTCGTTTCTTCAGGGCTCTGAGAATCCTTTAACTACTCAGATTCCCAACCTATCAGGGAACAATCTCCTAACCATTAGCTGTAAGCCAACCATTCTGGGCTATTAGCCTAACAAATGAATAGCAGGTCAGGAGCCCCAGGCCACTGTCTGCAGAGCAGATTACTGCATGGCCCTCAGGAATGCAGAAGATGGTCATCCCTAGCATATGCCTCCAAAGCTGTAGCACCCATCTTTTGCAAGAGACCATGATGATGGGTAGGAAATGTACTGGACCAGGCCAACCAGAGAGTCTAAAATCCAAGGAGATGTCCTGAAAACCTACTATTGAAATAAATAATGTTAAGTCATTTCCTCCCTAATATTTACTTTGTATACCCATGTCTCTTGAATGCATTGTTTAAAAATGACGTTGGGAATTTGCCATCAGAAATCTGCAGTCTTGACAATGCTTGTCTGAAAACACACACCAAATGTATTTATCTGTTTGCTTAATATAGAGCCCACTTTTCTCACTGAGTGTCAAGGCAGATTATAAGATGGAGGCAACAGATCAGAGAGCATAAAACATCAAACAATGCAATAGGACTAGGCTGACAGGACTTAGAAAACAGTGCAAACAGAAAACTGCCAAAGGCACGAACAATACTGAGAGTGGATTACAAAGACGGTGCAGGGAAAGAAAAAGAATCTACAATAAACATCGCAGTGGCCAAGCCAAACTAGACAAGAAATGTGGAAAGCAAGGCACAAGTAACCCTTTGCTGAGAAAATTTAGTATTTTGGGAAAGGGTTTTTGTTCATATTTAGGGATGCCGGGTCTCAGCTGCTAAATACTTGATTGGGGAGGTGGATCCTGAGGAGGGAAGGATTTGGGGAGCGAAGGGACTTGAATGGGCTTTAATTCTATAGAGTCCACCTTCCAAAGTGGCCATTTGCTCCAGGTGAACAGATCTCTGTCACTTTGTTTGTTTGTTTATTTATATACCGCTGTTCCCTGGTGAGTTCACAGCAGTTTACAATAATAAAAGGATAAAACACATTAAAACCCCCAAAACTTCCCTTATTACAACCAAATACTACTATTGCTAAGGCGGCAGGCAAAAGTACACTAAATATCTCACCCCCTCGTCCAGCCAGGGGCCAACCTTCCAGTCGTTCTACTGGTGGGAGTTTGGCGTTTAGTTATAATCCCAGGAGATATCCAGCCACCACCTGGAGTTGGCAGCCCTACCCATCCTGCTTGAGGAACGGTTGTCTGGGTACTGTTTGGATGTATATCCAAGGTACAGGCTAGGAACTAGGTCAGTGGGGACATTTTTGTCCTTTTTGATGGACACGTGCAAGAGATTAAGATGAAGTCTTATAAATGCATCAGTCTTTGCCACATCGCTATCTATACATTAAACTCAAATGCAGATTTAGAACCAGTTTCCCAGATCTTTAGATGTTGGCTTTTCCCTTTGGTATTGTACGGGGAAAGTCAAATCAGAGTCACTCCATTGTGCCACTGTGTTCTTACTTTTAATGGCTTAGTCCAGGGGTAGTCAAACTGCGGCCCTCCAGATGTCCATGGACTACAATTCCCAGAAGCCCCTGCCAGCGAACGCTGGCAGGGGCTTCTGGGAATTGTAGTCCATGGACATCTGGAGGGCCGCAGTTTGACTACCCCTGGCTTAGTCTTTTAACAGAAAGCGAAGAAGAAGAAGAAGAAGAAGAAGAAAGAGGAAGGGAGAGAAGTTTTTGTGAACCTAGCTTTTCTTGTTTTCTTTTTTAAATTAGAAAAAGACACATTCCTGGCCAACTATATATTTTCAAGCTTGTACCAAATCTTCACAAATTGTTCTTTTTGTAAGACAGAGCTTTGAGGTCCTTCGTTTCCCTAGCACAGGAATTCCATATTTATACGATTTTCTTGTCCTTTACATGCTTTGGTTTATAATAGCAATAATTCTCTCTCTCATCTCCCCCCCACAACCCTTCTCCAGTCTCCTAACAACCAATTAGCAACAGCCTAAAGGGCTGAACATTCTTGGCAATGTTGCCGTTCCAGGCTCTTATTAAGTTGGGGAAGTGGGGGGGGGGGGGGTGGAACTGCTAACAAACATACTTTTAAATAAGTGAAATTGCTTTTTAGAAGTCCACCCCATCTTAACCAAGTGGGAAATTAAAAAAAAAAAAACATTTTCAACAACAAACACACACACAGCCAAAAAAGCTTAAGTATTCAAGATTTTGTGATGTGTCCTTAAAAGTTTGGAAGTACTTTCTCTAGTTAAGTTGTTCCAACAATTTCTGGCTATGCAGTTTATTAGTTTTTGCAGAGGATTTTGGTTTTAGTGAGTCTTTAAAACTGGATCTTACGGGTGCTTTCCAATCCCCTGTTTGACTCTTTGGCTTTGGCAGCTGTACTGAGGTGACTTCCACAAGAGGCATTTGGGCTGTACAGGGCAGGACAGGGCGGGATGGGGGAGAGATTGTTTGTATACAACCTGCTACTAATATTTGGAAGATCGTGGACTGATTTAGGGTCCTTTCATAAATTACGACTGCATAATGTGGCTTCTTCTATGTTGCGTTGATGCTTCCCACATGATCAGTGCTCCCCCACCCCTTGGAAGGGACAGGATGGGAGAGACCCAGTCAAATTAGGTTTGTTAAACCTGGCTTGGAAATTCTTGGAGAAAGGCCGAATTTCCAGAAGGGACGAAACTCAGTCATGATGTGATGCCACAGACTCCTTCTTTGGAAAGTACCATTTTCTTCAGTGGAACTACTCTCTGTACTTTGCAGGGGTAGTCAACCTGTGGTCTTCCAGAAGTCCATGGACTACAATTCCCATGAGCCCCTGCCAGCATTTGCTGGCAGGGGCTCATGGGAATTGTAGTCCATGGACATCTGGAGGACCATAGGTTGACTACCCCTGCTTCAGAGACCAGCTGCAAACTGCAGCTGCATCACCTCGAAACCGGCCACCCTAACGCAAATCGATCCACCAACATGATTCTGGGTTTCCAAACATTCTCACAGCAGTATCTGTTTAGTCCCGTAGTACTTTCCATTTATTAGCATTGTTCTGTCATTCAGACTCAGTGCTGAAAACATAAATGAATTCACAACTGGAATGGTTTGCTTTACTCAAATTGTACAGCTCCCCCAAATGTCACAACGCGGACATAATTCACCTAGGTTTTTTTTTTTTTAAATTAGTTCTTGAGATGTTGACATGATAATCCCGCTGTTAGTGTTAAACTTTTGGTTCTGACTCCACCATGACTCGGCAATAACTCTGGGTGATGAAGACAAACATAGCTTCCTGAGTCAGAAATCGCAGCTCTTGAAAGGATTTCAGGCTTCAGCCCGTTAACAGTTAAGATGACCAATCATGCTCCAGAAAAGCCCCGCTTTTTCCGAAGAGCGTCTCAGAGGAGAGACAAAACCCAGCTCCCCTTTAAACGCAAACACCCCCTCTGGCAAACCGGATCCCATTTTGAACTTCTGTTGCTTTGAAATGTTAGAGCTGCTGAATGATGTCATCTTACGGCCCGCGCGGTATGAATGAGCGGGTGGCAGCCAGCCCAGCCGGAGAAATACCTGATCGCATGGCTCATTTACAGGAGGAGAGATTTGCGCGGTTCCCAGCAGTGTTCTGGAACACGAGGGGGAGAAAAACAACAGCAGGGTCTTGTCAGCGGCCATTTTTCTTGGAGAACTGTGAGGTGGATCCAACCAGTTCACACCTGCACGTGTTGCTGAACTCCTCATCTGCTGATGGCTTACACTGAATGTGGTGTGAACCGTCTCCTCGCCTGTGGAGAAATAGAAAAGCTCTTTCTGTGGGTGTTTGATGTACGATGATGGCTTATTCACACGTGCAAGGCATTGTCTAGGCCAGGGGTAGTCAAACTGCGGCCCTCCAGATGTCCATGGACTACAATTCCCAGAAGCCCCTGCCAGCGAATGCTGGCAGGGGCTTCTGGGAATTGAAGTCCATGGACATCTGGAGGGCCGCAGTTTGACTACCCCTGGTCTAGGCCCTAACCACAATTGATGGTTTCTGCAGGGTCAGGTACTTAGACTTACACCCCTTCCCATGCCTGACTGGAAATGGCCTGTGGGAGGGCACACAGTTCAGCACAGAACATGGTATTGCATCAGTAGTAATACTGCGTATTTCATGGCGCCATGTTTTTCTGTAGCAGCCACCTTTATTTTTTAACCCTTTGGGATTATAGTGAAGTAGTGTTTCTGAGTAACTGATTGCTCGGCTTCTTTTTCCCCTGTTCCCTTGTGTTGCGGCATTGCATAATCCCTAGATAGTGTTACAGCAATAAATTGCAGCCTCTGAATAGGAACAAACAAACACAACACCAAGGCAGGCATTAAGGGCCAATCAGTGGCCTTGGTGGGACGTCTCAAACAGCTTTTGAGTTCTCACTTTTTGTTCGATGCTCAGTGTTCGCTAGTTGCTAAAGAAAAGGGTTGCATTTGTGTTGTTCTGAACCCACCATTTAATAGTCTCTATGCCTTGTTGATTGGCTCTCCTGGGGAATTGGTTGGCCACTGCATGAACCAGGATGCAGCCCTAGCGGGACCGCCAATCTGATCCTACAGGGCTGCTCTTAAAGATCCCAGGCACATTCTGCAATAAAGTCTCAGCAGACCCTCAATAACACAGGCTCATATCCGAGAAGTCCTGGCTAGAGCATTTAGTATAAATAATAACATTGACAATGCACTTTGGAAAAGCATTATAGAAATGGTAAATAACATCATTATGTCCCTGTAGATCAGTGGTAGTCAAACTGCGGTCCTCCAGATGTCCATGGACTACAATTCCCATGAGCCCCTGCCAGCAAACGCTCATGGGGATTGTAGTCCAGTGGCTCATGGGAATTGTAGTCCATGGACATCTGGAGGGCCGCAGTTTGACTACCCCTACTGTAGAGCTTTGGAAGGAACACAGCCAACGCGGTTGACTCCCTTCTGTTACTTGTTGGGGGCTTAATGTCACCCAACAGAACCATGGTTCCATAGATCCCTCTCCGAAATTACTTTTTTTCTAATAGGAGAGTGGAGTGGGAGAGGGGGAATCCTCTCAGTTTCTGACAGCCTCCTTGGGGCTTGGCAAACAAATGTGAAATGGCTTAATTAAAAAAAAATCAAGGTGTTATGGTTTCCAATGTAACAAATATTTATCATAAACCTAACAGCTTTACAACTGAAGGCGGTACATGGAGTCATAATGGCTGTAAACATAGCTACGTTTGAAGCGACAGGATCTTCCGAGCCCTTCAGGAAGAACACTCAAAACAAAGCCAGATTTGAGCAAACAAAACACAACGTAGATTCAAGTGGGTAGCTGTGTCAGTCCGAAGTAGCCGTTTGAGTCCAGGGTCACCTTTCGGACCAACAAAGTTTTCTTCCAGGTGTGAGCTTTCGTGTGCTCACATGCTTCCTCTGACAAGAGAAAAAACAGAATGTCCAAAAGATTCACTTAAAGAAATGCAGGGCTTCTTCTCTCCTGTGTGCTCTTCAAGGGTGTTTGGTGCTGCTGTGCTGGATGCTTTCTTTGGCTTCGGCCTGCATAGAAATCAGTAATTTCCCTCAGCCAGCCTCTGGCCCTTCTTCCTCCTGCCGCAGGCCGGGCTGACTCAGTCAGGGGGAAAGAGTTTTAAACCATAGCTTTAACCACAGCTCCACAAACGGCTGGACAAAACCTTTCTTTATAGCAACTCCTAAAGGGGAAATTCTCAGATGCAATTTCTCCCTGGTTGAGCCCATCACATACTTTTAAAGAAACCAGCAGTTCCCCACAGTTTCTGTGAAGCACCATCCCACTGTCCTCCTTTAGACTTTTGCTTTCTGGTTGACAATTTTGGCACCTCCATAGTCTGGTTGGTGCATCCAAAAACTTCCAAGAAACACATAGCACGGAGACACCTGCTGCGACCAGAACTCAACTTCAACATGGCAAAAGTTGTTTTAATGCCAGTGGGGGAGAGGAGGCGAAATTCTTATAGGTAGCCCTGGGACTGGCTTTGATTGGGGGAAGGCTAGCGCTTGACTTTTTGACCATTTGGGATTAGAAACCCTGGGAAATGGGAGCACAAGATATCAGGAAAGCCACATGGAGCAAAGAAGGGAAATCATTAACTATGAAAGGCCCTGGAGTGGTTTAATAATTGTTGTTCCAAGTTAGAAAAGAGCCTGCATAAGGGAAGACGGGGACAGGAGAATGTACAACCGGCAGCCGGCTGGAATGATTAGCAGGACAGACTTAGTAGCTAATTGATCTGCAAGAGGCTTCAGACAAGAAGCATCTCAAGATCAAAAGCGCCTTCCTGTTGCCAAGGGAACCTTTGGCCTTGGAGACAGGTGCTTCTTCTCTCTGCTTCCCTCCTGCCTCAACGTCCCGTATTGCTCCGGAGTCTGATGGTCTTCACTGGAGAACCCTGCCCCTCTCCCTTTGGAAACTCCAGGCAGGGCCTTTATTTGACACTCGGCAACACTTGTGTCCTCCTGGAAGCATTTTCCTGTGCAGTAAAGGAGCACTGATCGCCCAAATAAGTTGTCACTGCATTCATGTGGCTAATTTCATGATAGCCCTCTTTAAGTATTTGAAAGGTTGTCACTTGGAGGAGGGCAGGATGCTGTTTCTGTTGGCTGCAGAGGGGAGGACACGCAGTAATGGGTTTAAACCTCAAGTACAACGATATAGGCTAGATATCAGGAAAAAAAATTTCACAGTCAGAGTAGTTCAGCAGTGGAATAGGCTGCCTAAGGAGGTGGTGAGCTCCCCCTCACTGGCAGTCTTCAAGCAAAGGTTGGATACACACTTTTCTTGGATGCTTTAGGATGCTTAGGGCTGATCCTGTGTTGAGCAGGGGGTTGGACTAGATGGCCTGTATGGCCCCTTCCAACTCTATGATTCTATGATTCTATGATTCTATGAATTTTCCTCTAGTAGCATAGGGGATACTAACAAGCCCAGCCATGTGATTGTGGCTGGGGAGGTACGCAGCAGACAAGGTACGTGTGATCAGAGTTCTGCTAATTTTGTCTTCACAGCTTAAAAAAAAACTGGAATATTCAGCCTTGTAACCCCTGCACACACCTTAAAACTGAATAGTCTGCTACAAGGATAGTTGTCTCGTGATGTTCCTGTGTGTGTGATGATCAGCTATGAATATGAGCAGAGAAGATAAAGAACCACTGAGATACAGTGGAGTAAAATTTGAGTCTTAAGCCTGCTGGGCTGGAATGCTGTTCTGCTGCTACAGACTAACCTGGCTACCCACCTGAAATTCCAGCGTAATCATCGCAGAGGGTCATTTTAAACTGACGTACACCATTTAACGCTCATTGAAGTCAACAGGGTTAGAACGGTGTAACTCCGCTTAGAAGGAGGAGTCTCAAAGTGGCTTACAATCACCTTCCCTTCCTTTCCCCACAAGACACCATCTGCACACAATAGATAATGCACTTTCAATGCACTTTAGAAGTAGATTATCCTGTTCTGCACAGGAAAATCCAGCTGCCAAATCACATTGAAAGTGCATTATCCAGGGTGTGTGGAATGGTGAGGGAGATGGGGCTGAGAGCTCTGAGAGAAACTACTCCATCTATCTGCTAGAATACTGTTTTGGTGCTAAAATGCCTCCCTGTCTCTTCCTCTCTCTGTGTGCATGATTTGTACGGAGGAGATTAAGACAGTGAGATGCCTTTCTAGGTAACGGGTTCAGGACCTCTCTCAGTTCTCAAAAACAGCCCTCCTCTGCTTTCCCATGATGGTGTCAGGACAAAGTGAAAGGAAGGAATTAGCGCACCTCACCTTTGTTCATGAGGAGGTGCCATGGCAGCTCTGACAGGCGCGGCGGTGGAATTAGGTTGTCAGTTGAGGTGTGTGGGCAGCTTCCCTCACTAAACCTCCCTCCGAGCAAAGGAGATCTGGCTTTTCATCTGCCACCTTGGAATTATTCCAGACTGAAAAGAAAACATTACATAAGTAAAGACAATCCAAAATAACTCTGAAGAGATGACATGACTTCTGGAGGCTCACCTAGACACGTTGTGACTTGGACAGAGGGTTTCTCCTACTCCATGTCACTCCAGTTATTTCTTTACTTATTTATTATATTTTTATACCGCCCTCCCCGAAGGCTCAGGGTGGCTCACATAAAACAGAAACGATACAGATCACTTGGTTTAACAATAATGAAGTGATAACAACAAGCAACATGGAACAGTAGAAAAATATGGAAAACATGAAATGAACTCACGGGCGGAATTGTAGTGGGTGCCATAGGAGGGAGGCTCAGGGGGAGGGCCCTTGGAAAGTGGTTTTTCGGGTCAACCTGGTGGAGGAGCTCCCTTTCGTTCAAGTTTCATCGGGGCCCTGATCTCCTCTGGGAGCTCGTTCCACTAGGTGGGGGCCAGGATAGAGAAAGCTCTGGCCCTGGTTGAGGTCAAGTGAGCTTCCCTGGGGCTAGGGATCACCAGAAAGTTGGGAGTGCTGGAGCATAAGGCTCTTTGGAGGGGAGGGGGTGTAAGTAGAGAGGGGATCCCTAATAATTATATTATTATGACTGTGAGAAAACAGATGTTTGTGTGTGTGTGTGTTTGTGTGAGGAGGGGGTTAAGAACCATGTAAGAGAAAAGGGCCTGAGAATACCAGTTATCAGACCTAATCTGAGGGACTCTAGAATGCAGCAGTTCAACAACTCATAGGCCAGGGATTGTTTAAGAAGAGGATGCATGAATGAAACCGCTGAATACTGACTATCGATCTATCAAGGCAACATTGTCTACTTGAATTAGCAGCAGCTCTCTATGGCAGGGATTCCCCAACCTGGGGGTTCATGACCTTTCCCAGGAGTTCAGATGGCCGCTGAGATCACTAGACATCCCTGGATCCCACTTTCCCCTGTTGCTCTACAGGCCTCGTCTTTCTCCACAAGGGAAACGGAAAATGATCAATCGATCGATTGGCTGGCTCCTGCATCTTACTTCTGCACCCACATCTCTGAAGGGGCCTGTCACCACTTCTGAGGTTCCTCGAAGTCTGAAAAATATATCAGGGGCTCCTCCATGGTCAAAAGTTCTAAGGTCCCAAGCAGGGTTTTTTGACATCATGCACAACTTGATCTTTTTACCTGGAGATACCAGGGACTGAAGAGCCTCTTGTGGCGCAGAGTGGTAAGGCAGCAGACATGCAGTCTGAAGCTCTGCCCATGAGGCTGGGAGTTCTGTCCCAGCAGCTGGCTCAAGGTCGACTCAGCCTTCCATCCTTCCGAGGTCGGTAAAATGAGTACCCAGCTTGCCGGGGGGTAAACGGTAATTACTGGGGAAGGGAATGGCAAACCACCCCATATTGAGTCTGCCATGAAAACGCTAGAGGGCGTCACCCCAAGGGTCAGACATGCACAGGGGATACCTGGAGTCTTCTAAATGAAAACCAATTGCTCTGTCACTGAACAGGGGCCACCTAGGTCAGGGAAATCACAACCCGTCTTGGCAAACGGAGGAAACTTGTTCATTTAGATGTGGGTGTATGTCACAGACTCAAGAGGAAGGAGATTATCAGGGGTAGCCTTCTGTGAGGCTACCCAAAATGGCCGGAGTCTGTGCTCCTTGCCTTGTGCTTTACTTTGCAGCTGAGAGAAAAGATGAGTAGAGAGAGGCAGGGAGGGGTTTACATAATGATGCCTTCAGAATGGATAGAAGAACCTCCACACCCAAATTGCTAGAACTTGGGAAGTATACTATGAGGTTGATGAACCATTGTGGTTAAAGAAGCTAGGAGGATATGCTGTCTCCCTCTTCAGAGGCCAGATCGCTTTAAGTACCACTTTTTGGGGAGCCACAAGAGGAGAAGACTTGGCCTACAAGCTCCTGTTTCTGGGCCTTTTGGCTTATCTCATTGGCCATGGTGAAAAACAAGGTGGTTAACTGGATAGGCATTTGGTCCTAACCAGTAGGGTTCTTTTTATGTGCTTATGCAATTTATGGGGTGGGGCTGCTCCAGTAGGTGTTTTGCTCTGAGCAAAGACACCTCCAACATTAATTGTCCCCCCCCCCAATCCCTTGGCACATTCCTCCAGTGTACTGCTTAATCCCCCCATGTCCACAATAAAAACCACCCACGGATTAGCCTTGCAGTTCCCAGCTCTATTTAAGAGATTATATCTCTGCAACTTTGGAAATGTCAACTAACGTTTTTTTTTTTTTTTTGTGGGTCAGATTTTCATCAGAAAAACGAGGCTGAATACAGTTTGCTTTTTCACAGAGCAGTCGTGGGAACCGAAATCTTTGGTTGTCTTAAACCTGGCACGCAGAAACTTAAGACTGGTACTGCATTATGAGCTTTAATCATATTTGCCCCTCATAAAAACCGAGTTCCTTTTCTTCATCTAAGCATTGGCTCCTAAAGCATCAGAAGCCTTCTTTATTCGAGCAACGAAGCCCCAGGCTGCCTGCTCACATAACCAATCTGCTCCTTCACTTGTGGCCAAGAGACCAACGGAGCCGGTGAGTGATCCTTCAGGGGGACCGCGATCGGATATGCATGAAGTCCCTAACATAGTCAGCTCAAAGCATCTTGGGCAGCTTAGCTGGGAAAGGCATCTGGAGGGCTGTGGCCAACATTTTGGGCGAGAGGGAAGTGCAGACGAACCAATGGGCTGACTTAAGTCCCTTCATAGACTCATAAGGGTTTTGTCATTCAGCCAGAAATGGATTTGTGCAAGAGGACTGTGATGATGTATGTTTTTATTTAAAATATTTTAAATATTTATACCCTGCCTCGGGGGAGGGGGATGTCCCCAAGGTGGCACACACTATTTTTTTCTCTGTTCAAGGGGGTGGGGAGTGGGCAGGTTTTCTGTTGTCTGCCGAGGCACGGTTGTAAGCCTGCACTGTAGTTGACCAATGAGTGGCTAGATCTCTTCTGCTGGATCCAGTCACTTAGTGCAAATTGGTGGGAAGATCTATTGTGGGGCTTTTGTATATAAATTGGGGTTAGTTGTGGGATTCTCCGGTCCAGTTTTTTCCTCTTGAACCATCATGTTGGGGTCACAATAAAGAGCTGAAATTAACTCCCAGTGCCCTGGTCTCCAAACCATTGATCTAATATTTTAATTTTGTATTGGGTCTACTAAGTTACCATTCTGGGGAATCAGGAAAAGAATTTCTCCCAAATGGCAAGTGGAATTTGAACCCTATTCCTCCCCGTTCCCCCAGGTTCATGCACTTGAACACTGTATGCTGGATCCTATCCTCTTTTTCCCCTGGTGAAAGAGGGAAGAGGGGTCACCATTGACCTTCAAAAAGGTTTTGCTGGGAACCAGAGGACAAAAGTCTCATGGTAACAGTGTGAAAATAGCGTTCCCACCACGGGCAATTACCTGCCCTTACCTCTCCATGCCGCTCTTCTTTCAAGCAGGAACACAAGTGGGTAGTAGGAAAAAACATTGTATCATGATGCTCTAGGAATTCCCCAAATCTCTATGATTACCGCCATAGGGAACGGTGAATTTGTAGAGCATCACAATGTCCCTTCTGGGTACAGCCAAAAGTGATCTCATGTAGCATTGTTCTCCCCACCGCCTTTCGCTCCTGCCGGAATGAACAGCCTGGCTGGCAAAGCTCTGGCCCTTAAAGTTTTGGGAATCCTGTACCCCTGTGCCCTTTTCCTTGGGAATTAATTACTGCCCTGATACTGCCCTGGAGCCTACAAACCCATGCAGGTTCTGTTCATTGATGCTCTGTGTCCTTAACTCCCCCTCTAAACATGTTGCTCTCTACACATTTGTTGGGTGTGGACTATGAGTGACGCAGCACAGCAATTGGGTTCGGAGAACAACCCTGTTCAGAAGTAGAAGAGCCTGTGGCTTTAGGGGAGAGAGAGGGAAAAGTTAGTTTGACTTGGTCAGCACCAGCAGCTGTGGCCCAGGAGAAGACGAGAATGCTACTTTTATGAAAACTTTGGTCATTCCAGGTCAGGCAAATGTCAGAGGCAGGGCAGTGTGCGTAAGCTTTCTATCCCATGGCTGGCATGCCGCTGAATGGCGACACTTGTTTAATCTTTGTAACAAACACCTATTTGTTCTCTAAGATCAGTGGGCAGCTGTTGGCATGACAACTCCCCATCTTGTTGCCACGGAGGAGACCTCCGTCCCACGTCAAGGGTGGGGCGCTGGTTGGATGTTGCCTCCAGGAAATGAAAAAAAAAAGCAAACTTCTGGCAGTGCAGCAGGCTCGGATCACCGAGGGGGGACGAGTCTGCTAAGATGAAGGTCACTCAACCTCTTTTGGGTCTGTTTTCTCTGAAAAGTCAAGCAGGCGGCAGGAAGCGGCAGTTACCGGATACGCAGAGTTCAGCCGTGGCGATTAAAAGCACCTTAGGTTTGAGGAAGAGTTGGAGAAAAGGGGCGGACGCCATGGCTTGCCTCGTTAGGGTACTTCTGGAATTGGATAAGTGGCTTCACAGGTCATTCCAAAGAAGGGTGCTTCTCTGGATGGACTAGATCTTAGGAGAAACAAGGAATTCAGACACAGTGACCACAAGAGAAGTCATGCTTGGGGGCGGAGCAATGAAAGTGGCTAGTTCTCTAGCTTGTGGCTAAGTCCGTTAAGGCAGCCCCTCCACAGCTCCTGTGGACCTGCAGGAGGCTATGAACCCCAGCTTGGGAATCTTTGCGGTCGACTGTTCGAAAAGAGAACTTCCCCTGATTTTGGCAGACACGGAACTCTACCAGCTAAACTGCTGAAGAATTCATAACATAGTACCTAATACATCTTGCAACTTTCCTGCGATGTGATTTTTCTTTGATCATTACAGCAAAGATAAATCAATGCAACGTGGCCATTGAAATGCGAGGGGGGGGGAAACCATGTCGAGATTTTTGTCTTCTGAAAATGTAAGTATCATACTTATTGAAACGCTGTAGAAAATATTTAACCTATCCCCCAAAGGTTAAGTAATCAACTGATAAGATTTGTAGGGAAAGCATGTTCAAATGTATTCATTAAACACCGTGTATGTCGGGTCATTTTTCAAAAGACTGACTTCTGTGCACCCACCGTTAGGAAGTGGGAAGAAAAGGCCCAAAGAAAACCCGGAGCAGACCTTGTGAACAAATACAGTTATGCATTGTGCTAAGAGCGACTGCTTTATATATCAGAGGGCCTCAGCGCCAGTCAAGAATAACAAGAAGGAAGAATGCCTTAATTCAGGGGTAGTCAAACTGCGGCCCTCCAGATGTCCATGAACTACAATTCCCAGGAGCCCCTGCCAGCATTCGCTGGCAGGGGCTCCTGGGAATTGTAGTCCATGGACATCTGGAGGGCCGCAGTTTGACTACCCCTGCCTTAATTGATACAATTTATTCTTCGACCTGTGCTAAAAGGACGGATGCCAAGCACTTATTCGTCACAAGAACTCGGCCAAATATTTCTGCTTCCCTCTTAATTTATGTATGAAATAAAAGCGAGGTGGGAAAGGCGGTGCTTTGTAAGGATCACACTAAGAAGTCTGTTAAGAGGTCTGCGACCTGCAGAGACAAATATTTGTTTTTGGTATGGGCTTAAGTATCCCTCCCCCTCATGGGGATTGACTGGGCCCCAGTTCTTATGTAATGGAAGGACTTTGTTGTTGTTAGGTGCGAAGTCGTATCCAACCCATGGACAATGATCCTCCAGGCCTCCCTGTCCTCTACTATTCCCCTGAGTCCATTTAAGTTTGCACCGACTGCTTCAGTGACTCCCTCCAGCCACCTCATTCTCTGTCGTCCCCTTCTTCTTTTGCCCTCGATCGCTCCCAGCATTAGGCTCTTCTTCAGGGAGTCCTTCCTCCTCATGAGGTGGCCAAAGTATTTGAGTTTCATCTTCAGGATCCGGCCTTCTAAGGAGCAGTCCGGGCTGATCTCCTCTAGGACTGACCGGTTTGTTCGCCTTGCAGTCCAAGGACTATGGACAATGGAAGGACTATGGACGCCATTTTCATGACTCCAGCTCCTGCTGCTCCAAGAACGGAAGAGCCCACCTGGGAAAGGATGAGAGTCAAGGAACCATAGTAGCAGAGGCCAGGTTGGAGGGGTGGTGGGAATCAGCATTGTTTTATTCACATGGCTGTTTCTGCATTCTCATGTGACCGAAGACAGGGTCACAGAGAGTTCCCATTAGAACACTCTTGTAAGGTAAGGATGAGTCCAAGGAATATCATCACCAAGAACTGGTTGCTTTTCCAGGTTCCACACAAGAAATGCTGGTTTCACATGGCACCTTGTCAAAGAAATCTGCTTCCTCCCAGGCAGTTTTACGCTATCATGATCCTGTTTAGCAAGTGTGTGTGCATGGTGTCGCAGGTGATTTAGGGCAGGTGATTTAGGGCAGCCCCATAGGGTTTTTAAGGCAAATAATTAAGCCAAGGTGGCTTGCCGTTGCCTTCTTCTGCAAAGGTGGCTTGCCGTTCTGCAAAACGGCAAGCAAGGTGGCTTGCCGTTGCCTTCTTCTGCAAAATATTCCTTGCTAGTCTCCCATCCAAGTCCTGACACTGCTTAGCTTCTGATATCCGGCTGTATAATAAACCATTCCACGTCCCCACCTGGCGAGTAAGTAGTATTGTTTCTGACTCGAGGTGAATTCATGCCCTCCAAAATGTCCTATCGTAAACAGCCTTGCTCAGGTCTTGCAAGCTGAGGGCTATGGCTTCTAGATAAGATCCGGCAACTATGGTTATATATATCCAGCTGAGATCACCGCGATGTGCTCTATGTAGGACTACCCTTGAGAAATGTTCAGAAACTTCACTTGGTGCAGAATGCTGGAGCCAGGATGTGGAGTAGAGTGGGTCATAGAGCCCATATCTCTCCAGTCTTGCTCCGTTTAAATTGGGTCCCAGTTTATTTCCAGGCGCAATGCAAGGTGTTGGTCTTGACTTTCAAAGTTTAGTCATCTTAGCTTCTAGGGAGAATTCAGACTTAATCTGATATAGAACCCACCGATTCTTCTTTTGGGCCATCCATGAAACTCTCCCCCGAATGTCCCATTTCGATTGCAAGTGTTAAGCAACAACTTGAGTCATCTTGACCCTCCTTCTTCCACCCTCTACCGGTAGGGATGGGTAGGGGTGGTATTCTGGCATGTTCTCTGTTCTAATGTGATTTTATGTCTTGGGATTTCCTGTCCTTTTAATGGGGGGTTTAATGGGATTTTATCAGATGTTTGTAACCCACCACGAGCCAGTTCCAGGAGTGGTGGGGAATAAATCAAATAATAAAAAATAAAATAAATAAATATATGTATTTATTACCTTTTAATTCCTGCTTTTCCACCAAGGAGCTCAGTCAGGACTGCCTAAATTGTCTCATTTTTATCTTCACAACAGCCCTCTGAAGTAAGTTAGGTTGAGAAAAAATAACTTGGAAATATATCCATCCACGAATCGCAACAAACCTCCAAGAACAGCTTCAAAAAGCATGGAAAGTTTGTGCCCGTGGACCTGTCATGAGCTTGACTTAATGAAGCATAAATAAACTGCACAAAATTCATCACGGACCGGTCTCTGAGCCAGTTCGTGCCCATCTCCAAGCAAATTTCTCAGGGAGGGGAACGATTTTCATCCCAGCATTTCAGATCTTACTCTGACATTGGTTGTCAATGTACCAGGCTGTTTCAGTGCCATCATGGCCGTTGCCCCTTTCTCTCAACGACTCTATTTTGAGGGCCTCCAAGGCTGAGGCTTTCAGTTCCCTACAAGTCGGTATGGTTAAGTGACTGCATCTCCCCAGGCCCACCCTCCCACCACAGATAATATGAATCCAGGGGTGGGCTACAAACACACTACAAAATGACCAGTCTGTGGCCTTGCCTGGATGTTATGACAAACAACATTTTTCCTGTGATCAACGCAGCTATTAGTGACGTTTGCGAATTCTTCCCCCCTCCCCCCCCCTTGATGGGGAATGCAACTGAAGCCTTCTTAGCAGGGAAGCCTTGATGCAGAATCCAATTTGCTGTGATGTCCAATCACAGATGCCTGGAGTTTACTTTCTCCCCACAAGCCGGGAATCTAAACCTTTGGTTAATCATAGTTTGTGGGGAGGAAGCAAATTCCAGTTTGCCCAGGAACTTCCATTGAGATGTTGCCACGGGTTGGAGTTTGATTCAAGGCATCCCAAAACAGACAGCCTGCTAGCACTCTCTCTGCACCAGGATGTGGGAAGGTGAGTGGGTGTATTGGGCCACCATGAGAACAAGAGGTGTACGTGTCCATCAGAGAGAGGTTTGCTATGTGATGTCCAAGTGTGGCCTAAATAAAGGATTGAAGCGCGGAAAGGAGAGAGAGAGAGAGAGAGATTTTGAACAACAGAACAGCCCTGCGTCTGAACAAAATAACTCAACTATGCAGACACTAAGCATTTACTAAGGCAGCCTTTCTAAACTTTTTGATCATTGAGAACTCCCTGAAACATTCTTCAGGCTTTGAGAAACCCCAGCAGTGGCACGATCGTGCAGAATATGGTTGGGAAGCATAGCTGTGTCCATGCCCACATGGGGCCCCTCCCCTTCCCACCCTCCAGGCCCATCTCTGGCCATTTTGGGAGGGAGTGGGTGGGTTGACATGCCATTTAAAAATACATGAAAAATGAATGAATTCCCACCCATTCGGGAAACCCTTCCAGGGCTGTCAAGGGTTTCACAAAACTCTGATTGAGAACGCCTGTACTAAGACTTCACTGTAGGTCTTCTATAAGTCACTTTGCAATTTCAAAACAGAAGAAGAACAGAGAACGACACATGGAGAAGACCCTTTTGCTCACCTCCGTGGCCTCTAGAACAAACACTTCAAGATAACATCCCACTCAGTTTCTTTACTGTTATGCTGTTGCATATTTTTTTTAAAAAGTAAAAAACTGCAAAATTTCACCAATGATGCAAGGGGATATTTAAAGTGATATCTGAAAATAAATTTTACATGGCTGATTTTGTCCCCCTCCCTTCCTCAGTTCCGCCTGACATCTAAGAAGAAAGACCGCAACTGCATACCAGTAAGAGATTGGGCTGATTGAAAACAGTTTTGCCCATCGGTGACATCATACGTGAGGCACAAGGTTTCTGTCAATGGCCTGGCTACTGGCAGAGAGAGAGAGAGAGAGAGAGAGAATGTTTTGCTGCTATTGCTAGTATAGTATGAGTAACAAGATCCGAGGTCTGCTCCACACTAACTTTATAATTATACTATTTTAATGGTAAACCAGACATTTTGGCCAAGAGTTATTTAGACATTCTAGCGCTGCATTCAGTTTTTCCTTTTAATGTTCATCCTGAATGCCTCTTAGCCTCCATATACAACATATAATCTTCCTGCGTTTTTCTCCCTTCCTATGGTTTCCGCAGTCCTTTGGTGTAGCAAAACACATGCATCTTATTTGGCTGCATTCTACCAAAACCCAGAGGAGAGAGAATTTGTTTCACAGAAAGCCATCTTTATCCCCAGGTTATTTCCTGGTTCAGCTTCATGGGCTGGTCTTCTAGACCTGGCTGGCGTTAGGACTGAGGACAGGAGGTCTCAGACTGTGGGTCACGGGGTAGATGGCGAGGGTCAAGTCTTCTGAGAAGGAAGAGAAAACAAGAAGAGCAAAGCCGCTTCCTTAGGAGGGCTGGTGACAGCTGGACTAGAAAGGACTGTGTCTTGTTCAGGCCCCCAGCATGGTAGGCTGAGGCGCCTAATTGCTAGGTTTGGTAGGGGATGGGGTGAACTGACCAGGAGCAGGAGGGAAGGTAAACACAACATGCCTATGTCCCCTGGAAGTGAGATAGGCATGTTTTTTTTTGGGGGGGGGGCAATGCTATGGTTTCTTGGCAAAACCTCTATGGTAGAATTAGCTTCTACCATAGAGTTTTGCCCACAAAGCAGAACATCATCCCCCCAATGTCACCGACTAGCCACATTTCTTTCTGGCTTCTTGCCTATTGGGGGGGGGGGGTAATACCCCCTGCTGGCCCATGGGGGAGAGGTGCACCTGAATCCAGGGGACCCCTGACCCAAGGGGGGGGTCTGGCATCTCTACTGTCAGTGGCTGGAATCGTGGCCTGGAACTACAGGGCCTTGGTCTCCACCCTGTTGGTGGCATGCCCTCTATCAATTATGTCTTGAATTTACACTAGCAGAAGCTGGGTCTGATTGGTGCCTACCTGAGATACTATGGCAAGTAGGGCCTCCTCTAAAAAAAAAACCCACCTCAAAGTAAACATGAAAACAAGTTCCACTTGAAAAAGGTTGAGAACCACAGCCTCGGGCTTTTGAGAAACCTAAAGTTTGGATCCTGTGGGTGACCCAGATGCAGATTCTTGATTCATACTGCAAGTGGTTTCGCACATTATGGGAAGTACTGAAAAGCAGATGTAATTCACCCTCTTGCTTTTATGCACTTACAAAGTCAGACTTGAAGAGGACCATGTGCATTCCTTCTTCATAAGAGATATGCTCCTGCTGTGTGTAGGGGGGGGGGTATCCTTGGCCCTTCAGGATCACATAAAGAAGCATGAATCTCTTTGCCTTTAGCAGTTAGGGGACCATTTTCCTTGTAGAAATAACCTTGCTTTCTTCAAATACACTGGAATAAGAAAGAGAAGCTTTTCATGCCTGTGTTTCCATTTCAGCTGACCCTTATGATTTCTGTCCCTAGCTGTTAATGGTGCAGTGTTTCCACCCGTGAAGAAGGAGGTGGTGGCATTTGGTGGGAAGTGACTCAACGCAACCCACTTCTTTTACAAGGTTACAGTGAGTACATGTCATTCCTCGCAGGCTATAATTCCCCATAGTCCCTTGGGAGGCAGCCATTTAGCTGAAGCAGTTTGAGCCTGTGGCTCTGGGCATGTACACATTCAGGATTTCTACTCTTTTCCATGCTGCTTGTACCAAGGTTGGGGGGGGGGAGGTTGGGATGGCTGACTCTTTAATAGAGTCTTAATCTGTAGAAATGGGCAGACAGAGTTTTTCATAGCAAAGAGGTAAACATTACCAGGTAAATAACATCCCATTATTATTCTATTAAGGGGGCAGGGCACTTTTTCTCCAAGGTTTTGGCAATCCTACTGGAAGACATTCAAAGAACCTGTCAAGGTGGGTGCTAGAGTATTGTCTACTCACAGATAATTATAACTCGATAGGTCAGGGGTAGTCAACCTGTGGTCCTCCATATGTCCATGGACTACAATTCCCATGAGCCCCTGCCAGAAAACGCTGCCAGAAAACGCTGGCAGGGGCTCATGGGAATTGTAGTCCATGGACATCTGGAGGACCACAGGTTGACTACCCCTGCTATAGGTTATGCAAATAGTAGGGCAGCGTTTGGCCTTTAAACATTCAGGAAATCTAAATTTCGTGGTTTCTTTGCCAAATCAGTCCTTCCAGAATGTTCCATCTGACCACCTAAAGAGAAATTGGCTTCAAGCCTTTATATATACCTCTCCTTTTATGATACTTCTTTCAGAACTGAGGAACTGATCTTTCTCCTAATCATGTGAACATTTTTGGGGGAGTTAAGTCTCACAAAGTTCAAGGGTTTACTCCCAAGTAAGTGTATGAAGGCTCAATTGGAGCATTGGAGTGTTTTCATGAGTTAAAGTAAAAGCACAGTCTTAGGAATTAGTTCCAGTGGGACTTGTTTATAAGTATGTATCACATTATATCATAAACATTGGAACCAATTATGGGAACAACAAAAAAAAACCCCTTTTTTAAGGGGTACAAAATTCTCAGAATGTTACTGGCTGGAGTTAATCAGATAATTATTGTGCAGGTTGCTCATAATGTGCTCCATTGCTATAAAAACTCCAGTGTATGAACTGTGTATTAATTTCAATTCTAGCCTGTGTGTATCAAGATTGCACAATATAGGCAAGCATGGCGTGTAGCATTAACAAATCCTTGGTTTTATTGTATACAGTATAATTGTAATGAAGGTGCTTTGTAAGAATAGTATTTGAATGTCTTACAAATAC